>NC_092166.1:14352830-15010330 GCF_045791955.1 Oncorhynchus clarkii lewisi | reverse complement strand
GTTGATATTCTCTCCTGTTGTTTCTATGTACCTTATCTTTAGATAACATGTATGTTCGCAGTAACAGGGCTGTAAAATAAAGTTGTATCTGCTTCCACGTAGATACAATGTAGTTACTTGTGAGGTACCATTGCATTGGTCTACTCCATCCAGTGAAGAAAACTGCAAATCTGTCTGTGATCTTAAAATGTTGTTGTCACACTGACAGGGTAGGTAGGAGGTAAGAGGGTTGTAAATTTAAACCATTGATAATATCATATAGATACCAGATACTTGCAGGTCAATTACCCCTCTTTCTGATTTACTCTAATTATTGCGTAGACATAAATATACCAAGTAATATTCCTGTGGTATGTATGTAGTAACAGGTCTGTAAAATGAAGTGGTGTCTGTTTCCAGGTAGATAAAAAAAAGTAGGTGTAACGCTCGTCCTCTTCTTCTGATGAGGAGTAAGAGAGATCGGACCAATTTGCAGCATGGTGAGTGTCCATATTGATCATTTATTATCATAAGAACACTAAACAAAATAACAACGAAGAATGAACAAAACGAAACAGTCCTGTCTGGTGTAGACACAAAACAGAAAACAGAAAATAATCACCCACGAAACCCAATAGAAAACAGGCTCCCTAAATATGGTTCTCAATCAGGGACAACGATTGACAGCTGCCTCTGATTGAGAACCATACCAGGCCAAACATAGAACTAGCAAATCATAGAAAAACTAACAAAGACAACCCACCCAACTCACGCCCTGACCATACTAAAACAAAGACATAACAAAATAACTAAGGTCAGAACGTGAAAGTAGGTATGAAGTGCATTCGGAAAGTATTCAGACCCCTTGACTGTTCCACATTTTCTTACGTTACAGCCTTATTCTAAAATGGATGAAATATTATTAAAAATGTAAAATAGAAATACCTTATTTATATAAGTATTCAGACCCTTTGCTATGAGACTTGAAATTGAGCTCAGGTGCATCCTGTTTCATTGATCATCGCTTGAGATGTTTCTACAACTTGATTGGAGTGCACCTGTGGTAAATTCAATTAATTGGACATGATTTGGAAAGGCACACACCTGTCTATATAATGTCCCACAGTTGACAGTGCATGTCAGAGCAAAAACCAAGCCATGAGGTCGAAGGAATTGTCCGTAGAGCTCCGAGACAGGATTGTGTTGAGGCACAGATCTGGGGAAGGGAACCAAAACATTTCTGTAGCATTGAAGGTCCCCAAAAACACAGTGTCCTCCATCATGGAAGAAGTTTGGAACCAACAAGACGCTTCCTAGAGCTGGCCAGCTGGCCAAACTGAGAAATCAAGGGCCTTGGTAAGGGAGGTCACCAAGAACACGATGGTCACTCTGACAGAGTTCTAGAGTTCCTCTGTGGAGATGGGAGAACCTTCCAGTTGGACAACCATCTCTGCAGCACTCCACCAATAAGACCTTTATCTTTTAGTGGCCAGACGGAAGCCACACGGAAGCCACTAAAAGCAACATGACAGCCCACTTGGAGTTTGTCAAAAGGCACCTAAAGACTCTCAGACCATGAGAAACAAGATTCTCTGGTCTAATGAAACCAAGAATGAACTATTTGGCCTGAATGCCAAGCATCACATCTGGAGGAAATCTGGCACCATCCCTACGGTGAGGCATGGTGGTGGAAGCATCAAGCTGTGGGGATGTTTTTCAGCGGCAGTGATTGGGAGACTAGTCAGGATCGAGGCAAAGATGAACACAGCAAAGTACAGAGAGATCTTTGATGAAAACCGGCTCCAGGGCACTCAGGAACTCAGACTGGGGTTACGGTTCACCTTCCAACAGGACAACAACCCTAAGCACACAGCCAAGACAATGCAGGAGTGGCTTCGAGGCAAGTCTCTTAAGTCTCTGAGAGCCTGGACTTGAACACAATCGAAAATCTCTGGAGAGACCTGAAAATATCTGTGGTGCAACGCTCCCCATCCAACCTGACAGAGGTTGAGAGGATCTGCAGAGAAAAGTGGGAGAAACTCCCCAAATGCAGGTGTGCCAAGCTTGTAGCGTTATACCCAAGAAGTCTCAATGGTATAATCCCTGACAAAGTTGCTTCAACGAAGTACTGAGTAAAGGGTCTGAAGACTTATGTAAATGTGATATTTCAGTTTTAAATTTTTTATAAATTAGCACAAATTGTAAAAAAAAAACGGTTTTTGCTCTGTCATTATGTGGTATTGCGTGTTAATTTTACAGCCTTCTTACCTCCTACCTACCTTGTCAGTGTGACGGTGGTACCATGCAATAACATTTTAAGATCACAGACAGATTTGCATTTGTCTTCACTGGAGTAGACCAATGGTACCTCACCAACAGGGATATAAACAAATGTGTGCACATCATTCGAGAGAAGTTAACTTTTTATGTGTATGGAACATTTATGGGATCTTTTATTTCAGCTCATGAAACATGGAACCAACACTTTACATGTTACGTTTATATTTTTGCTCAGTGTAGAACACTGCTGTGCGTACGTGTACACGTTTTGGACTCTTATACGTGCTTAACTCTTGGGACTAGGAGGCAGTATTTTGATGTTTGGATGAAAAACGTACCCAAATGAAACTGCCTATTTCTCAGGCCCAGAAGCTAGAATATGCATATAATTGGCAGATTAGGAAAGAAAACACACAAAACGGTCAACATTTTGTCTGTGAGTATAACAGAACGGATATTGCAGGCGAAAACCTGAGGAAAATCCAAACAGGAAATGCTGTTATTTTGAAACCTCTCTGTTCCATTGCAAGCCTGTCCTCCATGTAAAGGGATATCAACCAGATTCCTTTCGCTATAGCTTCCACAGGGTGTGAACAGTTTTTAGACATAGTTTCAGGCTTTTATTCTGAAAAATGAGCGAGAATGATCACATTGCGTCAGTGGATAGCTGCGTGTCCCCAGAGTTTTGCATGCACAAGCAGTTTGGAGCAGACCTTTTCTCTCTCTCTCCTATTGAAAAGGCTACCGCCTTGTTGAAATATTATTATAATATTTATTGTAAAAACAACCTGAGGATTGATTACAAAGAACGTTTGACATGTTTCTACGGATACTATTTGGAATTTTCGTCTGCCCGTCGTGACCTGCACGAGCCTGTTGATTACTCAACAAAACGCGCCAACCAAATGGAGGTTTTTGGATATAAAAATAATCTTTATCGAACAAAACAAACATTTATTGTGTAACTGGGAGACTCGTGGGTGCAAACATCCGACGATCATCAAAGGTAAGCGATTAACTTTATTGCTTTTCTGACTTTTGTGACCAATCTACTTTGCTGCAAGCTGTTTGTAATGTTTTGTCTGCTGAGAGAGCTGTCCTAACATAAACGCTTGGTTTGCTTTCGCTGTAAAGCTTTTTTGAAATCTGACATGCCAGGTGGATTAACAACAAGATAAGCTGTGTTTTGGTATATTGCACTTGTGATTTCATGAAAATTAAATATTTTTTGCAATTTAATTTGAATTTGGCGCACTGCAATTCAGCGGATGTTGACGAAAATGATCCCGCTAAAGGGATCGGTGCGCCAAGATTAAGTATGAAGGTGGTACCATGTAACAACAGGATAAGATAACGGATAGATTTGCTGTTGTCTTCATGGGATGGAGTAGTCCAATGCAGTGGTACCTCACAAGTCACTACACTGTATCTATGTGGAAGCAGACACCACTTCATTTTACAGCCCTGATACTGCGAACATACATGTTAACTAAAGGTCAAGTACATAGAAACAACGGGAGAATATCAACACAAGAGGATGACTTAAATGACTTTTTTGGGTCATTATGTGGTAATACATTATAAATTACCATGTGTGTTCATGGGTGTTTCTTAGGTATTACATAGTAACTTACCTTTGGGACTAACATTTGTTACTATACATTAAACCAAATTGTTACTATGTAGTTTGTTTTGAGTTACTATGTATTTACCTAGTAAATACATAGTAATTATCCGGCTGTAAAATGAAAGGTTACCACAACATTCATAAAAAGTCTATCTCAATAGAAAACAATGGCACAGGTGTCATGCAAATGCTAGTAATCAGGAATTCAAATGATCATGTGTGGGCAGAAATTGTATTTTTAACTCTCTACAGTAGTGATAGTCCTTTTGGGGTATAAAATGACAAACCATTAGAAGCCCAATAGCATATCATTTGAAGGGCATTTTACTGTCCTCCCATATGACTGTGTTGACTATTTGCATTGGGTTACACTGTACTGTAATATACATCCCCCATAGAGATTTTCCACTATTCACCATGACTGTTTGGCAGTTAGAGAGTTAGTGTGTGATCCAGCATCCCACGCCTCACCTCCCACCATGCTTTCATCCAACAAGAAAAGGGGTTCAAATGGAAGAAGACAGCAGTTGTGTTGAAAACTGTGTGATAGAAACACACACCATACAGCTGTAGCTATACTGTTGACTGGTGCTTCCTGTGATTTGATGTCATCAAATGCTTCCACCTGTTTGTCTGACTGTTTTTAATGGTAATGTCTTTGAAGAAATCATTAATAACATTTTACAATCCACATATGTCAACTTCCATAGCCAAGAGAGGAAAGGACATATGTAATGTGTCCTTTTTTGTGCCTTGCTTAGTAGGTGACCTGCTTGCATTGACATTGAGGGGTACTGAATGTGGTCTTGTGGCAAAAACATGTACTCATCCCACATTCTTCGTGGTTGGATTAAGGTTTGAACATGAATAAATGTCAGGCTTGAAATTCAGTCTCCTGTTCATTTCAGCGTTCTAACTGTTGGTTTAAAATGCCGCCTGGCACCTCTGCCTTTGTATCTGCAAACAGACATCCAATACTAACAGGATTCGAGGAAGCCTCAAACCATGATGAAATAACGGCGTAAGTCACTGCAATCATGTAACTTAAGGCTTTGCTTAAAATAATTTGAATTCATCAATAGACATACCAGGTTTGAATCCCCAAGCTGACTAGGTGAAAAATCTGTCGATGTGCCCTTTAGCAAGGCACTTTACCCTAAATCCTTCTGTAAGTTGCTCTGGTTAAGAGCATTTGCTAAATGACATAAATGTAAAACATGAAGCTGACACACTGGCTTTATAAGGTGGAGAATTTTGGAGCACCTGGTCAGTTTACCAATCCACCTCTAAACAACTTCAGACCAAAGCAAATCCCCCGCAAAATGAAACAAGATAAATGATTGCACTGAAGAGTTAAGTCCTTAAAAGCCTGCCTTAGATCTCACAGGTCCAGTTTGAGCTCAACACACCTCTTGAACGTGATCCAAAATAGTCTGCAGTTTTTACAGAGAGATCACTGGCTGAAGGCAGCCTATCGATTGATTTGAATGAACATCAAAACTTATATCCAAGATATGTGTCTGTCCTTTACATTATATGGAATTTGATTGTCAAGACGAGGGTCCTAAGTTGGAGTGCAAAATCTTTTAAACTAACTAATGACCTTGTCATGGGCCATACATATACTGGTGGTTCACTCACAATGAAAGGCATCAACGTCACAGTTGACACACTTAATTGACACACAGTTGACACACAAATTTAGTTGCTCAACCTCTGGCACCTGTATATCCTTCAATATATCTCAGTACAGAAAGGTCTGTCTATCATCTCTGGTATAAACACAGCTTTGGGTCAGATTGACTCGGCAGGGATCCTCTCTTTCACCTTTTATCTCCACGTGGGGGACCGGAGCGCTGTCAGAAAGCATTGGGATTAAACACTCTCTGTCTGCTTGCCTGTGCCTCTACCGCTGTGGCTGACTGAGGGAAGGAGAGGATTAGAAGAGACTTGTGTGGGTAGTCTGGAAGGATGGAGGGAGTAGATGAAAGGGCCAGGTCCACCACTACACCTTTGATTCATCTCGTGGCTGTTTGGACCGCTGGTTGAAGGGATTTATAGACTCAAAGGGGGGAAAAGAACAAGGTGTTGGACAGCTTTCACCAGCCACCTCTAAACAGGATTTGAAAGGCCCCTGTTGTAGCTGACCACTAGGTTGCCTGTAGCTTTGCAAGGGTCAATCTCAGACTCCTCCCACTCCTTATAGGAGTTGTCTCCTCTGCCCAGAGAAGATCAGCTCTGGTTCCTACTGTAGAGTTAAGAGACTAACCCCATCTGACTTTAAGCCTATGTGACAAGGTGTTCTCAGTCTTACTCCTTGTCCCTGGATCTGGTCTGAAGCTACACTACTCAGGGTCTGGTGTCCATGGCCTCAGGAGGTAGAGTGTAAAAAAGTCACAACAACGTGACATACCAAGGTGTTAGTCTGTGCTGAAAGAGTGGCTAGCACCCTTCTGAACTCCTGCCAGAAAACAGGAGACCCAGGGCACTCTGGCGTCCCACTGTCTTAACCAACCTCGCCATTCAGTTGGATCACCGTTCTCCCCAGGCGGATGATTGGCTACAAAAGCCTCAGAAAGGTCATCAGAAGTGTGGAGAAAGTGGCATCAGTAGCACCATCAGAGGCATTGTGGATGAACCCTCTCTGACCTTAACACTGATGCCAGCCAGGAGGGCACATGGAGGGCATGGGGGACACATTTACCCAGCAGGTGGCAGATGGTAAGGGGTGACATAGACACAATCCTTCTGAATCTGCTGGAGCACCATCCAGGCCAAAGAGCGATGGAGGTGTCACAGAGAGGGAGTTGGGTTCACCACCATCAAGCTGTTAGTATAGCCCTCTGACCCTTTTCACATTGCATTGCTACTGTTCTGTTTTGTTTTCTATAGGAACTCAAGGATTCAGTGCCTGTCACTCAATTCAATTAGTCATATGTGACCTAGAGGCACCAGCTGTGAGGAGCATTACATTATATTCTCATATAGCATTGGCTAGCATTGGTTGAGTTCAATCACTGATGCTGGAAGCCAGTATGAAATGTACAATACATTACACAATAAATGTTCTCTGTAATCCAATAGGTCCTGGCAAGAACATGTTTTACATAAAGACCTTCTGTAGGATTAGCAAAGACAATAATTTCCCAAACCATGACCAAGCCAATACATGGGCTTCAAATAAAACAATCTGTTCTGCCAACCGAACGCTATCCAAAAGCTCTCACTTGCAGAGTGCAGAAGTGTTTCTGTGATGTAAAAAAACTGCAGAAGAAAGTACTCTTTCTTTGATCTCTGAGATGGGCCCGGTTTGCCAAGCCATTTGTTAAACAGAAAGATTCACTGCTATGTGTGTCAATGTGTCAGTTTAGTGCACACAAATCTGGCAACTGTTGATTTAGAATTCCTGCGAGCGTGTCAATCTTTTCCTAAATAAAACAAAGCACTCTGGAAGAGCATCGCTCTGTCTGTTTATTTTCACGCTTCCCGTCAGAAGGCAACGAGTTGCAGCGTGTTGTATACCACCAAAATATCTGCTGACCATGCAGGTAGTTTACAAAGAAATACAAGTCATTTCCAAAGAATATGCTCAAATATTTATGCATTGTGGGAAAGCAATAAACATAACAACAATACACGTTGACTATCAAACACCCCTTTAATATCTAAGATATAAGATATATCTCTAAGATATAAAGAGAAACAGGATTTATTTTTATTTTTACACAGGTCAGGCTGCTGAGGAGCACAGAACCCACAGGGCTGGACATATTCAGGTTGAAGTGTGTAGAGAAATGCAACATCTCTGTAAAACGCCTCCAATAACACCAAGCTGAAAAAGCATAAAGCAAGCTGAAGGTGTCTGTGACCATGTCACAAAACTTTGGGTTGTCAGCTCAGGAAGAGGATAGTGAAATAACTTCAGACCTCTCAGGCTGATGAAGCATTTCTACTCTCTGAAGCACCCCATTTCTCTCAGAGCTCTCATTCCAACAGACCGGTGGCCCCGACTCAGTTAAACACACGCACACGTTCTTTAACACACACCCACCACTAAAACGATACCCAGTAGCTACTTAGTGACGTGTGAACACTACCCAAGTGTTCTTTAAAAAGATACAATTAAAAACGATTTTGCTGCCGGTGTGCAGCTATATCAATGCAAATGAAAATGCCCTGCCGGACTAATTATCGCAGAATAATTAAAGATACGGAGAGTTGGAGAGGGAGAGATGGAGAGATGGAGAGGGAGAGAGGAGACCAGATGATGGAGTAAACAAGGGTCTGTGTGCAGCCTCCAGGAGATGATTATGTTTCAAAAGGTCAGGGCTGATACACAAACCAATCAGAGGAGAGAGAGAGAGAAAGAGAGAGAAAGAGGGGGGTGGCATGCCTAAGTACTCTGGTCCCCCATTGCTTTACCCTTGGCCAGATCTGAACCTCAGTTTGCGGATCTTCCGTGGCATTTGTGTGGTGGCCATGGCCATTGAATTCCTTATCATGTGCTACTTGTTTTTCTGCTCTGTAGATTGGAACACATCCCAAATAATTTTTTGTATTTATGAGATTAAAAAAAGGATAAATGGAACATTGAGAAGAATAAAGGAACTATTCCAACGCCAGCCCAGCTTAACTGCTTTTTTAGCTATCTGAATAACACTTTCAACCTAACTTGGATTGTGGCAGAACCCAGATCATGTACCGACCAGCCAACTATCACAGTCATAGGAGGCTGGTGAGGGGAGGACGGCTCATAGTAATGGCTGGAATGGAGTGAATGGAATGCTATCGAACACGTGGAAACCATGTGTTTGATATGTTTGTTTCCATTCCATTTATTCTGTTTCAGCCATTACTATGAGCCTGTCCTTCCCAATTAAGGTGCCACCAGCCGCCTGTGATCTCAGTGCAGTCCAACTGATCATCCATTTTATGTAGGAATCCAATAGCCTTTTCACACTCCTGTGCCAAAACCGAGCTGAGCCAAGCCCGAGCTGTACTGGGCTGACCTGGTTGCACATCCACCATAGCTGCTGAAACCGGAATGGACAATGTGAAAATAAAATATCTAAGCCAGCACAGTACGGTTCAGCCAAGACCTTTAGTGTGAACCAGGCACATGGCTTGTAGACTATACAGTAGTGATAGATATCCAATACTATAGCAGATCATCTCTGGCCTCCTCACCCGCTGGTTGGAGAGAGATGACGAGCTCATTTAGGGGCTGCAGAACTGCAGAGTACCACTGGCATGGAGCTGTCAGTGTGGTAGCAGTGGTGCGTGAAGCTCATCTAACTGTGGATCTCTGCAGCCGGCGTGCGTCGCCCAGTATTGTAGCTTCTTTTAGAGCGCTCTTCAACAAAGAGGCAAAGGTTTTTAGACATGGCAGAATCTTTAGGGGAAAATAGAGACCGTGTGGCGTGATGGTGGTGGGGCTTACAGCAGGTTTAGGCTGAGGTTTACGAGAGAATCAGAGTTAGGTGTAAATTCAGGTCATAATCTTAGAAAGTCGGAAATGGAGAGCATGTAGATTGATGGTGTGTTCTAGTTTAGGGTTGGGTTTAGACTGGGGTTAGGTTTAGGGGAGGAGCAGAGTTAGGTTTGAATTAAGGGCGGCAAGCTATGGTTGAGTGTTGCTGCAGTCATAGCACATTCACTGATTCATAATTCACTGATAGCCATTCATATTCGGAGGGTTCTCTAAATTCACACAGGCACACAAAAAAAAATACGTTTGGAGAATAGAGAATATAGATGTCAATCAATTTCAGTTTGTTGAAGAAAGAAACTAGGTTGAAGAGGCAGGAGTATTACATTGTGCTACTGTTGTAATGTTCTACCTACTATCACCACAAAGATAGCAAGCACAGCATTATAATTCTAGAATATCAGGTATCAGGTTAACACACCCTTGAGTAGGAGGAAGATGAGGACCAACAGACAAACAAACAGAAGTCATTAAGCTCAGGTCCGGGAAAAAAATAGACATCTGTTCATTTTGGGGGGTACGGTGCATTCGGAAGTATTCAGACCCCTTCACTTTTTCCACATTTTGTTACGTTACAGCCTTATTCTAAAATTGATTAAATAGTTTTTTTCCCTCATAAATGTACACACAAAACCCCATAATGAAAAAGCAAAAGAAAGTTTAAAAAACTGAAATATAACATTTACATATGTATTCAGACCCTTCACACAGTCCTTTGCAGTGATTATAGCCTCTAGTCTTCTTGGGTATGACATTACAATCTTGGCACACCGTTATTTGGGGATTTTCTCCCATTGTTCTCTGCAGATCTTTTCAACCCATGTCAGGTTAGATGGGTAGCGTCGCTGCACAGCTGCGATCGAGTCCCGGCTCTGGCTGGGCCACTCAAGGACATTCAAAGACTTGTCCTGAAGCCACTCCTGCATTGTCTTGGCTGTGTGCTTAGGGTTGTTGTCCTGTTGGAAGGTGAACCTTCGGCCCAGTCTGCTGTCCTGAGTGCTCTGAAGCAGGTTTTCATGAAGGATCTCTCTGTACTTTACTCTGTTCATCTTTCCCTCGATCCTGACTAGTCTCCCAGTCCCTGCCACTGAAAAACAGCATGATACTGCCACCAGCATGCTTCACCTTAGGGATAGTGCAAGGTTTCCTCTAGATGTGACGCTTGACATTCAGGCCAAAGAGTTCAATCTTGGTTTCATTAAACAAGAGAATCTTGTTTCTCATGGTCTGACAGTCTTTATGTGCCATTTGGCAAACTCCAAGAGTGGCTGAGGAGTGGCTTCTGTCTGGCCACTCAACCATAAAGGTGGAGTTCTACAGAGAGGGTTGCCCTTCTGGAAGGTTCTCCCATCGCCACAGAGGAACTCTGGAGCACTATCAGAGTGACCATCGGGTTCTTGATCACCTCCCTGACCAAGGCCCTTCTCCCCTGACTGCTCAGTTTGGCCGGGAGGCCAGCTCTAGGAAGAGTCTTGGTGGTTCCAAACTACTTCCATTTAAGGATGATGGAGGCCATTGTGTTCTAGGGGACTTTCAATGCTGCAGAAATGTTTTGGTACCCTTCCCCAGATCTGTGCCTTGACACAATCTTGTCTCGGAGCTCTAAGGACAATTCCTTCGACCTCATGGCTTGGTTTTTGCTCTGAAATGCACTGTCAACTGTGGGACCTTATATAGACAGGTGTGTGCCTTTCTAAATCATGTCCAATCAATTGGATTGACCACAGGTGGACTCCAATCAAGTTGTAGAAACATCTCAAGGATGATCAACGGAAAAAGGATGCACCTGATCTCAATTTCCGAGTCTCATAGCAAAGGGTCTGAATACTTATGTAAATAAGGTATTTCTGTTTTTTATTTTTAATACATTTACAAAAAAATCTAAAAACTTGTTTTTCGCTTTGTTATTATGGGGTTTTATGTGTAGACTGATGAGGGAAAATAGTAATTTAATCTATTTTAGAGTAGGGCTGTAATGTAAGAGAATGTGAATGTGGAAAAAGTCAAGGGGTCTGAATACTTTCTGAATGCACTGTAAAATAACTTTCAAACCATTACCACCAGCTAGGCCATAGTGTACTACAGGCAGACAGGAGATTATTGCATTGTTTGAACACTTTCAGGTGTTTTCATTCCCTCTCTCCTTTCTTTCTTTTCTTTCTTTGTCCAAAATGGGTCTGAAGAGAAGCAGAGAAGCAGCGTGGCGATGTGAAAGCAGGGTAATTGTGTCTTGGATGGAATAAGAGAGGCCTGCTGAGTGAAGAGTGGGGGGATGTGGCACTCCCTGCTCAATCCAAGCCATCTCCAAAAACCCTGAGTACAGATTGCCTCTGAAATGGATTTCTCTGACAGACAGGTCTTTGAGGTGTGGATGATCTATCTGGTGTATGATTTAAATGTGGTGTGTTACACTTTGTCATTATCAAAGCCTGTGTGTTCGAACCTCTCTGGATTCTTCCATTTGCAATGTCTTGTTCAAGCTAGCTAGGCATAACTAACCTTTTTAAAATGACAACACATCTTAGTTGACAAATTAGGGTTCTGGTTCTACGACCAATAGTTGATGTGTAAACACACACAAAATACAGCCTGAGTCTTTATCTTTGCCTGGCCACTGCAGAGGGAATCCTGCCTTGCTAATCGAGAGGAATTGTCTATTGATTAAGGGGAGCTTAGTTGTGGAGAGGACATTATTCTCCTGGAGGAGAGAAGAGGACATTCAGAGTCAGACAATTAGAGGGGAATGGAATAATTGAAGAGTAAACATTGAAGTGTCCAGGGATCAGATTGAGCCGTACACTCCAAAGGCATTGCAATTAAGATTGAATAAATATCCTCTAATTTGTTTGGTGTTATAGAGATTTTTTTTTTAAAAGATGGACATGATTAACATGATAAAATCACATAAGCTGTCACATATTTCAAATGGTTTGTTTATTGTTTGTCATTTTGTTTTCAATCCATAAGATTTTACAGATTGTCTGGGTTTTCAACATGTCACAAAAAAAGATTCAATCAATGAATCAATTAACGAAAATGTCTGATTAGAAAATGATGTTCAAAATGTCATAAACTGAATGAACATACTGTCAAAAGCCCATTCGTACTGCAAAACACACTGCCTGACTAACAGTGCAGATACATAAGTAGTGCTGCTAAAGTAATGCTCCTTAAAAAACAGTTAGAAAAAAACAACTTCATTGAGTTAATTGTCTGACTGTCAGCTACAGGGCTCCCCTAGTGGTAGGATCCAATTATGCCAGCACAAATAGATTCATTAGAGGCTAGAGCAGACCTCTTTTTAGTCAAGCCTCAGATGATAGGAACATTAGATGCACAGCAGATTCAAGAGATGTCATTATAGGGACATTTTGAGAGCAACTTCAATTCTTCCATTTATTTAATTTGATATAATCTAATGCAACCAAAGATAAATTCTTTGGCCAATTTGATAAGAGTTGGTGAATGGCCAAAAATTCAACAGCATGATTCAGCAGAAACTGACTGTCACAATAACACTGTAATGCAGACCTCATTGATTTCCACCAGTGTAAGCTAAGAGAGGGACATTTCCCCACATCATTCAAGCACAATGACTCTTCTCGATGTGTAAATCGTTTTGGATGAAAACGAATTGGAGAATGAGTCGGGGAATGATTTTACTGGGCTTGTAGAATTGATCTTCAGAGGGAGGGTCTGCATGGCTCTAGGATGTGGAATAATGACATGTGCCAGGACAGTTTCTCTGCATTTTGTTGATATTTACTCTGTGATCACAAACAACGAGCTCTCTGTGATGGAGTTACAGGGTTGTATTGATACACAGCACTGAGGTAGAATTGAAATATTTTTTGTTCAAATTCAGTTGCTCTCACATAGTTTCTCCTTCTCCCAATATATTCTCTTTTACTCTCAATAATGTATCCACAGACAACATGGTCATCTTGACATCTCTGGGAAGTAGCTCTTAGGCCAGAAACTGTGTTCCCACAAAATCTATATGTATACAAGCTAAATGTTGCTTATTTGTAGGACCAAAGCAAATCTCCATTACTGCACCAGGCAAGGCAGCAGTACAAAATACAACTCCCTAAAGTGAAAATGAGCCTGTTTCACCCTGAAGCCTAAATTAATTAATTGCAGAAAATATGAAGTAATCAGACTGGTAGAGTCGACACAACAGAAAACACAACATTCAGTAGAATGGGTAATCAAATCATATTACAGTAATTACAACAATACGATATAGCCTACTGCGAAAAAACATATTGGGAGAGGTAACTGTAAAAGCGTAATAACCTCTCTCTCTCGCGCTCTCTGTCTTTCTGTCTTTGCTGCTAGTGTCCACGGGGTTTGGGCAGAGCTGAAAGCCCAGTAAAGTAATTAGGCTATGTTAATCTTTCTAATTGTTTAATACATGGTCCTGGATATGGAAACCAGACAGTCATCCTGGCTCTACTTTGGCTCATGCAGCGGGACGTTAGCTCCTTTAGCTCCTCCAAGTCAGTGTCGAGAGGACTCTCCTCAACTACGCGTATTCTTAAGCAATAACAACGTGATCCGTATTATCCACCCAAGAATACCCGTCACCGAAGAGAGTCACAGAGAAGGAGGGGGTAGGAAGAGAAGAGTCATTGGGGACAGTAGCAGGGGAACTCAGAGGTCCTCAATAGTAGTGTGAGCCTGAGTGATGTCATGTTCTCTATGAGTTGAGTGATTGATTGAAGATGGCATGCTGCCCGGGGATGGGGCAGGTGGGCCCCTCCATGTCAGATGTGTTCTGCAAACAGAAATGAAGACACTGTGCATTTGTGAACTGGTGCTGAGATGGGAGAGGTGTGTGTGTTTGTATGTGTGTGTGGATGTGAGTATGCATGTGCACGCACATTTACGTGTCTGTATGTATGTATGTGTGTGTGTGTGTGTGTGTGTGTGTGTGTGTGTGTGTGTGTGTGTGTGTGTGTGTGTGTGTGTGTGTGTGTGTGTGTGTGTGTGTGTGTGTAGGAAGAGGGAACTAGAAAGTTGGTGTCTCGTTAGTGGAGCGCTTACCTGCAGGCACCAATCAGGCCTTTCCTCCGAATTCCCTTCATTCCATTGCATTCTACTGTGGGCTATCCGCTTTTCCTGATGCAAATTCAGGCATAATGAGCACCCTGAAACAAAAAGAAAATACTAGTTAGATAAAAAAACACATGAATAATCAAATAAGTAAATAAACTGGATAAATGAGAGTGGGTTTGCTATGGAAACCATGGCCTTCCAAGCCCACCTTTAACATCACGATTTCCAGCTTCTTTCATAGTCAACTGTGCTCTAGCCCCACAACATTCAAGTACACACACACACATGCACACGCACAGATACACACACACACACGCAGACACACACACACATGCGAACAAACGCACACACACTCACGCAGACACACACACACACACACACACATGTACACACACTCACACACACACACACAAACAAACGCACACACACACGCATATTGCACAAAAGACAGTCATAGAGGGAAAATCCATTAGCAGCGGGAGGCAAAATACAGATGGTTTGAAAAAAAGGGAGTAAAAAGCGAAGGCCCTGCATTGAAGGCTGTCAGGAACAGGAACAATGACTGTTATTAGAGCTCTCATTTTCTGTGTGTGTGTGTGTGTGTGTGTGTGTGTGTGTGTGTGTGTGTGTATGCGTGTGTGTGTTTTACAATTTACCGTGTGAATGGAATTCACTCAGTCTATGTCTGCTCCTATGATTTGACAGTGCACAGCATGTTTTTATGGATTTAATAAAAATGTTCTGTTTTTGACAAGGATCATTACTGTTACTGATCATTACTGGGTGGATGTTTTTTCCTTGATCAAAGGGATGCATTTTATGGTATTGTTATATGTTTGCCACATTGTATTGGAGAATGGTAGTATGATCATGCACCTCTTGTCTCTGTTGAAAAAAGAGAGAAAGAGTTGGCAATTTTAACATTTATGATTGAATAAATAATAATATTATATTTAAGTATGTTCTGGAAAAAAATCCTTACCATTATGTGTAAAACTAAACCACAGGACATGGTTGTGGGAGAGTGAACTTAACTGACTAAAACACCATATTAACACTATTTCATATTACCTTACCTGTGATTCTGACCAGTCCATACAAACACACAAAAAATCACTCAAATAATTATTTAAAGTGAAAAGAAATCTGCAGCTTTAAAATTAAAAACATTAAAGATCTTTCCCATTAAGTCATTTGGCAATTGTGCTGTATAAATAAATACAAATGTCTATTGATCATTAGGTTCTTCTACCTAAGAGCAGCAATAGCTAATAAAACTCTGTCCTATGCTCCATTGAACACAGAAGCACAGAAACACTGCAAATATAGAAGCCACCTTCCACAGAGACAGCATTAAAAACCTGAGATAGCGACAGATGCCCCATCAAACTGTCACACAGGCCATCTAATGCAATTAACCCTTTTTGGTCATCTTGCTCAAACAACCCAAAAGCGAACCTATAAGGGAACTGAGTGGGCTCTATCTACTCAAGCATAACATTGATTCACATAATTCACCTAACACTGAAGAAGCTATATTACTAACACAGACCTATACTGCTCTCTGACTTGTCCTACTCCAGTGCAGTGTTCACACAAGGGTTGATGGCTTCCAACCACAGCCTTTCTAGTGAGACAACACAGAGAAACTGAAAGCAGAAAGAGGAGAAGCAGATTTCAGCATCACCTCTGCTCCGCTGCAGCCTCACTAGCTAAGTAGAGGAGAAAAGGCTATAATGACCCGCCTAATGCCCAAACGCATATTTAATTTCAGAATGTTTGAAAACCTAGAAGGGTTAGGGTCAGGGTTAAGGGTTATGATCAGTTTAAGATTTTTTGCTAATCGATTTAAGTGTCAACTGTGTCCTTATAGTCTCTCCCAGCCATCGACATCTCTACCAGGGCACAGCAGGGACATAGTGAAGACAGAGAGAAGACAGAGTAAAGATAGAGATAATGTTGAGAGAAGGCAGAAGACAGAGTAAAGATAGAGAGAATGTTGAGAGAAGGCAGAAGACAGAGAGAAGACAGAGAGAAGACAGAGAGAAGACAGAGTAAAGATAGATAGAATGTTGAGAGAAGGCAGAAGACAGAGAGAAGACAGAGAGAAGACAGAGTAAAGATAGAGAGAATGTGGAGAGAAGGCAGAAGACAGAGAGAAGACAGAGTAAAGATAGAGAGAATGTGGAGAGAAGACAGAAGACAGAGAGAAGGCAGAGAGAAGACAGAATTCCAATACAACAGAACAGACAACCTGGATTACGACTCAGGGACTATTCTATGATATATTTCTTGGGCATCATATTTTACGTATTAAATGCAACCCTAATAAAGAACCCAAAGACAGCTAGGGGGATACTAGAAAGAGAGAGATAAAAAGAAAGAGGTGCCACAAAAAGATGGAAAATGGAGAGATAATGACAGAGAGGGAAGAAAAATACATAAAAGGAGAGCTGTCAATTCAGAGATCTCTGTCTTTCTCCAGATCTTTTTAACTGCACCTGTCCGGTGTATGTGACAACAAAACAAAAAATAAATAAAACATTGAATCATTCTCACACACACACACACACACACACACACACACACACACACACACACACACACACACACACACACACACACACACACACACACACACACACACACACACACACACACAGACATGACAGAAGCTCCATGACAGGTTGCTTCACCCGTCAAGCAGTGATTGCCATTTAATTGCAGAATGAAGAATCCCATGAATATGTTAATGGGGAGCCACCATAGAAATCCAGCAAACAGGACCCCGACAACGACAAGATTACACACATCAGCATTATGGATACATCATGCTTCACTCTGACAGAAATATATCAAAAATAAAATAAATCCCCTTAAAAGGATTTATCATAGAATTCCGACAAAGGGAATACAAGGGAAAGTCAGGGGGGAATCTGGCTGAATCCCCCGTCAGCTGAAGTAGGCTTACCGTTTAATTCCTGTTCCTCCTGAGAGAGAGATTCCCTCCCACTGTGCACAAAGCCGAGGAGTCAGTCGTCTGACGTTCGCCTCGCCTGCGAGGACAAGACTGTGATCGTTAAGGCTGCAGCTGCTGCCGACACTGCCATGCTGTCCCGGTCAATGCTTGATTAATGTGGGTTACTGTGCTTAGTGAGAGCAGAGAGGACTGAGGTGAGAGCACAAGGAAAATAGTGCTGCTACTGCCGTCGCCGGTGCAGTGAAACAGCCTTTACCCCCCCCCCCCTCCCCCCCTCCTCCGTATACCTTCACCCTCAGCCTCTGTTCTGGACGCCACAGCCCCAAAGTACCAAAGACTCACAGAGTCTTTCAGTCAAACAGTCAGTAAGCCAACCGACCAGCCAGCCAGCCAGTTCTTCCAGTCCTGGAGATGCATTCTTCCAGGTGATAGAGAATGCAGGCACAGCTCACTCGTTGAGAGAAAAAAAAAGTAAAAAAGGAAGATAGGAAAGCCACTGATCGGAGCCCGTTGTTGTACTCGCCAAGGCAAAGAAACTCACGGGCGGATGGAGAGGGACTGAGAGACTGAAGGAGAGTCAGCGAGAGAGGAGGAGAGCAGGAGAGAGAGAGCAGGAGAGCAAGAGAGAGAGAGCAATAAAACGTCCAACCATAGGGCTTCTAGGAGCAGAGGACTGTCATTTGTTCTGAGGAGAAGAGAGGGAGAGAGAGAGAGAGAGAGAGAGAGAGAGAGGGAGAGTGAGAGGGGAAAAGGAGGAGGAGTGGGGAAGAGAGTACTTAGATTTGAGCAGCACCGCAGTGAGTGTTGAATCGGTGGCATCTAATGGTGTATTAATTGAGGGAGATCTGACGTGTCCGCCTTGCAGTTTTGCATTGATGACATCCCATCAGGGAGACCAAGGCGCTCTGGAGACCAGGGCTAATACACAACCCAGGGGAGTGGCTACATGTCCACGGCAGGCACGTACACAGATAGGCCTCTGGGGGTGCCTGAGCACCTGCCTATTTGCCCTTTCAGATTGGTAGCATTTTTGAAATTCATATATTTTATTTTGAGCTCCTGTTCAGTAAAGAATTGTCCATCAACAACTACCTTGTTTCTTATTTTGGACAATTGGACAATTCCTCCTCCCCCACTCCTCTGCCCCCAAGTGAGTGCTGCACAAGCAGAAGGTACCACGTCTAGCGATATTATAAGTAGTGGCTACTGGCTACTTTTTGAGTTGCATGTTGTCTCTCCTAATCAGGGACAGTGAAGGGTTCAATTGGACTGTTTTTAGTAGGCCTACAAAGCAGATATTAGCAGCAGAACTCTAATCACAGGTAAAGACTAGTTACATTGTTACAGCATAGCTGACAGTTACATAATTTACATTCGCTTTGATCAGCTGATAGCCCTCCCCTTTCCCCCTTTCTGTAAGCAGTAGGCTAGGTAGCTCGGGAGGTTCACTTTCAGCATCTCCCCCTCCAAAGATTTGTGCAAGGCCCTGGTCAACAGTATTGGTGGACTGAAGGCAAATAGATCGATGTGATACCTCATTCAACAGCAACTGAGAGTAACCCATCTTTGAAGTGATGCAGAGTGTATGACGCTAAATACTCTGAGCTTGAAATTGTGTGAAACTCAAGGACCTTGGACCGGATCCGAGTCCATTCAATCCGTCCTGTGCGTGGTTGGAGTAAAAACAAACAACAAAAAAAATGTCAGTGAAAAAAACGATCTCAGTCGACATTTTAAATGACTGAAACCAAATGGAAAATGTTCAGAAATGATAGTGGACGTACATTTATGCTCTCTTCATTCTGCACAGTTTGCTAACAGTCATTGAAATAGATAGTCAGAGAGCATCGGAAATTTCAAAAGCGAAGAACTATTTTTTAGGTTCCTCGGTGAAGACCGAATGCGCCAGCAGGGAAAATTAGCTTGACACCCCTGATATATCGAGACTTGTGAGAGCAGGGAAACGTGTGGCAAGGCGGCATTTGCCACAGCACCTTTGATTTAGTTTAATAAAATATTTTGGCGTAAAGTGTTTAAAACAGGTTCAAAGTGCTGTTTTTTAAACTGATTTGCCTCATGATTTGTCAACTCATGGACACTTTCTCTGTCCTTCACATCGGCATGCTGCTGCAGGCTCTTTGCATGTCTTGACCAATCAGATTCACGGAAATCACAGGTTGAGCTGGCCGGGCACAAAGCATAAAGCTCAAGGCAACCTCTCCACTTTCATCCGGTATTTATTTAGCAAGCTTGGTAACACATCACTCCTGACAGACACAAGTAAAAATGTAGCAGCCTATACACTTAACATTAGCCATCTGACATGCTGCATTGCATGGAAACAATACTATTGTTCAGTCTGATCAACTTTAGGCTAATAACAGCAGCTGCATAGCCTAGCCTACCATGCGCCCTGTCTGTCTGGCCAGGGTAAAGGAAGCGGTAACATTGTGTTTTTATAGCCCATTTGTTTTGTGAGAAAATATGAATGGGATCAAAGTTGAATGGGATCAAAGTTGGGTTCTATTCAAACTTGGGCCGACTAGGCTACCTGGACTTTGGCAATCCAAAATTATTAACTGGAATTAATCAATAAACACAATAGCTGACATAGACTGGGAGTTAAAGAGATTATCCGGTACTTTTGTATAGTTTTTTTCCAGTAGTTCTGAAAGTAGCACTCACGAGCCAAAAGTAGTCCTCGGAAATTGCATACTACGTCACAAAAGTGCAGATATGTGCACCACTTCATTGCTCTCTCTCTTTCTGCTGTGACCACTAAGCTGTTGGGCCCTGCAACCTCATTGGATAACGCTGAACACTCAAATGCGAGTAGCCGTAGGTCATTGGCTAGAACTTGAATTGCTAAGGGGCTGGCCCACGTGGGTGGAAATGTAGGGAAAATGGCACAGCAAAGCTTCAAGAAAACATATGCTTTCAAACTTTTGTGGATAATTGAGATAATTGAGATAATTGAGACAGTAATTCTACTTATAGATACATTGACACATCAAGCCCAAAACGGGAGGTTTAAAAAAGACCTAGTAGTCACCAAACTTCTGGAGCTTTAATTTGTATCAGGCCTACAGTTGCATAGGGCAGGACTACACCATGCCAACCTGCATAAAGCAAGCTCAGCCCTCTGAGTTATATTGTCCAAATGTTGATTTCTTTGTGTATGTCAGAGGAGGCTGGTGGGAGGAGGACGGGACATTTTTAATGGCTGGAATGGATGCAGTGGAATGGAGTCAAATACGTTGTTTCCATGTGTTTGATGTGTTTGGTGTTTCTATTCCATTCCAGCCGTTACAATGACCCCATCCTCCTATAGCCCCTCCCACAAGCCTCCTCTAGTGTATAGGAAACACCCCTAGTCCTTCATTAAAATGTAATTCATATGAACAAGTACAGGGTTGCTGCAGTTTGAGGCCAGGATTTTTTTTAAACCATGTGACCTGATTAGAAAAACTCTGGTCCCACCATAGCCCATATTAAACCTTTTCACGTCATAGCATATAAGGTCTGGAGTTTTACCTTGTTAGGTTACCAGATCAGGAGTTTTTTTGGTGCCACACCACTCTGGGAACTGTCACCTTGTGTGAGAGTCAAGTTGACATTCACCTAAGATATGAGGGATATTAAGGGAACATGTAATTACTAGTAGAAAGCTGTGATATAATTTATGTTGGGTGGATGTGAAGACATTGTCCTTTCAAAAGTAATTTGAACTCCATTCGGTGAGAGTGACTTTCAAAGGCTGATATTCTCTCTCATTCCAGTTTGAAATAATTCAAAACTGGAGGTTCATTGTTCGATGTAAGATTGTTAATGTAAAGAAGTGCTCCCTGTATCAAATGTACATACAGTATAGGCTACAAACCATTTGTATTAATATATGAAACCCTTTACATTTACAATGGCTCCATGTTAACTGCAAGAATGTCTTGCATTTCTCTTGATTTGATTTGACGTACAGTTGAACTCCCAATATCCACCACAAAGCAAGCAAAAATGATTCAAACACCTTGCGGCCCAAAGGAGATAGATTACCTTGACTAAAGTGGCTCCTGATCATATTACAAAACTTATTTTTATTGTTATTGGTACACTTCTACTGCTGCAATATTTCCATGTACTCTACAGTGATATTTCAAGAGTCACATCTTTACACATAAAATAGTTATTGTTTGAATAAATCATTGAAATATTGAATAAAGCTTTACTAAACCCATATCTCTGGGGAGGTCGGGAGAGACATGAGCAAATAAATGTCAAAGGCTTGTGCTCTCGCTTTATATGGAATACTCTTTCTTACTTTTTGGTTAAATTCTTATAAAAAAAAGACATTGCTTGTAATCTGATAGAGGCAGATCGTTGCACCAAAGCAGTGTTTTAAATCTGACAATTTCCATGATAAATAGTAAATAATAAAACAAACGTAGTGGTGGCGATCAGAGAAGACAAAAAGGAAATAAACTTGTTTCCTGTTGGGTGGAAATCTACTGACCCCTATTGGTCGCTTCCATAGGTACTTCCTCCTCATTAGAATATAATTGATTGGGGAACTAAGACATTGTAATGATGACCATATGAAAGACAATGTAAAATTGATTTCATTTACTTTCACCCCAATAAAGTTACATATTTGTACATCTTATAATTTATATAGCACAGTAAAGCACTCCATTATGAATTAAGAATGGCCAGCCACCAAACACTCACCACATACGCTGCTGCTACTGTCTATTATCTATCCTGTTGCCTAATCACTTTACACCTACCTATATGTACTGTAAGTAGCTACCTCAGTTACCTCGTACCCCTGCACATCGACTCGATACCGGTACTCCCTGTATATAGCCATGTTATTACCTCGTACCCCTGCACATCGACTTGATACTGGTACTCCCTGTATATAGCCATGTTATTACCTCGTAACCCTGCACATCGACTCGATACTGGTACTCCCTGTATATAGCCATGTTATTTTTACTCTTTATTTGTATTCATTATTCACTGTGTATATTCCATTACTCAAGGCACTATTTCCATGTTTTATCTTATCTTTATTAACTCTGCATTGTTGGAATTGGACCCGCAAGTAAGCATTTCCTAGTCTACACCTGTTGTCTACAAAATATGTGACAAATAACATTTTATTTTATTAAGAAGTAGTGGTTTGTAGCCTTGCCACAATAATAAAACACAAATTATACTGACTACAGCTGACCATAGCTGACTACAGCTGACCATAGCTGACTACAGCTGACTACAGCTGACCATAGCTGACTACAGCTGACCATAGCTGACTACGGCGGACTACCGATGACTAAAGGAGGATGGTTAATGATACTACTAGTGTAGGGTAGCCTAGTGGTTAGAGCATTGGACTAGTAACTGAAAGTTTGCAATTTCAAATCCCCGAGCTGAGAAGGTACAAAATCTGTCATTCTGCCCCTGAACTGGCAGTTAACCCACTGTTCCTAGGCTGTCATTGAAAATAAGAATTTGTTCTTAACTGACTTGCATAGTTAAATAAAGGTATAAAAACAAACATTTCTGACAGAATTATAGGGAAAATGGCTGAGGTATACAATAAACTCTCTCTCACCCCCACTCCCCTTTCTCTCTCTTCCTCTCTATCGCACCCCCCCCCCCCCCCCCCCCCCCCCCACCCCACCCCCCCCCCACCCACCCTCTAGCTGAGCTGACACAGTGGGTGTGGAGAGGAGGTCCTGGAAATGGCCCAACCTGTCAGATTAAAGGGAGTTGGAAGGGAACGGGAAGCTTTTCCACATCCCTTTTCCCTTTTCATTGCCCAGCAATACATGCTAATGATGCTCTCTCTCATGCAAATCACCAGATAGTTTGGAGAGGGGCATGTGGCTGCTGCCGCTGGGACAGCTCTGTTTTTGTATAGTCTAACAGAGCAATGGGGATTGGTTGACATGAGGGAGCAAATTAAACACACGAGTTGAATCGTAAACACTCACACACATGCATGTACGCACACACACACACACGCACACATCATACACACGCATACGCACGAGCACATGCATACACTCACAAACACACACGGAAAACACAAACAGAAACCTAACAGAGAATCAGGCCTTGAATACACTGAGAATGTTCTGTTTGATATCGTGCTAAAACAAAGTAAGAACATTCTCAAATAAAGCAGTCACCAATTCTCAGAGAAAGTGTCACTGCCTTTGTCACCAATGCTGTTCTTTGTCTATAATGTAGCTGTTTTTATCAGGAGTCTCCTGCTTTTTTCCATTAGCATTTTTTTGTTGCCAAAACACCAAAGAAATACACCAAAGTTGGTCTCAGGGAACTTCATCATGTGAATGGTTTTAGGCCATATGTTGTGGAACTGTATCTGTATCTCTTGGCCCTTACTTAAAGAAGCCCTCTCGAACGTCTGTATAATTTCAGCCAGTAGTTTTAAAAGTGATGCTCATTAACCAAAACGGGTCCCCGTTTTTTGTATACTACATCATCCACTTGTGTACTATGTCATCCATTCCGTGTAATACAGTGCCTTGCGAAAGTATTCGGCCCCCTTGAACTTTGTGACCTTTTGCCACATTTCAGGCTTCAAACATAAAGATATACAACTGTATTTTTTTGTGAAGAATCAACAACAAGTGGGACACAATCATGAAGTGGAACAACATTTATTGGATATTTCAAACTTTGTTAACAAATCAAAAACTGAAAAATTGGGCGTGCAAAATTATTCAGCCCCTTTACTTTCAGTGCAGCAAACTCTCTCCAGCAGTTCAGTGAGGATCTCTGAATGATCCAATGTTGACCTAAATGACTAATGATGATAAATACAATCCACCTGTGTGTAATCAAGTCTCCGTATAAATGCACCTGCACTGTGATAGTCTCAGAGGTCCGTTAAAAGCGCAGAGAGCATCATGAAGAACAAGGAACACACCAGGCAGGTCCGAGATACTGTTGTGAAGAAGTTTAAAGCCGGATTTGGATACAAAAAGATTTCCCAAGCTTTAAACATCCCAAGGAGCACTGTGCAAGCGATAATATTGAAATGGAAGGAGTATCAGACCACTGCAAATCTACCAAGACCTGGCCGTCCCTCTAAACTTTCAGCTCATACAAGGAGAAGACTGATCAGAGATGCAGCCAAGAGGCCCATGATCACTCTGGATGAACTGCAGAGATCTACAGCTGAGGTGGGAGACTCTGTCCATAGGACAACAATCAGTCGTATATTGCACAAATCTGGCCTTTATGGAAGAGTGGCAAGAAGAAAGCCATTTCTTAAAGATATCCATAAAAAGTGTTGTTTAAAGTTTGCCACAAGCCACCTGGGAGACACACCAAACATGTGGAAGAAGGTGCTCTGGTCAGATGAAACCAAAATTGAACTTTTTGGCAACAATGCCAAACGTTATGTTTGGCGTAAAAGCAACACAGCTCATCACCCTGAGCACACCATCCCCACTGTCAAACATGGTGGTGGCAGCATCATGGTTTGGGCCTGCTTTTCTTCAGCAGGGACAGGGAAGATGGTTAAAATTGATGGGAAGATGGATGGAGCCAAATACAGGACCATTCTGGAAGAAAACCTGATGGAGTCTGCAAAATACCTGAGACTGGGACGGAGATTTGTCTTCCAACAAGACAATGATCCAAAACATAAAGCAAAATCTACAATGGAATGGTTCAAAAATAAACATATCCAGGTGTTAGAAGGGCCAAGTCAAAGTCCAGACCTGAATCCAATCGAGAATCTGTGGAAAGAACTGAAAACTGCTGTTCACAAATGCTCTCCATCCAACCTCACTGAGCTCGAGCTGTTTTGCAAGGAGGAATGGGAAAACATTTCAGTCTGGCGCTACAAAGTATTAACTTAAGGGGGCTGAATAATTTTGCACACCCAATTTTTCAGTTTTTGATTTGTTAAAAAAGTTTGAAATATCCAATAAATGTCGTTCCACTTCATGATTGTGTCCCACTTGTTGTTGATTCT
This sequence comes from Oncorhynchus clarkii lewisi, assembly GCF_045791955.1. Taxonomy (NCBI): domain Eukaryota; kingdom Metazoa; phylum Chordata; class Actinopteri; order Salmoniformes; family Salmonidae; genus Oncorhynchus; species Oncorhynchus clarkii. The sequence continues at coordinate 14,984,904 of NC_092166.1, read as the reverse complement.
TCACAAAAAAATACAGTTTTATATCTTTATGTTTGAAGCCTGAAATGTGGCAAAAGGTCGCAAAGTTCAAGGGGGCCGAATACTTTCGCAAGGCACTGTATGTTACGAATCCAATTCGTGCAATATGTTTAAGAATGTGCTGGGCTTAAGATCCCAGAATGCATATTTAACCTCTATGGGCCATTCCTTACGGTACGTTTTGGTCCTACACTGTCGTGGTGCAGAGACCTGATGCTTATTAACATGCATTCAGGAGGTACCTAGCCTTTATTAACCTCCGATCAAGTCCTTCAGTGACAAGAAGTAGATCTGAAAGACTGTAAAAGACTGTAAAATCTGATCAATACATACACCACCGGTCAAACATTTTAGAACACCTACTCATTCAAGGGTTTTTCTTCATTTTGACTATTTCTACATTGTAGAATAATAGTGAAGAGATCAAAACTATGAAATAACACATATGGAATCATTTAGTAACCAAAAAAATGTTTAACAAATCAAAATATATTTGAGATTTGAGATTCTTCAAATAGCCACTTTTTGCCTTGATGACAGCTTTGCACACTTTTGGCATTCTCTCAACCAGCTTCACCTGGAATGCTTTTCCAACAGTCTTGAAGGAGTTCCCACATATGCTGAGCACTTGTTGGCTGTTTTCACTTCACTCATTCCAAACTATCTCAATTTGGTTGATTGTGGAGGCTATGTTATCTGATGCAGCACTTCATCACTCTCCTTGTTGGTCAAATAGACCTTCCACAGCCTGGAGGTGTGTTGGGTCATTGTCCGGTTTAAAAGAAAATGATAGTCTCACTAAGTGCAAACCAGATGGGATGGCTTATTGCTGCAGAATGCTGTGGTAGCCATGCTGGTTAAGTCTGCCTTGAATTCTAAATAAATCACAGACAGTGTCACCAGCAAAGCACCCCCACACCATAGCACATCCTCCGCCATGCTTTGTGGTGGGAAATACACATGTGGAGATCATCCGTTCACCCACACCGCATCTCACAAAGACACGGCGGTTGGAATCAAAAATCTCCAATTTGGACTCCAGACCAAAGGACAAATTTCCACCAGTCTAATGTCCATTGCTCATGTTTCTTGGCCGAAGCAAGTCTCTTCTTCTTATTGGTGTCTTTTAGTAGTGGTTTCTTTGCAGCAATTCGACCATGAAAGCCCTCTCTGAACAGTGGATGTTGAGATGTGTCTGTTACTTGAACTCTGTGAAGCATTTATTTGGGCTACAATTTATGAGTCTGGTAACTCTAATGAACTTATCCTCTGCATTCCTTCCATTCCTGTGGCGGTCCTCATGAGAGCCAATTTCATCATAGCGCTTTATGGTTTTTGCAACTGCACTTGAAGAAACTTTCAAAGTTCTTGAAATGTTCCATATGGACTGACCTTCATGTCTTAAAGTAATCAAGGACTGTCATTTCCCTTTACTTATTTGAGCTGTTCTTGCCATAATATGGACTTGGTCTTTTACCAAATGTGGCTATCTTCTGTTTATCCCCCTACCTTGTCACAACACAACTGATTGGCTCAAACACATTAAGAAGAAAGAAATTCCACAAATTAACTTTTAAGAAGGCACACCTGTTAATTGAAATGCAATTGACTACCTCATGAAGCTGGTTGAGAGAATGACAAGAGTGTGCAAAGCTGTCATCAAGGCAAAGGGTAGCTACTTGAAGACTCTCAAAAAATATACTTTTTTGGTTACTACATGATTCCATTTGTGTTATTTCATAGTTTTGATGTCTTCACCATTATTCCACAATGTAGAAAATAGTAAAAATAAAGAAAAACCGTTGAATGAGTATGTGTTCTAAAACTTTTGAGCAGTAGTGTACAGTCATGACTATTTCCTATCACACACACACTCACGTACAGAAACACACACAACACACACACATACACAACACACACTGTGAACACAGTATCATTTACTCTATATTCTAGTGTGGAGGTTTTTTCATCAAGCTGTCAATGGGGTTTAATATCTGAAATGTTTCTCTCAGGCAACATCCCATGAATTAACCTCCTTATCAATGTTGAAAGGGATTGAATAAAGACTTCAGTAGCACTCTCCACAGACCCACCTTACAATCCACACTTACAGTTCATTTGCATTGCATTGCAGCACAAACAGGCCTAGTCAAGCTGAAAGAGTGTGTGCCGATGTACCGAATAACATAAAAAAATATGAGCTCTTGATTGGGCATCACTTCAGCATGAGCTCCCCAGCGGCGAGGTGGCGATGCGCTAGCAGACAGTAGCTGATGGGCTGTTGACACTTTCTCATTATATCAAGCTCATGTCGCTTTCTGACCCTCGGCGCTCCAGCCCCACCACACTGGCATAGCCAGACATTTGTTGGTGGGTGGGCCTGTAGAAATGTGGATGCTCCAAAGCAGCTAACTTCCTGCAATGTTACACATTTTACCATGGGGCAGAGAAGAAAATGTGCAGTTTTCAAACAGTACAGTAGTATCTAACAATTCACAACAATACACAACTCTAAAAGAAAAACAATGGAATTAAGAAACATGTAAATATTAGGACGAGCAATGACGGAGTGGCATTAACTAAAATACAGTAGAATAGAATACAGTATATACATCTGAGATGAGTAAAGCAGTATGTGAACATTATTAAAGTGACTAGTGTTACATTATTAAAGTGGCCAGTGATTCCATGTCTATGTTTATAGGGCAGAAGCCTCGAAGGTGCAGGTTTGAGTAGCCGGCTAGTGATGGCTATTTAAAAGTCTGATGGCCTTAAGATAGAAGCTGTTTTTCAGTCTCTCGGTCCCAGCTTTGATGCACCTGTACTGACCTCACCTTCTGATAATAATTTAGTGAACAGGCCGTGGCTCAGGTGGCTGATGTCCTTGATGATCTTTTTGGCCTTCCTGTGACATCGGGTGCTGTAGGTGTCCTGGAGGGCAGGCAGTGTGCCCCCGGTGATGCGTTGGGTAGAACGCACCACCCTCTGGTGGCAGTCTGCCCAACGCATCACCGGGGGCACACTGCCTGTGAAGTGGAGGTGTTGTTTCCTACCTTCACCACCTGCGTGCGGCCCATCAGGGAGTCCACAACCCAGTTGCACAGGGCGGGGTTCAAACCCAGGGCCCAAAGCTTAATGATGAGCTTGGAGGGTACTATGGTGTTGAAGGCTGAGCTATAGTCAATGAACAGCATTCTGATGTAGGTATTCCTCTTGTCCAGATGGGATAGGGCAGTGTGCAGTGCGATGGCGATTGCATCGTCTATTGGTCTATTGGGGCATGTCTATCGTGTCGGGTAAGGTAGAGGTGATGTGATGTGATCCTTAACTAGCATCTCAAAGCACTTCATGATGACAGAAGTGAGTGCTACTGAATGAAAGACATTTAGTTATGTTACCTTTGCTTTCTTGGGTACAGGAACAATGGTGGACATCTTGAAGCAAGTGGAGACAGCAGACTGGGATAGGGAGGGATTAAATATGTCCGTAAACACTCCAGCCACCTGGTCTGCGCATGCTCTGAGGACGTGGTTAGGGATGCCGTCTGGGCCAGCAGTCTTGAGAGGGTTTAACACTCTTACATGTCTTACATGTCTTACTCACGTTGGCCACAAAGAACGAGAGGCCACAGTCCTTGGAAGTGGGCCGTGTCGGTGGCACAGTGTTTTCCTCAAAGCTTGTGAAGAAGGTGTTTAGTTTGTCTGGGAGCAAGATGTTGGTGTCCGCGATGTGGCTCGTTTTCCCTTTGTAATCCGTGATTATCTGTAGACCCTGCCACATATGTACATCTTGTGTCTGAGTCGTTGAATTGCGACTCCACTTTGTCTCTGTGCTGATGTTTTGCCTGTTTGATTGCCTTATGGCGGGAATAACAACAACTGTTTGTATTCGTCCATATTCCCAGTCACCTTGCCATGGTTAAATGCTGTGGTTCGCACTTTCAGTTTTGCCTGAATCTATCCACGGTTTCTGGTTTGGGTAGTTTTTAATAGTCACCGTGGGAACAACATCCCTTATACATCCCTTATACTGATGAACTCAGTCACCGTGCTAATGTATACGTCAATGTTATTCTCGGAGGCTACCCGGAACATATCCCAGTCCACATAATCAAACAATGGATTCCGATTGGTCAGACCAGTATTGAGTAGACCTTAGCACGGGTACTTCCTTTTTGAGTTTCTGCCTATAAGAAGGGAGGAGCAAAATGGAGTCGTGATCTGATTTCCCGAAGGGAGGGCATGGGAGTGCCCTGTAGGCATTTCGAAAAGGCGAGTAGCAGTGGTCTAGTGTTTTCCTATGCGAGTACTACAGTCAATGTCTTGATAGAACTTCAGTAGCGTTTTCCTCAAATTTGCTTTGTTAAAATCCCCAGCTGCAATAAATGCGGCCTCAGAATACGTGCTCCAGTTTGCATAAAGACCAGTGTAGTTCCTTGAGGGCCGTCGTGGTATCGGCTTGAGGGGAATATACACGACTGTAACTATAACCAAAGATTATTATTTTGGGAGGTAATACTTTCGGAAAATCAGCAAAGCACAGACAGTACAGAACTATCCTGAAATAATTATACCGTTCATATTTCATCCTATTCAGTCCACCCCCTCCCTTTAGCCTACTCTAGTGAAACTCAAATGGCTTTGGCGAGACATTTTGTCAGTAAGCACAGTAATGACCAAAAGGCAGTGTCAGGGCTGGATGAACAAATCATTTATTTTTGGGGGAACTCAGTCAGGTTCTCAACTTACTGTGTTTCATTAGAATAGTAGGATACGGTAGTTGCAATTTCGAAATGTTGTTGTGCATCAGCAGTTTTTCTCTTATGTCAATCACTGACAGTCACTCAATTAGCATAGTCAGCTAACAAGTTTTTGATTTGTAAGTTATTTAGCCAGCTATCAAAACTTAATGTGTGAATAGTAATCATGGCTGTATACAGATTGGGCACGCAGGACATGTTAGTCACACTCACTCAGATATCATTAACATGGCATAAGTCATGGCAAAATGTGTAGAATTGCAGGTAATTAGCTTTAAAACTACAAAAATTACTCTCTGCCCCATAGCAACATGTGTAGAATTGCAGAAAACTCGTTCAAGGGGGGGGGGGGGGGGCGACTAAAGTGTTTTGCCCGCGAGGTGGGGGGCCCCCAACCAAATCTCGCATAGGGCTCCCAAAGTGCTAGGGCTGGCCCTGAATCAGTTACCCAACCAGGACAGGGACCCCTGGTTACCCACATGGGCTCCCTACCTCCTCTCCTTCCCCCATTTGATGATTAGCAGAGCGGCAGCAGGCTATCTACACTCACTGAGAGCAGGCTTCTGTGGTTGGCGGTTGCAGTATAAAAATAATAAATATATACATTTCCATTTTTCTCTGCCTCAAGTGTCCCCCACAGGCTTGGGGGCTTACATTTTAGTAGACGCTCTTATCCAGAGCAATTAGAGTTAAGTGCCTTGCTCAAGGGCACATTGGCAGATTTTTCACCTAATCAGCGATTCGAACCAGTGACCGTTCAGTTACTGACCCAATGCTCTTAACCGCTAGGCTACCTGCTGCAGGCCCTGCATTAATCAGGCCCTGGGCAGTATGTTGGATTGGACTCCAGCCAGGCTAGATTTCAACCAATAGTGTAGGTACATCTCCGTAATATGGCCCCCTCAACCCGCTGGCATTTGGAGTGATTTCCCTTGGACCAAAATCAAATAATGCTTTATTAGGACTGTCCCTGTAAATGGCTACATAACCCATCATTAAACTATTATTTCCAATGAGATTGATTTTTCTATCGACCCCGAGAAGGTAAGGGTCATTGAGCAAAAATACCAATACGGTTGAAAAAAGGCTATTTTAGACCTGAACAGAAATTATTGATGAGGAAGCGGTTGGTGGTGGCTGAATGATTTGTTACAGTTGGGAGAGAGAAATGGGAGGAGGGAGAGAGGGGGAAGGACAGAGGGTAGAGAGAAGTAGAGGGGGGAAGAAGGGAAGAAGGGGAGAGAGAAGGGAGGGGAGAGAGAGGAGAGAGGGGAGGGAGAGGGTAGAGCATGGAAGAATGGAGGGAGGTAGGGAGGGGTAGGGAGGGAGGAAGAGAGGGTGGTTAGGGAAGGAGGAAGAGAGGGTGGGTAGGGAGAGAGGAAGAGAGAGAGAGAGGGGAGAGGGGGAGAGAGGGGGAGGGAGAGGGAAATGGATCGAGACATTTGCAGACAGAATTAGGAAAATTCAAATAGAGAGATTTAAGACAAAGACAAAAATAGAGAGAGATAGACACAGAGACAGGGGCAGAAGCAGAGGCAGAGGCAGAGACAGAGACAGAGACAGAGACAAAGACAAAGACAAATAGAATGTGGATGATGATTATTTGCACACTGATAACGAAGCGTCCTTTGAATGTTGATTTATCTAAGCAGTTCTCAACAAATGGTGTACTTGCGGTACAAAGGCTATTTCCATGATAGATTGTTAATAGTAATGCTACCAAACCTTTACTATAGACCAATGGCCTGGATGGAAGACAGAAACAACCCATGTCTGCCAGACTGTGCCAGTACTCTGCCCACTCAGCAGGAACAGATAGGAGCTCCCCACCCAGCCTGGTCTCATAGACTAGATGTAACATAGTAAATGATAACAAATAATGTAAAATTAACACATTTACAGAAAGACCTGTGTAAAGACCAACTTACAAAGGAGGAACTTTTTGAGGTAATTAAATATTTTCAGTCTGCAAAAACACCAGGGCTTGATGATATACCAGTAGACAGTATATCAGAACTTTCTTGATGTACTCAAAGATCAATTTTTAGAAATGTTTAATTACTTCTATAGAAATGGTAGACTTTCAGGTACTCAACATTCATTACTACTGGAACAGGACCCAGGTGGTAAGTATGAAGATCCAGTCCATTTAAAAACCTGCTGGCCTCTTACACTTCAATGTTGTGATGTGAAAATCCTGGCGAAATCCATAGCACATAGAATAAAAAGGTTTTACCAGATATTGTTCATCCTAATCAGACTAGTTTTTTTTACATAGACAATATATTGGAGATAATATACTTCAATTACTTGAAACAATGTAACATTATGAAACATCAAAGATACCAGGCGTGGTCTTCATAGCAGATCTTGAAAAGACATTTGATAAAGTACGACTAGAATTTATATATATGGCCCTGTCCGGGGGTGTCCTCGGATGGGGCCACAGTGTCTCCTGACCCCTCCTGTCTCAGCCTCCAGTATTTATGCTGCAGTAGTTTATGTGTCGGGGGGCTAGGGTCAGTTTGTTATATCTGGAGTACTTCTCCTGTCCTATTCGGTGTCCTGTGTGAATCTAAGTGTGCGTTCTCTAATTCTCTCCTTCTCTCTTTCTTTCTCTATCTCTCGGAGGACCTGAGCCATAGGACCATGCCCCAGGACTACCTGACATGATGACTCCTTGCTGTCCCCAGTCCACCTGGCCGTGCTGCTGCTCCAGTTTCAACTGTTCTGCCTTATTATTATTCGACCATGCTGGTCATTTATGAACATTTGAACATCTTGGCCATGTTCTGTTATAATCTCCACCCGGCACAGCCAGAAGAGGACTGGCCATCCCACATATGCTCTCTCTAATTCTCTCTTTCTTTCTCTCTCTGGGAGGACCTGAGCCCTAGGACCATGCCCCAGGAATACCTGACATGATGACTCCTTGCTGTCCCCAGTCCACCTGATCGTGCTGCTGCTCCAGTTTAAACTGTTCTGCCTTATTATTATTCGACCATGCTGGTCATTTATGAACATTTGAACATCTTGGCCATGTTCTGTTATAATCTCCACCCGGCACAGCCAGAAGAGGACTGGCCACCCCACATAGCCTGGTTCCTCTCTAGGTTTCTTCCTAGGTTTTGGCCTTTCTAGGTAGTTTTTCCTAGCCACCGTGCTTCTACACCTGCATTGCTTGCTGTTTGGGGTTTTAGGCTGGGTTTCTGTACAGCACTTTGAGATATCAGCTGATGTACGAAGGGCTATATAAATAAATTTGATATATAAATGCCTAGATTACTTACATTTTGGTGAACCTCTTATACAATGGGTTAAATGTATGTACAGCAACCCCAGGTGTAAAATAGTAAATAATGGTTACTTCCCAGAAAGTATTGAGGTTTTAAGAGGAGTAAAACAAGGCTGTCCAATGTCTTCATATCTATTTGTTATGGCCATTGAAATGCTAGCTATTAAAATTTGAAACAACAAGAACATCAAGGGGTTAGAAATCCAGGGGATAAAAACAAAAGTGTCAATGTATGCCGATGAATATAGTTATTTCTTAAGTCCGCAATCAGGATCCCTGCACAGTCTCATTGAAGATCTTGATCACCGTTCTAGCCTCTCTGGACTAAAACCACATTAGTGTACCACATTACGTATTGGATTGTTAAAAGACACAGTGTTTACACTACTTTGTAGTTCACCAATAAATAGGCTGATGGTGAAGTAGACATACTTGGTATTCATATCTCAAAAATATAAATGAACATACCACAATCAATTTCAATAGAAAGTTTGCTAAAATAGATAAGATTCTGAAACCATGGAGAAGTAAATACTTGTCTATTTATGTAAAAATCACATTGATTAACTCTTTGGTCCTATCACAGTTTACTTACTGACTAATGGCGCTGCCTACTCCAGACAACTATTTTTTAAATCATATAAACTAAAAACTATTTAATTGTATTTGGAATGCTAAGCCAGAAAATGTGTATGTGCCTATTTATATAATGAATATGAGTTTGGGGGGTTTAAATGATTAAACGTTAAAGCTTTAAACCTTTCACTAAAAGCTTCACTCATACACAAGTTATACTTAAACCCAAAATGCTTCTACAGTACATTATTAAGAAAGGTTCCTCCTTTGTTCAAAAAAGGCCTTTTTGCCTTTATACAGATTACAGCTTCTCATTTCCGACTAATTGAAAATGTAATTTTGTTTAAAGTATTGCCTTTTCTTAAACAAGCCATTCAAAGATGGTTACAATTTCAGTTTTATCCTCCAGAAAAGATAGAACAAATATTATGGTTCAACTCAAATATACTGATTAATTTAAAAAACACATTATTTCTGGATTTTTAAAAATGTTATTATATTTATCAATGATATTATGAATAGAAATGTTGGAGTTACGTCAAATATGTACCTTTAAAAATATATATGGGAACGATCCAAACTCAATCCAAACTTAAAACTAACTGATTGCAGCATTACCACAAAAATGGAGACCTCCACAAGCCAAGACCTCCACAAGTCTGGTTCATCCTTTGGAGCAATTTCCAAACGCCTGAAGGTACCACGTTCATCTGTACAAACAATAGTACGCAAGTATAAACACCATGGGACCACGCAGCCGTCATACCGCTCAGGAATGTCTCCTAGAGATGAACATACTTTGGCGCGAAAAGTGAAAATAAATCCCAGAACAACAGCAAAGGACCTTGTGATGATGCTGGAGGAAAAAGGTACAAAAGTATCTATATCCACAGTAAAACGAGTCCTATATCAACATGACATGAAAGGCCGCTCAGCAAGGAAGAAGCCACTGCTCCAAAACCGTCATTAAAATAACAGACTACGGTTTGCAACTGCACGTGGTGACAAATATCGTACTTTTTGGAGAAATGTCCTCTGGTCTGATGAAACAAAAATAGAACTGTTTGGACATAATGACCATTGTTATGTTTGGAGGAAATAGGAGGAGGCTTGCAAGCCGAAGAACACCATCCCAAACGTGAAGCGTGGGGTGCTTTGCTGCAGGAGGGCCTGGTGCACTTCATAAAATAGATGGCATCATGAGGAATTGAAAATGATGTGGATATATTGAAGCAACATCTCAAGATATCAGTTAAAGTTAAAGCTTATTCACAAATGGGTCTTACAAATGGACAATGACCCCAAGCATACTTCCAAAGTTGTGGAAAAATGGCTTAAGGACAACAAAGTCAAGGTATTGGAGTGGCCATCACAAAGCCCTGATCTCAATCCTATAGAACATTTGTGGGCAGAACTGAAAAAGCGTGTGCAAGCAAGGAGGCCTACAAACCTGACTCAGTTACACCAGCTCTGTCAGGAGGAATGGGCCAAAATTCACCCAACTTTTTGTGGGAAGCTTGTAGAAGGCTACCCAAAACGTTTGACCCAAGTTAAACAATTTAAAGGCAACGCTACCAAATACTAATTGAGGGTATGTAAACTTCTGAACCACTGGGTACGTGATGAAATAAATAAAAGCTGAAATAAATCATTCTCTCTACTATTATTATGACATTTCACGTTCTTAAAATAAAGTGGTGGTCCTAACTGACCTAAGACAGGGGATTTTTACTAGGATTAAATGTCAGGAATTGTGAAAAACTGAGTTTAATCTATTTGGCTAAGGTGTATATAAACTTCTGACTTCAACTGTAGTTAAAATGTGTATGCTAAGTGAATAGGATTTAGGTAAAGAATCATCAGAAATGCTCTGAGACCAGGTTTCCCCACCAGTGCCAGATAGGGCGCCGGGCGGTGATTGATCCACTTTGTTTTATCATCTCTAATTAAAGATTCACACCCACAGGCTTCTTCCCATCACCAAATTCAATTTCCTCACAATCTCAGTCCCAAAAGCCGAGAAATCTCTGTTAGTGGCAATAAACAGAACAGTGTAATGAGTAAATAGGATAAAACATCTCATTTACAATATCACTGCTGACTTGATCATTTATATTGGTGAGATTATTGAGAGAAAAGAGGGTGAGGGAAATGGGAGAGGATCTGCAGGAAGCGTAAACACTGCACACTGATGCAGCAGAGTAACCCACCTCATACACTACATAGGTACATTAATACCATTCATATTCCACATACTGTACACTGCTGTTTGGCACTGTCGACATCGATTATCAACTTCTCATGCCTTTTGTGTACCAACTGCCATGCTGCCCTAGAGTTTGGGATCTGAATTTGATCACTTTTGTGTTGCTTTTTTGTTGCTATCACCACAGAAAATGCAGATGAGCTTCATGATTTACACCATTTCACTGAAAAGCCACACTAACACACAGTTATATGAACAATATTGCACTTTTCATGTAGGCTACTTTTGTCCAGCAAATAGCTTAACAAGCAACATTATGGACTACACGTTCAACTACTGTTGCTGCAGGATTATTTTGCTGTGACATTACAGGTCAAATTAAGATCCTAGATCTGTATATCTTAAAAAATATCGAAGAGAATGACAGCAACTCGTACAGTGTAATTCAAATCAATAGTGGACATGGTCTCATTTGATTTTCCTACAGGTCTCTAACCCGCTTCCATTATTCATTGTCAAGCATGATATTTTACAAACACCATGCATCCAATGGAGGCAAGACAGCTTTTCAATTCAAGGCCAATATACAATGATTCATAAATGGCTGTTGTAAATCAAATATATTGGAGTGGAGACTGCAAGTTCAACTTGTCTGTCTGTTGTGCTGATTCCAGGGTACAATCACTTGTCTGCAACATGTATTTCCAGTCCATATTCCCGAATAATAGGGATAGATTGACAAGGGTAGTTTTTCTGTAACTCTGATATAGCTAGGCCTACTATAGATTTTAAAGTGTAGTATTGCATGGATAGATGACCGAATATATGTAATATACAGTGCCTTGCGAAAGTATTCGGCCCCCTTGAACTTTGCGACCTTTTGCCACATTTCAGGCTTCAAACATAAAGATATACAACTGTATTTTTTTGTGAAGAATCAACAACAAGTGGGACACAATCATGAAGTGGAACGACATTTATTGGATATTTCAAACTTTGTTAACAAATCAAAAACTGAAAAATTGGGCGTGCAAAATTATTCAGCCCCTTTACTTTCAGTGCAGCAAACTCTCTCCAGAAGTTCAGTGAGGATCTCTGAATGATCCAATGTTGACCTAAATGACTAATGATGATAAATACAATCCACCTGTGTGTAATCAAGTCTCCGTATAAATGCACCTGCACTGTGATAGTCTCAGAGGTCCGTTAAAAGCGCAGCGAGCATCATGAAGAACAAGGAACACACCAGGCAGGTCCGAGATACTGTTGTGAAGAAGTTTAAAGCCGGATTTGGATACAAAAAGATTTCCCAAGCTTTAAACATCCCAAGGAGCACTGTGCAAGCGATAATATTGACATGGAAGGAGTATCAGACCACTGCAAATCTACCAAGACCTGGCTGTCCCTCTAAACTTTCAGCTCATACAAGGAGAAGACTGATCAGAGATGCAGCCAAGAGGCCCATGATCACTCTGGATGAACTGCAGAGATCTACAGCTGAGGTGGGAGACTCTGTCCATAGGACAACAATCAGTCGTATATTGCACAAATCTGGCCTTTATGGAAGAGTGGCAAGAAGAAAGCCATTTCTTAAAGATATCCATAAAAAGTGTTGTTTAAAGTTTGCCACAAGCCACCTGGGAGACACACCAAACATGTGGAAGAAGGTGCTCTGGTCAGATGAAACCAACATTGAACTTTTTGGCAACAATGCAAAACGTTATGTTTGGCGTAAAAGCAACACAGCTGAACACACCATCCCCACTGTCAAACATGGTGGTGGCAGCATCATGGTTTGGGCCTGCTTTTCTTCAGCAGGGACAGGGAAGATGGTTAAAATTGATGGGAAGATGGATGGAGCCAAATACAGGACCATTCTGGAAGAAAACCTGATGGAGTCTGCAAAAGACCTGAGACTGGGACGGAGATTTGTCTTCCAACAAGACAATGATCCAAAACATAAAGCAAAATCTACAATGGAATGGTTCAAAAATAAACATATCCAGGTGTTAGAATGGCCAAGTCAAAGTCCAGACCTGAATCCAATCGAGAATCTGTGGAAAGAACTGAAAACTGCTGTTCACAAATGCTCTCCATCCAACCTCACTGAGCTCGAGCTGTTTTGCAAGGAGGAATGGGAAAAAATTTCAGTCTCTCAATGTGCAAAACTGATAGAGACATACCCCAAGCGACTTACAGCTGTAATCGCAGCTAAAGGTGGCGCTACAAGGGTATTAACTTAAGGGGGCTGAATAATTTTGCACGCCCAATTTTTCAGTTTTTGATTTGTTAAAAAAGTTTGAAATATCCAATAAATGTCGTTCCACTTCATGATTGTGTCCCACTTGTTGTTGATTCTTCACAAAAAAATACAGTTTTATATCTTTATGTTTGAAGCCTGAAATGTGGCAAAAGGTCGCAAAGTTCAAGGGGGCCGAATACTTTCGCAAGGCACTGTATATGTAACATTACATGTGTAATACTAAATACTATATGTCAATTTAAATGGATAATCTGTTAATGTCCTTATCTAACTGCTCATCACTAAGCAGGGGTGTGGCACTGGCAGTAGGCTAGTATAGAATCCCCTATAGAGCACCACCATTCAATACATCAATGTTGAACTGAACATCACTATTTACATTAATGAGCATTTCCCACCATGGAACCAGAGACAAACCAGTCACCATTGCTCCAAGCTACTAAATACCTGTCATTCATGACCTCAGGACCAATCAGGACGGTCCAAAGACCAATCACTATGAACTGTAGGACATTAGAAAACCCCACGCCTCCGAACCTTAATGAACTGCCAATCGGATTTAATGTCATTCTCTGATGATGGTAGAATGTAAAGACGTACATTTCCTGACAATGTTTTTATTAACCTTCTAAACCTAAACTACCAACAAATAGCTAATGTATAGTCCTTCCTCATCTGTTTTGACGATATATAGTCAATTTTGTCCTTTCTGGCAAGGCCATTAAGTGATTTTCACTTAAAGTTCAGCCACAATCTTCTACCATCACTAGGCAAACATGATGCTGCCTGATTATCCTAACCAATCATCTTCTCCCACAACCACCCTGGAACCTTTCTCTGTCCTTTTTCCTTCACAATGACAGGCTGCATAACCAAAGGTCACGGGAGTGGCTGCTTTGGCGTTAATTAAGTAAAATGGACAAATGTCAGAGCAGCAAAGGTTAACACCTAATCTCCTCTTATTGTCTCACCCACATCAGCCCACCGAGTGCCGAACGCCGGGCTGTATCAACATGTTTACATTTATCTTTAGGTTTATTTTTAGGGTTATATTTCACTTGCCTGGCTACACAGACTCCTTGATCCGGCCAAACGCTATGCCACTCCCACGGACATTAGTTCCTTCTCTGCAATGAGTCTGGAACGGTGTACCTCCCCGACCCTTTACTGAATGTGAATACATAGGAAGCTGATTGGTCCAGAAATGATCGCATGATTGCATGGAACTCCCTTCCATCTCCAATTATTCAAGCAAACTTCAAAATTACCTTTAAAAAAAAAATTAAACACCTCATGGAACGGGGAACTGTGAGGAGACACACACATACACATGCACACACACATTATTTAGTTGTTCCATTGTATAATTGTTTTTTTTATCGTTTGTATATTGTTGTAATTTACATTTGTGTGACTGTCCTTGTCTATCAGTGTATCAGTGTTTTGTTATTTGTAATTGTTGTGTTTTTTTGTGAACTCCAGGAAGAATAGCTGCTGCTTCTGCATACTGTAGGCCAATCGGGATCCAAATATACAAATAAACAAACTACCGACGGGTTGGGCCAGAGCCAGAATACACGTGGGTGAAGTGGCCGTTAGAAAATTGGTCATCGGCTTTGATACTCTGATCGGTTAGAAACGATCCAATCGTGCCCCTCATCACCACAAACTACTTCAATGATAGCAGTCTCAGACTAAAGTGTGCAGCGAATGCCAGAGCAGCGGAAGAATTTAGTGTCAGTCATCAGGCTAATGATTCACCCCATTGGTTCCAGTTGTAACTGCAGAAGCATGTTTCTATAGTCATTTGAATTGACACAGAACACATTTGACATTAATAATATCCTCGTTGGTCAATGGTGAGTTTTGTTGTTTTACTAGTTATTTCTAATTGTTGCTGCGTTCATGCTGAATGAATGACACTTTCACACTAAGTGCTTGTCATTCTTTAAAAGTAACTATCTTGGGGCCTCCCGAGTGGTGCAGAGGTCTAAGGCACTGCATCGCAGTACTAGGGGCGTTACTACAGATCCGGGTTCATTCCTATTGGACGATGCCCAATTGGCCCAACTTTACTTGGCTCATCGTGCCCTAGCGACTCCTTGTGGCGTGATGGGTGCCTGGCCCCGGTTGTCAGTTGAACGGTGTTTCCTCCAACACATTGTTGCGGCTGGCTTCTGGGTGAAGGAGTGCGGTTAGGCGGGTCATGTTTTGGAGGATGCATGACTCCACCTTCGCCTATCTCAAGTCCGTTTGGGAGTTGCAGCGATGAGTCAGGATCACAATTGAAATTGGGAGAAAAAAAGGGGGTTAAATTTCAAGTATATATATAAAAACGTAACTATATTTTCAAATAAAATAAAACACTTTAATGATTGTTGTTCATTGACAACCATTCAATTTTACAAGCGTGTCCACTCTTGATAGGCACTCTGTTATCTGCTTGAATAGTCCTGTCTTGCCTCATAATAATTGATTTCTGAAAGCATTTTAAAGGCTACTTAGTCCTAAGCCTCACAAAATAAACAACATTCACCGTTGGACTGACTGGGTGCATTAGCAAATAGCCATGTCTCCAGCAAAAAGAACATCATGTTTGATTACGGATATGAGGTGGGGATGTTCGGACACCACGACAACGTCTCCCGTAGTTAATAACGAGTAATAACTCTTCTCTGACCATGGATCAGCAGTATCGACCACTAACCGACCACGCGTCGTGTGATTTGTATTTTCTTGGCTGCTGTAGTAAAAGTGTCAATAGCCATTTACAGTAGTTTGTAAACCAGATGGTGACAAAGTTTGCCTTCATGAAGCAAGTCGAAATGTTGCAACAATTAGCTATAAAATACATTAAAATGCATGGATTTGAAAGAAGTACAAATGAAAAGACAGTTCATTGATGTTAACTATTCACTATGATGTACTCCATAAAGCACACATGAGGAAAACTGCTCTTCTGGAAATGTCAAGAGAACAGAGACATTCAACAACAGAGACATTCAACAACAGAGACATTCAACAACAGAGACATTCAACAACAGCGACATTCAACAACAGAGACATTCAACAACAGAGTCTGTTACATTTTATTGCCATATATTATTACATATATTGAATCTCCTGTTTTAAACCTGAGTAGATTCATCTACAGAATTCATCTTGGCAGAATCATAAATTATCAAAACAGAGAAGCTTGAATCATTTTCCTCTTGCCTGTATCTGCTGTAAATAATTCACAGTGCTATTCTGATACGTTTGAATCATTTAACAAACTGGGCATCGAATACAGTGTCCTCATGAATATCTGGTATGCAGACACACACACCGTACACACTGGTACACACTGTCCAATTAAGTCTTCCCCACCAAACCACCACCTATCGTCATAATATGACTCATACGGTGAGAACATTTTATTCAGGACAAAATGTTGTGTGGTTGGGAGCGGGGATTTGTGGCATGCATCCTATCAAATCCCACTGTTCCTGCAAGGCTCTGTAGTCAGCAGGTTTCCCCACTATGTGGCCTGGATCCATTTTGGTTGTGTCCTGGGCTGTGGACTGTGTGTGTGTGTGTGTGTGTGTGTGTGTGTGTGTGTGTGTGTGTGTGTGTGTGTGTGTGTGTGTGTGTGTGTGTGTGTGTGTGTGTGTGTGTGTGTGTGTGTGTGTGTGTGTGTGTGTGTGTGTGTGTGTGGTGGGGGTAGTGATAGGGGATGGGAGGGTTGAGATGTGTGGTTTTGTGTTTGTGCCCTTACAAAAAAAACACATGTCAAATTTGCAGTTTCACATGTGAAAATCACATTTTCACTTATGAAATAGCAGTTTTCACATGTTGAGCTTAAATTTCACGTGAAACCATACCTTCACGTATATTACATATAGAGTCCACATGTAACACCTTTTCACATGAAGAGACATGTGTTTTCACCTCACATGTGAATTGCAGTTTCACACGTGAAAAACTTTCTCAATTTAAAATCTCATGTCCACATGAAAATCAATTTGCAGTTTAACATGTAAGAAAACTCTGCACTCACTTGTTGTTTTCATGTGATTTTTTAATATTTTTATTTTTGTAAGGGTGTGTTTGTGTGTCTGCACATTTGTGTGTGTGTGTTCCTTTCAGTCTGTGTGTGTATGTATTTTCCCTGCACCCTGAACTGCTTGGCACTGAGCTCAGTCTCCTCTCCTGGCTGTTTATAATCATTAATGTTCTCCAAACGGCCCAGTGCTTCCGCATCCTGCCAAGTACAGTGGACTGTAACACATAGCCTGTGGGGAAGCTGATAAAAACCCAGGGAGACGGGGGATTTGGAAATAGAATCAAAGTCCAGCTTCAAAAATGTTGGCATTAGATTTTTTCCTGCACTGCTCCTTATGAAGATGTGAGAAAAATGGAGAGAGGGAGAGAGAGGGAAAGAGGGAGAGTTGGCCAGATATGCTTGGTTGACTGTTGGGGAAGTCATATCAGACTCTGTAATGGGAATTTGTGATGGGACCCAGAGATGAGCGAAGTCCGTTTTTATTTCTCTCACTCTCTCTCTCTCTCTCTCCCTCTCTCTTTTTCACACTCACAGATGGACCTCCAAATGTTTTGGGGGAGGAGGACGCACTTCGTGCTGGTACTGAGGGTATATTTGGACATGAAACAGACCATTGTTGTTGCTCACAGGGGACCATCATACTGTTGCTTGTTGCTCATTATAGCCACACATTCACAGCCCATCATGACGTCAGTCAGAGTCAGGATCATTAGACTAGTGGTTGATAGATATCTTGATTGTAAATAAAGAACAGATGTCTGTTGCCTAATTCTGTTATTATCATGGTGTTCTATCTACAGTACCTTCTTGTTGTGTAGTAAGTAGAGTAATGATAACTATTTATATTTTATGGATGCTATATAGTAATGGGCTGCTCACCTATACTAAAGAAACTAGCAGAAACCACTAGCTGAAACCAGATTTCCATATCAGAGGTAATTTAGGACCCTGGAGTTCTTTAGACATGCTTCTATAGGGTGATTTTGGGCAAGAGCTGAGGAACAGGACATGTTTGGTAAGGGAAAGTGTAATGATGAGTACTGACATTACTACTGACTAATTTCAGTATCAAGAGCTGGGTTAGGCAGTTTAGTATGTATCCTTACGAAGGAACAGGAACAAGCCAAGCTGATGTGTCCCGTCAGATGACAGACCTCAGATCAGTGCAGACCTGCACAGCAGTTTCAAAACACTCCCCCCTCCACTGATCTGGTCTGGGATGAAAGGAGGAGGGTAATTGAAGGCAGGTAGAGGGGGTGGCAGGGGGTAATGGTACACAAAGGACCCCGGGAGCTATCTAGGGAGGCACATCCCCACCCCCCATTACCCCACACACACACACACACACACACTGCGTGTTTGGCCACGTGTTCCCTCTGACATAAAACAATGGCACCCTTGTTGCTGCTCAAAGTTTAATGCAGCGCTTTGAAGGGGGAGTCATTAAAAGTGAACACTGATGTGACAGACCAGGTGGAGATCAACGGAGGCTGCCGCATACAGGAGCAGTTGGCAGCTCAATAGAAACACACTCCTCGCTTTGAAGCTGTCACTGTTAACTACTGCAGGGGTTCCAAAACTATTTTGCTTCGTGAGCCACCAATTGAGCTGTGTTTTGAGTCGCAACCCACCATAAGGGTTGAGTGGTGAATGGGCTGAAATCTGTCTGGGCCCTGGACCAGTTTTAAAAACAATTTCCTGCAATTCTACACATTTTGCTGTGGAACTGAAAGAGAATTTAGCCGTTTTAAAGCCAATTTCCTGCAATTCTATACGTTTTGCCATGGAGCTGAGAAACATTTTTTTTTACACCTTTAAGCTAATTTACTGCATTTTGACCTGGCTAATGCTGTCTTCTTATGCTCAAACGTTATTACAAAATCAAGGGGCGTTTTCAAAGATTACAGGCTATTATTAAAACATGTATAGATAGGTACAGTATCTTTTCTACATCATTTCTATTTGGTTTTAGTTGTTTAACTTTACACTGAAAGCATTTTACCATTCCGAAAATGTATTTCAATAATAAAAACGGTATTTAAAAAAAAAAAGCACAAAAAATGTAATCCCACGAACCATCTGGAACCCTGACACGACCCACAAATGGGTCCTAAACCATAGTTTGGGAACCACTGAGCTACTGCATACAGCTGAACCAGGGGACAATGTGGATATTTTTTTATTTTTTATTGTGGATCCAATGAGCGTAGAGCAAAATAAAGACCTGCAATGCCTTTTAAATGCAGTCGAGAGTTCTTCAGGACATGGTTGTTATTGTAAAAGAGAATGACTTAGCTACCTGGCTAAACTAAGGTTATACAATGGCTGTACAATGTCAACAAATTAACTAGTCTGATATATTCCACATAATGTTCAATACTGTGCTGCAAAATTGTTTAGATAATGTGACATCCTTCTCAAGTGTCTTGTTGTGTAATTGCAGTGTAGTGCTGGAATATTTCTTATAGATTCAGTGCTTTCACTTTTCCCACATTTACGTTACAATCTTATTCTAAAATGTATTAAATAAAAAACATCTTCATCAATCTACACAAAATACCCCATAATGACAAAGCAAAAACAGGTTTTTAGAAAATAAAAAACAGAAATACCTTATAAACATAAGTATTCAGATCCTTTGCTATGAGTCTCCAAATTGAGCTCAGGTGCCTCCTGTTTCTATTGATCATCCTTGAGACGTTTCTACAACTTGATTAGAGTCCACCTGTGGTAAATTCAATTGATTGGACATGATTTGGAAAGGCACACATCTGTCAATATAAGATCCCAGCAAAAACCAAGCCATGAGGTTGAAGGAATTGTCCATAGAGCTCAGAGACAGGATTGTGTCGAGACACAGATCTGGGGAAGGGTACCAAAAAATATCTGCAGCATTGAAGGTCCCCAAGAACACATTGACCTCCATCATTCTGAAATGGAAGAAGTTTGGAGCCAACTGCACTCTTCCTAGAGCTGGCCACCCGGCCAAACTGAGCAATCGGGGGAGAAGGGCCTTGGTTAGGGAGGTGAACAAGAACCTGATGATCACTCTGACAGAGCTCCAGAGTTCCTCTGTAGATACAGAAGAACCTTCCAGAAGGCAACCATCTCTGTAGCACTCCACCAATCAGGCCTTTATGGTAGAGTGGCCAGACAGAAGCCACTCCTCAGGAAAATGCACATGATAGCACGCTTAGACTTTTCCAAAAATGTTTGAAAACCTGTTTTGACTTTGTCATTATGGGGTATTGTGTGATGCTCCAATGCTGATGCTCCAGATACTCAACTAGTTTGAAGAAGGCTAGTTTTATTGCTTCTTTCATCAGAACAACAGTTTTCAGCTGTACTAACATAATTGCAAAAGGGTTATCTAATGATCAATTAGCCTTTTAAAATGATAAACTTGATGGTTGCTGATAATGGGCCTCTGTACGCCTATGTAGATATTCCATTAAAAATTTGACGTTTCCAGCTACAATAGTCATTTACAACATTAATGTCTACAATTTATTTCTGATCAATTTGATGTTATTTTAATGGACAAAAAAGGTGCTTTTCTTTCAAAAACAAGGACATTTCTAAGTGACCCCAAACTTTTGAACGGTATTGTATACAGGATATACTGTATATATATATATATTTATTTTCTGGACTCTGACATTGCTCATTCTGATGTATTTTTGTCATTTTTGGATTATATGTGTATTTTTGTTGTAGTTATTCAATTTTTATTGTATTGTTCTTGTATTTTTATTGTATTGTTCTTGTATTTTTATTGTATTGTTCTTGTATTTTTATTGTATTGTTCTTGTATTTTTATTGTATTGTATTTCTAGATATTTCTTGCATTGTAGCAGCTAGAAACAAAAGCATTTCGCTACACCTGCGATAACATCTGCAAAAAGGTGTACGTGCCCAATAAACTTTGATTTGATTTACGTTTGACTAGCAAGGATTGGTCGGAGAATTGAATATCAAAAGCAAGTATTAATAATGAATTCACATACAAGGCATAACCATAAGTTACAAAGCAATAGGGGCATTAACAAAGCATTCACCATCTAGGCATGATCAGAGAAAGAGAGTTCATGGCCTGATGGGCAATGTCCCAAGATTCCATGTGGAGGAGAGAGAGAGTTCATGGCCTGATGGGCCCCAAAATTCCTTGGGGAGGAAAGAGAGAGATGGTGTAGGTTAAGAACAAAAGAGAAAGACACATTTATCTGAGACCCTTTTGGATAAGACCCTTTTTGACTGTTTGGATAAAACATTTGTGTTAATAACTTCCGAACTCTCTAGCAGCAGATATAAGACAGAAGCGTCCAGGCATACAGTGTCTTCAGAGTCAGGTCTGGGGCTAGGCCGCCACTACACTAGTGCGACCGTGCCATTTCTAAACTGGAGCAATGTGCGCCCAGTTTAAGTCTAATCTCCTGTGTATAGGCCTAATATTGTCCCCTTGTCCCAATCTACACTCAGGGGTAGGCATCTTCATTTCACTCCCCATAGCCAGAGGCATCGTATCCCCCCACCCACTGCACTCTGCTGCGGTAAATAAAAGCACAGGTTTTTGTTTCAACTGAGGATGAAATATTCATGGTGTATATTTTATTCACAGGCCAAGCCGCTGCTGCTACGCTGTGCAGCTCTACAGCTGTTGCAGTCAGGTTTTCAGAAAAGCTGTGATTTGTGTGTGTATTGTTTACATATGCCCATAAGAGACAATACATTTTACTTCAAAAACTGCAAGATGTATCAGAATGTATAAATATTTAATTTATGTCTATATTGTGATGTACAAATACCTCCCTCCCCCCACACACACACACACACACACACACACACACACACACACACACACACACACACACACACACACACACACACACACACACACACACACACACACAGAGATATACACATCTACTCTCTTTCTCTCTCACTCTCCCGCACACGCACACTCTTGACAAAACACACATCCTGACAAAACAGCATGGCTTTATGCACATCTCACACGGGCAGCATGTCAAATCAAAGCTCAATATCTGCGTTAACTATCAGCTCTTCGCTGTTCCACAGTCCCATGTATTCCACAGTAGAGGGTATGTTTTATCTGGGGGGTTTTCACAGCCTTTGAAACACTTGATAAATAAGCCACAGACAGATCCACAACTATTTTTTATTCAAGACCTGTATGTATCGAACGTTGTCTTGGTTTCGTATTTAGGGTTGTTGCATTTTTTAAGAGGAATGTCTGCAGAGGGATGCTTTGATACTGTCACAAATACTATACCCTGTTTTCAGGGGACTTCTCAGGATAATTGCAGATATAAAAGACTGGTTATTCACACTATCCAACCAACTATTTGATTATTGGCATATTACCTCAGTGACTGTAAACAGCAAAAAACTGCGGAGACAAGAGTAAATGAGCGGTTTGTATTGTTTTTGTTTGGAATTTCAAATATGACAATTACCTCTCCGCTTGGAATACCAATGGTATCAATACACATGAAATGTAATACACATGAAATGCAATACACATGAAATGACTAAACTGGAAGCAGAGTAGAAATTCTTTAAAAGATGTGTATGGGAGACATAATAGAGTTATAACATGTTACATCACTGTCATAGCACTGTCCTAACACTGTCATAGCACTGGCCCAACACTGTCATATCAGTGTCATAACACTGTCATAGCACTGTCATAAGAACCCCAGACAACCCAAACACACATGGCTAGATAGCTAACTGTCCTAAATCCTACATATTATGCATGTAAAGCTCACATACAGACCAGCTGGTCATTGGTGGCACTGAAAACAGAGCTTAGCATCTCTGATTGGCTAAGCCGGTGCAAATGGGCAGCCTTTGCTAACAGTGCTCTCTGACATATGCTAATGAGAAGTCTAAATCAATACCAGTGAGCGGAAGGAGGGCAGAAGAGCCCTGAAACATGGTCAAATCACTGCTCCCTCACAATTGGCTCATTAAAGCCTTGGGTTACTGCAGGCTGTCATCACTGGAATCTATAGCAGCCTACACACACACACACACACACACACATACACACACACACACACACACACACACACACACACACACACACACACACACACACACACACACACACACACACACACACACACACACACACACACACACACACACACACACACACACACACCTATGTTCACCCCCACAACCCCATGGTAATGAGGTCTGGGTTCTAATGCCTCACACACACACTCAAGGTTCCTGGGGGTCATAATGGTCAGGACCCTACTGATGGTTCCCTAGATGCAGTGGACAGGTGTTGTGGGAGATGCAGTGGAGAGGTGTTGTGGGGGATGCAATGGAGAGGTGTTGTGGGAGATGCAGTGGAGAGGTGTTGTGGGGGATGCAATGGAGAGGTGTTGTGGGAGATGCAGTGGAGAGGTGTTGTGGGGGATGCAATGGAGAGGTGTTGTGGGAGATGCAGTGGAGAGGTGTTGTGGGGGATGCAATGGAGAGGTGTTGTGGGAGATGCAGTGGAGAGGTGTTGTGGGGGATGCAATGGAGAGGTGTTGTGGGAGATGCAGTGGAGAGGTGTTGTGGGGGATGCAGTGGAGAGGTGTTGTGGGGGATGCAGTGGAGAGGTGTTGTGGGAGATGCAGTGGAGAGGTGTTGTGGGGGATGCAATGGAGAGGTGTTGTGGGAGATGCAGTGGAGAGGTGTTGTGGGGGATGCAATGGAGAGGTGTTGTGGGAGATGCAGTGGAGAGGTGTTGTGGGGGATGCAATGGAGATGTGTTGTGGAGGATGCAGTGGACAGGTGTTGTGGAGGATGCAGTGGAGAGGTGTTGTGGAGTATAGAGCAAATCCTCACTGCATGGGGGGTCTTTGATAAGGTTTGAATGAAGACATTATGGAGATTGGTAATAGAGGGGGAAGTAGGTTCACATTACACCGGTTCTGTTCATAGTGGATTGTGTGACCTGTTTTACAGCATTTGTGTTTGTATGTAAGAAGAATGTGAGTGAATATGTTTATATCTCTGTCTATGTAAATGCATTTCCACATGTCACATACAATTGCTAAAAACGGTTAACATGGTCATCCTTAACAGCCCAATCTAGCTGAATTCTGAATGCATGCAGAACCTACGTGGCCAGAAGTGTTGACTGAGGGATTTGGCATAAGGTCAGAAAATAATGGGGAGAGTGGGAGAATGAAGCTGCCATAAGCCTAATTATTGAAACAGGCTCAGTCTCCCCTGTACCGACGTGTGGCTGCTCCTCGATTGGAAACACACTTCTTTCTCTCTTTAGGTCTGTCTCTCTCGCTCTCTCTATACGGTATGTACTGTATGTGTGTACTATACTCTCTCTCTCTTTCTCTCTCTCTCTATCCTTCTGTCTGTCTCTGTCTCCATCCCCACCTCCCTCCCCCCCTCTGTCTCTATCGCTACGTACCCTTCTATGCTCCCCCGTTCTCCGTGCCTCCCTCCCCCCCTGTCTCTATCGCTATGTACCCTTCTATGCTCCTCCGTTCTCCGTGCCCCCCCCCCCCCCTCTGTCTCTATCGCTATGTTCCCTTCTATGCTCCCCCGTTCTCCGTGCCTCCCTCCCCCCCTCTGTCTCTATCGCTATGTTCCCTTCTATGCTCCCCCGTTCTCCGTGCCATGTAGTTAGAATAAATACACATATTTTGGGATCTATAATCATCACAATTTGATCAAACGTGATGCAAATGCTTGGTAAAGCAGTACGTTGTCTCTGACTTCCTTTATGTCTCGTTCTTACCTTATGATTTCTTTGTTATTGGAACGACATCCGTGCTTGTTTACAATAATACAGGTGCAATATCCTCTGTTTCAGATGCTGGGGAAATCAGTGTGGCACATGGCTGACAACCACTTCTGCTGAGATGTCACGTCCAGCTCCGTTTCCATCAGCACTGTGTCAGAGAGTTCACTGGTGTTTCTCTGCGCTAGCATGTGTGTGTGTTTCTAAATTGTTCTACAATTAATAAATTGTACCTCACTTCACCTCTGCTTCTGCAAGACAGCCGAACCCCAACTGACCCCTGTAATATCCAGTGTCCTGCAACATATTCTCACTGTTTTGGTCTTAGTGTGACTCCAGTGGGGGGGGGGGAGAGAGAGAGAGAGAGAGAGAGAGAGAGAGAGAGAGAGAGAGACTGGAGGAGCAGAGGAGATGAGCAGGATATGATGAGAGGAGGTGAAGTAGAGATCTGAGAGATCTGAGGAAGAGACAGTCAGAGTACAGAGAGGGAGAGGAGATACAGAGAACACGGGAGGATGAAAGAGGCAACATGCCCCAACATTACACTACAGACTATTAGTGTGTGTGTGTGTGTGTGTGTGTGTGTGTGTGTGTGTGTGTGTGTGTGTGTGTGTGTGAGTGTGTGTGTGTGTGTGTGTGTGTGTGTGTGTGTGTGTGTGTGTGTGTGTGTGTGTGTGTGTGTGTGTGTGTGTGTGTGTGTGTGTGTGTGTGTGTGTGTGTGCGTCCGTCTGTGCATGTGTCCTTGCTGGTGGAATTTTCAGTGTGTGTTACCCTAACTTACATCACACTCAAGGGCACCTTTGAAGTCCTTACAGCCCAATCTTGGGTACACATCTACCAAACCCTAAGAAATGCCATGACCTCCTGCTACAGAGAGAAATAACATGATAATATCCACCTAAACTCTTAGAAAGAAGGGTTCCAAAAGGGTGCTTTGGCTGTCTGCAAAGGAGAACCCTTTTTGGTTGCAGGTAGAACACTTTTTGGTTCCCCTTTGAAGAAACATTTTTTTGTTCCAGGTAGAGAAACATTTTGTTTCCAGGTAGAACCCTTGGGGAACCCTCTGTAGAAAGAGTTCTACATGGAACTGAAAATGGTTCTACCTAGAAGCAGAAGGGTACTACCTGAAACCAGAAAGGGTTCTTCAAAATGTTATTGTATTGCAAAAGCTTCTCGTTTCCCAAACTTTGTCCTGGGAAATAATTTAAATCAGCTGTGTAGTGCATGTGCAAAAACCAAAATGTGCACTGCTTGGGGTCCCCAGGAGAGAGTTAGGGAAACCCTGTCCTATGAGGTCAGCTGAAGAACCCTTTTGGATATCACTTTTTTTTTAAAGTGTACATCTACACTTAAGGTTTGCACACATGAATGTGGATCTGCTGGTCATTCAGCACGCAGTGTTTTAGGGAAACCCTCTGTAGACAAGGGGACTGCCAACATTCTTCATGTGATTCTACATGTAAAACCGGTTCGCAAATTATGTTCAGAGGTTCTCTGGGCCTGCAAATGCTACTGGTGTGTCTGAGCCCTTAGGGACTTTTGAAGATGCCATCTTATTCTACAGCCCAGTAACAGTCCAACAGGCTATAATTCTAATGACTGGATGAATATGCTCTTCTCAGCCAGATATGGTCATCTCTGGTGCATCGGCTATTCTAATACAGACTATTATACATCCACACCCACCATCACCATTTACAGGACATGTAGCTACATAGGCCTTGGGGGAGGATCGATAGCAATAGCTATCAATTCACATCCATTCTCTGACCAACCCTGTCTCCTCTTGTAATACCATTATATCCAGACAGGGCATCTTGAGGAGCCTTTACAGCAGCTAGCCAGCACCTAGCCTGACCCATGATGCTAATGTATCCACCGTGAGGGAGATAGGACGTGATGTTAGAGTAGGCTGATCTATGGAAGCTTCCGCTGAGTAGGCAGCAAGGTTAGCGATAGCCATAGCGTTAGACATGATGTATGGGTGGCTAAGCTAGCGATAGCGATAGCATTAGGCATGATCCGATTACCAGCTGGCAGTGATGGAACAGCACCGGTCACCCGTCCCCACTCCTCCCCACTCTGACGAGGTCTGGGACAGCCACATCAGCCTCACCAGCCCCAGATTCAGGTCAGGATGCATGGCCTTCCTTCTCACTGCTGGCAGAGGCTGGAGAGAAGCTAAAGAGACATTCATCTTAATGGGGTTATGGGGTTTTCTGTTTCCCAGCATGCATTTGTTATAGCGTCGTGTCCCCATGTTGTCTAGCTGGCAGGCCAGACCTCCATCATCTCTAAACGTATTAGACCCAGCCAGGCTTTTGTTCTTCTGCTTTTATGCAATCCCATTTATACACAGTGCTGATGCCATCAAAGTCGATCTTTAATCAATGTACGACGGTTGTCATGTTAGAATCATTGATTTATTTCTCTCTGTGTAATTACGTTTTTTTTTCGTGGTTTCAGATTTCTATTTTCATGTGAAATGCTTTTATCTTGAAATACGTTTCGGAATGAAATGAATGGGGTTTGAATTAATCTGATATAATCTGATAAAGGGAAAATGTCATTATGAAGTTAGTTGGATGAATAGGGTCTGGCTCGCTTGACCTTTTCTGAGTCTGTTGCAACACAGCAGGCTGGTATCCCACTCGTCTCAGGGCTGACCTTTGTCAAAATGCCCTGATATCACCGAGTCTGAGGGTGAGGCACAACTCACTTCCCTATAGCTTGTCTAAAATGTTACAGAAATTTGACAGTGATAATGAAAGCAATCACTGGCTACAACACACATCCCCAGCCAAGCCTTAGCCCCCTCTGCCCTGTCTCATATTCTCTAGGTCAGGAAGGATTCTACCTGGTCTATTAAGGGCAAGGTGGAGCCTTTACTATATTGATTATACCTGGCAGAGGTGTTGCATTCATACTTTGACCTTACTATACCTTACCCTCAATAGATCATTGGACATTTACAAAAATCTGTGTAAAGGAAAACATGGGATCATATGAAATTCATAATCAAGATGCTCAAATTACTGCAGTACATATGGACATTAAGTCAAATGATTGGCAATGCGGGTTAAAAATATCAACTGGATTATTTTGAAAAGATTCAAGATAGGGTTTCCCTTATGGAATGACACGTCTCGGCAGAAGCATCAAGACACTCCCAGAACAACAGTGACACCTCTTGGATAAAACACATAGAGATACAGAGATTGGGCCGACGTCACCTGACCAATGATCAAGGATCAGTCTGCAGCGTTTACAGACAGGCCAAATGGACATTGGATCTCCGATGTTTTATATTTTTGGTCTTGTCAAGTAGAGTAATGCTATGGAAACACAGGTAAAGTATTGTATGTAGAGTAATGCTATGGAAACACAGGTAAAGTATTGTATATAGAGTAATGCTATGGAAACACAGGTAAAGTATTGTATGTAGAGTAATGCTATGGAAACACAGGTAAAGTATTGTATATAGAGTGATGCTATGGAAACACAGGTAAAGTATTGTATGTAGAGTAATGCTATGGAAACACAGGTAAAGTATTGTATGTAGAGTGATGCTATGGAAACACAGGTAAAGTATTGTATGTAGAGTAATGCTATGGAAACACAGGTAAAGTATTGTATGTAGAGTAATGCTATGGAAACACAGGTAAAGTATTGTATATAGAGTGATGCTATGGAAACACAGGTAAAGTATTGTATGTAGAGTAATGCTATGGAAACACAGGTAAAGTATTGTATATAGAGTGATGCTATGGAAACACAGGTAAAGTATTGTATGTAGAGTAATGCTATGGAAACACAGGTAAAGTATTGTATATAGAGTAATGCTATGGAAACACAGGTAAAGTATTGTATGTAGAGTAATGCTATGGAAACACAGGTAAAGTATTGTACCTATACCTCTATTCTAAACTGTTACACCAGTCTTCTGATGGTAATATGTATTTTTTATTTAACCTTTATTTAACTAGGCAAGTCAGTCAAGAACAAATTCTTATTTACAATGACGGCCTACCCCGGCCAAACCCGGACGACGCTGGGCCAATTGTGCGCCGAACTATGGGATTCCCAATCACGGCCGGATGCGATTCAGCCTGGTATTCCGCCTTCATCTAATATAAATGGAAAGACACATTTCTTGCAATAGCCTCGTGAAAGTACTTAGACCAACTGTGCTTAAAAGTTGGATTTCAGGGTTCATGTAGTAAAAGTCTTGGAGTTCACTTCATTCCTCTTAAAATAATTCCAATTAGGAGTGGAGTGGAGCTGTTTCCGTGGAGGTGTTTCAGAGGGGCACATGTGAGCCCTGTTCCTCTCTGTGAGAGGAGGCCAGTCCTGGACTGTACCTGTCTGTGCTGGATGGAGAGGCCTAAGACAGCTGGAAAAGTCAGCAGTCTGACAAAAGCCTCTCTAATTTATCTCTCATTAGAGTCACTCATTCACCCAATGGGGTTGTAGTCCCTTTGGAGTTAGTTCCTTATTACATCATCTCCTCAACTTTTTTGTGAAAGTGGATTTCTCTACTAGTGTTATAATCATTGTCCTAATTCCACTGAGGGCTTGTCACATTATAGGATAATAAAAGAGGAACTCAGCATCGAGGAGTTGTCTCTCTCACTCTCAGAGCTGTTCCTATTTGTTCAGAATTAAAAAAAATAAAAAGTAGATATACAGGATTTATAATTCAAATTCACATGAATCACGTACACAAACCTTTAATAACATTTGTCGAGGATCTTTGTCTATCGTATGTCATACTATAGTTATTTGACTTTGACAGCATATTTCTACCTTAAAGATCTCCTCTACTCTACTATTCCTGTGAAGTGTTGAGCTGAACTGAGTTGCCGTCAGCTTTGAACTGATAAAAAGTAGGTGAGATAAATCAATAGAAGGCAGAAAGGTGATGAAACTCATAGAAAGCACTGGGTTCATTAGCTTCTACATTCCTCATTGGATTAGCTCACATATTGTGTAGTCTTACCTCACCTTGTTTCCCTGTAGTAAACAAAGGGACTATGGATTGTTTGATGTCAATTTAATTTAATTTAAAATATATGTATTTTATAGTTACTCATTCATGCCCTTTAAATATTTCACAATGCATGTAACCAAATGATTTGAAAAACGTTTCTGGGAGTTAACTCACCTTTTCAATTGATATCGTAATATCCCAAAATATTGAGCTTGTAATCATAATATTGGGTATTGGAGACCTGTGGCATTTTGTATAAAACGTTGGAAGTTTAGCTGCATTTGGAGCACCACAACTGTTCCAACTGGATGCACTAACAGCTTTTATACAGTAGGTGGGGGCATTGCAACAGCTAAGAAAAAAGAGAAAAAACATCCTGCTCTGTTCCTTGTCACTATAAGCAAAGCAGAAATGTTAGCATTAATGAGCAAATTCCACAGTATATTTTAGCTAACAATCAATATAATGTTATAACCCCACTGAAGGTGTTTTTTTTTGTCTGATAACTCAAAAATTCCTAATATGAATTATGTAAACAACCTTATAATACAGTGCCTTGCAAAAGTATTTACCCCCCTGGCGTTTTTTTGTCTATTTTGTTGCATTTCATGTAACGGACATACACAAAATAGTCCAAATTGGTGAAGTGAAATGAAAAAAATTACTTGTTTCAAAAAATTCAAAAAAATAAAATACGAAAAAGGGGTGCGTGCATATGTATTCAAAACAAATTTGATTTGTCACATACACATGGTTAGCAGATGTTAATGCGAGTGTAGCGAAATGCTTGTGCTTCTAGTTCCGACAATGCAGTAATATTCAACAAGTAATCTAACCTAACAATTTCACAACAGCTACCTTATACACACAAGTGTAAAGGGATGAAGAATATCTACATAAAGATATATGAATGAGTGATGGTACAGAACGGCATAGGCAAGATGCAGTAGATGGTATCGAGTACAGTATATACATATTAGATGAGTAATGTAGGGTATGTAAACATTATATTAAGTGGCATTGTTTAAAGTGGCTAGTGATACATACATGTATTACATAAAGATGGCAAGATGCAGTAGGTGGTATAGAGTACAGTATATACATATGAGATGAGTAATGTAGGGTATGTAAACATTATATTAAGTGGCATTGTTTAAAGTGGCTAGTGATACATTTTTTTACATGTGTGGCAGCAGCCATTCAATGTTAGTGGTGGCTGTTTAACAGTCTGATGGCCTTGAGATAGAAGCTGTTTTTCAGTCTCTTGGTCCCAGCTTTGATGCACCTGTACTGACCTCGCCTTCTGGATGATAGCGGGGTGAACAGGCAGTGGCTCGGGTGGTTGTTGTCCTTGATGATCTTTATTGCCTTCTTGTGACATCGGGTGGTGTAGGTGTCCTGGAGGGCAGGTAGTTTGCCCCTGGTGATGCGTTGTGCAGACCTCACTACCCTCTGGAGAGCCTTACGGTTGTGGGTGGAGAAGTTGCCGTACCAGGCGATGATACAGCCCGACAGGATACTCTCGATTGTGCATCCCCTTTGCTATGAAGCCCCTAAATAAGATCTTGTGCAACCAATTACCTTCAGTAGTCACATAATTAGTTAAATAAAGTCCACCTGTGTGCTCAGTATATATACATACACCTGTTCTGAAAGGCCAAGGTTGGGTTCTAAAAAACTATCAGAAACTTTGAACATCCCATGGAGCACCATTAAATCCATTATTTAAAAATTGAAAGAATATGTCACCACAGCAAACCTACCAAGAGAGGGCCCCCTACCAAAACTCACAGACCAGGCAGGGAGGGCATTAATCAGAGAGGCAACAAAGAGACCAAAGATAACCCTGAAGGAGCTGCAAAGCTCCACAGCGGAGATTGGAGTATCTGTCCATAGGACCACTTTAAGCTGTACACTCCACAGAGCTGGGCTTTACGGAAGAGTGTCCAGAAAAAAAAAACATTGCTTAAAGAAAAAAATAACTAAACACATTTGGTGATCGCCAAAAGGCATGTTGGAGACTCTCCAAACATATGGAAGAAGGTACTCTGGTCAGATGAGACAAAAATTGAGCTTTTTGGCCATCAGGGAAAACGCTATGTTTAGCGCAAACCCAACACCTCTCATCACCCTGAGAACACCATCCATTTTTCATCAGCAGGGACTGGGAAACTGGTCCAAATTGAAGGAATGATGGATGGCGCTAAATACAGGGAAATTCTTGAGGGAAACCTGTTTCAGTCTTCCAGAGATTTGAGACTGGGTCGGAGGTTCACCTTCCAGCAGGACAATGACCCTAAGCATTCTGCTAAATCAACACTCGAGTGGTTTAAGGGGAAACATTTAAATGTCTTGGAATGGCCTAGTCAAAGCCCAGACCTCAACCCAATTCAGAATCTGTGGTATGTCTTAAAGACTGCTGTACACCAGTGGAACCCATCCAACTTGAAGGACTGGAGCAGTTTTGTCTTTAAGAATGGGCAAAAATCCCAGTGGCTAGATTTGCCAAGCTTACAGAGACATACCCCTAAGAGACTTGCAGCTGTAATTGCAAAAGGTGGCTCTACAAAGTATTGACTGTGGGGGGGTGAATAGTTATGCACGGTCAAGTTTTCTGTTTTTTGTCTTATTTCTTGTTTGTTTCACAATAAAACATATTTTGCATCTTCAAAGTGGTACGCATGTTGTGTAAATCAAATTATACAAAACCCCCAAAATCCATTTTAATTCCAGGTTGTAAGGCAACAAAATAGGAAAAATGCCAAGAGGGGTGAATACTTTCGCAAGCCACTGTATGAGGTTCACCATGTTGTTTTAACAGCAGGCTTAGTCATTGTGACTAATGAGATGACCTGGCGAGAGAGAGAGAGAGAGAGAGAGAGAGAGAGAGAGAGAGAGACTGTACAGAATACAGACCACAGAGATCTGAGAATAGAATGCAGAAAATAGAAAGCTGAAAACAGCAAGAAGTTTATAGAATATCGAACATAGAACAGAGAACACTGAACACACAATGCAAACCAGAAATAGACTGGCCATAGGGCAGTTCAAGCGAATGCCAGATGGGCTAGTCCGTTTTTAGTCCAGTGAGCCTGTCTGAATTAAGATTTTATTGGCGCATGACGAGGGCCTTGAGGGAAGAAAATAGCCAGTGTGTGGGCCTCAAAGACGAAATGGGCCGATGTGTTGGAAATGCCTGAGCTGATTTTTTTGTCCCAGTCTGTCCCTGATGCAAACTCCAGAACTATGGAACAAAACAGTACACAGACAAACAGAACGTTGTCACGCCCTGGCCTTAGTTATCTTTGTTTTCTTTATTATTTTGATTAGGCCAGGGTGTGACATGGGTTATGTATGGTTTTTGTCTCATCTAGGGTGTTTGTACTGTCTAGGGTTTTTTGTAGATTTATGGGGTTGTGTTCATTCTAGGTGTTTAAGTAAGTCTATGGTTGCCTAGATTGGTTCTCAATCAGAAGCAGGTGTTTATCGTTGTCTCTGATTGGGAACCATATTTAGGCAGCCATATTCTTTGGGTATTTTGTGGGTGATTGTTTCCTGTGTCAGTGTTTGTGCCACACGGGACTGTTTCGTTGCCAGTTCACATTATTATTTTGTATTTGTGTTCATGTTTAGTTTTTCTTATTAAAAACCATGGACACCTACCACGCTGCGTATTGGTCCGATCCTTGTTTCACCTCTTCAGAGGAAGAGGAGGAAATCTGCCGTGACAAACGTGCTACATTAAAGACAGCACTTTGCACATAGAACACAGAAATACAAAACACAGAATAGTTTGTACTGAAAACCAGCACATTTTTAGTCTACAAAGAATAATGACCATAGAACATAGATCACTGGACACAGAACAGAGTGAAATATAGAACACAGAATAGTTAAACAATGAACAGCAGGGAAGCCTGAATATAGAACAAGAACATTGAACACAAAGTATGCAGAACACAAAACAGAACCCCACAGGCCTCCACATCCAGTCGGACACTTGAGAACTGAGATGATGACGTCAGTGCCCCAGCTGTGTTCAGTGGAGTCTCATTCTTTTGGGCCATGGGCTGGAACAGCCATGTACACAGCACAGCAAAGATATTCAAAGGATTTAACGTGTACACAAATACGGCATCCATATTAGGAAGTCCCTCAATTTCATCTGACAACTAAGAGACTTCCTAATATGGATACCATACACACATCTAAACTGAACAATACATTATACTGTGTACACACACATATGGACATGTCCACATGCAAGCTTTCGAATGAGCAAACCTGTGAGACACAGAGAGACACGTATGCACGCACAAATACTGGCATGCACACACGCACGTACACACACTATATTATAAGAGTACCATATTGTCTCTCTGATTAAAGACCACTCTGGATGAGAGAAAGCAGAGGCTAAGAGCTACTCTCATTCACCAGGAACAAAACGCTTGATTACAGGCAGCCAAAGAGCCCTTATGATATGCAAGAGGCTAATTTCAATATGGTTCCAACACTTCAGATAGAGCCTATAAATATCTTTCATCAAGCTTTCTCATCAGAAGTGTACTCTTTGGCTAATTGGAGCGACATCATTTTGGTGCTGTTGGAAATATTGGATCAAACCCAAATTGTAAATGATGTTTTTCATTTACATTACTTTATTCATGGAGGCTGGAGCTATAGTAATTTTGTTCAAGAGAGCGCCAGCAGTAAGTAATGGAATAGGCCTACCGTTCAATGAATCCTCACAAGAGACCTCTGTAGCTATAGCTGCATCTATTAACATTTCAGAGAGTTCATCAGGTGCTCAAGGCTGTCCTCACTTTTGGATGCAGTATTTTCTCAACACACACCTCTCCAGAAAGCCTCTATGAGCTCCCAGACATGTTGAACTGGTAAACATGACACCATATGGAACTGGAGCAGTTTTCTGCAACAATGAAGCACAAAACAGATTCATGGAATCAGTTCAACCAATCAATCTTCATGGTAGAATAAGGCCATGATCATGGCTCCTATCCTTATCCTACCCATTCATTACCACTGTGATGTTTTTCTTCCTCTTCAAGTCTTCCTCTTCAAACAAACAAACATGGCCGCCCTCCACCCCCGACGCTTCCTTGCGTTTTCACTGTTGTCTTCGGGAAAGTGCAGCCCCTTGTCGGGTAAGTGCAGCCCCTCGTTACAGGAAGTGCAGCCCCTTGTCTTATTAATAAAGCGTCCCCTGCTTTGAAAGCCTTGTGTGATCACAGATGTGGTGAAGCGGCAGCACTCGCAGCTGTGTGAATTGTCACTAATGCGTGATAATTAGTGTTGATTCCAGGGTCGTGAACAGACGAGCCAAGCGACGCTCCAGGATGGGAGTTTTCTTCCCCATCCCATTTTCTACGCTGTTGCTTGGTTTGTTTTTGTTCCAGGGCCTTCCTGGCAGATGTTAACTGAGTGATTGAGGTGAATGTGTGAGCGGCGATACATGGAACCGTATGGGGTGTGTTCATTCATTGTGGTTTATGGATGTTGTGGGTTGTGGGGACACGGAGTCCCTCTCTATTTCTCTCCCTCTCTCTCTTGGCAGTGACACTGTCAGGGCGATAATGCAGCCCTGTGAGCATGACGAGAAAAGCAGTGGCAGAGCGGCACTTTGGGGTCAGCCTCATTCCACCGCCACTGCACCACCATAGCAATGAAAATTGAAGACACATTTAAGGATGGAGAGAAGAAGAGTTGCACAAATTCCTCTGAGCTATGGCTGTCCTATCAGACCCCTGTTATAACAAAATACCGTTCAGGCTACACTGCAATGGGAGTAATACGGTCTCTAGTGTCAGCTTTATCTTTGGTCTCTCACCATATACAGTCATGGAAGTGTTTTCTAGGAAAGGACTGAGTGGTGTATTTCCTTGAAGATGTCAAGATGGGATTGCCTGACTATCAATGCTTTTCACTGAAGGGAATAGCACTTGTCTTTTTCTCGCTGTTTTTCTTAATGTTGTGAATGACCCAAGACGACTGTCGCTCATGTCTAAAAAAACCTTTTGAGATATTATTCATTTCACTCCCACTGAGTCTATCGGTGGTGGCAGGTGGGTGGTGCCTGGAGAACATATACACTACTATGAAAATATGTTTTTCTCTCATTTTTCATCAACAGCACTGTTAGTAACTTTTGGCTACTGCAACTTTCAGGGGATTGCCATGGTGATGCCATGGCAACAAGGATTATTACTTATAGTGATGGAAGAACAAGGTCTGCAACAATGATCTCTGTAGTCTGTTTTCAGATTCAAGACATTGATTTAGCGTGTTAGCACATCCAAATCCTTTCAGATGTTTGGGAGTCACTTTTAAGGTGAAGGGTACAAAAAGGGTACAAAAAGTATTGCCATGAAAAATAACATTAATAACGGAAACACTCCTACTCCTACACCTATTGAATGCTAATGTTGTTTACCGAAGTGCAATGTGTCTACCAGGTGGTCTTCCTAAAATAGACACACTCTATTTTACACCCCTTTAACTGCTAATGCAGTCATAGGTCTGTACAACCATACATTACCCAACATTAACAGTGGCTCCATTCACCAGCCGTGTATTAGTCATCAGGGGATGACATGGCTCAGTCATTAGCAGAGCCAGCGTATCAACCAGCATAACGACCACAGTATCAGCCAGCTTACTTTTTAAAATGTTTTTATTGAAACCTTATTTAACTACAGTTAAAGTCGGAAGTTTACATACACCTTAGCCAAATACATCTAAACTCAGTTTTTCTCAATTCCTGACATTTAATACTAGGAAAAATTCCCTGTCTTAGGTCAGTTAGGATCACCACTTTATTTTAAGAATGTGAAATGTCAGAATAATAGTAGAGAGAATTATTTGTTTCAGCTCTTATTTCTTTCATCACATTCCCAGTGGGTCAGAAGTTTACATACACTGAATTAGTATTTGGTAGCATTGCATTTCAATTGTTTAACTGGGTCAAACTTTTCGGGTAGCCTTCCACAAGCTTCCCACAATAAGTTGGGTGAATTTTGAATTTTCCTGACAGAGCTGGTGTAACTGAGTCAGGTTTGTAGGCCTTCTTGCTCGCACACGCTTTTTCCGTTCTGCCCACACATTTTCTATAGGATTGAGGTCAGGGCTTTATGATAGCCACTCCAATACCTGGACTTTGTTGTCCTTAAGCCATTTTTCCACAACTTTGGAAGAATGCTTGGGGTCATTGTCCATTTGGAAAACCCATTTGCAACCAAACTTTAACGTCCTGACTGATGTCTTGAGATGTTGCTTTAATATATCCACATAATTTTCAATTCCTCGTGATGCCATCTATTTTGTGAAGCACACTAGTCCCTCCTGCAGCAAAGCACCCCCACAACATGATGCTGCCACCCCCGTGCTTCACAATTGGGATGGTGTTCTTCGGCTTGCAAGCCTCCCCCTTTTTCCTCCAAACATAATGATGGTTATTATGGCCAAACAGTTCTATTTTTGTTTCATCAGACCAGAGGACATTTTGGAGCAGTGGCTTCTTCCTTGCTGAGCGGCCTTTCAGGTTATGTTGATATAGGACTCGTTTTACTGTGAATATAGATACTTTTGTACCTGTTTCCTTGCACTTTTCGCACCAAAGTACGTTCATCTCTAGGAGACAGAACGCGTCTCCTTCCTGAGAAGTATGACGGCTGCGTGGTCCCACGGTGTTTATTCTTGCGTACTATTGCTTGTTCAGTGGTACCTTCAGGCATTTGGAAATTGCTGCCTAGGATGTACCAGACTGTGGAGGTCTACAATTATTTTTCTGAGGTCCTTGCTGATTTATTTTTATTTTCCCATGATGTCAAGCAAAGATCACTGAGTTTGAAGGTAGGCCTTGAAATACATCCACAGGTACACCTCCTATTGACTCAAATGATGTCAATTAGCCTATCAGAAGGTTAAAGCTATTACATAATTTTATGGAATTTTACAAGCTGTTTATAGGCACAGTCAACTTAGTGTATGTGTCACGTTCTGACCTTAAGTTATTTTGTTATGTCTTTGTTTTAGTATGGTCAGGGCGTGAGTTGGGTGGGTTGTCTATGTTCGTTTTTCTATGATTTGGTGTTTCTGTGTTTGGCCTGGTATGGTTCTCAATCAGAGGCAGCTGTCAATCGTTGTCCCTGATTGAGAACCATACTTAGGCAGCCTGTTTTCACCCTTGAGTTGTGGGTGATTATTTTCTGTTGAGTGTTTGTATTCTGCACCAGACAGAACTGTTTCGGTTTAGTTTGTTCACTTTGTTGTTTTTGTTCAGTGTTCAATTTCTTTATTAAAAATATGAACCCTTACCATGCTGCGCATTGGTCCTCCGATCCTTCCTCCTACTCCCCGTCAGAGGAGGAAGAAGACCGTTACAGAATCACCATCCAACCAAGGACCAAGCAGCTTGTTAACTGGCAGCGGCAGAAATCTCAAGACTCCTGGACATGGGAGGAGATTTTGGACAGCAAGGTCCTCTGGGCACAGGCTGGGGAATATCGCCGCCCCAAAGCAGAGCTGGAGGCAGCGAAAGCCGAGAGGCGTCATTATGAGGAGCTAGCACGGCAGCACGGCTGGGACGAGAGGCAGCCCCAAAAATGTATTGGGAGGGGGCACACGTGGCTAAGTCAGGTAGGAGACCTGAGCCAACTCCTCGTGCTTACCGTGGAGAGAGGTGGACCCGGCAGACACCGTGTTATGCCGTGAGGCGCACGGTGTCCCGGGTGTGCAGGCATAGCCCGGTGCGTTACATCGCAGTGCCTCGTATCGGCCGGGCTAGAGTGGGCATCGAGCCAGGTGCCATGAAGCCGGCTCAGCGCATCTGGTCTCCAGTGCGTCTCCTCGGGCCGGGGTACATGGCACCAGCCCTATGCATGGTGTCCCTGGTTCACCAGCACAGCCCAGTGTGGTCTTTTCCAACTCGCCGCACTGGCCTGGCTACGGGGAGTATCCAGTCAGGTAGGGTTGTGCAGGTTAGGTGCTCGAGACCTCCAGTGCGCCTCCACGGTCCGGTCTATCCGGTGCCTCCTCCACACACCAGGCCTCTGGTGGCAGCTCCCCGCACCAGGCTGTCTCTCCGTCTCCTCCCTACAGGTGCTCTCACCTGTTCAGCGCTGCCAGAGTCTCCCGTCTGTCCTGAGCTGCCAGAGTCTCCCGTCTGTCCTGAGCTGCCAGAGTCGCCCGTCTGTCCTGATCTGCCAGAGTCGCCCATCTGTCCTGAGCTGCCAGAGTCGCCCATCTGTCGCCCGTCTGTCCTGAGCTGCCAGAGTCGCCCTTCTGTCCTGAGCTGCCAGAGTCGCCCTTCTGTCCTGAGCTGCCAGAGTCGCCCGTCTGTCCTGAGCTGCCAGAGTCGCCCGTCTGTCCTGAGCTGCCAGAGTCGCCCGTCTGTCCTGAGCTGCCAGAGTCGCCCGTCTGTCCTGAGCTGCCAGAGTCGCCCGTCTGTCCTGAGCTGCCAGAGTCGCCCGTCTGCCGCCTGTCTGTCCTGAGCTGCCAGAGTCGCCCGTCTGTCCTGAGCTGCCAGAGTCGCCCGTCTGTCCTGAGCTGCCAGAGTCGCCCGTCTGTCCTGAGCTGCCAGAGTCGCCCGTCTGTCCTGAGCTGCCAGAGTCGCCCGTCCGTCCTGAGCTGCCAGAGTCGCCGGTCAGTCAGGAGCTGCCAGAGCCGCCGGTCAGTCAGGAGCTGCCAGAGCCGTCCGTTACTCCGGTGCTGCCGGAATCGTCCTTCACTCCGGAGCTGCCGGAGTGGGTGGGTTGCCTATGTTCGTTTTTCTATGATTTGGTATTTCTGTGTTTGGCCTGGTATGGTTCTCAATCAGAGGCAGCTGTCAATCGTTGTCCCTGATTGAGAACCATACTTAGGCAGCCTGTTTTCACCCTTGAGTTGTGGGTGATTATTTTCTGTTGAGTATTTGTATTCTGCACCAGACAGAACTGTTTCGGTTTCGTTTGTTCACTTTGTTGTTTTTGTTCAGTGTTCAATTTCTTTATTGAAAATATGGACACTTACCACGCTGCGCATTGGTCCTCCGACCCTTCCTACTACTACTCGTCAGAGGAGGAAGAAGACCGTTACAGTATGTAAACCTTTGACCCACTGGAATTGTGATACAGTGGAATTGTGATAAGTGAAATAATTTGTTTGTAAACAGTTGTTGGAAAAATTACTTGTGTTATGCACAAAGTAGATGTCCTAACCAACTTGCCAAAAGTATAGTTTGTTAACAAGAAATTTGGGGAATGGTTGAAAAACTAGTTTTAATGACTCCAACCTAAGTGTCCGTCTTCAACTGTAGGCAAGTCAGTTATTAAGAACACATTTGTATTGACAATGACGGCCTACCCCGGCCAAACCCTAACCCGGACGACACTGGGCCAATTGTGCGCCGCCCTATGGGACTCCCAATCATGGCCGGTTGGAATCGAACCAGGGTCTGTAGAGACCTCTAGCACCAAAATGCAGTGCCTTAGACCGCTGCAACCAGTGTATCAGCCAGTGTGTCATCCTACATCCTGCAGTCTTGGTTACTCCCAATGCTGGGCAGTCGGGATGGCTGCCTGAGAGAGGCAGTTTTCTAAAGGTCATGGGGAAACAGAACAACAGAGTCCTCACATGAACTAACCTCCTCTGACAGGGAGCTGT
The DNA here is from genome assembly GCF_045791955.1 of Oncorhynchus clarkii lewisi. Taxonomy (NCBI): domain Eukaryota; kingdom Metazoa; phylum Chordata; class Actinopteri; order Salmoniformes; family Salmonidae; genus Oncorhynchus; species Oncorhynchus clarkii. The sequence goes on along the minus strand of NC_092166.1, from coordinate 14,944,301 downwards.
CCCTCACTGCATGGGCCTCTGGGTCTGGGTCAAACCTATACCAAAGGGGGGACAGGAGTGTTCACCTTGAGCTTAACTAGGCTAGATCTAACTGTAAGTAATATGTTTCTATGGCTGCGTTTACACAGGCAGCCCATTTCTGATATGTGTGTCACTAATTGGTCTAATTGTTCTCTAATTGGTCTTTTCACTAATTGGTCAGCTCTTGAGATCAGAATTGGAATGCATGTGTAAACGCACCCTATATGTGACCATACAATATGTGACAAAACTACAATGGTTAAATATCACTATTTTGACATATTCTAATGAGACCATTTTGCGACTATTCAAAGAGTTTATACATAGAATTGGTTATACCGTCAGTATCTGCATAGCTTCAGTCATTTAGACAGTTTTGCACCAGAGGACGTGAGTCTCTGGTATGCTGTCAGTCACTGTCTGATGCAAGCCAATGGATAGTCTTTAAAAGGGTGAGCATGGAGCTTCTTATGGCTTACATGAGGTGATCTGCATGAAGGTGTTTAGTTCACATTTGACATTTACCATTGTAACAACTAGAATGTGTAAAAATTCTAATGTATCCGATATGATCTACAGGTACTTTATCCTCATCAGAAATTTGATCAGATGAGCTATCTATTTACCATTACTTGTTACAACCGTGTAAAGACAGACAATTATGGCCGATTCAAGTGTTAGGACGTCTATAACCCATGGTGTTGTTTGCATTCCCTACAACACCAGGGCCTTGGACTTGATGTTTACCTGACATCCAGACCTCTAGCAGATTGCCCAGTCTCATCCCACTGGGCACACACTGTGGTTGAATCAATGTTGTTTCCACATCATTTCAATGAAATTACATTGAAACAACATGGAATGGACGTTAAATTGATGTCTGTGCCCAGTGGGCTGTGTCACTCACCGTTTGTTGTTGTGAGTGGAGGCAGAATAAGAATAGAAAGGACAGTACAGAGTCGTCTGTATGAAGGAATCACAGGTGAGTGGGTGGAATTGCCCTCGGGCTGGGCTGTGACATATTGGTCTAGGACAGATCAGGCAGAGGAGGAGGATAACACACAGTAATGTGTCCACATTAGACAATCTTTGTTGCTAAACATTGCTTTATCGATAAAGGCTATTATCTCTCTCTAGATCTTTGATATCTTAAAACAACATGATCAATATGGTGCCACTGTTTCTGTTGCAGATGGATTGTACAGATAGGCCTACACTATCTCTGGAAATGTATTTAATGTTTGTTACTGTGGTTGCCTCATCCTGTGTTTGAGTATGAATTCGTGCCTTTCCAAAGTCAAGTCACATTCAAATAAATTCAAATCAAATTTTATTGGTCACATACACATGGATAGCAGATGTTAATGCGAGTGTAGCGAAATGCTTGTGCTTCTAGTTCCGACCGTGCAGTAATATCCAACAAGTAATCTAACAATTTCACAACAACTACCTTATACACACAAGTGTAAAGGAATGAATAAGAATATGTACATATAAATATATGGATGAGCGATGGCCGAACGGCATAGGCAAGATGCAGTAGATGATATAGAGTACAGTATATACATATGAGATGAGTAGTGTAGGGTATATAAACATTACATAAAGTGGCATTGTTTAAAGTGGCTAGTGATACATTTATTACATCCAATTTTAGATTATTAAAGTGGCTAGAGATTTTAGTCAGTATGTTGGCAGCAGCCACTCAATGTTAGTGGTGGCTGTTTAACAGTCTGATGGCCTTGAGATAGAAGCTGTTTTTCAGTCTCTTGGTTCCAGCTTTGATGCACCTGTACTGACCTTGCCTTCTGGATGATAGCGGGGTGAACAGGCAGTGGCTCGGGTGGTTGTTGTCCTTGATGATCTTTATGGCCTTCCTGTGACATCGGATGGTGTAGGTGTCCTGGAGGGCAGGTAGTTTGCCCCCGGTGATGCGTTGTGCAAACACTACCCTCTGGAGAGACTTACGGTTGTGGGCGGAGCAGTTTCCGTACCAGGCGGTGATACAGCCTGACAGGATGCTCTCGATTGTGCATCTGCAAAACTTACTAAGGGTTTTTGGTGACAAGTCGAATTTCTTCAGCCTCCTGAGGTTGAAGAGGCTCTGCAGCACCTTCTTCACCACGCTGTCTGTGTGCGTGTACCATTTCAGTTTGTCTGTGATATGTATGCCGAGGAACTTAAAACTTTCCACCTTCTCCACTACTGTCCTGTCGATGTGGATAGGGGGCTGCTCCCTCTGCTGTTTCCTGAAGTCCACAATCATCTCCTTTGTTTTGTTGACATTGAGTGTGAGGTTATTTTCCTGACACCACAATCCGAGGGCCCTCACCTCCTCCCTGTAGGCCGTCTCGTCGTTGTTGGTAATCAAGCCTACCACTGTAGTGTCGTCTGCAAACTCGATGATTGAGTTGGAGGTGTGCATGGCCACACAGTCATGGGTGAACAGGGAGTACAGGAGAGGGCTGAGAACGCACCCTTGTGGGTGCGTTCTCAGGATCAGCGGGGTGGAGATGCGGGGTGGAGATGTTGTTTCTTACCATCACCACCTGGGGGCAGCCCGTCAGAAAGTCCAGGACCCAGTTGCACAGGATGGGTCGAGACCCAGGGTCTCGAGCTTAATGACGAGTTTGGAGGGTACTATGGTGTTAAGTTTGTGCTTCAAAAGCAATCCATGTCATACTTACTGAAGGCTAGGAAGTAAACATCCAAGCTAGAGGCTAGAGGAAAGAAAACCCTAACTAGAAAACTGTACTCCTTTCAAAATGTATTTTAATGGTGTTTACTTTGTGCGTGTGTGTGTAAACAGCTAAATGTTCATTTTTATTTTAATCTAGTGTATGTTTATAATGCACACATAAAGGACTGTGATATGGCTGTGTGATCACATTCTAAGTTAACGAGTTGGCTTAATCAAATGAAAAATGATATAGCTTTCTGAGAAAAAGAGGGAGAAAAGAGAGAGATTTCAGTGTCTTTGATCTGTTTGTGTCAGATATAGGCCCGTCTGTTTTCCAGAATGACAGTAAATGACAAAACCCCATCTCATATTGATTGACACAAGTGAATTACTGAGTTAATCATTTAACATTTTAATGTGCATTTACAAGCAGCCTGTCTGGTGTGGTTGACAGTAGCAACTGATATGGTTAAACCATTTAATAATACGACACAATGGCAATATTACCACCAACAGGTTTTCTGGCCAATAACAACACTGGAACATGATTCTTGGAATCCTGGATTGGAGCAGGAAACTTTATTTGCAGAATCAACTACATGTTGGCCTGTTGCTATCATGACCAGGAGCAGCTAAACAACAATCCCTCTGAGCAATCATAGTCCCTAAATTAAAACAGCTTTGCTTTTAGATTATCCCAGGTGGTCTGGAAGGACAGGGAGAGAGAACAGACAACAGTTCTGTCCAGATCCATTGTCTGATAGCTCCATCTCTGTCACGTAACAGACACACACCTCCCCCCTGGCCCTTCCCTGGAGCATGGAGCCCAGTTAAACTGTATACCCTCTGTCACTGATAACACTAACAGGGGACGGAGTCAAACGTGATGTCAGTCAGTCCTATTGGCTGTCACTATCGATCATACAGGAGGCTTTTTTGGTTGCTGTCAGAAGGACACTGCGACACAGAGAGGGAGCGGAGACGAAGTGGTGCAGTGGCGATGAAGGTGGATCAACAGTCATGTTGTTCTGGATTTTATAGACGCTGTCTGTAGGCTATGGCATGATTGCATCGAGGATGTTGGGACGTGCTGTAGAACAGAATATTCCTAGAATTAAATATCCTTAGTTTTCACCTTTTGGATTAAGATAATGGATTTATACGTCTTGTTGTTAGACGAGGGACTAGAAAAGTTTAGCAAGAATGTCCGTTTCTCTTCCTGCATGCTGAGTCTATTGTCTTTCATAAACATAATTATTCTACTCTCCATTTTTTGGGGTGTAGAAAGACTTTCTCCACAGACCATACGCAAATAATATAACGACGTACCTTTTGATCATCAACAGAACCTTCGTCATATTACATTACCGGTGAAAATAATTGGATAGAAAACCGCAGTGATTTCATTATACCATTATAATCAATCATTATTTCCTTGAATAAAGTAATGTGATGGACCATGGAATATACTGTATATTGTGCCTAACCCTTCACATAACAAAAGACAGGCCTGAATGTGACCTTCTAATGCTGTATGATTCAGCTAGCAGGACAACGTGGTCAGATGGCTGGCTCTGATAAGATCTAGAATTAAATATAGACACTGTGTCAGAGCTCCAAAGCGCTATTTTTATACCTAATGTCATTATTGCAGCCATTTGTAAACTCAGTGACCCAATTCTTAATGTCGTCACTCTCCTTTTCAGAAGCTTCTAATTCCACGGTATCAGAGTGATGCTGAGACTCCGATTTTTCACTTTAAAATGTATGTCAAACAAAAAGCAAAGTTAAGCAAACCATACAACTCTATGCACAAGGACAACTTTTAACAATTTCCACTAAACATTTTACACAAACACAGTGCAGATGCAAAGTTTGGTAACAGAATGACTGTTTGTGCTGTTGGTTTTGTCATTCCGTTATAACATTTTCTGTGGAGAATTTTTAAAGTAGTCCTTGTGCATTGAATTGTATGTTTTTTGTTTGGCTTACATTTTAAAGAGAAAAATCTGAGTCTCAGCATCACTCTGATACCGTGGAATTTCCCTGAAGTAAAATGCAGTGTCAACTCAGTCATCTCCCTCTGAGTTGGGATGAATTTAAAATCCTGAAATGGAATTACTTTCTTTGTTCAAGGTCATTAGGTTTGGTTATTCAAGGTCATGCACTTCAAATAAATCTTTATCTAGGACCTGGAGTTTTTCCCGTTCAGGCCAGGTGGTCATGGAAAGTCATAGCTCTTTTTATCCCACTTACTGCACCATCATCATCATCATCATCAGCTTGTGACCTGTATCATACTAGGGCCCAGAGTTTTCCTTGTCAGGTCACTTAATCAGGAGGAATTTCTTACCCTTCTTAAAAGAGATATTCCAGTCTTAACATGGCATTCGTTTTGAGCTAAACTCTATATGAAGTTTGATAGCCCCCGTTGTTTACTTCTTAGCTTACATTGTCAATTTGTCTCTCAGAATGTGGTGTAGTCAGACAATGTATTCATCCACTATCTCCAATAGATGAATGTGGACTTCTTACCAGCAGACTTGCTGTGCTGGAGGCCCAGCATTAATACGTACCCTACCCAGTTTCTGAATAAATTAATGGAAATGTATTCTCCTTGGGCAGAGTGGCAGAGGCTGGAGCTAAAGGATTAATAGAGTCAGATCAACAGCTAGAAAATGAATACGCATATCATCATCCTTCTTGCCACTGGAGAAATTAAATATTTTTTTTCCCTTCTTTCTTTTGGCTGAGCATATTCACAGGGTCAGAGGGTACGAGACAAGACTGTCAACCAGGGCCGGCGGTATGGGCAGACCTTCGAGGGCCTAGCCCACCCTGACGTACCTCCTGGCACGCCCTACTGTACCTCCTTGCTCATCCAAATAAAATATTTAAATATTGATAATTTCTTTGACCGAAACACACGCTGACAGTAAGACCCATCATTGTCAGATAAGGCATCAGAGCAAGCAAAACAGCCCCTCTCTGCCTCAGTATGTGTAGCCCATGTATCTGATGCTGTCTGGACTAAAAGAGTACAGCATGACATGTTTCTTTTGCCAGACCACATCAGATACATGGGGCTACATATTGTAAGACAGAAGAGTGCTGTTTCAGCTGATTGGATGCTATTTTGGACTAACGTGCAAAGGTAACCTACTTTTTAAAGTGATTTATTTTACATTTAAAGTGATTTATTTTACAAAACATCATGACTGGTTGTATTCATGCCACATTAAAATATAGGCTAATACATTGTTACTGTTAAATTAAATGTTGTTATAAAAAAATCCACAACTAAAGCAGTCATTTGGACTGCTCATGAATTTTAAAAATGTATAACTGCCATTTTTGAAGTCATTTCCCCCCTCCGTCTTTGACTTTTCCTAAATAAGTCTATACTATACACTGTTATTGTTAGAATCTTAATATCATAAACAACTGGTGTTACAGACAGTTTTAGGAGGGCATGTCATTTTCTTTTATGGATTTCCCCTTGGCCCCTCCTCTAGATAGTAGGGCCTGCTCCCCTCCTTCTCCCGATGGTTGAAGATGCCGTGCCCAGTTGAAAATGAACCTGATAATTGCCTCAAAGGTTAACCTAAACTATACAGAAACTAATTTCACACATACAATAAAATATTAAATAAATGAAGGAGGCAAAATTATACAGAACCAAAATATAAACGCAACATGGACCATTTTCAAAGATTTTACTGAGTTACAGGTCATATAAGGAAATCAGTCAAATGATTTCAGTCAAATAAATTCCTTAAACCCTAATCTATGGATTTTACATGACTGGGAATACAGATATGAATCTGTTGGTCACAGATACTATACCTAAAAAAAAGTAGGGGTGTGGATCAGAAAACCAGTCAGTATCTGGTGTGACCACCATTTGCCTCATGCAACACTTATTCTTCACATAGAGTTGATCAGGCTGTTGATTGTGGCCTGTGGAATGTTGTCCCGCTCCTCTTCAACGGCTGTTCGAAGTTGCTGGATATTGGCGGAAACCGGAACATGCTGTTGTACACGTCAATCCAGAGCATCCCAAACATGCTCAATGAGTGATATGTCTGGTGAGTATGCAGGTCATTGAAGAACAGACATTTTCAGGAATCTGAAACATGAGGTGATGGTGAAGGATGAATGACACGACAATGAGCCTGAGCATCTCGTCACGGAATCTCTGTTCATTCAAATTCCCATCGATGAATTGCAATTGTGTTCATTGTCCATAGCTTATACCTGCCCATACTATAACCACTCTGTTCAGCTTCCTGATATGCTACACCTGACAGGTGGATGGATTATCCTGGAAAAGGAGAAATGTTCACTATCAGCAATATAAACAAATCTATGCAGAAAATGTGTGTTTATATTTTTGTTCAGTGTATGATGGGGGAAATTAATGAATTGCGAGGGGAAGCGAAGGATGCATAGTTATGTAATCACCCATTGTGAATGAAGAACAGGGCCATTCTATTGTACTGATCTATTCTAATTATAATCTCAAAATGTATTGCATTCTATTAGTCTACTCTGACCATCTTGGAGTACACAGTGAGAGCGTGCGTCATTTACAATGGCAAGAAGACCAAGACGAATGGAGCGTTACTACAGAATTTGAATAAAAACGACTCCGATGGTGGGGAAGAAATTAATCATGATGACATATCTGAAGAGTATTCTTCTGATTCCGAGCCTCAAACTGATTTTTTAAATAGCTTCTTAGCAAATTTCTCAAGCAAGAATTTTATTAGACTGTATAGGAATGGTCTGATTGGCGAGTGGAAAACTGAAAATTTGCTGACCCCTCCTGTCTCAGCCTCCAGTATTTATGCTGCAGTAGTTTATGTGTCGGGGGGGCTAGGGTCAGTTTGTTATATCTGGAGTACTTCTCCTGTCCTATTCGGTGTCCTGTGTGAATCTAAGTGTGCGTTCTCTAATTCTCTCCTTCTCTCGTTCTTTCTCTCTCTCGGAGGACCTGAGCCCTAGGACCATGCCCCAGGACTACCTGACATGATGACTCCTTGCTGTCCCCAGTCCACCTGGCCGTGCTGCTGTTCCAGTTTCAACTGACCTGAGCCCTAGGACCATGCCCCAGGACTACCTGACATGATGACTCCTTGCTGTCCCAGTCCACCTGACCGTGCTGCTGCTCCAGTTTCAACTGTTCTGCCTTATTATTATTCGACCATGCTGGTCATTTATGAACATTTGAACATCTTGACCATGTTTTGTTATAATCTCCACCCGGCACAGCCAGAAGAGGACTGGCCACCCCACATAGCCTGGTTCCTCTCTAGGTTTCTTCCTAGGTTTTGGCCTTTCTAGGGAGTTTTTCCTAGCCACCGTGCTTCTACACCTGCATTGCTTGCTGTTTGGGGTTTTAGGCTGGGCTTCTGTACAGCACTTTGAGATATCAGCTGATGTACGAAGGGCTATATAAATAAATTTGATTTGATTTGATTTGATTGAATAGGTCCGTAAACACACCAGCCAGCTGGTCTGTGCATGCTCTGAGGACGTGGCTAGGGATGCCGTCTGGTCATCCTCAACCTTGCAAGGGTTAACATTTTTAAATGTTTTACTCACGTCGGCCATGGAGAAGGAGAGCCCACAGTTTTTGGTAGCAAGCCTTGTCGGTAGCACTGTATTGTTCTCAAAGTGCACAAAGAAGTTGTTTAATTTGTCTGGGAGCAAGACGTCCATGTCTGCGACGGGGCTGGTTTTCTTTTTGTAATTCATGATTGTCTGTAGACCCTACCACATACGTCTCATGTTCGAGCCGTTGAATTGCGACTCCACTTTGTCTCTATACTTACAGTACTTGTTTGAATGCCTTATGGAGGGAATGACTACACTGTTTGTATTCTGTCATGTTTCCAGTCGCCTTGCCATGATTAAATGCAGTGGTACGTGCTTTCAGTTTTGCTGCCACCAATCCACGGTTTTTGGTTAGGGAAGGTTTTAACAGTCACAGTGGGTACAACATATCCTATACACTTCCTTATAAACTCGCTCACAGAGTCAGCGTATACGTCAATGTTATTGTCTGAGGCTACCCGGAACATATCCCAGTCCACGTGATCGAAGCAATCTTGAAGCGTGGAATCCGATTGGTCAGACCAGCGTTGGATAGACCTAAGCACAGGCGCTTCCTGTTTTAGTTGCTGCCTATAGGAGGGGAGCAACAAGATGGAGTCAGGGTCAGATTTGCCAAAAGGAGGGTGGGGGAGTGCCTTGTATGCATTGCAGAAGTTAGAGTAGCAGTGGTCGAGTGTGTTACTCGCTCGTGTACTGCAATCGATATGCTGATAGAATTTAGGTAGCCTTGTTCTCAGATTAGCTTTGTTAAAATCCACAGCTACAATAAATGCAGCCTCAGGATATATGGTTTCCAATTTGCATAAAGTCCAGTGAAGTTCCTTGATGGCTGTCTTGGTATCTGCTTGCAGGGGGATATACACGGCTGTGACGATAACTGAGGAGAGTTCCCTTGGGAAATAATACGGTCGGCATTTGATTGTGAGGAATTCTAGGTCAGGTGAACAAAATAACTTGAGTTCTTGTATGTTGCTACAATTACACCATGAGTCGTTAATCATGATACAACCCGCCCTTCTTCTTACCAGAGAGATGTTTATACCTGTCGGCCGATGCACTGAAAATCCTGTTGGCTGTACGCACTCCGACAGCATGTTCCCAGCTAGCCATGTGTCTGTGAAACCGAGTATGTTACAATCCCGGATATCTCTTTGGAAAGCAACTCTTGCCCTAATTTCGTTGAATTTGTTAACTAGGGACTGGACATAAGCGAGTAATATACTCGGATGCGGTGGGTGGTGTGCGCGCATCCGAAGCCTAAATAGAAGACCGCTCTGGCACCCTCACCTCCGAAAGCGTTGTTTTGGGACGGCCTCTGCAATCAGATCGAATGCCCTGGGAAGTGCAGACAAAGGATCCGCTTTGGGAAAGTCGTATTCCTGGTCGTAGTGCTGGTTGTGCTGGTAAGTTGACGTCTCTCTGATATCCAATAGTTCTTTTCGGCTATATGTAATAACACTTAAGGTTTTCTGGACTAACAAAGTAAGAAATAATACATAAAAAAACTAAATAATGCACAGTTTCCTAAGGACTTGAAGCGAAGCTACCATCTCTATCGGCGCCATCTTTATACCCACCACTGTTCTGTCAACATGGTCATACATCCACCACTGGTCTGGCAACATGGTCATACATCCACCACTGGTCTGGCAACATGGTCATACATCCACCACTGGTCTGGCAATATGGTCATACATCCACCACTGGTCTGGCAACATGGTCATACATCCACCACTGGTCTGGCAACATGACCTGAACAAACACTGTACAATTAACAACAACATAGTTGGGTTCCTATTTGCTTTGTTAATTGGATTAATCCCGATGTTCTTGATTTCTTGTTTTTTTGTTGTACTTTTTGTACATTTTAACCTCTTGGATCTCTAGGGGCGCTATTTCATTTTTGGATAAAAAACGTTCCCGTTTTAAGCGCAATATTTTGTCACGAAAAGATGCTCGACTATGCATATTATTGACCGTTTTGGAAAGAAAACACTCTGAAGTTTCAGAATCTGCAAAGATATTGTCTGTAAGTGCCCCAGAACTCATTCTACAGGCGAAACCAAGATGATACGTCAACCAGGAAATGAGCAGAATCTCTGAAGCTCTGTTTTCCATTGTCTCCTTATATGGCTGTGATTGCGCAAGGAATGAGCCTACACTTTCTGTCGTTTCCCCAAGGTGTTTGCAGCATTGTGACGTATTTGTAGGCATATCATTGGAAGATTGACCATAAGAGACTACATTTTCCAAGTGTCCGCCTGGTGTCCCTGCGTCGAAATTGGAGCGCAAAGCCAGGTCCAATTATTTTTCCATTTGAGAGCAAGGAGAAACCAGGCTTCCACGAAGGATATATCATCGAAGAGATATGTGGAAAAACACCTTGAGGATTGATTCTAAACCACGTTTGCCATGTTTCAGTCGATATTATGGAGTTAATTTGGAAAAAAGTTCGCGTTTTGAGGGCTGAATTTTCGTTTTTTTTTTTTTTTGGTAGCCAAATGTGATGTACAAAACGGAGCTATTTCTAATACACAAAGAATCTTTTTGGAAAAACTGAGCATCTGCTATCTAACTGAGAGTCTCCTCATTGAAAACATCAGAAGTTCTTCAAAGGTAAGTTATTTTATTTGAAGGCTTTACTTGTTTTTGTGATAGTTGCCTGCTAAATGCTAACGCTAATGCTAACGCTAAATGCTACGCTAGCTAGCTACTGTTACACAAATGATTGTTTTCCTATGGTTGAAAAGCATATTTTGAAAATCTGAGATGACAGTGTTGTTAACAAAAGGCTAAGCTTGAGAGATAGCATATTTATTTCATTTAATTTGCGATTTTCATGAATAGTTAACGTTGCGTTATGGTAATGAGCTTAGGTCTATAAATAGAATCCCGGATCCGGGTTTGGTCGTCGCAACAGGTTAATTATTTGTGTTCTTGTTTGTCATTTTACTGCATTGAGCTAGAAACATAATACTTTCACTGCACTTGCTATAACAGATTTTAGGGTTTTGGCTGCTCTAGGATTTGATCACTACTGTATGGTCTTGACTGTCAGAGTTGCAGGATCTATCGTTTGGCTTGATAGCTAGCTAGCAGCTAGCTGGCTGTTTGGATTCAAATAATCTGTTTGTAAGTATTACACCAAGGACTGCATGCTGTTTCCAGGGGTAGCAGAGTCAGTCCAGGGACTGTTCAGGGAATGCTCTTAACCGCTGCCAAGATGTGGTGGCTTTTCAGCAGCCGTGGCATCACCAAAGCTGGGTGCTACATTCCTGGCAATGGAGCACCAGTACCAAAACAGCGGCATCAGTGGAGTGACTGACCATTCAGAGAAGCAGGTGCGGTGCACTGTTGTTTCTCCTTGGCTACCCCATCAATGCCCCCTCCACTGAACCTACACTGCCTTTCCAGTCCAAACTGGATCAACTTCGTCCCAAGCTGACTGAGACCTTCAATCACGCTCAATAAAAATAAAAGTGTTTGTTGTTTTACTTTTGATGTGCTTTGAGATTCTTTGAAAACCGCTATACAAGTTCAAAAATGTATTCATTATTATTATATGAGTAACCCAAGTATGCCTAGTAGGCTAGGTCTACTGCATAACCTAGGCCTACTGTGTAACCTAGGCCTACTGTGTAACCTAGGCCTACTGTGTAACCTAGGCCTACTGTGTAACCTAGGCTTACTGTGTAACCTAGGCCTACTGTGTTATGTATATATTGTTTTTCAAATTAAGAGGAACACAATTGAAATACGTTTTCTAAATGGTTCGTATTGTGTTTTAATTGATCAAATAAACCTATCTATAACCGGTACATTTTGATGTGATTAGATACAGTTCCATTGTAAAGTGGAGACCAGTAGGAACTAATGGACAGAGAATAATAGGAGAGAAAGCCTCAGTAAACTATAATGAGAAGACTAGAATATCCATGCAGAATTACCTACATAGGGATATGTGTGTCATGTATGTGTCATACGGTCAAAGTTGTCTTTTCCATTGGCTATTATATTGTATATACACTGCATGACCACGCAATACACACACACACACACACACACACACACACACACACACACACACACACACACACACACACACACACACACACACACACACACACACACACACACACACACACACACACACACACACACACACACACACACACACACACACACTCACACACACACAACATATCCATCCAAAGAGCAAAGCTAAAAGAAAAGATGAAAGTAGGATGTGTTGGCTGACTGACAAGACTGCAGCCAGAGTCTGTCCATTAGCGGTGGAGATGAGAGCAGAGGGCTCTGAGGGAGACGGAGACATCTGTACAGGAACACAGAGAAGAGAGCAGAGCAGGGCTGGGAGCATCTGTGGCCTGGCCTGATCTCTAACAGCAGCAGAGCCGCCAGTCCAAACCCACCACCTGAGAGAAAACCTTGCTCACTGTTCTGCGCAGAGAGAGAAACAGAGAGAAACAGGCAGACGCAAGCATGCACACATTTACACACACATACACACTAGTGCTGAGCGATTATCCAAAATGTTGGTTAGTTTTCACTTTTTAAACAACTAATTGACCGACGTTGGTTCAATTATTTGAATTCCATTTTGTTATATATTTTTTCTGTAAGCTCGATGTGCAGTTTCTGTAGAGATAAACCAGATCAAGCCTGAACTGTGTGATGTAGTAGGGAGTTGTAGTTTCCAACAGGTTAATATTCTACAAAATTGTACTCATTTTCTGCACTAAACTAACTACAATTACCATAATCCATTGCGTGCACGCTTAAACTTCTCTGTTCTGTGCGGAGCAAGACAAGGAGACTGAGAGAAGAGAGAACAGAGAAGAGAGAACGCACAATCGACAGGGATAGAAAGCAGTTGCTACGCGAGCCTCAAAATCTTGATAGTGATCTTGATAGTTGGTATTCAGTAGTCATAAAAGTATGCCTTATTTACTTTGAAGAACTACTAAAATAGTGATTTTGTCAGACAGCATACAGTATGCAGCAGCTCTATAGAGATGAGATGACTTGGAAGGAAATAATAAAGACGTCAAATATTTTATTAAAGTAATGTGACTAAATGATGGTTAATAAGTGATAGGCAGTAATGGGCAGTCACTACCATCATGAAACTTCTATTCATTTATAATTCCGTGTTGGTACAGCATTCCACCCACATAATGTATAGTGCATTTCATGTAAAAAAAAAAAAAAGAAAGAATCGAAACCGAAAGTTGTGATTATTTTTTCATTATCAAACCGAAACCGAGCGGACTTCAAAAAGCACTAATCGCTCAGCACTAACAAACACACAAAAACCTATCTTCCTCAATGTGTGTTAACAAAAATACTCAAATGTTAATATAAAGTATAAAAAATACATAATTCTGTCCAATAATTAGAAATTCAACTTCACTTTTAGCATTTAACTAAAACAGCAGTCAAATATTTCTCACTAACCATCATACCCTTTTCCAAACATGACACAGCAGCCCATGATGAGAAGCAGTGAAGGAAATGCTACATGTCTCCCAGTCAGTTGCTAGGAGCAGATAAAAAGAAGCTTCATTACAGCTAATCAATATAAACCGGAGCTGCCATGGTAACAAATCGTGCAAAGCTGCAAAGTAAATGTCTCGTTGAATATTAATTTGAAATATTGAACACACCTTCTATTTACTATGCCACTGACTTTCTTTCCAGTAGTCCTAGATGATCTGGAGTAGTCGGCCTATATTTTACATACAAGATATAAAGTTGTTTTAACGGAATCCATATTAGGAAGTCATCAGATAGTTTTGCTTGATATATGAAGTCCTAATATGGATGCCGTATAACTAGTATGGGATGCCAAACCACAATTATGAGTCACATCCACAGTAGTTTCAATTTAGGTAACTGTACATGTTCTTTGTCAAGGGCATTTGTTCCTCTGCTGTATAGCCCACATATAGGATTTTAACCAGTAACCATTTGGTTGTGAATTAAATTGGCCTAACCTTTTGGGTGGTGCAGTAGTTGGCCCTACACCTTTTCTTTCCAATATATGTTTTGCTCTGTCATCATCACCAGTCTGATACATATTCAACACAACAAACATGCCTGAGTAGAACATATTTATTTAGATTATATTCAAATACATTTCACCCCGCAACTTTCTCACGGTTTGGTTCTTTTACATGTTTCTACAGTGTAAGATGTGCTGCTGCTGGGCTACTGTTACTCATGGTGACAAGATCAATAAACAAAGATCAGGTAGAATGGGACAATATCAAAACAGAAGTTAAGAGTAGCAAAACAGAAGAGTCATAGAGGTTAGAATAGTAACACAATCTGTACAAAGGAAAAAAACAACACTCAGAAACTAAAATCAAAACAATACACAAATCCAACTTTAATATGATACATTTGATTTGATATATAATAATTAATATATATAATAATTAATATATCTTTACATCTTTTTGAAAGTACCATAATGGTTGACAGTGAACATCTCCAGAATCATTCAAATGTCCCATACATTTCTAGAAAAACTAGGACAAATAATTATTTTATTAAATGTTAAATGCATAAAAACCATATAATCAAACTGTACATGGATAGAAACCTCTAACGGCCCATGAATACCAAAACTCTCAATGTTCAGATGATATCTATGAGACATTGAGGGGACATACAGTAAGACATTTAGGTAAACAGTACAGTATAAGGGTATAAAAATGTCATCATGGAGAAGAACATACAACAGGAGATTTCATCAAACTGTGGTGGTATAAAAACAACTTCAATCACAATGCATTCGGGAAACTGACGTCTAGTCGTGCATCAACTATGAATCTCATTGCTGGCCTGTGAGTTTAAAACAATACTCCATATTGTACTAAACAAGTATCTGCCATATCAACATACAGTATGAATCAATACACAAAACATATAGCATATCAATTTAATGAAATGTTGAAAATGTACAAAAAGATCAATGCTTTCGCAACACATTAAAATAGAACTCAGGAATAAAAACACACCCTCTAAAAAAAAACATCTTTATATTTCCATCTTATTTCCATAATAGCTATGTTGCCTGACCATGGCAATATTATGGTTGTTGATTGTCTGGCAAGCCCTAAGCAACATCCTTCAATCCACAAGAGAAAATGATGTTGAAACGTTTACCAAGCACACATACAGTACACATGCACACACATGTACGGATCCATTCGCACACGTACACAAAGTCGCACACCCACGTATTTCTAGCTAAACGCAAGAGGGACTCCTCTGAAAACTACCAATAAAGACTATACTAAAATGTCAGTGATCTTTGGATCTTCGTTCTCTCAGGTTGAGAAAATCTAAACAGAAATAAACCCACAGAGTGGCTCTGACAACATACAGTTTGGATTGCACTGGTTACAATACATACATCATACTGTCAAGCCAACACATATGACATAATAAGAAATAAACATAATACAGGTTTACACAGTTGGGCTATAGGATTCCTAATCTTTGAGGAAGTAAAAGTGCATATACAGCAGTATTATGTTTGTTTGATACAGTATATAAAATAAGGAATACTTTTGGGGAATTCAATGAACGCCAGTAATCAGCAGGACAGAGGAGCAGCTTGGCATTTTATTGGGATGACTCGTGTTCTGGAGGCAGGTCTGCAGAGTGCTCACTTGCTGGCACAGTCACAAAGTCAAACAATCTGATTTGAAATCTAAACTTAACAATGATGTTAACCACACTGCTAACCCTAATGCCTAACCTTAACCTTAAATTAAGACCAAAAAGCAAATGTTTGTTTCAATGAATTTTTACTAAATAGCCAATTTTTACATTGCAGCTGGCCCATCTAGCGGAAATCACTCACTTCTGCCGCCAGGGAAAGATTCATGACAATAAACGTCAAACTGCAACAGGAGAGAGAGAGGAATGAAGAAGAAGAAAGAAGGAGAGAAAATGTTGACTGGTTGGAAAAAATCAAATAAACTGGTAAAGCCACAGAAATATCTCCAATTCCTTTGGAATTATCAGGGTGAACATAATGTTTGATTGGAAATAGTGTCATACTGTATAGGTCAGGGTTGGGGTCAATTATAATTAAAGTCACTCAGTTAATTCTGGAAGTTATTTAAATATACAATTCAAAAACTGAAAAGGTTTTCAGTTTATTGAGAAGTAAATTATTGAATCGGAATTTCAGTTTTATGCCTGAATTGAAATGTAATTGATCCCCAACCCTAGTATAGATACACATCAACATCAGGATGAGTGTGGCCCTCCCTCCCTCTGGCGACCATGATGACTGATAAGCGAGCAGCAACCACGTCCAAACAATGTGTGTCACGTGACACATTCATTGTCATGTAACCTCGGCAAAAGTAATAGGATTCTAAAGAGAAAAGAAGAAAACATGTAAAGAACAGCGAGATATCTTCAATGATTAAACACATTCCAGGATTAGACCAGAAATGCCATACTGAAGCATTTATTAAGTATACTAATTCAGACAGATCAAACAGTAGGCTACTTGGTATCATGATGATAATTATGGTCTCGATTTAACGGAAGAAGAAGATTGCTTATATTATTGGTCAATTTACTACAAAGTTAAAAAAAAACATCTGACAAGATACAGCATAGTATCGGTCCAATTATATCTTCATCCCCAACATCTCCACCTTTCCTTTCTTCAATGATGTAACAACCCTTACATAACCATCAGCTAATGAGTCGGTTGCTTTTATTTGACCAGCTGAGGTGCTTGTAGGGCTGGCTGTCCACACACGTAGACACACACCAGGGTTTCCGTTAAGCAATTGCCGGCTTTTGGCTGATTAAAAAATATTTATAGCCGATAAATAAAACTGTTGCTGGCCAAAATGACTAGGAGAAAAAATGCCAAAATAATGCTTTTTATCATTGATGGAAATACCAGTCGATGGAAATACATTTGACCGTCATGCTCATTTGTCTGTAGGTTCATTACCATCATTTAGTGGAATTAACTTGGCCTGTGTATATTTGCGTTAGTCATCATGCATCTTATTTATCCAACACAACTACCACACAGCATACAGAGCCTATCTTGAGCAGGATTTCTCCTGCTGCTACTCAGCCGGTTGCTGCTGGAGTAAAATATGCTTTTAAAAGCCCATTCATTTCGCAACAATTCTAAATACAATCCTGTGTTAAAAACTGTTTTGGTGCACGATTAAAAAGAGCTACTATTTTATTTCTCAACTGGTAATTGAAGCATGCCTCCCATTCACCATTCAAGTGCAGGCAACAGGATATTAACGTGTCACCCACCACTTTACAATGTGAGCTGGAGGCAGTATGCATTTTGAAAACATACTTAATTGTTTGAAACCTGAACGTTTTATTTCATATTATGAGGAATTATGAGTTTTACCTTTCTTCAAAGTAGCCTATAGGCTAACTGGGACCATGGAAAAATGAAGGCAATTATTTTATAAAGACTTTATAGGCAGCGCGAGTTTCAAGTCTGGGCTAGTTTACAATTTATCATACCATTTCTTCTGTACTGAGTGCCAGTTATGATTTTCATTATGCACATTTTTTTAGAACAGCTTAATTTCAATAATAATGTTTTAGTTTCTCAAAATCATTGTAATGTGGTTAATCATAAGAATTAAAATGATACTAAACAAAAAATGCGAGATCACCAGCCTCTGCCATATGGAGACATTGATACACCGTGATTCCATTGGCGGCTAAAGAAATGAGAGGATGGAACTTATAACCTATAGACCAATGCAGCAGCAGGCCAATAACTTCCATTGCTATTTCACATCGAGGATTGGTGATTGTCGAGGGGGAGATGGTTGGAAAGATTTTCAAATAGCCTACTGTGAGGATGTATTAGTTTTAATATACTATCATTCAAAATGGATGTAAAAAAAAAAAAAAGATTTCCTGCATTTCTGCGCAGCAGGCCAAGTACTTCTATGCATGCTCAGGAATGAGTGCTCCTTCAACATTATCAGTACAGAGAAACCAGACACATGCTCATTGCTCACATATAGCACTACAAACTAACAATGAAAAAAATTGACAAAACTCGTAAATGATGGTTATGAAATAAACCCAAACATGTTTCTAGCAGGTTGTGAACTCTGCAAACAATATTTCCACTCCAAGAATGAGAACAGTAAATGACTGTAATTAATACATGCATTAACAGAAATGAATGTAACCAAATAACGGGGATTAATGGTACATTTACTACCGGTGACATATGTAATGGGGATTATTTTTTTTTTATGCATAAAAAGGGCAAATAATTCACACAATAAAACAATGAATCTCCCGAGTGGCACATCGGTCTAAGGCACTACATGGCGGCGCACAACTGTCCCAGCGTCATCCGGGTTAGGGGAGGGTTTGGCCAGGGGGGCTTTACTTGGCTCATCGCGCTCTAGCGACTCCTTGTGGTGGGCTGGGCACCTGCAGGCTGACTTCAGTCGTCAGTTGAACGGTGTTTTCTCAGACACATTGGTGCAGTTGGCTTCCAGGTTAAGCGAGCAGACGTTAAAACTTCTTTGGGATAGGGGACTGCATTTTCACTTTTGGATGAAAAGCTTGCCCAGAGTAAACTGCCTCCTACTCAGTCCCAGATGCTAATATATGCATATTATTAGTATTGGATAGAAAACACTCTGACGTTTCTAAAACTGTTTGAATGATGTCTGTGAGTATAACAGAACTCATATGGCAGGCAAAAACCTGAGTAAAAAGTCCAAAAAGGAAGTGGGAAATCTGAGGTTTGTAGTTTTTGAACTCACCCCTATCGAATACACAGTGGGATATGGGTTATTTTGCACTTCCTAAGGCTTCCACTATATGTCAACCGTCTTTAGAACATTGTTTCAGGCTGCTTCTGTAAAGGGGGGCCGGATGAGAGCTGTTTGACTAAGGGGTCTGCCAGCAGCCTCGTTCTCAGTCACGTGCATTTCTCATGAGTGGTATCTCTCATGAGAATTCTCCGGTTGGAACATGATTGAACATTTATGATAAAAACATCCTAAAGATTGATTCTATACTTAGTTTGACAAGTTTCTTCGACCGGTAATATAACTTTTTGAACTTTTCGTCCGACTGTACCAGAACGCACTTTTGGATTTGTTTACCAAATGCCCTAACAAAAAAGGGCCATTTGGACATAAATGGACATAAATTATGGACATTATCGAACAAAACAAGCATTTCTTGTGGAACTGTGATTCCTGGGAGTGCATTCTGATGAAGATCATCAAAAGTAAGTGAATATTTATAATGCTATTTATGACTAATGTTGACTACCCAACATGGCGGATATTTCTCTGGCTGGTTTGGGCTCTGAGTGCCGTTCTCAGATTATGCTTTTTCCGTAACGTTTTTTTGAAATCTGACACAGCGGTTGCATTAAGGAGAAGTGTATCTAAAGTTCATCAGCATTTTCACAGTATTTCTGTGAATTCATGTGGCTCTCTGCACAATCACCGCATGTTTTAGAACTACTGAACGTAACACGCCAATGTAAAATTAGATTTTTTGATATAAATATGAACTTTATCAAACAAAACATAAATGTATTGTGTAACATGAAGTCCTATGGGTGTCATCTGATGAAGATCATCAAAGGTTAGTGATTAATTGTATCTCTATTTGTGCCTTTTGTGACTCCTCTCCTCTGGCTGGGTTTTTCTGTGAGTTGGTGGTGACCTAACAATCGTTTGTGGAGCTTTCGCTGTAAAGCATTTTTGAAATCAGACACTGTGGCTGGATTAACAAGAATTGTATCTTTAAAATGGTGCCTAATACTTGTATGTTTGAGAAATTTAATTTATGAGATTTCTATTGATTTGTATTTGGCGCCCTGCAATTTCATTGGCCATTGGCGAGGGTTCCGCTAGACAGGTTAAGAAGCGCGGCTTGGCGGGTCATGTTTCCGAGGACGCAGGACTCGACCTTCACCTTTCCTGAGCCCATTGGGGAGTTGCAGCGATGAGACAAGATCGTAATCACGAAATTGTGGAGAAAAAAGGGGTTACATTTTCTAGGAGACAGACTTGACTATACCTTCGTCACTTACCCCTCCCCTTCTTCTTGTCTGAGCATTTTAAATTATACTCAAGACACATTTTCACACATATTTTAGATGCTTTTTTCACACATATTTTAGATAGGCCTAGCTAATTGTTGCAAAAACTATTGCCAGGTGCGCTGCCCAAATTGAGGGATCAACAAATAGACATCAACCTAGGAACTTGTGATTTGAAACAATCCACAGCAATTTAAAATACGTTAATTATCCTCGATTCCTCTGTGGCTGTCATGCTTTCTGGTGAGCTATTTTTTACTGATTTTATTTCTGTATAGAGAGGGGTAATTTAATAATTTTGGCAAATTTTCAGTGCCTTTAAAAAGTATTCTGACCCCTTGACATATTCCACATTTTGTTGTTGCAGCCTCAATTAAAAATGTATTAAAATGATTTAGATTCTCATCCATCTACACAAAACACCCCATAATGAAAAAGTGAAAACATGCTTTTAGAAATGTTTGAAAATGTATTGAAAATGAAATACAGAAATATCTCATTTAAAGTGCCTTGCGAAAGTATTCGGCCCCCTTGAACTTTGCGACCTTTTGCCACATTTCAGGTTTCAAACATAAAGATATAAAACTGTATTTTTTGTGAAGAATCAACAACAAGTGGGACACAATCATGAAGTGGAACGACATTTATTGGATATTTCAAACTTTTTAAACAAATCAAAAACTGAAAAATTGGGCGTGCAAAATTATTCAGCCCCCTTAAGTTAATACTTTGTAGCGCCACCTTTTGCTGCGATTACAGCTGTAAGTCGCTTGGGGTATGTCTCTATCAGTTTTGCACATCGAGAGACTGACATTTTTTCACATTCCTCCTTGCAAAACAGCTCGAGCTCAGTGAGGTTGGATGGAGAGCATTTGTGAACAGCAGTTTTCAGTTCTTTCCACAGATTCTCGATTGGATTCAGGTCTGGACTTTGACTTGGCCATATCCACCTGGATATGTTTATTTTTGAACCATTCCATTGTAGATTTTGCTTTATGTTTTGGATCATTGTCTTGTTGGAAGACAAATCTCCATCCCAGTCTCAGGTCTTTTGCAGACTCCATCAGGTTTTCTTCCAGAATGGTCCTGTATTTGGCTCCATCCATCTTCCCATCAATTTTAACCATCTTCCCTGTCCCTGCTGAAGAAAAGCAGGCCCAAACCATGAGGCTGCCACCACCATGTTTGACAATGGGGATGGTGTGTTCAGCTGTGTTGCTTTTACGCCAAACATAACGTTTTGCATTGTTGACAAAAAGTTCAATTTTGGTTTCATCTGACCAGAGCACCTTCTTCCACATGTTTGGTGTGTCTCCCAGGTGGCTTGTGGCAAACTTTAAACGACACTTTTTATGGATATCTTTAAGAAATGGCTTTCTTCTTGCCACTCTTCCATAAAGGCCAGATTTGTGCAATATACGACTGATTGTTGTCCTATGGACAGAGTCTCCCACCTCAGCTGTAGATCTCTGCAGTTCATCCAGAGTGATCATGGGCCTCTTGGCTGCATCTCTGATCAGTCTTCTCCTTGTATGAGCTGAAAGTTTAGAGGGACGGCCAGGTCTTGGTAGATTTGCAGTGGTCTGATACTCCTTCCATTTCAATATTATCGCTTGCACAGTGCTCCTTGGGATGTTTAAAGCTTGGGAAATCTTTTTGTATCCAAATCCGGCTTTAAACTTCTTCACAACAGTATCTCGGACCTGCCTGGTGTGTTCCTTGTTCTTCATGATGCTCTCTGCACTTTTGACGGACCTCTGAGACTATCACAGTGCAGGTGCATTTATACGGAGACTTGATTACACACAGGTGGATTGTATTTATCATCATTACTCATTTAGGTCATAATTGGATCATTCAGAGATCCTCACTGAACTTCTGGAGAGAGTTTGCTGCACTGAAAGTAAAGGGGCTGAATAATTTTGCACGCCCAATTTTTCAGTTTTTGATTTGTTAAAAAAGTTTGAAATATCTAATAAATGTCGTTCCACTTCATGATTGTGTCCCACTTGTTGTTGATTCTTCACAAAAAAAGTTACAGTTTTATATCTTTATGTTTGAAGCCTGAAATGTGGCAAAAGGTCGCAAAGTTCAAGGGGGCCGAATACTTTCGCAAGGCACTGTACATAATTATTCACACCCCTGGGTCTATACATGTTAGAATCACCTTTGACAGGGATTAAAGCTGTGAGGCTTTATGGGTAAATCTCAAAGAGGTTTACATGCCTGGATTGTACAATTTTTGCCCATTATTCATTTCAGAATTCCTCAAGCTCTGTCAAATTGGATGTTGATCATTGCTAGACAACCACCAAACTTGACCATTGATTTTCTAGCATATTAAAGTCAAAACTGTAACTCAGCCACTCAGGTACATTCACTGTCTTCTAGGTAAGCAACTCCAGTGTAGATTTGGCCTTGTGTTTAGGTTATTGTCCTGCTGAAAGATCAATTCATCTCCCAGTGTCTGGTGGAAAGCAGACAACCAGGTATTCCTCTAGGACTTTGCCTGTGCTTAGTACCATTCCATTTACTTTTTATCCTGAAAAGCTCCCAAGTCCTTAACTATTACAAGCATACCCAAAACATGACGCAGCCACCACTTGAAATATGGAGAGTGGTACTCAGTAACACTTTGTATTGGATTTGCCCCAAACATAAAATGTTGTATTCAGAACAAAAAGTGAATTTCTTTGCCACATTTTTTGCAGTATTACTTTAGTGCCTTGTTGCAAACAGGATGCATGTTTTGGAATATTTATTCTATACTTCTTTTCACTCAGCCATTAAACTCTGTAACTGTTTTGAAGTCACCATTGGCCTCAAGGTGAAATCCCTGAGCGGTTTCCTTCCTCTCCGGCAACTGAGTTAAGAAGAAAGCCTGTAGCTTTGTAGTGACTGGGTTACACCATCCAAGGTGTAATTAATAACTTCACCATGCAGAAAGGGATATTAATGTCTGCTTAATTTTTTTTACCCATCTACCAATAGGTGCCCTTCTTTGCAAGGCATTGGAAAATGAATAGCATTTTGGCAATTAGTTGCATGTTCTGTTAAGATGCATTATCATGCACCCAATGCATATGGGTCCGTAAAATTTCTCAAATGGCCAGTAAATTAAAATCTTCCCGGACCGACCGACCGACCGACCCACCCACCCACCCACCCACCCACCCACCCCCACACACACACACACACACACACACACACACACACACACACACACACACACACACACACACACACACACACACACACACACACACACACACACACACACACACACACACACACACACACACACACACACACACACACACACACACACACACGGCCTGCATGAAGTTGAAGCTAACACACTGTACAGCTTCTGGTTTGCCTCTAAGCATATAGCAAAGCTCCTGGAGATTAATGATTTAGTCTTTGGAGGCTCTATAGTGGTAGGGAATGCTAGGCCATGCATTGCAGGAAAATAAAGTCGCTGACCTCCTTGGTAATCTTGATGAAGTGCCTTGTGGAGACCAGGTGCTCCACCTATATGAATCCACAATGAGTCCAGGGGAAGTTACATTGGGCCATTCGTCAAAGCAAAAGAGGATGCCCTCATCTTGCTAACATGAGGTGTGTGAGGTGAATAAGGAGGCGGATATGTGGAGAGGTGTGTGTGTGTGCGTGTGCGTGCATGCGTACGATGAACAAAGCCTTAATGGCAAGAATGATCAAATTTGTAGTAGGTTAGGCTTGAGGGACAAGATGTACTTTAGGTGTACTATAGAAATCAAACATCCAATGGAAAGCAGTTTCACTCAGTGTACAATGTAGCGTTGCGGCAAGGAGGATATATCTAAATGCATTTCCACACTGAATGCATTGCCACACTCAACATCACCATGGCCATAGGCCATCTGGAAACAGAGTACAGAAGGTGACCCAAATACATCTGACACATTAGGATGTTTTAGAAAACCCTTTAGAGACAGGCTCACTGCTCCCCAGACTGCCTGACTGCCTGACTGCCTGACTTCCTGGTTGCCTGCTACAGCATTCAGAGATTTGAACAGAGTTCATTAATAAAGATCCCATAATCAAGCCAGTTGTTAGTAATGAAGGATATCATGTCTTACTTCTAATACAAAAAGTAATAATAGTATTGACAAGGCAACATGTGTATTTTAAAGGGCATTATAGTTTTTCCTGGATGAAACTATGGTTGCATATGGGATATATATATTCAACTGAAAACAATAAACAAAACAGAACTTTGTCATTAGACAAAAACTTGATGTTGCGAAACATGTATCCCCATCCATCTACAAACATGGTGTATTCCAGTAGTGTTCTTCTCTCCTGTCAGTTATAGGGTTACTCCAACTTCCAATGGTCTGAACAGTGATCTCCTGCCATTTATAAGGTTACTCTAGCTTCCAATGGTCTGAACAGTGATCTCCTGTCAGTTATAGGGTTACTCTAGCTTCCAATGGTCTGAACAGTGATCTCCTGCCAGTTATAGGGTTACTCTAGCTTCCAATGGTCGGTACAGTGATCTCCTGTCCGTTATAGGGTTACTCTAGCTTCCAATGGTCGGTACAGTGATCTCCTGTCAGTTATAGGGTTACTCTAGCTTACAGTGGTCTGAACAGTGATCTCCTGTCAGTTATAGGGTTACTCTAGCTTCAAATCAATAAACCGCAAATGGGCAACTTAGCCCAATTACACACACACACAGACAGACACAGACACAGACACAGACACACACACACACGGCTTTGTAGTTATCAAAACACTTTGTACAGACAGGTAACAGAGCCAGGTTATTACTCTTACCTTATCTGTTTACACTGTGTGTGGTTTATCCCAATGTAACACCGTGTGGTTTATCCCAATGTAACACCGTGTGTGGTTTATCCCAATGTAACAATGTGTATGGTTGATCCCAATGTAACAATGTGTGTGGTTTATCCCAATGTAACAATGTGTATGGTTGATCCCAATGTAACAATGTGTGTGGTTAATCCCAAAGTAACACTGTGTGTGGTTGATCCCAAAGTAACACTGTCTGTGGTTGATCCCAATGTAACACTGTGTGTGGTTGATCCCAAAGTAACACTGTGTGTGGTTGATCCCAAAGTAACACTGTGTGTGGTTGATCCCAAAGTAACACTGTGTGTGGTTGATCCCAATGTAACAATGTGTGTGGTTGATCCCAAAGTAACACTGTGTGTGGTTGATCCCAATGTAACAATGTGTATGGTACAGTATATACTGTAGCTAATCACCTGTATGAATCTATTTAGGAAATAGACATTAGCAGACAGACACTATCTCCCTCAGGGACCGGGATTGTGGACTCTTGGCTGAGACATTGAAAGAGCTTAAAATAATTGTACCTGTACAATATATAGGACTCTCAAGTTAGACACAGTACTTTGTATTCCAAACACATAGGTATATTTTTTTAATCCATTTTCATACACCCTCACACCTTGGAAATGGTGGAAGTGTTGATATTTCTATACAGAGAATGGAGGATAGAATGCATCTGATGTGTCTTTCTGTATGGTGGGCACAGGAGAATTGGCTGAGGCTAAAATGCAAAGTACACTAGGAAAGTGTACCTAGCAGAGCCGGGAGCACTGTATGTTGTACTTAGCCTACTACATTTAAATGTGTCTGCCAGTACCTGTGAGGCTATGTACTTCTCCATTGTGTTGTCCATGATCCTGGGCTGGCCCATCATAGGAATACTGCTGACCACGCTCTCCTCCGGCGGGATCTCATTCAGCAGGTTCTTCCCTTTGAAGTTCTGCACCACCCCTAGAACCTACACTCACAGCCACGGCAGAGACAAAGGAAAATAGAGAGAGAGATAGAGAGTGAGAGAGAGAGGGTGAGGAAGAGAGAGAGAAAGAGCAAAAGAGAGATAGAGAGACCGAGACCGAGAGACAGAGGGAGAGAGAGGGAAAGAAAAAGAAAAGACAGGACAAAGAGATAAGGAAAAGAGATACTGTACAGATATAGGATCTTAATTTGATCACCCTGTTGCAGAACATATTTTACGTGTAGTATGAGGTTTAAAAAGGCTTCTGATGTTTTAACTTCCATTTTAAAATGTCAGACTTGATTTTCCCTTACAAAAAATGTATCAACCCCTACAAACATGTCCATTAATTCACATTTCCTGTTACTGGCCTGCTGAAGGATTATTTTCCTGCTGTAGCAAACTGGCTCCTACATCTGTAGTTAATAAGTAAGTTAGTTAGGCGGATATGGAGATAGAGAGACCCTGTGGCGTTTTTTACAGAGCAGATTTCCTTTCTCTTCTCGTAACAAGGGTTATATAAGTCCTTTTTCCTAAGATGAAGGATTCGCATGACTTGCCCAAAAATATGAATTCAATCAGAGCTGTGTGTGTGTGTGTGTTTGAATGCATGCGCGCCTGAGTCTGTGTGTGTGTGTGTGTGTGTGTGTGTGTGTGTGTGTGTGTGTGTGTGTGTGTGCATGCATGCATGCATGTATGTGTGTGTCCTCAAGGAGTTCCATCCATTACCAGAGCCCAAACAAGCTTTTTGTATTTGACTACTATCTAAGGCAATGTTCAGACAGAGGAGAAATGCAACTCAGAGAACAATATCATCTAAAGGGACTCTTCCATTACCATTACAGGCCAAAGAGCCCCGCAGTCATTTGTTGAATTACATCCCAAATAAATAAATAATACTGTATACGTGGTAGTTATTTTCAGTACGTGTTCAGCACACTTCCATTATCTCAGCAGGTTGCTGTAGCATGCAGCATAAAAACCTGCCTCAGCTTGAGATATGACATGTTATAAAACTTCAAATGTGGTAATAACTGTTTGTGCGCAAATTGCGATCTCACACCACGGCACTAAATTCTCCAGACACAGGCGTGACTGAACATTGCATGTGAGAGTGGATTAACAAAAGCAGGGTACAAGCACATAGCCAGTGAACAAATATAGTGCACATCAGAGGTAAAAGACATGTGTGCGGTAATGTGAGATACATACAGTATGTTGTGTACACACCCAGAAAGAACACATTCTACATATAAACACATCAAATCTGCTAATCCCATTTTCACGTGAAATAGCTGTTTTCACATGTTCAGTTTACATTTCAGACGTGAAACCATAATTATAGTTCACATGTTAACGCCACCTATTCACATGGGAGAAGAATAACATTTTCACCTCAGATATGAAATTAGCGGTTTTACATGTTAAAAACATTCACGTGAAATCGGTTATGAAGTTTCACAAGTGAAAATCTCACCTTTCACATGTGGAATTGCAAGTTCACATGTGAAATTCAATCACATTTGAAAATCAAATTCACAGGTTCAAATGTAAGAAAACTCCACAGATGTGAAAAACACTCACATGTAAAAATCACATTTACAGTTTCACATGTGAATAACTTCCACTTGTGATTGTTTTTTACACGTTAACTTTGTGGTGATTAATTTCTGTATTATCAAATGAGGAGAGACAAACTTATCACACAAGTCAGAGTTACACTTAAACTGAATCTTTATTAGTGAGAGCTTTGCAATAGTGATGATTCATTGAGAGCCACAACACAAAGGCTACTGAGATCTTTAATAGCAAAGATCCCCTAGTCGACATAAACCACAGATGTTTAGAACGTGTCAGAAGGTGAGACTTTTTAAATGAGAAAGGAGTATCCCGTAGCCAGATAGCATTCACTATAAATTATCGTTCAGTTTGGCCACTAAGACGAGGTTCCGATCTAGTTCCTGGTACTTCATAGCACAAAAACACCAACTCATCCAATGGCATAAATCATTTGTCAACTTCAGATACTCCCATCTCAAGTTAAATCCCTTCTTGACCACACACCTGGACAAGCTCACTGAGGGGAGTGAGCCTCTAGGTCATACACTACCCCAGGACAAGTGCAACATCAGAGATGACATACAATGGTTCCAGACACTACCACACACATCCCCCAATGCCAAAGGAGGGAGTGACTGGCGCACAGACATTGTGGAGACAAGTAATTGGTTCCCCATTAATCACGCCATCCCTTCACGGTTTAAGAATAGGTAAAGATATATTCACATATGAAGACAATGTTCCCTCCTGTCCTCTTCCCTTTCTGATATTATGCATAGCACCAGGGACATGTGAAAGACAAGCCTGACCTCTCCCCTCTCTGAGCCCCAGGTGACTGGGCCCCAGGTGACTGAGCCCCAGCTGAGGAAAGACGTGCAACTGCCAACACCAGAGTCCGAAGGGATACATTCTAATAACAAGTACATCATATAAGCATATTATGCAGATAAGACATCTTAATTATCTATGTTACCCAACTAATTCTGATTCTTCCGCCACAACTTGCAATTCCAGATGTAAAGATGAAACTCTAATTTGCATTTCCATATGTAAGAAAATCTCACTTTCACATGTGGAATTGCAAGTTCACATATGGAGTTGAAATAATGTTATTCTCCACACGTGAAAAGATAGTGTTAACATGTTGCAGTTGCAATGTTTTTACTGGTGGAATTTGGGTGACCACATCTAAAAATCCCAAATGCAGGACAAGGGAACGATTTTACGGGACATTCGCGGAAACAGAGGAGAGAATATATTGTTTTAGAGCAGGTTCAATTTAAATCGTTTTGAGCTAAAAAATAATAATCTGATAACGTGATTATATAAAACACCTCCCTCTTTCCTGCAATGTTCCCTATCTTTGGTTATGTTACCCTGGCCTTTGCTTTCTCTGCCTTTTTTCCAGTGGCATGTTTTGGCACATTCATTCCAGCAGCATTCCACCCTGCATCCCACTGCTGGTTTACCTCTGATGCTAAGCAGGGTCGGTCCTGGTCAGTCCCTAGATGGGAGGCCAGATGTAGCTGGAACTGGTGAAAATAAACGAGGGATCAAAACATTTTTACAAGGGAAAACTGTCTGACTTTCAATCACAGAAACATTTATGGGAATTGTTCACACGAAAACCATATATTTATTTTTTCAAGTTCTCTTTACATCTGTGCTTTCTTGCTGATAATGTGTGATATGCGTCTGCTAGCCTGTGATTTGATCTCAGAAATCCCATGCTGGTCCATAGCCACGTATCCCCTTTCCCCATCCAGTCTAGTTAACTAGGTCATACTAGGTTAGTGTCCCGAATGGAACCCTATGCTCTACATTGTGCACTACTACGTCTGACCAGGGCCCATAGTGTAGTTTATCACTTGGGACAGAACCTAACACAACCCTCCACCTCTCTTCTACCCAGGGAAAAACTACACTACAACTCTCCATCTATGCTGGAATTTCTTTTAATGATTTGCTCGTCTTTGAAGATAAGTATGTGCTAGTAGTAATTTGACGTTTTTGAGGATAAACATGTTAGCTACAGTATGAGCAACAATCTAGCGCTTATGTATCCACACCCACTTTGTTATCCACAAACAGTTCAGATAGATTTCTCCACAGAATAGTGCTTTGCATTCTGAGAAACTCTTGTTCACACTCACTCTATTAAGAAACACACCACAGAATAACGTTGTATTGCAGAGATATCACAGGAATCCACTCATACAGGAGCTCACTTGAACTGTCCTAAACAGCTCCACATGGCCCCACTGCATTCATCTGACCCAATTAGCCAGCCATACGAGGAAGAAAACTCTCGCAGGACTGAGCCATTGCCAGGGATATGCAGGGTTTCCATCAACATCTAGACAGTTAAATAAGGATCACGGTAGCAGATTCAGGATCAGATGGTCGTCACAAGTTACCATAGCCACAAAGTCATAAACCCTGACTATTTCGACAATTTCTCTTCTTAGAATGTGATTATTAACCTAACCCTAACTTTAACCATAACCTTAACCACAATGCTAACTTCATGCCTAACAAACAAAGACCAAAAAGCGATTTTTTGTTTTCATGAATATAGCCCATTTTGACTTTGTGTCTAGCTAGTGGAAACCAGATCAAACTAATCCATGTCTTAATCTCCATCATTGGAAGGAAGCAGTAAAACAGGCCTTAGATTAGTGCTTCGGGGCAACTTCATCCTACATCTTGTTGTTATCCCTGGCCATTCTCCTCTAAAATAGGAGCCTTGTGGCAATATGAAACAACATGAGTAACCTGTGCCACCTAGGAGATGGTGAGAGAGAAGGGACACAGGCAAGCACAGGGTAATAATCATTTACTTTCAAATTGAATACACCCCAGGCAGACACACACATATACTTGTCTGACTCAGTGATACCTGGGGAACCTATTAAGTTCATAAATTCATCAAGACTCAAATATAAAGCACATCTTTCCATTATGTTCCCTTCTGGATTGTTCAGAATGAATATGAAACCCCATAAATCCATTGGGTATGCACCGGTACTCTGATGTTTGGTAGTTGTTGTGGTTGTTGTTCGACATATCAACACTGAAAACACCTGATGCCCCCCATCATCTATCCAAATGAGTTTTCCCTTGATGTTGGCAGCATGGGAAAATGATTTTGCACCGTCTGTGGCTTTTGAAAGACTTGGACAGGGGTTTGACACGGCCTCACAACACACAGAGAAAAACACTGGTCCAAACAAGTCTGTCGGTCAAAGGGGCAGATAACAAGTTCCCATTCATCTCATATAAAATATTCATAGAGCCTTCTTTTCTATTGCCTCACCAATGTAAGTTCAAGAACAGAATTACTCTTCACTTTATCATGTAAATGAATATACAGTATGTAGATGACTTGACTTGGACCAGAAAAAAGTAATGACGGCGTGATCATATTTTAGATTAAAATGAAAGAAATTGAAGAGCTGACAGTGAGACTGCATAACATGATTTTACACATGTAGCAAATACAAAACAAACACTTGTACAACACTTGTACAGAGTTCAAACAACAAGCATATACATTTGAAAATGGCGAGGGCCTCATCATGAAGAGTATATGTAAAAAACGTAATATGTAATAAGCATGTTATAAGCATGGAACAAATGTGTAATAAACATGTAATAAACATGTAATAAGCAGTAATACACATGGACTAAACATGTAATACGTAAGTTATAAGAATGTAATAAACAAGAGTATGTAATGAGCACGTAACAGGATTTAACAAACACATTCACAGAACTGATCCTTCTATCTTTAAACAGAAGTCTCTCGTATAAAGACATTGGTTCACTCACCATGAAGACTGCTATGGCCCCTCCGATGATAAACCCGGCGATGACGTCACACCAGTGGTTGCGGTACTCCACTACCCTGTTGATTCCTGTGAGGAAGGCCAGACACATGAGTCCCAGAGATAGGAGTGGCTTGGCCAGCTTGGTCCCCTTGGCCTTCACTTTTAACGTGATGTACATCTGCAGCAGGGAGACAAACACACACACAACAGTACTCAGTTTGATAGTATGTTAAGTGTTGTCATGACGTTGGCCTGTGTGGGGGAGGTTTAAATACCTTTCCCCTTTTTCCTCTCTCTACTCTACCGATTTGACAATTGAAAATCCCTTTGTTAACATTGAGAGAGAGTCTGGTGACATCAAAAGATGGGAACGGAACCATATTTCGGTAATCCAACCAGCTGACAATATGCGTTGGTACTAAATGAATATGATGCCAGATCAGTTGGCGTCTGAAACATTATTACTGATGACAGGACGACAAACTGTATCTTGGAAAGCCTACACATTCTAGTTATCAGATTCACATGGAATTGTTGTGCAATTTAAATGTTTAAATGTGAAACTATTTGTGAAAAGATTCAATGTAATTTTAGATTCCAAATGAGAGAATTGGGTTTTCATGAGTGAACTATGCTCAACTCAGTGGCCCTGCCCATGTGAACAGACATTGGTTATAAACTATGAAACACGCCCTTCTCTCCCCTCCTATATATGCACTTGATGAAAATGTAACTTACTGTCCGAAGGACGTGTGGACTTGAGGTCCCCACGTTGAAAGGACAAAGACCACCTACAGAACTAAGCCAACCTCAGCAAGAATCGAACAAAATTTGCATCGAATTTTGATGTGAAGGTGACAACCTACACGCCGGAAGAATGAATTTGAACTATACCAGCAAGAATATAGCATGAGCATATACTGTGGGGCAAAAAAGTATTTAGTCAGCCACCAATTGTGCAAGTTCTCCCACTTAAAAAGATGAGAGAGGCCTGTAATTTTCATCACAGGTACACTTCAACTATGACAGACAAAATGAGAACAAAAATTCCAGAAAATCACATTGTAGGATTTTTAATGAATGTATTTGCAAATTATGGTGGAAAATAAGTATTTGGTCAATAACAAAAGTTTCTCAATACTTTGTTATATACCCTTTGTTGGCAATGACAGAGGTCAAACGTTTTCTGTAAGTCTTCACAAGGTTTTCACACACTGTTGCTGGTATTTTGGCCCAATCCTCCATGCAGATCTCCTCTAGAGCAGTGATGTTTTGGGAATGTTGCTGGGCAAAACGGACTTTTAACTCTCTCCAAAGATTTTCTATGGGGTTGAGATCTGGAGAATGGCTAGGCCACTCCAGGACCTTGAAATGCTTCTTACGAAGCCACTCCTTCGTTGCCCAGGTGGTGTGTTTGGGATCATTGTCACGCTGAAAGACCCAGCCACGTTTCATCTTCAATGCCCTTGCTGATGGAAGGAGGTTTTCACTCAAAATCTCACGATACATGGCCCCATTCATTCTTTCCTTTACACGGATCTTTACACAGATCAGTCGTCCTGGTCCCTTTGCATAAAAACAGCCCCAAAGCATGATGTTTCCACCCCATGCTTCACAGTAGGTATGGTGTTCTTTGGATACAACTCAGCATTCTTTGTCCTCCAAACACGACGAGTTGAGTTTTTACCAAATATAATATTTTGGTTTCATCTGACCATATGACATTCTCCCAATCTTCTTCTGGATCATCCAAATGCTCTCTAGCAAACTTTAGACGGGCCTGGACATGTACTGGCTTAAGCAGAGGGACACGTCTGGCACTGGAGGATTTGAATCCCTGGCGGCGTAGTGTGTTACTGATGGTAGGCTTTGCTACTTTGGTCCCAGCTCTCTGCAGGTCATTCACTAGGCCCCCCCGTGTGGTTCTGGGATTTTTGCTCACCGTTCTTGTGATCATTTTGACCCCACGGGGTGAGATCTTGCGTGGAGCCCCAGATCGAGGGAGATTATCAGTGGTCTTGTATGTCTTCCATTTCCTAATAATTGTTCCCACAGTTGATTTCTTCAAACCAAGCTGCTTCCCTATTGCAGATTCAGTCTTCCCAGCCTGGTGCAGGTCTACAATTTTGTTTCTGGTGTCCTTTGACAGCTCTTTGGTCTTGGCCATAGTGGAGTTTGGAGTGTGACTGTTTGAGGTTGTGGACAGGTGTCTTTTATACTGATAACAAGTTCAAACAGGTGCCATTAATACAGGTAACGAGTGGAGGACAAAGCAGCCTCTTAAAGAAGAAGTTACAGGTCTGTGAGTGCCAGAAATCTTGCTTGTTTGTAGGTGACCAAATACTTATTTTCCACCATAATTTGCAAATAAATTCATAAAAAAATCCTACAATGTGATTTTCTGGATTTTTTCCCCAATTTTTTTCTGTCATAGTTGAAGTGTACCTATGATGAAAATTACAGGCCTCTCTCATCTTTTTAAGTGGGAGAACTTGCACAATTGGTGGCTGACTAAATACTTTTTTGCCCCACTGTAGCATGGCAACTTGGTATGAACTTTGAACTCTTATTCACTAAAGAAGTGATACCTCCTAGCCGTCGCGTTAGCGCAGCAACTGTAGACATGGGCTAGGAGAGGACGGACAGAGTATCTGTTCTACCACATGACAACGGTACTACCAAGTATCCATCTACCACGCTCCAATTCACCACTAGACATTCTTCAGAGGACCAGAGATCCATAAAGGACAAACCCGGCCTTCCATCGACGACCAATCTACCGAAGCACAGATCAGAGTAAATATTTATTGCATTCTCCTTTTTCAAATGGGCGGTTATTTAGAATGCATAAGATTCTGTATTTACGATAGCATAGCTTCTCCCTTTGTTACTCAGTTTTCCCGCTCTTTCACTCAAACCCAATCCCCTCTCTTTGTGTAACGTCCACCAGGGACGTTTTCTTTATGACATCATTTGTAATCAATGTATGATCCATTCTGTGTGATTATTTAAGGTATTTAGTAAATAAAGAATTAAACCAAATTTTGTATTGCTGGGTTTGTGAAGATAACCAAGAATTTACAACTTTCAGATGAGACTGAATAAAGTCACGATTAAATATTGACTGCTATTGATGTAAAAGATTACTAGGTCTTTAAGAGTTTATTCGGAAGATAACAGCTCTATAAACATTATTTTGTGGTGCCCTGACTTTCTAGTTAATTACGTTCACCCGATTAGCTTAATCAGGTAATATTAATTACAGAGAAATTATTTTATAGAATAGCAAGTCATATCACTTAATCCGGCATAGCCAAAGAGACACAACAGTGTGTAAGGGGTAGATGCTTAAGGGTAATTTGCAATGAGCATGAATTATTAAGAGTTCATCACATTTTTGGGAGGGCTTATAATTTTCAAATACAAGATAATTGGTCGCGTTCAAGATCCTCAAATCAGTGATGCATTGTGGATAAATTGTGACTGACCTACAAATAATAATGAGTAGTTATTAACGAAGCAAGGTGATTTGTTGATCAGTCAGTTCCGACTTGCCTGCAATGCCGGCTGCAATGTCGAACAAGCCCATTGTCTCTGTAGTTCATTTGCTGAAAGAAAGGTACAATTGCTGAATCTGCCACTAAAGGTTAATTACATTTACATTTTAAATGATTTTGCAGTTTCAATTTAGTTGGAGATGAGAGGAAACTTTTGCTCCAGAAACATTTGGAAACGACTTCCTGCGTCATTGTTTCTGCTCTTCCAGCTCACCTCCAGTCCTTTGCTCCTTTAGCAACCAGCACGACTCTAGCAATAACATTGGAAATAAGTAAGCGAATAGAAATACTGTCTTCTAGGCATTCCAATGTTGTTCTGGACACATCAGCCACTCATCTGGCATTCAGGCCAAACAGTTCAATCTTGGTTTCATCAGACCAAAGAATCTTGTTTCTCATGGTCTGAGAATTGTTTAGGCGCCTTTTAGCAAACTTCAACAGGGCTGTCATGTGCCTTTTACTTAGGAGTGGCTTCCGTCTGGCCACTCTACCATAAAGACCTTTGGTGGAGTGCTGCAGAGATGGTTGTCCTTCTCGAAGGTTCTCCCATCTCCACAGAGGAACTCTGGAGCTCTGTCAGAGTGACCATCGGATTCTTGGTGACCTCCCTGACCAAGACTCTTCTCCCCCGATTGCTCAGTTTGGCCGGGCGGCCAGCTCTAGGAACAGTCTTGGTGGTTCCAAACTTCTTCCATTTAAGAATGATGGAGGCCACTGTGTTCTTGGGGAACTTCAATGCTGCAGAAATGTTTTGGTACCCTTCCCCAGATCTGTGCCTCGAAACACTCCTGTCTCGGAGCTCTACGGACAATTCCTTCAACCCCATGGCTTGGTTTTTGCTCTGACGTGCACTGTCAACTGTGAGACCTTATATAAACAGGGGTGTGCCTTTCAAAATCATGTCCAATCAATTGAATTTACCACAGGTGGACTCCAATCAAGTTGTAGAAACACCTAAAGGATGATCAGAGGAAACAGGATGCACCTCAGCTCAATTTCAAGTCTCATAGCAAAGGGTCTGAATACCTATGTAAATAAGCAGTGATGCACCGATATGACATTTTTGCCCGATACCGATATCCAATATTTTCCTTGCCAAAATACCGATACAGATAACCGATATTTAACATTTTAACGGCCTTCAAAGCATTCTAGTACAATTAAATAGTTAACACACACACATGGACGCAGCGGTCTAAGGCACTGTATTTCAGTGCAAGAGGCGTCACTACAGCCCTGGTTCCAATCCAGGCTGTATCACATCAGGCCGTGATTGGGAGTCCCATAGGGCGGCGCACAATTGGCCCACCGTTGTCTGGGTTTGGCCGCGGTAGGCCGTCATTGTAAATAAGAATTTGTTCTTAACTGACTTGCCTAGATAAATAAAGGTTGGACACACACACACCACACTGACCAAAAAGTTATTTTGTTGGCATTACCAGTAAAACATAATCAAAACCTATTTCTTTCACTTACTTACTGTGCTGTTTTGTTGTTCATTTGTTCAGTCATTTCATACTTAACCAGGATTTCGGTGGAATGCCGTTTGGGTCTTTGTGTGTCAAAAAGATATGTGTCAAATTACACTATTTGATGTGTCAAATAAGCTTGTTGACCAATCAGGACCTGAATATGACTGCACGTCACATAATAAATTAATGACATACATTTTTTACGTAGTTATTACACATTGATTACACTATCACTCGTATTTCATATGTCACAACGATTCATCGATACGTATGCTATGATGCTGGTAAAGTTGTCTCGCGCACCTACAGTGCTGGTCATAAAAATTCATTTAAAAAATGAATACAAATAGTAGAATTATGCCATAATTGAATAGATCATGCTAAACGAGGTTGGAATGTTGTTATAAAATCAACAAAAGACAATAATTTGTTAATTTGACAAAAATCTGTTGAAATCACACTGGCTGTATTAGACTTTGGAATTGCATTGGGGGCGTACTTATTTCACTGTACAGCCTTTCCTATGGATTGTGGATCAATGACATGGCGTATCAGTCTACTACTCCGTGACACCCAGAGAACATGGGATATCAGTCTACTCAATACCCAAGCTATTTCTTTCCCAACGTCCTCCACAGAGTTATCAGACTCCAAAATATCCACGCAGTATTGTTTTTCCTTTGGAATAGTGTTCAATACACATAGGGTGACAATAAATGTGGCTCAATTCACAGTTGTTTCAGAGTCCCACAATAAGAGCTACGACGTGACCTCCCTGACCAAGACTCTTCTCCCCCGATTGCTCGACATAGCTCTTATTGTGGGACTCTGCATGGATGTTTTGGAGTCTGTTAACTCTGTGGAGGACGTTGGGAAAAAATAGCTTGGGTATTGAGTAGGCTGATATCCCATTTCATTGATCCCAAATCCTTAGGTAAAGCTGTACAGTGCAATATGAATGTCAATACACACCATAGGCTGACTGGGGAGCTGATTTCACAGTCACAGTCCCGTGATAAGAGCGTGATAAGAGCTACAACTCTAATATTTGCGTAACTCTTCACAGTTGTGTTATGTGAGTGTCACCGAGTAGACTGATACCCCATTTCACTGCTTCACATTGTAAACCTTGTTTAAAATGATCTAGTCTAAATATGGCATGATTCCACCAATTGTAACCTTCTGCATCACTTTCAAAGAGGTACCTTCATTTTGAAGGAAAACTGCAAATTCCACTATTGTGCCTAATCCTTATTGTGGCTAGCTTCACAACACATAACACGGTCTGGTCGAGCCTCACTAGCCAGATGAAGCTAGCTGGCTGCTTACGTTAGCTTTGGGCAAACGGGTTAAGTAGCCAGCTAGCTATTTATTTTCATGAACGGAAGTTCAATTTCAATATGGGAACAACAAGTGGCTACCTAGCTAATACTTCCTAAATAATTGCTAAGAATAATGAGCATGACTGCAGTTTCTACTGGTTATTGTTTTCAGGCTGGTTGTAATTGGTGCTAGCTAGGTACCAAGCTAACGCTAGCTAGCTACCCTAGAAGTTGCGGTCAAACAAATAATGCTTTATTACTAACGCGGTATTGTAAACACATCGTTCGTGGCCAGTGTTTGCTAGTTTGTAGACTTTTTTTGTACAGCTTTGACAGTGCTACTGATAGTAGTGGTGGCGCTTGGCTTCCACGTGCAAATTCAGAACACACAACATTCTATAATAGAACTGTGATATTTTACATGTTAAATTAAAAGCTTATTTAATGTGTCAAATAGTGTTATTGTCAAATAGTGTTATTTGACGTGCATATTTTGACACGCAAAGACCCAAACGGCAGTATGTCGTGAAGCTAATTGCAGTGACGCTATTACTGTGTAACTCCGGTAAGGCAACATCTGAAAAATAGCGCACTTCATAGTGAGTACCGGTGCTCGACCAGTCGCAAAAGCCAACATCACCCACGACAGAGAACGGTTGATTGTCAAGAGTGATGAATTCCATTATCTTGGCATTAATGGATTTGCCATTGAGTTGTCTCGCTGAAATTTGCTTACTCCTTCAACTGACTGCTCGACTTGTTGACTGCTCGATCCACACAGCAGATATTGTGGGCTAGGTTAGAAATGCTGTGTTGCACGTGTAGCGCAACAATATATGTGGCATCATTACTTCATGTACCTACGTTATATAGGTATATCGGTTTAGCACATAGGCGTTAAACTAAGCATCGGGCCGATCCCGATGTTGGCATTTTAGCTAATATCGGCCGATTCCGATATGTTCACCGATATATCGTGCATCCCTATAAATAAGGTATGTTTATTTAAAAAACCTGTTTTCGCTTTGTCATTATGGGGTACTGTGTATAGATTTGATAATAAAGCCGTAACGTAACAGAATGTGGAAAAAGACTTTCCGAATGCACTGTATATATTGTGGCAACACTACAGTAACATGTCTATCCAACTGAGACTAGTTAAATATGACACTTCCCAAGCAACTTACAGTACAGTGAGGGCATGCATTTTTGCTATGTGTGTGGCTGTGATTCCTGCGGAAAATAGACCTGAAACCTTGATGTTAGTCTGCTAGTGCCACCATTGCCATACTCTTACCAACTGAGCCACACAGATCAGACCATTTTCCACTAATCTCCAAGGTTCCATTATCATTAACTGTTATCGTTTCTGAAAAGCATGCCCACCAAACTGCTGTGTCTAGCCTCTACCCTCAGACTTCACATACAATCCATTTCCATTTCTTCTCCTCCTTAGAAACATCCAAATCTTAGAAAACTCACCACTTGAGCTGAATTTGGAAATGAGGGAGCACAGAAGAGGACCGGGTGGTGATGCTACTGATTTTGCAGCATCCTTCTCCCACCGTCTTCAGAGAAGCTCTTCAATAAGAACTAATTTAATCAAAGCGCTCAATACCAGCGACATCAACAACAGCAGCAACCCCTCAAAACATCAACAGGGCATTCTGAGCAGAGCAGAATCCAAGCAGAGCATTCTGCTCAGCCTACATCC
Organism: Oncorhynchus clarkii lewisi; assembly: GCF_045791955.1. Taxonomy (NCBI): domain Eukaryota; kingdom Metazoa; phylum Chordata; class Actinopteri; order Salmoniformes; family Salmonidae; genus Oncorhynchus; species Oncorhynchus clarkii. Next base: position 14,904,578 of record NC_092166.1, on the reverse strand, counting down.
AACCTTTCATTCAATATCATAGCAGCAGTACAATGTAGGCCCAGGGTAAAAAGCCATGGGCCTACCTTTCTGAACAACAACTGGATACAATTAGGTTCTAAATCTGTACTAAACAGGTAGTCACCATAGAGATATTGCACAACGGTCTACTCAGATCTCCCTTTAAATGAATATAATTTAGCTGTTCAAAAAGTAGTCAAGCCAAACATCTTTCCAATGAAACTTATCTCAGTCTCATTAACATCAAATTAATAGGCAAACATTAACATTCTGAAATCCGTTCAGAATTTCATAGCAATGACCTCGCTTTGGTCAAATCAGGGGACATTTTCTATTATCAAATGTTAGAGGTACCAGCAGAGTCAACATCAAGCTACTGAAGTAGGACCACCAATAGAAATGAACTATGTATAATAGCCCCTTTAAACAAATCAAATTTTATTTGCCACATGCGCCGAATACAACAAGTGTAGACTTTACCGTGAAACGCTTACTTACAAGCCCTTAACCTACAGTACAGTTCAAGAAGAAGAAAATATTTACTAAGTAGACTAAAATAAAAAGTAATAATAAAAAGTAACACAATAAGAATAACAATAATGAGGCTAATGTAAATTGTCCGGTGGTGATCTTTATGAATTGTTCAGCAGTCTAATGGCTTGGGGATAGAAGCTGTTGAGGAGCCTTTTGGTCCTAGACTTGGCACTTCGGTACCGCTTGCCGTGTGGTAGCAGAGAAAACAGTCTATAACTTGGGTGACTGGTGTCTCTGACAATTTATAGGCTTTCCTCTGACACCGCCTATTATATAGGTCCTGGATGCAGTGCTCAGTGTAGATTGAGAGCCGATGTAGATTGGCTACAAACTGTCTTTAGTAGTACATTTGGCGTAGTCTGCAGGATGAGAAACATATAGTTAGCGTGACATCCCCCACTTCACACTATGTACTGTATAATAGCAAACTGTGGTGTAATAATACCATCATACATCATCCCTAATAACAAACAAACAAAAATGGTCACTTCTCCAAATTGCATCCCTGATTTACCGCTGTGTAGAGTGCGGCATAGACACTGAGCGCCGCCTCTTTGGAGGGGAAGGATTTGCGGGCGTGCATGATGTCGTCCTCGTTGCCCGTGCACGCCCCCTGTTGGTTGACGAAGCGGGCGGTCTGCACGCAGCCCAGGGCTGTGTAGTTGGGCTTACACACCGTCAGGAAGTGGGGGGACAGGTTCCCCGTCACCACTTGGCCCGCGTTCACAAATATGTCAGTGGAGAAAAGGCCAAAAGCGTACACACCTGGAGAGGGAGGGGGAGAAATAGAGAAAGCGAGAGAGAGCGAGAGAGAGAGAGCGAGAGTGAGAAAGAACGGGGGTAGAGACAGCGAGAGAAAGAGAGTCAAAGGCGGGAGAGAGAGAGAAAGGAGGGGCAGAAAGAGGGAGATTGATGAGGACATCAACAAAAGGTCAGAGGTGAGGAAGTGAAGAGACAGAGTGATCAACCACTGTGTCTTATGAGTCACAGACTACTGATGAGCACCATGTAATTATCTTGTCTAGACTATAGTCCTTCACCTTGAATGTGACCTTTGATGCGTTGATGGTGCAACACTAATCCAGAGAAAATAAACAAACAATTGCTAAATGCTTGACTACAGTTTCTGATTATTCTCAAAAGTGAGATGACAAACTACTAGTCATTGAGCTGAGAATCTATTTAACTTAATTACCCAAAGACCTTTAAAATCTCTAAACGAGTGGTAAGAACAAGACAGGACGGTAGTGGGTTTCCATTTACTACTAGGTCTGACACATTTACTTCTAAGCCTGCCATAGCAAGAAGATCAGGTTGGACACACTTAAGCCCAGAGGGTTACACTGGAAATGTGCTTCCTGTCCTATAAGCTGCCACTGGCCAAGACTACAGGGTCTCTCTGAGGAAATACTCAGAGTCTCACAGTCACTGCAAAAACCAGAGGAGGCTGGTAGGAGGAGCTATATGAGGATGGGCTCATTAGGAATGGAATAAAAACAGTAACAAACACATCAAACATGGAATCCACATGTTTGACTCTATTCCCATTATTACATTCCAGCCATTACAATGAGCCCGAGCCCATCCTCCTACAGCTCCTCCCACCAGCATCCTCTGGTAAAACATAGCACTACTGTTCATTTTAGGGCTGACTCCACGATTGTTTGGTCGATAGGCTGTTGGTCGACCGAGATTTATTAAGTCGAGTAGTCGCAATCTTTTTTTGTGTTGCATGGTGCACAAGATACCTGTCTGATTTGCGTCTGTCTCAGCCTATGCACGCAGCCCCCCTACAGTCTATGCACGCAGCCCCCCTACTGTCTATGCACGCAGCCCCCCTACTGTCTATGCACGCAGCCCCCCTACTGTCTATGCACGCAGCCCCCCTACTGTCTATGCACGCAGCCCCCCTACTGTCTATGCACGCAGCTCCTATACCCTCCTTATTGTTATTATTTCAATTATTATTATGATCATCATTATCATTAGTAGGTTTTATATAGTAGCCTTGTATAACCACCTGTTAAGTCTTAATATCATAACCTACTTACGCCTATATTTCAATAAATAAGCTACTGTATCAGTCAACCAATCATTAATTTGTTCATGCCATCACACAGCATATGAAACATTCATACTTTGAAATGCAATCAAGCATTTTAGTTATAAAATTAAATAACAAAAGGAGCATGAATAATTAGCCTAAACAATAAATAAACCGCAATTCATGAATGCTTGCAACTGTTTTTAGACTGCTTTATATATTTCTTTTTTTTTGTTAGAACAGACTCTGATACTAAATAAATGTGTGTGTTGTTTACAATGTTAAAAATGGTCTGAAAAAAATATATTATTCAAATCTAACAGCAACTGTTTGTCACACATAATACTCTCACAACGCATGCTCCTATACCCTAATTTTTCTTGAGGCATTTTAGTAACAGAGCTTTTCAGTCAGAAACAAGTAAGAAACTAAATGGTGCCTTTTCACTGCAGCAGGGAGGAGAGAGAGACAACGTGTGCCAGTCACACAGGCTCTCGCTGTCATCAGGCTCTTTCTTGAGTCATTTTTTGTGTTTTAATTATTTAATCAAACAGTATGCTTAAAGCATCAGACAATCTCAGTGCATATGTAGTTGATTTTATTCAAACACTGTCTGTCTACATATGGAAAAAATAAGTTGAAACATTTCAAACAATCGACTGGTTGAAAGAACAGGGTTCCTCTTGGTCGACCAAAATGTATTTTAGTCGGTGACAGTCGACAGTCACCATAGTACAGCTACTCAAACTGATTTTATCCAATCAATTCCACTCCGTGTCATTTCTACATGTCATTTCTAGAGCGTTTGGTAATTTATTTTCATTCAGCAAGGGTAAACACAACAGAGCATTGCTTCAAGCAAGCCCACGGCAAAGACAAACATTCCATTCACGTTTACTGTTGACTGCAGCCAGACATAGGATAGGTTCAACTTTGTTGACACTGATGATAGCTTAGAAGATGTTTCTACATTGTATTTTACTAGCAGCATTAAATATAGCTATGCATCACTTATCATCTTATTTTAGGTCAGACCTTTCCTGTTCACCACTTATACCAACAATCGTTGTTTAATTTGAATTGCAGACCTTTGAAATTATATTGCACCCAAGGTCCTTGCTACCACATCATGAGTTAGGGCAGCCATTTTACATGGGGACAGTAAGCATTCGGCAAATGGTATGGAGGTAGGTTACTGCCAAAATACGTACCCAGGAAGCGGAAGGTCCTGCGCACCAGAGGGTTGAGGTAACAGCAGTCTCCCATGACAATGATCTTCTCCCGATTGTCCAGGTCCTCTGACACATACTGGAGCAGAAACAACAACGACTCTATGGCTGTGATCTAACATACAGGGAGAGAGAGAGATAGACTCTAATCACTGATAACAGGATCTGAATATTGTGACCTTTTTTTGCAGAAAATGCCATTCATTCAAATCATGGTCCGTTATGCTAACAAATGCAGCTGATTTTCGGGACATTTCTTTGATATAGCGATGCCTTTGTACCACTTGAACCAAATATTCCCTTGAAGGCACAAATTAAGACCTATTCTTGTTGTCTCGCTGCAACCAAGAATAGAGTCCAGTATATAAACCTAAGGCGGAAGAATACTGCACCAATGAACAATGGAGTTGATTTGGGTTCTGATTCAGTTCAGCTGTAATGCCAGTGTTCCACTACAGCTGTTGGCCTTGATTGGCCCGTTTAGCTCAATCGCCAGAGGTCAATGGGTTGAAACACTGATAAGCGCTTTCAGGAAAAGACACAATGAACTGTGCAGATGCCTAGTTGATGTGTGCAATCATTTCCTGAAACAGGCAACTAAACATTTTGTGGTGGTAGAACGTTAAACCATTGTGTGTGACACGGGTGGTTGGCAATCATGATAGGTTTGTGACTTAAGCCATCAGCTTTAAGAGTGTGGAACAGTAAAGCTGCAGTCTAGACCAGTTTGACCATTCATAATGCAGCAGAGAGAGCAGACATGTTCATAACCTTCTGTAACAGCACATCTCTTAGTCAAAAATGGGTTCTGTTCTCTCTCCCTAGTGTCCCTAGACTCTAGACACTATCCTTACCAGATCTATTGAGCATGGAACAATCAAAAACAGAATCATGACGAAATCACACCAGAAAAGTATGCCAACTATGCCTTCTAAATACTTAGATGTTCAGGACTTTGTAAGTTGTTAACATTCATTTTACAAGTCATAATGGCACAGTTCTGAAGCACACAAAAAAACAGACAGAAATCCAGTAATAACTTCCTTTGTTTCCATCTGGAATGAAGCCAGATCACTTTTCATTATTTATTTTCTGTCTGATGATTTTGAGTGTGCCATCCTAACTTTGTCACTTTCAATTATATAGTCTTGTTCTAGAACTTTTCCATAGTTAAATGTCAAAGGTTTGGCAAGTTCATGAAATCAATTGTGCATAAAACTGTTTGAGCATTTCTGTCTTCTTCAAAGAAGTTGCTTCAGCTACCTTTACTCTTCCCTTCTGATCTGTCATCATCAATACATCTACTTATTAATAAATGCAACATTATCTCTTTGATCAAATATGGATCAGATATATCTTTTAACCCATTAGCACTTCAGCCCAATGCATAACATAACATTAGGCCCTTCTCATAGGTAGGCCTGCTGTGGAGCACCAACAAACCTGTATTCTTTTTGTGCATTCTTCTCTCTAGCCACCCTGTTTCTCCTTGTGACAGTGTGACCTTGTGCGAACAGATTTCTGCTCCATTATCGCCCATGTCTCTGTTCTTGTCACCATGTGAAAAAGCACATGGAGGGACTGTTCGAACTTGTGAACTCGACCACAACATGTGACACAGCTATCCACTCAAACCAGGGTGTCTTCAAAGTACAGCACAGTAGGCATTAGTGCAGCTGACGTTACAATGAGAAATCAGTGGGACCATCTCTCTCTCTCTCTCTCTCTCTACTACTGGCACTCTTTGCAGCTGGACCTCACATTCCAGTGAGAGAAAGTGGGAGAGAGAACAAGAAAGACCCACTGGTTGAATCAACGTTGTTTCTAGGATTGGGCGGTATCCAGATTTTCATATCGTCATACCATCCTTTTCTCATCCCGGGATTTACGGTATTACCGTATTACCGGCATAGCACACAAGAGGGCGCTAAAAATACAAGTAAAGCCCATTGGGCCTCTATAACCAGAATGCTAATCAAATTTGCACAAACTAATAGTGAAATCACATAAATGCTAACGAGCGAAACCGAATTGCAAAGAGAGGCAAATCCAGCTCATAAAGTTATACAAGTATTTCTAGTAGCAACTGAATGTCATTTTCAGTGAGTGTGGACATTTACAATAAAAGTAAACTAAATAAATTGTGCAAATGAACAAAGTTGTGATGCATGTTTTCATGTTTTCTGAAGGAAGAGCAGCATGTATACACGGAGCAGAGGTGAGAAGAACAGAGGAGGAAAAATACTCTAGTAGGAAGCACAGGGAAAAAATGGCAACTGTACATAACTCATCCAGAGCTCTTTGACTTCTGGCAAAAAGTCATAAGATATCTGATGGCAAACATTTAGTAGTGAATTGCATACAGGTGTAACTTCATCACCTCATGTGCGCCGCAAAACAGACACTCACTGATAGATATAGAACACTGTGGACTCACCAGCTCACTTCCTGTTGTGCTAATTACAAACAAACACCTGACTGGCTCAGAGAGTGAGAGTGAGACAGACAGACAGACAGACAGACAGATAGACAGACAAAGACAAAGACAAAGAATGTGAAAAAGAAATCTCTATCAAATAGTCCCAAGCCCCCAATCCATTGAGAAGCCGTTCAAAACACGGTGACGACTAATATCAGCTGATAAAAAAATGATATGAAGGAAACCATTGAATCAGCCTACTTGAATCAAGCCTTTGGACATGATGTGCCCAGAGTAGCCTTAGACTTGCTTTCCATGAACAAACCATCAATTTCATCTATTCCCACTTTTCTTTTAATGTTGTAGAGCACTCATTATTTAGGCTTTAGAAACCTACTGTAAATAAGACAAGTGTTGGCCAATCTGCTTCATGACAAGTCACCTGTCTTTTCAATAAAAACATATAAACGACTGTTCATAAAGGAAGTTATTAATAGTCATTAATTAAACTCTAATATGCTCCCCCCTTTCCCTTCGCAGAGCACAGGGGCCTAAACCCTGTGCAGTGTATTCACGTCTCACTGCAAACCCATCCCCTATTCCCTGGTCCTGTACTGTGAACAAGATCGAGCCTGAGCCTTACTCACTGCTCACTAATAATAGCAATCATGTCATCTTTGGCCCATAAATGTCAAACAGTATAACCCTGATGAGTGGGACTGTTCCTCTGGCCGCTTTACAAGGACTACAGTGGGCAATTATTTTATTCTTGGCCAAATAACGACAGAGCACGCAGGGCACGTGCCCAGGGGCCCAGACCTCCAGGGCCCGCCATTGATTTTGTTAGTCACTCTCACTCAGATATTATATTAACATGACATAAATCATGACATAATGTGTAGAATTGCTTTAAACTGCAAAGATTTCTCTCCACCACATGGCATGAAAACTTGTTTTAAAACAGTAACACATTCTCTACACCCCAAAATGTGTAGAATTGCAGGAAATGTACTTTAAAACTTAAATGTTTCTCTCCATCGTGAAGAGGGGAGCCACTAAAATGTTGTTGTTGTTTTTCTGGGAGGGGGGGGGGGGGGGGCTCTTAACCAAATCCCGCTTAGGGGACATATGCTTTCATGATCAATAAGCATACAATTGTTAAATTAGTTGATTTAGCCACGGAATGGGCTGGACATGCTGGGAGATGAGTTTGGATTGGTCTGCCATGTAGCATGCTTCTGTCTATAACGTGAGCTGTTCAGTATGTGTTGACAGTCCTTTGTAAAGCACTGTTTTTGAAAGATATAACGTTAGCCATCAAGAACTACAAAAGTTTTGCTACTTTTCTCAACAACATTGATGCCCTGTATTTAGCAGGTGCTATCAACAAATCAGTTGAAAAAAGTGATGGGCTACTTTCTGCACAAGTGTCAGTGTGAACCGGAGTGACTTGACACAACGCTGGCCAAACAAGATATAGCTGCAAACAAAATGGAGTTAAATTGTGAAGCGTTCATCCATGTATACGGGTAAGAGTCTAGCTACATTTTCAAATATAAGTTTCTAATTTGGTCAAAAAGCTGTTTTTATTGCAAGTTAAAGTGTACTGTTAGTTAGCTAGCAAACCTTATGTGTATGATTCAGTAATATTATTCGAATCAGAAAACAACAACAATAAATACACCTGTATCCTGTGCGTGTGACAATAAACTTATTTGATAGTGTGTTTACCACATGGCCTCCTCGCATGTGAATCCATAAAGAGATGGGTGGGGCTAAGGCTTAAGAGGCTGTGAATGATGCTGAATGGGTTTAGACAAAGAAGAGCTCTCCAGTAGGTGTACCAAAACATTCAAGCGGGGTTACAAGTTTCAAAGCAGAATAACTTTCCCATTGTTCCTCAACTGTAGTGTAGGATATACCATTTCGTAGCTCTGAGTCTTTACTTTTATCCAATTTTTAAAAAAACATTTCAAATTTTGCTACATAAGACCGAATCGAGTCGGTCGGTCACAAATACACATTTGATTGGGTGAAACTTTAATCTCATCATCCATCTCATCCAAATGAAAAGGGATCAGCAGGGTTCTGCGTGTACGTCATAGTTGACTTTAAACTTTGCAGTTTACACTGCTCATTTAAAGCGTCAAGTGAAATTGAAATGAGGTGATTATTAGTTAGAGGTTACTCAAACTGTGCGGCTAGTGGTCAATGGGAGCTGGACTGGACAATCAGAGCTAGGCAAAAATTATGTGCTAGCATGATACTGATACATGATACATGATACTGGACAACTTTACATTTTGGAATATCCTAAACTGCTGTATAACTTAATGAAGACATTGAAGAACTGAACAAAGCAGCAGAACAGTGACATGAAAGCCTGAAAGACAAATCTGCATACAACTGCTAAGATTTTTTTTTTTATGAAAAAATGAATGACTATATTAATAAATAAATATCTAATGCCTTGGAGAATTATGGAGAAAGATAGCTGATCTATTCCACGAATCACAAATAAACATATCCACTTAATAAAATAAGTTATGTGACTACCAATGAACCAAACTCACTCTTTAACAGTTTTGAGATTAGAGAGTGAGAACTCCCCCTAAACTCACGTGTGAAAATCACACCGAGTCTACCTCCTGGAATGAAATTATTCATGATCTCTTTTAAAGCCCGGCGTTGAGTGGAACATCTCACAAAACAGCACTATGGATTAATAAGTGGCCTAGATCTCAAACAGTGTTATCATTAAGCATCCTGACATCCAATCGCAGGGGCCAGAAGTGCTTTAAAAGACATAAGTAAAGCTGAAGGGAAAAGCGAGTTCGTTAAACGTGTGGTGACTGTACTACTAATGGCAGGTCACATAGTTCCGGTTTTAATGAAATCATCCATCAGAAGAAAAAAGGGCGTTGTTGTCCAACAACCAAGGGGAGTAAAAAGTGTGTCCAAATGATTGTGTCTACACGTGTGTGTGTGAATGCATGGACGTGTTCATGTGTTTTATATGGGCAGTTTAAAATCAATGTAGACTTACTCTAATGGACATGGAGAGAGAATGAGTTCCTGGTTAAGGCAATGTCAATAGCAGTGCACAATGTATAGAGCTAATGTGTCCTTTCCCATGAACATTAATGCAATGTATGTCATGGTATGAAAACAAAGTTTCCATCCAACATTTTTATGCGAGTTTATGTACATGTTGGATAAAAAAATGTCACGACAGGCCTTAATCGGTTAAGTTTCCAAATTTTGACAAAACAAAATACGCTGGACAAGGTGGAATGTTTTTGTGTCTGTAAAATGAATAATGCGAGAAATGGCAGTGGAAATGCCTTTATGCGCAAATACTGATATAATAACCATTATATTGTAGTAAAGTTGCAGTCACATGTTGTGTGGTCTTCCCACTACGACTTGGGGAAAGTATGCAGTTTATTAGGCTACATATTAAATAAATTATGATGAACTTCACAGGGTGGTGAATGTGCACAGTGATGAGCTTGATGCTCCTTTCCAATAAATATCAAGAGTCTTATTCTGGTGACATGATGATTGATGCTTGGCTGCCATTTGACAAATAAAAATAATCTTGCTCTTGTCTATAATAATCTCATCATGTAGGTTAGCCTATCCTCACTGTGTCTGCAAGCTGTTGGCAGAGCACACGTACCAAGACCAGTGTGGGCACATTTGCTATTTAACGCAACAGTTTGTCACAAAATCATCGGTAGAGTGGAAAATGCGACGGAAACCAATTTAACTTTTGTATTTTTATCCACAACAAGTCAATGTGATGGAAACATCTCTGCAGTGAAGTGGGGAAATGTTTTTATGCAGATTTTTGAATATTTGCATGAAAATCTGTCACCAATTGGATGGAAACATAGCTCAGGACAATAATGAAATTGCAGGTATTGACTATTTCATATTGTGTATAATGGATAAGGATGTCAAATCACTGATCAATAATGATCATTACAATGGTTAGGAGGGCCCTGTGTTGTTCCTGGTCCTATCACTACTACAATTTGTATTTATTTTTTTACCTTTATGTAACTAGGCAAGTCAGTTTCAGAACAAATTCTTATTTTCAATGACGGCCTAGGAACAGTGGGTTAACTGCCTTGTGAAGGGGCAGAATGACAGATTTTTACCTTGTCAGCTCGGGGATTCGATCTTGCAACCTTTCGGTTACTAGTCAAGTGGATTCAACTAATACCTTGGTTGTGGAGTTGGGTAGTTGGGGAGCGGTACCTGTCAGGATGCTTGATGCTACTAAACATAGTAACACACAGCTACAGAAAATGTATACAGTTTTCATACATAACATAAACATAACTGTTTATGAGCTGACCTTTTCTGATATTAATTAACCTAAAAGTGGCGATCATCAGCTGAAACAATACCAAAGTGTTCTCCCCGTTCCTGTTTCGGTATAAAGCTGAGTGATGGGGCTGGAGAAATGTAACCCCTCTCAAATTCATTTACCGAGCTATGGATGCAAGGACTGACCATCCATTGTATCAAAATTATAGTTTTAACCATGTTTTGAGGCTATATATATGTAGGATCGTAGACCTTTCCTGCATTCAAATGACCAAATCGCCCACTAGTGGTCCTCATGGGTAGAATGTTATTAATATTTTTCAAAATTTCATCATTACTAAACATTACTTTTTTTTAAAAAGTATAACGCTTTTGTTCTATTTCAGTCTTCTGTGATGTATATTAAGTGTAATATTGGGTTGCAAACTCAAAATGTAATACATTTCAACTGTATATCTGACATGGTACAGGTGTTTTCTTTTGTTTAAGCCCATAACATGTATGTGAGGTGTATACTTCCATTTCAAAGTAGATTTGTTTAAGACTACCAAGAAACACTCTGGGTGACCCTGATACAGCCCAGTGCAGTAATTTTCCTGCATCAAATTAGTAATGTACACATTACTAACATGTGTTGTCAAAAATAGAAGTCTTGACTAGGGCTGTGGCGGTCACGAAATTTCATCAGCCGGTGATTGTCAAGCAAATAACTGTCAGTCTCAGGGTAATTGACCATTAATTAACATAAACACATTTAGCATCTCCTGGCTTCCAACACGCCACTGATACAGACCTTTGGAACATCTACATTTTAAAAAGTCTAATAAATCCATGTCATATAGCCTACACCTTTACAATAAATCCATGATTTATTTTAGACAGGTCTAAAGAAGCATGATATGAAGAGAATGTTGTCTATTTCAGAAGAACAGAATAGCATACTCTGAGTTGTCCTCATGTTAGGTCCTGACCTGGCTATGCCAAATGGCTGTGGCCTACACTAGTTCATTTAGCAAATCTTTAGCGGACAAGATTTGCTTAGAATTCCGTGGCATTATTTTATAGTATGAAGAATAGAATTGAACAAAGCTGAATATAATATTTTCTCCAAACAATGAGGGAGTGCGCACATACGGCTATTCTGTGTTGAGCAGTTAATAAAGAAATAGGTATTCCTATATGCTTAATTTAGAGTTAATAATGTAACTTTAGTTGTTTTATTATTGACATTAGTCAATAATTAGTCATTAGTTTAGTTATTTTGTTGACATTTACGTATGTCCCTATTACCAGTAAAACATAATCAAAACCTATTTCTGTCACTTACTTGCTGTGCTGTTTCATTGTTCATTTGTTCAGTCGTTTCATTCTCAACCAGGATTCCATCATACATGTCAAGCAGTGAAGTTTCAGCTCTGTCTGTCCGTGGCCTCTCTTCCTCGGTGCGCATGGTCACTGTGTCCATTTCCATCTTGTCCAGCTGTGTCTGTAACATTTCACATAAACCCTGTTTCTTGTCTGCATCGAAGTAGCGGGTCTAGTTCCTAGCATCAAGCATGGTGGTGACACAGTAAAGAGGCTCAGAGAGAATGCCACCGAATCGCTTGTTCACAGCGTCTAGTAGAGTACTTTTAAGTTAACCCCATGGTCTGTGTCGACAGTTTTGTTGAGCAGGTGTTTCAATGCCATGACAGAGGGTATCACGTCTGCTGCAGATGCAGTTGATGAGATTATTTCTCGAGTCAGTTGTTCGAAATGGAGCTAGAAGTGTGTTCATGTCTCCAGGTTTCAAACATGTTCTCAAATGCCATTGAAATGGCAGCAGCGGTATGAGAACCAGCACATTCTTAAGCGTGCAATACAGCTTTCCTCAGTGCAAAATCGACCCACTGTGTTGTCAGACTCAGTATGCTCATGGGGCTGACATCACAGGTCCATATGTCAGTCGTGAAGCTAATAGCAGTGACGCCCATAGCAAGTAGCTCATGGATGTGCATTTCAACAATACTGTGTAACTCCAGTAGGGCAACATCTGAAAAATAGTGCCTACTTGGTAGTGTGTACCAGGGCTCAAGGTGCTCGACCAGTCGGCGAAAGCCAACATCATCCACGACAGAGAACGGTTGATTGTCAAGGGCAATACATTCCATTATCTTGGCGTTAATGGATTTTGCCTTTTAGTTGTCTCGCTGAAACGTTCTTACTCTTTCAAATGACAGCTCGACTTGTTGACTGCTCGATCCCCACAGCTGTGTTGTACGTGTAGCGCTATATTTTTCCTGGCGTCATTAATCATCTACCTACGTTATATAGGTATGTACTTCAGCTTGACATCGGTTTTGCACATCGGCGTTAAATTAGACATCGGGCCGATACCGATGTTGGCATTTTTAGCTAATATCTTCCGATTCCGACATGCTTACCGATATATCGTGCATCCCTACTACAAATGTTGGTCTATGTGTTTTGATTTGTAATACATTGAAAGACTGCATTATGCGACTCTAATGATGATTTGAAAAAAAATTATTGAAAGGAAGGAGCTCTGCTTTGTTTTTCATGCGGGCTGTACACACTACATCAGTCACTCATTCACAATTTGACAAGCTCTTGATAATGCCTAACATTTCACAGCGGCATCCCCTTGTGTGGCCATAACGCACCCTAAAAAATCCATGCCTTTTGCGGCCAGTGGCCGTTGTGCCCTTCTCCGAGTGCTAAGCACTCAGAATCACCTCTCACATGGCTCTCCGTCATGTGATTGGGTCTTTCTCACAGGCTACAAGTGAAGACAGATACGTCGAGGATGCAACTGCGCGCATCCTTATCCAATTCCAAGGTACATATTGACGATATTGGAAGAACTGTCCACATTTACTTTTCGTCATCCAAGAAGATGAGTAGACATAACGAACAGCAAAAGCACTAGCCTATGTCAATCTACTATCCCCCATAGTACAAAAGCCTACCTATTCTATTCTGTGTGAGAAATAAATATTCCAAACATAGTCTGGGACAGTTGTGGGATGCGCTAGATTTTTTACGCAATGTGGCTGACGCAACAGATGAGAACGTTTAGCTTAAAATGTTGACCAACTATTAGGCTATTTCTTCACATTATAATTGCAGCAATGCACACCTGGTAGTAGGCTATCAGTACGAATGTTCCATTAGCAGAAAACACCATTATCAAAAATGACTGCAAATGCAATTATGCATGTAATGCTTTTATTATAAAGGTGCATTTTTATGGTGAAAATTATCTTCTCCAAACTTGAAACTCACGCACTGCTTATGTATGCCAGTTAGGATCTACACTCATTGTAAAGCGGATTAATGTGCTTAATTTTAAGAAGTTATTTGGCTACTTTAGTTGTGATACAAACCGTATCAAAACATATAGGCCTATGGGCTAGGCTACATGAGGGGTGCAACTATGATTAGAAAAAGTAGCAAAAAAGGCATTGTTTCTTATGCTGGGCATCAATCACAAGTGATAATATATAATTCCCAAGTGATAGGCTAATATTGTCACCCATCAGACTATTCTTGATTTAATCTTGTCTTTACATATACAAAATAATAAGTTTGAAATTTGTTTTGACTTAGAATGGACCATTATGATGCACCTGTCTCAAAACAAGAGCAGTGTGAAAAAATACATGTCATCTATGCACTTAAATAGAGGATGGATAACGTTTTTCACGTGGTTCCTTTTCATGTCAGCCAGGTAGGCTAAACTCCTGTTGTAAATATAATCAATTTGCTTAATATTAGGAAAGTTGAGAAATACATATAATATGCCTAGCCTATAGAAAGCTGATGGGATGCTCCTGTTTTTAGTAAAGGCCATCACTCTATTTTCTCACGCAACTGCATAGCCTATAGAAATGTTGCGCAACATGAGCTCATGGGCTCTCATGAAGTGTTTGATTAGATTTCCGATTACATTTGCATTGATGTCAGAGTGATTAGAGGGACAATAGAGTGCTGATTACCAGGCAGTTAGAAAGTTTGGTAGGCTACTAATGACCAGCATCAGAGCTTGGAGAAGCCTAATTACCGTGACTAAAGGGTCATAACTGGTGACCGCTGGTTTGGCGGTAATAGAGTCACCGCAACATCCCTAATCTTGACAACATAGATACTGTATAAAGCTAGCTCATCCTAGCCTGGGTGCCAGTCTGTTCCTGCTCTCTTGTCAATTCCACAAGGAATACTGCATTGTTGAGGAAGAGCTTGCAAGTAAGCATTTCACTGTACTGTTTACACCTGCTGTATCCTGTGCATGTGGCAAATACATTTTGATTTAATTTAAAGACAGCACAGTGGAAAACTGTGCCATCTTCTTTGATTTAGCTTGAGAAGTCAGTGTTTGAATTGTCTTGTGTGTGTGTGTGTGTGTGTGTGTGTGTGTGTGTGTGCGTTCGTGCAAACGCGCGCGCGTGTGTCTCGATGGTGATGCTTCTGCTGCTACTCTTTTATTGATAGCTGGGTCTGTCAATATCTCGCTCATCACAAATTCCCCCTCAACATGATATAGGGCCATAAGGGAGGTCCAGCGAACTCTAGGGCAAGGCTAAGCCGGTGAGAGATTTCAGTGGATGTTTCTGATTCTAATCTTCCTAGGATTTGGGGGTTGGACTGTGTAAGATATTTACCCCATCTAAGGATAAAATGGAATCCATCCCTGTACAGCCCAGGAACTGACAGAGCCAAGGATTTCTGTACTCAACTCAAAGGTCCTCAGACATACGCCTTTGGGCGCATGGTTGAAAAGGATTTGCATTCCCAACAATACGTAAAACCCACAAAGCTACTGACACGTGGTAGCCTACTAAACCATGGCAGTACTTCAGGTCTCAAAAAAAGGTGAGGTCACTGAACAAGCATGGCTAGCTCTCACTAGCTAGTTAACATCTGCAATACTACACTGAGGTGTCAAGTCAGGCTTTTTAATCTAGCTCTCTAGAGCAGCTTAGAGCAGCTGAGTAAAAGGTATTTTTGAATGATCCTCCTAGCTGCTCCCTATCTATCTGCAATAAAAACTGGTATTGCTAGATTTTTTTCTCTCACTATCTTACCTCCAGTCTCAAAGGTAACAACTCTGGGGAAATGGATGGCAATGAGAAGGTTGGATAGCAGCGGTTACTTACTCAGTTTGGGATGGGGGAGGCGAGGCCTGCCCTGACTCAGTCGATCATAAATTCAGAGTTCTGTTGCTACATTTTTATTCTACACTCTTAGAAAAAAAGGTGCCATCTAGAACCTAAAATGGTTATTTGGCTGTCCCCATAGGAGAACCCTTTGAAGAACTCTTTTTGTTTCCAAGTAGAACCTTTTTGGTTCCAGGTAGAATGCTTTTGGGTTCAATATAGAACAATTCCCAAAGAGGATTCTACATGGAACCCAAAAGGGTTCTCCTATGGAGACAGTCGAGGAACCCCTTTGGAACCTTTTTTTCTAAGAGTGTAGGCTGTTTAGTCTAGGAGGACACACAAGCACACAGATACACCCACCCACACAGACTCCTTGAGAAACATGTTGCAGCCTGAGGCGTGTTCTTACTGTTAATGATTTCCCATGTCAGAAGTTAAAAATGGTAGCAGGACTACAATGAATGAATACATTTGAATGAATGCATTTTGCTGTAACATCACTGCAGACTAACAGCCTCTGAGGACCACTTAAGATGACGACATCTCGACAAATGGACCATACCTTGACAGCTGAGAAGAGAGAAGTATTAATAACAATTCACAGACAGGTTTTGGCTGTTTTGCACAAATAAACTAAGTAGGTTTGGCAAATGGAAGTACCCATAATGGAAAATAATTCCATTAATAATCACAAATTGTTGTTTTCTTGTAACCCAATGCATTTATCTAGCTGTTGTTTAAGCCTAACCCCATACAAGTAGAGTACAGCACCTGTAAGACTACGTTAAACGTGACATTATACCTCGTGGTTCTAGTTGGCTGTATGGTGAGTTCGCCATTGTCAGGCATCAGCAGCTTGAAGAAAGACATCTATTTATTAATTACAAAATTATGAAACACCTGAATACATCCATGGGGACTGTCAAAGGGATGCAGTAGTGACTGCTCCACAGTATCAGACGTGTAAAAGCAAGGGAAATATTGAATGGCTTATCAATAATATATGGCTGGCACAACCAATCTCCATCGATTCTTTACCAACGTAGCAAAAACAAAAATTGACCAGGTAACCTCATTGAGGTTAGAGTGTCTCTTTCCAAAGGGATAGCTGTGCAACTGCTGTAACCTAAAGTTTGACATGTGTGTTGTTCATCTCTATACAATCGGTGTGTCCATTAACTTATGCCTTACTTATCCATACATTTGTCCATTTCCCAAAACTCACCAGAAGCGACGGCACTCCGCAGACCACTGCATAGAGTATGGCAGGAGGAACAGCGCTGGACGCCTCTGGTCCAAGGTAGGGCTTCGTGTATGCATTGTCATAGCAGAAAAATCCTTGGACGTGCACGTTGAAAGTGTCGGTGTACTCAAAGTAGTAAGCCAACATGACAGTCCCTGCCATGATCACCAGCTGGAAGTAAAGCATGATCACAGAGGTGAAGCGAACCGAGCCCCACGAAAACGACGGGCATTAGAAAAGCCCGGTTGAATGGAACCCCCCAGTCTCCCGGTTTTTAGGCTACTGCTGTAACCCGGGCAGTGCTCCGTCTCGCTCCGCGTTCCTTCCACATCTATCTCTCGTTACTACAAGGGAAGATAATCCATAAAACATTGTGTTGAGTGAACTGGCGAGTTTTCAGTCATGACCCCACTCAATAGCTCCGCGCAAAAGTGAGGGGAGGGGGTTAGAAAATGCACGCGTGGAATGGAATGGACTCGATGGCGCGAGAGATATGCGTGGCGTGCAGCCCTCCTCCCGCCTCGAGCGATGATGAGGGACAGCGCGCGCCAACCATGAGCCAATATTGCGTTTATTGAAGTCCCAAACACTTGTTAACGTTAATGTGTGAGCTAAATACTAGGCTAAGGGTTAAAAACACAATTCTTGAAAAAAAAACAAACATATTGTTTGACATCAGTTTGATGTTTTATGCATATCATAAAAGTATACAGGTCAGTAGCAGCCAAATCCTCACCAATGACTCATGCTCTTCAGATGTTAGTTAATAGGCTATGATATGCTCTAGGTAATCTACAAGTGTGTGTGTGTGTGTGTGAATGTGTATGTGAATGTATGTTTGTTAGTGTTTTGCTAGACCAAAGGTCCTGATGTTGATGATCTACTATACTGTGCATTTCAGGCCATGAGTTCTTTGACTTAGATAAATTATCCTGTCAGCCAAAATAAATTGAATGGAGAATGTCCTTCACACACACACACACACACACACACACACACACACACACACACACACACACACACACACACACACACACACACACACACACACACACACACACACACACACACACACACCTGGTCATCTGGAGTCTAACATTAGGATGATAACATGATCAAATGTTTTTTTTATTTTCAGATCATACTAAAAATTCTTGAAATGTTCTCCTAAAATTCACTAAAATGTTGTGCACAACATCTTTAACAACCACCACAGAACATTCCCCTGAGGTTCTTATTAGGTTTCCAGGTAATGCAATAACAACATGTGTTCTGGGAATGTTCTTGCAACATCAGTCGAATCAGCACAACTGGACAGTTTCTGTGTAATTAGACGTTTCGGGGCAACCCAATGAATGTTCTGGGAATGTTGACAGAACCACTTTTGGTTTGCTATGGTTTGCTATGTAACCTCAAGCTCAAGCACTTGATTACTAGCTAGATAACTACAGATACTGTATCTTGAAAAGAGAACGATTTCAGAAAATAATGCTAAGACTAAATGTGACTGTAGTTACTCCTTCCGAACAGCATACTTCCTTCCTTTACATCCATGGACAGAAAATCATTAGAGAGATAATATGAAAATCGTTAGAGAGATAATATGAAAATAATTAGAGAGATAATCTGAAAATCATTAGAGAGATAATATGAAAATCATTAGAGAGATAATATGAAAATCATTAGAGAGATAATATGAAAATCATTAGAGAGATAATATGAAAATCATTAGAGAGATAATATGAAAATCATTGTAATAGTGCTCAATGAATGCAAATCCTACACTAATAAGATGCCTGTAGAATAATAAGGCAACGTTTGCCCAGTGTGATCTGACGCATAATTTGTGGAGTGGTTGAAAAACAAGTTTTAATGACTACAACCTAAGTGTTTGTAAACTTCTGACTTTAACTGTGTATCCAATCTTGTGTTTATGTCTGTCTTCTTCTTCTTTTTCAGCAGCAGCAGCATTTCTGTTGCCACTGTTATTGCCACTGTCCTCCCCACCGTCCTCATAAATCCTGTTGATGTCATCATCTTTAACAGTGTTATCCTTGTAACCACTGATGTAGAGAGGGTTTCTGATGGTGATCTGATGAGAGTTTGGTTCCTAATAGTCCAACCTAAAATGTGCCAAATGTGCTGTGACTGTCACAATCCCTCTTTCTAAAAGTTGTGGCTCAGCTAAACAAGGTGGGTGCTCCATAATTTATTCAGCAACCTCATGATTATTTCAAAGGAAACCAAGTATTGTTCCAGTGGCAACCCTGAATTTCTTTAATCTTTTGGTGTATTGCATAATAAACATGGCACCCTTTCTAAGTAAAAGGGAGCAGATTGGAAGTATCCTACAGTAGCCACATATTTTTGTAGATGATGAATATCAGATTATGGATTACGAAAATCAGATGTTGATACTGTTATGTCGTTCCCCTCATCATCGAGAACAAAAGGTTCTTGTGATGATAGTACAGCACAGAAACATTGTACAGTGAATATGGAATGTGTTTACTGTGAATTAATTGAATGTATATGGGGAATGAAATACAGTATGCTACAATAACATCAAGACTGATAAGGTGTCTTGTTTTCCTAGTATTTACTACTGTCGTATTCACCAAGAAAAGCTGACACTACTCAAATTCAGATCACCTTGACAATCAGGTAGATTTAATAGAAGGGAGATCTTAGACATATTCAGTAACACTTTATATTGTAGAAATGGTTAACTAAGAGCATTTCCCTCTTGATAACATGAATTAATCGTGATTTGTTTTAGTTCCCTCATTTTAACAATATTGTGGCATGTCCGTGCACCCTCTAGTGGAATATGACGAACAGGAAAATATTTGTCTCCTAGTACTAACAACCTGATGACCTCGTTGTCAGTGAATGACACACTAGATGAACTGCTGTTTTTTCATATCCAGTCAAACAAGTCCTATTTCATAACATCAAATCAATGTCACCTTTTCAGTAAAGATCCACTGCCATACACCTGAACATCTTTGCTAAATGAATCTTTCTCAGGTCGGCACAACAGCAATAGACAACAAAATACATACAATCCCCCTAGACCATTTGCAATGAGACAGGGTAACCTAAATCTGAATATAAGATGGTGAGACTTGCCATCCCAATCAGGCATGTGGAGTTGAGACAGAGAGTAGCCTACAAATGGATTTGTCACAGGCCCTAAAATAACGCAGGGTAGCTCAGTCAGCGAGCGAAACTAAACAGTCATCTTGGTTCAGTTACTGTATTTGTCCTCTATGGACACTCTTGGTGTGATAATAATTTATTTTGCTTAGTTTTTTTGCGGTTGCTTAGTGACTAATGTTTAGGTGGTGGCCCAGACAGGACTGAATTGGAGACAATTTAGGGACAGAGAACTGTGAATAATTGCTTTGACAAAACTATCTAATAATAAGAAGAGACAGCAAACACATTCTCCTCCTTTCTCTTCCTAAAGGTCTCATCCTACTGATGAGTAATTTAACTAGGAAGCCTTTACATAAAAATGAGGTTGTGTTAATATGAAGGCAAACACTTCTGATTAGCAGCTATGGGACTGGTTTAAGGTTTAGTCTGGTCTTTATCTAGAGGAAACATTGTTTCCGACAGTCTTATTCTTCATCTTCACATAGACCTAGAGTTAGCTAGACCCAAGGGAACTACACAATCCCGCCGTCTACCCTTCTGTGTGGTTAGACTTGCAGTCTAGACACTGAGTGAGAAGGTTGCAGTGGTGAAATTGGATTTTCAGACACCTCCCTACTGCTAATTATGTTCTCTTTTTCAGGGGTTATCAAACTTTACCAACTTAGTGATACTCCTGTGGTCACCTTGTTGTCACAATGCAAAAGGTCAGATGTTAAATCAACAAGGTGTAACCGCAACAATCTGCGATTCAGAACGACTGAGGCGGACGACAGCAGAATCACAACTCCAAAGTTCACTACTACAGGACAGTGTACTGTACAGCGACCTTATCAGGAGCAGCCACTTCCCACTGGAGAATCACGAAGGCCTAACCAAAACATAAGAAGCCCAAAATCCTGTAAGGGGAAGGCTGTCCTATGCGAACTCACATTTTCTTGCCTGTGCAGCCATATTGACTTTTTCAATCCAAACTTTCGAACTGTAAATAATAGGGAATAAATTGGAACCAAAGGAAAATAGACAACTCCGTTGTTTAAAAAAATCCCAGCCATAACTTCCAAATATTGGGGTCCTAGTCCCCTTGGTTGAGATTCACTGCTACACAATGTTGCATCATAACAATTATGAGAGTGGTTAGGGGCAACTTTTACCTACTCATCAGTTTGTTCCAACATGATGCCCTGTGTGTGAAATGTACCAGGTCACCATATTGGAAGCTGGTCCAGGACGGGATGTACCCCTTGAGCATTTCTTGTACTGGACAACTGTTTGACACTGTTACAAAATCATTAATAATAATTCACTTTTTCCCCCATGTGAATACATTCATTAAGATATAAAGTGGGAACATACTGTAGATACATTCAACATAATTCATGAGTTGAATCAAAACCTATGTTTAAACCGTTTCTCATTCTTTGAGTCTTCACAGATTTGGCAAAAATCGTATGACTTAAAACACTAACTTTCTTTCCTTACATTTATGATACTGTTGTTTGTTGTTAAATCATATACTAAGCATTTAACAATTGAATTACACATTGACCTTGATCCTGCAAACCTCTTTTGTGAAAACCAGTGGCGATTTTAACATGTAAATCTTGGTGGGGCAAACAAAACAAAATGTGGGATGCAGCAAAGCCACACAACACAACACTAAGCAATACATTAATTACATTATATTGGTGACAAACGGTGCCCACAAACTGTTAGGGCCTACCTAAATCTGTCCCAACAGCAGAGTCCCAACAGCAGTCCAAACACTTGGCTTTCAGCAGAGCCTTGTATGGCAGAAAAACAGTTAATTTAGCCTAATTTATTGCCTTTAAAAAACATTGCTGATATGGCAGACTTGCTTAACCAAATGTGGTTCCTACTGACAATTGAGATGTACAAACTACGGCATAAGGGGACGACAGGCGGATAAGAGGCAATCCGTCATTTTGATTAAGCCATTAATGACCGAGCGACAACGGACATAGTCAATATAACTATTTGTTCAGCAATTTTGAAATGTAAAGCAACAGAATTCAGAACATGTGCCATTCTTACAGTGTACTGCTATCAGTAGAACTATCAAAGCTGTACAAAAAAAGTTTGCAAACGAGCACACACCGGGACACGAACGATACCACATTGGTAAAAATAGACCAAAATTATTAGGGTGAGGCACATGGGCTACTAACAGCTTACTTTGTTTAACATACACAACATACACTTAGTATTGCTTTCTTAGCGACAGTATACATATCTCTCTGGCATCCTACATAATTTATGAAGCACCATAAGACATATTTTGACAACATTGTTATGATGTGCTTGAACAGGAAAGTGGCGCGGCGGTCCTTTTTGGGCAAATTTGTAATCAAAAAGAAAGATGCCGGATTTACAATTCCGAGTTGAATGACCACTCAAAACATATTTTCCCAGTTTGAGCTGTTTATTCCAGACTTCCCAGTTGCAATGCTTGCAGTTAGCCACTGTCACTGATTAATTACAAAGCACTCAGTTGAATTTGAGATATCCAAACTGTTGTGTAATGTTTATGTCCAATGGCCGATGAGCACTGATATGTTTTATCTATATTTTCTCTTCATTATTTCTCTTCATATGACAAGGATTAAAAATGATTTGCCAGTAGACTTGATTCATGATGATGACTACTAGCTAAGATTGTGAAAGTAAGATATTGACATGATCAGCCCAGTCAAAGCTACTGTACATATAGCGTGATTTGATGTAATTTCTGTGGCCAATGACCTTGAGCCATCTTGGAAGGGAACTTGTTATGTAACTCTACGGCAGCACCAAAAGGGCTCACATTTTTTATGTCTACCCTTACTAAAGGCGGGTGACGCAATGTCCCCAAAGGTGACTTAACACTGAGCCGATCACGGTGCAATGCTGAGCCAATCATGGTGCAATGCTGAGCCAATCACGGTGCAATGCTGAGCCGATCACGGTGCAATGCTGAGCCGATCACGGTGCAATGCTGAGCCAATCATGGTGCAATGCTCCTATTTTCTGCTGGCCTGTCCCACCACCACAGAAAGCACTGAGCTAGGGTGAAACACCTGCATCTTGGAGCTGCCTGTTTGTATGCGGCTTTATTAACTGAATGATATATATATATTTTTTTACATTGTTTGCATACTGATATTAATGCTAAAATAACATGCAAAACAGGCATGAAACTTCGACGTTTCCTTGTTTTTTAAAGACAAGCACATTTCTTGTCCATTTAAACTAACATCAAATTGATCAGAAATAAAGTGTAGACATTGTAAATGTTGTAAATGACTATTGTAGCTGGAAACGGCTGATTTTTAATGGAATATCTACATAGGCGTACAGAGGCACATTATCAGCAACCATCACTCCTGTGTTCCAATGGCACGTTGGGTTAGCTAATCCAAGTTTATAATTTTAAAAGGCTAATTGATCATGAGAAAACCCTTTTGCAATTATGTTAGCACAGCTGATTAAAGAACTTCAAACCCGCCAGAAACGTCATTTACGAGTGGTTCGTTTTCTGAAGCTGCAAACAGGAAGAGGGTGAGTCCGTACACAACTTTGTAACCCGTTTGAGAGAAAAATCCGCCACTTGTGAATACGGGGGATTGAAAGATGAATTGATTCATGACAAAATAGTACTGGGAATTGCAAATGAGAATACGCGCCGGCGTCTACTGAGAGAGAGAGGCTTAACATTAGTAACTGCCATTGAAATGTGCTGCACTGCTGAAGTCACTGACATGAGAATGAGAGCAATGGAAATGGAAACCCCACGCTCCGACGTTGATACTGTTCACGCTGTTGCTAGGCAGACATTCAGACAAAACCAATCGAGGCAGAGTAATACACCACGAACGGTGAACACAGAGAGCCCCGTAGCATGTAAATACTTTGGGAATACACACAACCGTGGCAAAGAGCACTGCCCTGCCTACGGAACACCATGCAGTGCTTGTGGAACTAATAATCACTTTGTGTGTCTCAAAAGCAAAAGAAGGGTGAGTGAGGGCAAGATTCACTGTTGATGATGTCACTCAATGTTCAGAGCAGAACACTGAAAGTGACATTTACATGCATGAATCAATTGGGGCTGTACACTCAAGAGGAAAGAAATGGTTTGTGACACTACGATTACACAACAAGCAACAACAATGTCAACTGGATTCCAGTGCTACATGCAACGTAATGAGCTACAAAGACAAAATCAATCTGGCACCTGACACACAACTATTGCCCAGCGATACTAAACTAAAGCTCTACTCAGGAGAGCTAATGAGCTCTATGGGCACCTTTGAGACCGAATGTGTTATTCAGGGACGCAAACACAAGCTGGAGTTTGAGATTGTGAAAACCAGCTAACATCCTCTCCTCTCAGGCTCTACATGTGAACGCCTGGGACTGATGCAGTTCACTGTACCAAAGGACCTGCACATTGTAGAGCATGTCCAGCATGGACCCCTGTCCAAAGAACAACTACTCAGCAGATATGACAATGTATTCAACAGTCCCGTTGAATCAGTGCCTGGGGAGGTACACTTTGAATTGGATGAGAGCGTCACTCCAGTCCAGTGTGCTCCTCGCAATGTGCCCATTGCAATGAAAGTGGCTGCGAAGGCCCAGCTGGACAAGTATGAGGCCGATGGCCACATGACATCTGTGACTGAACCAACTGACTGGATCAGCAATATGGTCATAGTGAAAAAAACAGAGAAGCTGAGGGTCTGCATCGACCCAAAGCATCTGAACCAAGCACTGAAACGATCCCACTACATCATGTCGACACTAGAGGATGTCCTATACGAGCTTCCCAAGGCCAAGATGCATTCCTTCAATGCAACCTGGATGAAGAAAGCAGCTTCATGACTACCTTCTGGACCCGCTGGGGTCAGAAACGCTGGCTCAAGATCCCATTTGGTGTCTCAGTGGCACCTGAGGTATACCAATGCAAGCAGCACGAGTTACTGGTTGGGCTCAAGGGCATTGAACCCATCGCCGATGATGTCCTGATCGTAGGCTGTGGTGACACAGACGAAGAAGCAGAACGCGACCACGGTGTGAAGCTCCTGGCACTGATGGAGCGCTGCCGATCGGCTAAGCTTCGTCCTGGCCTGAAGAAGCTGCAGTTCAAGGTGAAAGACGTCCACTTCCATGGCCACATTCTCTCATCAAAAGGCCTGAAGCCGGACCCAGACAAGGTCAGAGCGATCCTCGACATGCCAAACCCTGATGCAAAAGGAGTACAGCATCTCATCGGCTTTGCAAACTATCTTGCAAAGTTCATGCCACACTATCAGCAGTCTGTGAGCCTCTGAACCGGTTGCTGGACAAAGACACACCATGGCACTGGCTACCCAAGCACAAGGCCGCAGTGCAGGAGTTTAAATCTCTGGCTTCATCCATGCCAGTGTTGCGCTACTATGACGTCATGAAGCCTGTCACAATCCAGAGTGACTCCAGCCAAAGGGGACTTGGATGCTGCCTTATGCAGGAAGGCCAGCCCGTTGCGTTTGCCTCAAGAGCGCTCACCCCCACCGAACAAAACTATGCACAAATTGAGAAAGAGTGCCTCAGCATCGTCTTCTCCTGCCAGCGCTTCCATCACTACTTATATGGTCGAGAGCTGGTCACCGCTGAAACTGACCACAAACCACTCATTGTCATATTCAGTAAACCTCTCCTCAACATGCCCTAGAGGCTTCAAAGCATGCTCCTGACTACAGCCTGAAAAAAACTACAGCCTGAAGGTCATTTACAAGCCAGAACCAGAGATGTACATCAGCAACACACTGAGCAGGGCAACAGCACAATGTACAGGCAGAGGCACTGCCTATCGGTGGCATGCCATCTGTTTGCTACAGCAGGAACAACAAGATGTTCAACAGATCAATCAGGCAGACTACTTAAACACACAGATCACCGCCTAGCCCAGATCAGGCAACACACTGACAAGGATGAACACCTACAGTCACTGAAGTCCATGGCTCTTGCAGGTTGGCCATACCTGAAAGAGGAGACACCTTTCACAGTGAGAGAATACTGGACCTTTCGAGATGAGATCAGCGTGCAAAATGGCGTCTTATTCAGAGGTCAAAAGGTCATTATTCCCAAATCACGTTGGAGTCACGTTGGAGGTGACGCATGCTACCGCCAGGCTCGTGAAACATTATACTGGCCAAACATGGAAGCAGAAATTAAAGACTTTGTCAGCAGCTGTACCACATGCAACAAGTACGCTCATGAACAGCAAAAAGGAAACCATTATGTCACACAAACTGCCCACAAGGGCCTGGCAAATCGTCAGCATGGACTTATTCAGCCACAGACATAAGGACTATCTTCTCATTGTTGATCACTACTCTGACTTTTGGGAAATTGAACTGCTCCCTGACTTGTCTGCAGAGATGGTCATGGATGCAAGGCACAGTTTGCAAGGCAAGGTCAGCCTGACAAGTCCATCACGAACAATGGCCCACAATTCACTGCACAGTTCAAGCGTTTCGCCTCAGAAGGGGAGTTTGGCCACGTGACCTCCTCTCCAAGACACCCAAAAGCAAATGGCAAGGCAGAGTCAGCTGTCAAGATTGCAAAAAACCTGTTAAGCAGGGCCTTGCGTGACAGCAACGACCCGTGGAAAG
Source organism: Oncorhynchus clarkii lewisi (assembly GCF_045791955.1). Lineage (NCBI taxonomy): Eukaryota > Metazoa > Chordata > Actinopteri > Salmoniformes > Salmonidae > Oncorhynchus > Oncorhynchus clarkii. Next base: position 14,877,800 of record NC_092166.1, on the reverse strand, counting down.
CGATCTTACAGTGGAGGAATACACCCACCGAAAACATGAACAGCAGCCCAGCACAACCATCCCTGTAGCTAACAAGCTACTTGAGCCCTGCGTCATGGTTGGCGTCACGGACAAACTGCGCCACAGAAAGCAGCTTCTACGACCGGACTGCTCGCGACCTACCAGTCCTGGAGGTGGGTGAAACGATAAGGATGAAACCGCTGCCGGGAGACCACACAGGACTTTGGAGGCTGGGCACGTGCCTACAGAAAGTTGCACCACGTTCTTACCTGGTGGATGTTGGTGGTTCCCTCCATCGTCGCAATCGGGTGGATCTGCGCGTAGCAGAGCAGACAAACCAGAACACACCATACACTCACCTAGATGAGCTGGATCACAGTCCAGGCCTAAGGGTAAGGGACGCATAATTGAGACATGAGCCAACTGAAGGTGAGGCTTCTACCCCACCAAGTTCTCCAGCTCGTGGCCCTAATCCTACCCCTGTCAGAAACAATACTTACTCACGGGTGGGTCGGCTGTGCAAGCCACCGGACAGGCTTACTCTGTAAGCTAGAGACTGCGTTAACTTCCTATGGCTGGGGGCAGTATTGAGTAGCTTGGATGAATAAGGTTTCCAGAGGTGCCCAGAGTAAACTTAGTATATTTGGATAGAACTCATATGGCAGGCAAAAACCTGAGAAAAAATCCAACCAGGAAGTGGGAAATCTGAGGTTGGTCGTTTTTCAACTCATTCCCTATTGAAGATACAGTGGGATATTAGTCATGTTGCACTCCCTAAGGCTTCCACTAGATGTCAACAGTCTTTAGAACCTTGTTTGGTGCTTCTACTGTGAAGTGGGGGCGAATGAGAGGGGAATGAGTCAGAAGTCTGTCAGAATGCCTTGAGCTCATGACGCTCGTTCACGTGAGAGCGGGCTCTGTTCCATCGCAATTCTACAGACAAAGGAATTCTCCGGGTTGGAACATTGTTGAAGATGTATGTTAAAAACATCCTAAAGATTGATTATATATTTCGTTTGACACGTTTCTACGGACTTTAACGGAACTTTTGGACTTTTCGTCTGCTCGTGCGTCATGAAGTTGGATTACTGGGCTGAACGCGCTAACAACAAGGAGGAATTTGGACATAAATGATGGACTTCTGTTGACTGCACAATATGGCGGATATATGTTTGGCATGTTTGGTATCTGAGCGCCATACTCAGATTATTGCATGGTTTGCTTTTTCCGTAAAGCTTTTTTGAAATCTGACACAGCGGTTGCATTAAGGAGAAGTGTATTTAAAGTTCCTTGTATAACACTTGTATTTTCATCAACATGTATAATGAGTATTTCTGTAAATTGATGTGGCTCTCTGCAAAATCACTGGATGTTTTTGGAACTACTGAACATAATGCGTTAATGTATACTGAGATTTTTTTATATGAACTTTATCGAACAAAACATACACGTATTGTGTACCATGAAGTCCTTTGAGTGTCATCTGATGAAGATCATCAAAGGTTAGTGATGAATTATATCTCTATTTCTGATTTTTGTGACTCTTCTCTTTGGCTGGGAAAATGGCTGTGTTTTTCTGTGACTTGGCTCTGACCTAACATAATCGTTTGTGGTGCTTTTGCCGTAAAGCCTATTTGAAATCGGACACTGTGGTGGGATTAACAAGAAGTGTATCTTTAAAATGGTGTGAAGTACTTGTATGTCTGAGGAATTTTAATTATGAGATTTCTGTTGTTTTGAATTTGGCGCCCTGCACTTTCACTGGCTGTTGTCATATCGATCCCGTTAGCGGGATCTCAGCCATAAGAAGTTTTAACTTGTCCTCTGTTTATAAAAAAAATATTTAAAAAAGAGGAAGATGACAACTGAAGTAAAAAGAAAATGTAATGCTTTTTCAATTGTTATGACTTGACTGTTAAGAACTTAATGTTATGCCGTTATGTTTGCACTTTCTATTGAAAATGATGATGTTACGGAGTCTAGTTGATAGGTAATCGACTAGCTGGACTGTTCCCCGGACTCCGAGTGTAGGGACTTGTACAATGCATGAACAAGGCTATTGAACTTGAAATTTGGTGTCTGTCTTTATTCCTTTATCCAACATATAATACTGAAACAGATATTGACCAATACCTTTCACTGCAGTCTTTCACCACAGGACCCTAGAGGTATTACAGTCAATGCTTATGAACTGAATATTTGTATGTGAATTTCCATATATCAATGACACTAACAAAATGGTTGAATTGTTCAGCAACATATCCAGTGAACATGACTTTAGTGATGAAACTTACAGTTGAAGTCGGAAGTTTACATACACTTACGTTGGAGTCATTAAAACTCATTTTTCAACCACTCCACAAATGTCTTGTTAACAAACTATAGTTTTGACAAGTCGGTTAGGACATCTACTTTGTGCATGACACAAGTCATTTTTTCCAACAATTGTTCTCAGACAGATTATTTCACTTATAATTCACAATTCCAGTGGGTCAGAAGTTTACAAACACTAAGTTGACTGTGCCTTTAAACAGCTTGGAATATTCCAGAAAATTATGTCATGGTTTTAGAAGCGTCTGACAGACTAATTGACATTATTTGAGTCAATTGGAGGTGTACCTGTGGATGTATTTCGAGGCCAACCTTCAAACTCAGTGCCTCTTTGCTTGACATCATGGGAAAATCAAAAGAAATCAGCCAAGACCTCAGAAAAATAATTGTAGACCTCCACAAGTCTGGTTCATCCTTGGGAGCAATTTCCAAATGTCTGAAGGTACCACGTTCATCTGTACAAACAATAGTACGCAAGTATAAACACAATGGGACCATGCAGCCGTCATACCGCTCAGGAAGGAGACGCGTTCTGTCTCCTAGAGATTAACGTACTTTGGTGCGAAAAGTGCAAATCAATCCCAGAACAACAGCAAAGGACCTTGTGAAGATGGACCTTGTGAGGAAAATTATGTGGATTTATTGAAGCAACATCTCAAGACATCAGTCATGAAGTTAAAGCTTGGTCGCAAATGGGTCTTCCAAATGGTCAATGACCCCAAGCATACTTCCAAAGCTGTGGAAAAATGGCTTAAGGACAACAAAGTCAAGGTATTGGAGTGGCCATCACAAACCCTGACCTCAATCTTATAGAACATTTGTGGGCAGAACTGAAAAAGGATGTGTGAGCAAGGAGGCCTACAAACCTGACTCAGTTACACAGCTGTGTCAGGAGGATTGGCCAAAATTCACCCAACTTATTGTGGGAAGCTTGTGGAAGGCTTCCCGAGACGTTTGGCCCAAGTTGAACAATTTAAAGGCAATGCTACCAAATGCTAATTTAGTGTATGTAAACTTCTGACCCACTGGGAATGTGATGAAAGAAATAAAAGCTGATAGAAATAATTCTCTCTACTATTATTCTCACGTTTCACATTCTTAAAATAAAGTGGTGATCCTAACTGACCTAAGACGGGACATTTTTACAAGGATTAAATGTCAAGAATTGTGAAAAACTGAGTTTAAATGTATTTGGCTAGGTGTATGTAAACTTCCGACTTCAACTGTAAAACAAAAAAAATGACTTATCAGATTCATACATATTTGCACTACTCATATACTGTATACATATTTTTTTGTGAAACATGTAATTTAATTAATTGTCAAAGTTCCAAGATGAGGTAAGATTTCTCAATTGCTGCATATGATTTAGTGCTAATTGACTTAGTAATGAACTGCAGTTACTGTCAATGGTTAGCTGACTGATATATCCTAGCTACCTCGCTAACTATTGATAATCTTATTAAATGAGGCTATACAGACAAAACAACAGCATCTATTGCTAGACTAGAGATATCAGGGACCTCCCGAGTGACACAGCAGTCTGAAGGCACTGCATCGCTGTGCTTGAGGTGTCACTACAGATCCGGGTTCGACCCCGGCCGCGACCGGGAAACCCATGAGGCGGCGCACAATTGGCACAGTGTTGTCTGGGTTAGGGGAGGGTTTGGCTGGCCAGGATGTCCTTGTTACATCGCACTTTAGCGACTCCTTGTGGCAATCCTGGTGCATGCACGCTGAGAGTTGTGCAGTGTTTCCTCCGACACATTGTTCGGCTGACTTAAGCGAGCAGTGTGTCAAGAAGCAGTGCGGCTTGGCAGGGTCTTGTTTCAGAGGACGCATATGGGTAATATATTTTTTAATGCCTTTTTCTCCCCGATCTCTAACTAATGAAAAGGAAGAAACTAGAGAAAGTACACAAGCCTTGATAAGTTCCATCCATCTCGTATGATTACCTAGCCAAGGCTAGTGTGCATCCTTCATAAATGTGAGTTCATATTCTTACAATTCATGCTAATTTGCATTTTTACCGCAAGCTAGTAACTCTAAGCTTGCTCTTGTTTCTGTCATCCAATTTGAGACATTTAGCATATCAGTGTCTAGTCGTATATTCCCTGTGGCTGTATGGATTTATACTTTATAGATTGTGTGGGTATTTTGTTAGCAATGACCTTGTGGATGCATTATACATTCAAATTCATGCAGCTGTGTGAGGATGATGGTGCTCCTCAGTACTGCTGTGTAGTTTCACTCCTCTGATCATTCATTAGTGAAGTCACAGCTATGGTGTTAGGTTGTATTGCCCTGTGCAGCAGATAACCTATTGTAGCCATATTATTTATAGCTTATGTAATTGCAGGTTGTATTAAGCCTATACCTTCCATTTACTATTGTACTTAATTTCTCCCTTTTCAGAATCACACACACTCTTGGTTAACACAATTGTCAAGCCATGCACTGTGCTGTGCTGTGCTGTGCCATTTACTACGATATGTCAATCAGCGTCATTAAACAACCTCAACTAGATTCCTACCGGTCTGTCATCTGTGCCCTTACAAGCGCCTGGAAGAGAACAAGTAAACCTAACCCTACAGAATATACAGTCCACCAAGTCCTCAACTACAGTAACTACCAATTGGATATAACGAAATTGTGGAGAAACAATGGGTAAAAAGTTACCAAAACATATACCCCCCCAAAAAAATCTAAGAAAGACTAGAGATATCCCCTAGCTATAGCTGGTCGGTGGTTGGCATCCTCTCTCACACCAAAACATACCTGCAGTTTAGAGACAGATGGAGAGAGAGAGAGAGAGAGAGAGAGAGCATGATTTAGCCTTGTGTTTTTTGTATTCTAACACGGGCAGTCATCATAATCATCAGGAGGTGAAGTGCAAAACTGACCTTGGATCATTAACTCTGAGACTACAACATCTCTATCTGTATTTCTATGTAAAACATCTCTTTAATAATACTTCCTGTTGACTCGACCAAGTGACCTCTCACCTCTGATCATGTTGTGACCTCTATGTAGCCAGTTCAAATGGGGGAGGGGTTCACTGACACAGCTGATATAACCTAAAGGATTTAGGGAGAAGGGGAGAGAGAGATAAAGTGAAGGATAGAGACTGTTATTGAGAAAATTAGGTAGTAAAGAGACAATGTTCAACAGGAATATGTGTGTGTGGCCTCACCTGGTGTCCACACTAATTGGCTGCAGAGTACTTTATGCTGAAAAACATGAACAGACACAAGGACAAGCAATATAGCGTAGTTATAGAAATAATGAAGTGTCTTACTATTCTCCATGGTTAGCACTCTTGCCGTTCTTTGAAGGTGGAAGGAGCCACAGTTATACACCTGATCCTGCTTATTGCACAACACAATCCATCAATCAGATTGATACATGAGTGTGTAGGTGTGGGTTATAGGGTGTCTAATTGTTCTACATTGTTTCAATATGGGTGACTTAAAATAGCCTGTTTTGTTTTTGTACAGACATCACACCCTTACCTACACAACACCCTCACCTGAGAAGTAGAAATCAAAGGGAGAAAAACTGGAAATTGAATAACTGCAGTTGAAATGGAAGAATACTCTTATTGCAATATGGATGGCTCTTAAAAGAGCCTTTGGTTGTGTATAGTGTAGTCTATGGTGTTGCCAGGGAACAGCATTATCTTCGAAGAAGTAGGAGGTAAAGATCTCCCGTACACGGATTGCCTATCTTGCTGTGTTGTTGGACCCCATCCTTGAAACATCCTGCTGAGCAGCAGACTTCTCCTCTGGCACACGGCGTCGAGCTGCAGATCCCCTCCTGGTCCTCGTTTCCATCCTCATGAAGTTAATGCATGCAGGACACAGGTATCAAATCAAATCAAATTGTATTAGTCACATGCACCGAATACAACAGGTGCAGACCTTACAGTGAAATGATTACTTACTTACCTAACCAACAATACAGTAAAAAAAAATACGGATAAGAGTAAGAAATAAAAGTACCAAGTAATTAAAGAGCATCAGTAAAATAACAATAGCGAGACTATATACAGGGGGGTACCGGTACAGAGTCAATGTGCGGGGGCACCGGTTAGTTGAGGTAATATGTACATGTAGGTAGAGTTATTAAAGTGACTATGCATAGATGATAACAACAGAGAGTAGCAGCGGTGTAAAAGGAAGGGGGGCAATGCAAATAGTCTGGGTAGCCATTTAATCAGGTATTCAGGAGTCTTATGGCTTGGGGGTAGAAGCTGTTAAGAAGCCTCTTGGACCTAGACTTGGTGCTCCGGTACCAAGAGAACAGAGAGAACAGTATGTGACTAGGGTTGCTGAAGTCTTTGACAGGTAACCTTCACAGGCCTGAATTCCCCCAGGAGGCAGTTCCAGATGTCCCAGGTCACCCAACCTTGCAGTGCCCTACACGGTAACTCTAGACAATCGTTTTGAAGGAATCTCCAGTTACAAGGTATCTGTAGGAACAGTGGCGGTTCTAGCTTGTATGGCTCCTGGGCTAGCCCCCCCCCCCCCCCCCCCCCCGACCCCCTGAATTTTGGCACCACACGGACAGGTCTGTGACCTCATCCCTATAGGCTGTCTCGTCGTTGTCGGTGATCAGGCCTACCACTGTTGTGTCATCGGCAAACTTAATTATGGTGTTGCAGTCGTTCCTGGCCGTGCAGTCAAGAGTGAACAGGGAGTACAGGAGGGTACTGAGCACACACCCCTGAGGGGCCCCTGTGTTGAGGATCAGTGTGGCGGATGCGTTGTTACCTATCCTTACCACCTGAGGGCGGCCCGTCAGGAAGTCCAGGATCAAGTTGCAGAGGGATATGTTTAGTCCCAGGGTCCTTAGCTTATCGATGAGCTTTGAAGGCACTATGTTGTTGAACGCTGAGCTGTAGTCACTGAATATCATTCTCACATAGGTGTTACTTTTGTCCAGGTGGGAAGGGGCAGTGTGGAGTGCAATAGAGATTGCATCATCTGTGGATCTGTTAGGGTGGTATGCGAATTGGAGTGGGTCTAGGGTTTCTGGGATAATGGTGTTGATGTGAGCCATGACCAGCCTTTCAAAGCACTTCATGGCTACAGACGTGAGTGCTACGAGTTGATTTCTCCATTGTGTTATCGACTGTACGTTTGTTTATCTCATGTGTAACTCTGTGTTGTTGTTTGTGTTGCACTGCTTTGCTTTATCTTGGCCAGGTTGCAGTTGTAAATGAGGACTTGCTCTCAACTGGCCTACCTGGTTAAATAAAGGTGAAATAAAAAAATAAAAATGAGCCGTCCCACGTTCGCACCGCCCAACGGTCCCACGCCCTCTCCGCTCCTCACCGCTATCCTTCCATTGAAAATGAATGGGAAGTGGTGTTTCACTGCGCGGCATCGTGTGCTAGTGTACACGGAGAATTAGAGGGTAAGGTGGAGGTCCCACCATGTCACCACCCATCAATTCCTCTCAGATCTCCACAAATGTCTATACTCTTGGCAGTAAGGACTAGGGGTTGTTTCTGGACAGGCCATGTGTATTGTGATTGCTCAGCCAGTCAGGCAGTCTGTAATAGCTGTCAAATAAAAAAATGTAATAGCTGTCAAATACTTTCTTTTTCTGTCCTTGGAAGATTATCTCAATTACATTTCCTTGATTCGTTGCATCCTCATCTCCTCTTCTTCTTCTCATAACCCATTGGATGAGAAGGTCAGGGGTCACTCCCCTTGATGCAAATAATCAAGGAATGCAATTGAGATTCTCCCCTAACAGAGGGAGTTGAAGAGACGTGCGCCTGCCTGCCTGCCTGCCTGCCTGCCTGCCTGCCTGCCTGCCTGCCTGCCTGCCTGCCTGCCTGCCTGCCTGACTGACTGACTGACTGATGTGGTTATTCTGAGCTATGAATTTGTGGGTTTTAAGGACCTTACATGTTTTATAGCACACCATTAGCAATATTCCAGTACTATATAATAGCACTATTTCCTAGTTAATCACCGACAGTTGAAATGTCTGGAATGAATCTTTTCAATAATACTTTCAGTTAGAGCCCCTGGATTCTTCCTGACCATGTTACTTGACCAGGAAAAACTCTGTGTTATGCAGTAGTTGTACTCTATCACAAGGACAGTTTGTCTGGTCAGCTCACATGTCTCAGAAGAACTCAGGGCATTGTTTTATCAGGTCCTTGAAGATAATTGGTCGTCAAGGTACAGTACTAAGGTAAAAAGGAAAGGAAGCTTTTCAAAACAATTGGGATGCTGTCTTCCCTTCTATTGTAATATTAAAGCTCTACCATTAGATGGCAGCAGTTATCTGCTTTGACTTCTGGACACCTGAGGTGAAACACATCTCATCAAACTTTTCTACAGCCTACACTACAGCAATGGTTAATCCCCAAGCGCTTTTTTATCTCATATCTGAAGTAATTCAAGAGAGAGTTAAACTGGAGATGAACGTGTGGGGGGTTTCCATTTCTGTCTGCATGAAGCTACTGTGGGTTATAAATAAGCTAATTGTCCAGTGTTTATTGGAAGGAGAGGGCAACTGATGGTGTGCTCTGAAATTCCCAAATGCCTTCCAGATAATGAATAAAGCTGAAATGACAGTCACAATACCATGATGATGCAACTGCCACCACCACATAAGAACATGAAGTGAACTCACTGACCACATGAAGGAGTTAACAGACACTGTGGTTGAGCTGAGAGTTTTAATCCCAGATGGGGTGACACATTTCAACTAACTGTCTCAGTATTCACTAGGTTGTCATAAGAAGAGGTGGAAGATGGCAGGATTTTCACACTTAAAGACATGTGTGGAATAACACAGAGAGCAAGAGAAAACCAGCAAAACTGGATTGGAAAGCATTCTGTAAAAAGGGGAAAACCAGAGGGAAGTCGAGGATGTGTTTGTGTTGTACAGCAATGAAGTTGGAGGTGGGTATTTGTGTGTGTGTGTGTGTGTGTGTGTGTGTGTGTGTGTGTGTGTGTGTGTGTGTGTGTGTGTGTGTGTGTGTGTGTGTGTGTGTGTGTCCTCTGCATCCAGCTCTCTGCCTGCAGCTCTCTGATCTAGACACTTAGGCTACAAAGGCAAAATTGATTTTGTGTTGACATGAAAATTAACAATTAGTGGTGCAACACTAGAGTGTCGACTCTACAATAGTTATATGTGTAACACATACAAACACATACAAACACATACAAGCACCCAGTATTCATTCGGGTATGCGCGCACTCTAATGCGCGCCACCCGTACGAAAAATAGGTTTTAAGTACATTTGTTCTGACGTCACTTGTATCGATCTTTTTAGCATTTTCCTTCTCGAGTCGTTCCACATCGTTGTCACCTGCAAATACTAAATACTCAAAAGGAATGTAATGTAATATTTGGAACATGTTTCTGCCCTCTAGATATCTAAATACGCACAATGTTTTGAATTGTATCATTTGGTTTTGTGGCTGGTTTCGATACAGTGATTTTTTGCGCGAGTGACTGACTGCAGTGGAGCGGTTCCTTCAACACAAACGCGACACTTGGCGATGGAGCAGAAACCACCAGCTACAGAAGCATAATCTCTTACATTGCCAAAATTACGGGCGGAATTAAATACAACTCTCTGTCTCCGGCCTCTCAAAGGAGAGACAGGAGGTTCATCATGTCTGCAAAAGAGAGATTAAAAGGGAAGATGACCAAAGACAGCGTTACCTTACTGCCATGTTTCTATTTCGTTGAGGTAGGTGAGTTAGTACAATTAGGAATTAGAACACTATAATAATAATATAATTTAATAGAATATCTATGGTTTTGAATGAATATGCGGTCACTGACAGCGGAAATGCAACAAAATGCAGCTGTATCTTATTGTATGCATCTCATTGCCTACAGGTAGCCGCGCAAAATGTGCGTAATTTTCAGTCACGGCGCTGTGCATTGGTATGGCAGTCACGATCAAAGCTAGGATTAATGATGAGGTTGCCATAAAGCTACTTATTCAAGGTTAACGAGCTCTCCTCATGTCTTTCTGTCATTTGTGTCATATCACAGATTCATACAGTAGCGATGATGTAAAGTGGTGAACATGATAGAGAATAAATCATTTTAATCTTGTGACTCGAATATTCACATCTCTCTTGTTTAATCTCTATTTTATCGATCATATAACTCAACACCCACATAATTTAGAGAATGTTCGTCCAAAACTAGTTGGATTATGCAAAAATGACTCCCAAGGGTGCGTTGAAGAAAAAACAGGAAGGAAAAATATTTAGCCCTGTTAGTTTTCTCCCACGCAGTGATTATAATGAAACTGCAAATCATGAATATTGATATGCCATGCTAGTTTATGCAGGATTACTCTGTTATACAGCATGTGACGCCTATGTAAAATGACATAAGCCTATACAGCCAATGGATTAATACATGCATTAGCATTTTTTGTGACTAGAGGCCTAACTGACAAAGACAGTAATGTCATCTGCTGAATCTGGGAGCTCTCCATAGTACTGAAGACTGCTGCGTGGTTTCAATGCATTATTATGAGTTTGATGATGCTCCAACAAATATGTAGGTTTTACCATTCATTATAGATCAAGTGAAGATTAACCATAGATGATTACCTGAAAGAGCATCGGGTGGGTCTAATGTTTTCCCCTACATAGGCTACATTTACACAGGCCTAATTCTGATATTTTTTACACAAATTGATCTTTTGACCAATCAGCTCTGAAAAAGATCTGAATTGGGCTGCCTGTGTAAATGCAGCCATTGAAGGCTATATGGCCTGGTTCTTGGATGTACACATGGGAGAGGGGCACGATGCCCATATTAAGTAGGACAAGCATTCTCATGGGGCTTCTATAGTGCAGGTAAGGAGGGTTGCAATGCAAACCTATGTCATTGACAAGCAGAGGTCCTCTCTTCTTTGTCTGTTAACGCTGACTCTTTTGGTTTTACATTTACATTTTTTGTCATTTAGCAAACGCTCTTATCCAGAGAGACTTACAGTTTGTGCATTCATTTTACGGTACAGTTGAAGTCAGAAGTTTACATACACCTTAGCCAAATACATTTAAACTCAGTTTTTCACAATTCCTGACATTTGATCCTCGTAAAAATTCCCTGTCTTAGGTCAGTTAGGATCACCACTCTATTTTAAGAATGTGAAATGTCAGGTTTGTAGGCCTCCTTGCTCACACCTGCTTTTTCAGTTCTGCCCACAAATTTTCTATAGGATTGAGGTCAGGGCTTTGTGATGGCCACTCCAATACCTTGACTTTGTTGTCCTTCAGCCATTTTCCATGACGTTGGAAGTATGCTTGGGCACATTGTCCATTTGGAAGACCCATTTGCGACCAAGCTTTAACTTCCTGACTGAAGCTTCAATTTATCCACATTATTTTCCTCCCTCATGATGCAATCTATTTTGTGAAGTGCACCGGTCCCTCTTGCAGCAAAGCACCCCCAGAAAAGCCACCCCGTGCTTCATGGTTGGGAAGGTGTTATTCGGCTTGCAAGTGTAACAGTATAATTTCTGTCCCTCTCCTCACCCCTACCTGGCCTCGAACCAGGGACCCTCCGCACACATCAACAACTGACACCCACAAAGCATCGTTACCAATCGCTCCACAAAAGCCGTGGCAGAGCAAGGGGAACAACTACTTCAAGGCCTCAGAGCAAGTGACGTCACCGATTGAAATGCTATTAGCGCACACCCAGCTAACTACCTAGCCATTTCACATCGGTTACACTCACCCCCCTTTTGACCTCCTCCTTTTCTGCAGCAGCCAGTGATCCGGGTCAACAGCATTAATGTAACAGTTTTAGCTTCTGTCCCTTTCCTCACCCCTACCTGGGCTCAAACCAGGGACCCTCTGCACACATCAACAACTGACACCCACGAAGCATCGTTACCCATCACTCCACAATAGCCGCGGCCCTTGCAGAGCAAGGGGAACAACTACTTCAAGGTCTCAGAGCGAGTGTCATCACAGATTGAAATGCTATTAGTGCGCACCCCGCTAACTAACTAGCCATTTCACATTGGTTACACAAGCCTCCCCCTTTTCCTCCAAACATATTGATGGTCATTATGGCCAAACAGTTCTATTTTTGTTTCATCAGACCAGAGGACATTTCTCCAAAAAGTACGATCTTTGTCCCCATGTGCAGTTGCAAACCGTAGTCTGGCTTTTTATGGCGGTTTTGGAGCAGTGGCTTCTTCCTTGCTGAGAGGCCTTTCAGGTTATGTCGATATAGGACTCGTTTTACTGTGGATATAGATACTTTTGTACTTGTTTCCTCCAGCATCCTCACAAGGTCCTTTGCTGTTGTTCTGGGATTGATTTGCACTTTTCGCACCAAAGTACGTTAATCTCTAGGAGACAGAACGCGTCTCCTTTCTGGAGCGGTATGACGGCTGCGTGGTCCCATGGTGTTTATACTTGCGTACTATTGTTTGTACAGATGAACGTAGTACCTTCAGGCGTTTGGAAATTGCTCCCAAGGATGAACCAGACTTGTGGAGGTCTACAATTATTTTTCAGAGGTCTTGGCTGATTTCTTTTGATTGTCTTATTATGTCAAGCAAAGAGGCACTGAGTCTGAAGGTAGTCCTTGAAATACATCCATAGGTACACCTCCAATTAACTCAAATTATGTCAATTAGCCTATCAGAAGCTTCTAAAGCCATGACATCATTTTCTGGAATTTTCCAAGCTGTTTAAAGGCACAGTCAACTTAGTGTATGTTAACTTCTGACCCACTGGAATTATAAGTGAAATAATCTGTATGTTAACAATTGTTGGAAAAATTACTTGTGTCATGCACAAAGTAGATGTCCTAACCCGACTTGACAAAACTATTGTTTGTTAACAAGGAACTTGTGGAGTGGTTGAAAAACGAGTATAAATAACTCCAACCTAAGTGTATGTAAACTTCCCACTTCAACTGTAGCTAGGTAAGACAACAAGATATCAGTCATAGTAAGTAGAACTGTTCATCAATAAAGCAGCTATCAGCAAGGTCAATGCTGCTCGATAACAACACAAATGTCATGCTAACTTGTGAGTGAGAGGAAAACAAGATACGAGTAATGAAAATGGAGAAACCACACAGTGGTGCACGATGTCTAATTTGAGCACCAAGCAGCGTTCTCTGCTCCATCCTCTACTTCTTCCTCTACCCTCTTTAGCTGAATATGTCGACTGTGTTTGCTATGCTTCAGTAAACATAAAGAACCTCAACAGGACATGAATGCAGGCTAACTCTCTGTCTAAGTGTGACATCAACAAGAAGGATAGCCCTTGGTAGACAATGGATCTGCTCCCTGAGAGAGAGAGAGAGAGAGAGAGAGAGAGAGAGAGAGAGAGCGAGAGAGAGAGAGAGAGAGGGAGAGAGAGAGAGAGAGAAAGAGAGAGAGAGAGAGAGAGAGAGAGAGAGAGAGAGGGAGAGAGGGAGAGAGAGAGAGAGAGAAAGAGAGAGAGAGAGAGAGAGAGAGAGAGAGAGAGAGAGAGAGAGAGAGAGAGAGAGAGAGAGAGAGAGAGAGAGAGAGAGAGAGAGAGAGAGAGAGAGAGAGAGAGAGAGAGAGAGAGAGAGAGAGAGAGAGAGAGAGAGAGAGAGAGAGAGAGAGAGAGACTCCATCTAGGGAGAGTATGAGGGATCATTGGATTATAAAAGTGTGAAACCCTGGGACCTAAATCACTGGCCTCGCTAGCCACTTGATCTTGCGAGCTGCCCTGGTGGCCCAGTCTCTTCTATCATAGGATTGCAATGAAATACAAAACATTATCTCTGGAAACCATGAACTCAAGTTATGTTGAATAACTTAAAAATAGTGTATGGTCATAGAAATAGAATCGCTAGAATGCCATCCATCATGGCGTTATTGACTTGAATGGGGATTCCTATTTCTATGGTTATGGTTAGTATTCGACTTTTGCTACATAACTACAGCAGAAGTGGCTAATACAATGGTTGCTCAAACAGAGCCTTCCAGATTTATTGGAATTGCATTTTTGTAATTTGCCCTTTGGTGGGGGACAACCTACTGTTCCTCCTTACCTTCAGCCTATTCAGATAGATGTTCCTTTACAACTGCTTAGTGACAGGCAAGATGGTCGTGCAGATCATCATTCAGTTATTTGCTTCATGGAGCTCAATTATATAGTAAATTAACTAGTGTCATCACAACAAGCAGAAAGCCTACACAACCTGGATGTCAGTAATCAAACAGATGCAGGAACAGACTTGCATGATAAGCTCTTATTAAACGAGCACAAGGTTGCAAAGTGCTATCAGTGTGGTGGGCAACCAGGCAGCATCCATGTAGCACAGCTTCTAAGGTGTTTGTTTGTGATTAGGTTCATACCAATAGTTTGCTAGGCATTATTTTGATGCCATTGTTTATGTCCGTTTATTCTTTTGCTCATAAATAGTAGGTCAAAATTCTGGTTTTGGTTGTTTTAGTAGTAGTAGTAGTAGTAGTGGTATAGTAGTAGCAGTAGTATAGTATAGTAGTAGTAGTAGTAGTAGTATAGTAGTAGCATTATTAGCATCAGTAGTAGTATTAGTAGTAGTATAGTAGTTGTAGTAGTATAGTATTAATAGTACTAGTAGTAGTATAGTAGTAGTAGTAGCATTGTCAGCTGTTGTGGTCATTAGTTGAACCAGTTATTGTAGCATTATATCAATCATGATGATCCTCTTCATTATTTTGTTAATGCCAGTATAATTTTAAGCAAGACCTTATCGTTTATAGCGCTGGTATATTAGCAGGTTGGAAACTGCATGAAGAAATAACCCATTGACCCATACTGGGTTGGCTCCAAATTCCTTCTGGTTGGAGTCTTAAATGACCTGAATTAGTCTAATTTAGAACTAGTGATTCAATCAGATCAAAATTTAACGGGCAGTAGGCGACACCTACATAGCTGATGTTTTGGCGGTGTCAGAGGTGTAACTGCGTGTAAACGCGTTACAAGTTCAGAAAGAGAAAGTTTAGGCTATATAGAAATAGTTATTTATTTAACCTTTGTTTAACTAGGCAAGTCAGTTAAGAACAAATTCTTATTTACAATGACGACCTACTCCGGCCAAACCCGGACGACGCTGGGCCAATTGTGCGCTGCCCTATGGGACTTCCAATCACGATGGGATGTGAAACAGCCTGGATTCAAACCAGGGACTGTAGTGACACCCCTTGCACTGAGATGCATGAGATGCAGTGCCTTAGACCGGTACGCCACTCGGGAGCTCTAATAACGAAGATCAAATCATTCAATGAAATAATTAGGATTTCTATCAGCCTATTGGAAGTGTAGAATACATCTCAAATTCTAGTTTGCCGAGAGCCCCTTGTGGATTTGCCATCTCTAACGCAGTTCCACCTCCGACATGTGGATATCGGCTAAAGCAGATCTGATTGAATTGAACCCTTAGTCTCCATCATTCAGTGCATGATGGAGAAAGCCTCAGGAGGGAGGAGTTGTATAGGGCCAGGAGTTTTTCCTTACCTTGTGACCTGGTGCGAGAAACTCCTGGTGCGAGAAAGTCCCATTTGTGTACATTTACTTTAAAGAGTTCCGTACTGTAACCCCCGTCCCCAACAGAGAACATTGATCTCACTCATGTAAGATCTGTAAATGTAGCTCCTGAAGATGCCTTTGGTCAGCTGTAGTAAGATAACATTTCCCTTCAAATGTTACATTTCCATCGTTTTTGATCGCTTGCCCATACTGATCCTCAACAGATCGTATGCTATCCCGTTCTGTTGCTGTTGTAATCATTTGTAATCACCATTGGCAAGAGGCATATGGAAACTGTCTGTGTAATTGCTGTAGAAATTCAGTTCTCACAGAACACTCAGATAATTGCTTTTCTTTGCTGAGGTAGAGAGAACTATAAATGGAGAATGAATGGAAAATCCACCCTGTGTAACCACTGTGCTTTCATAAGCCACTGTAAGCCATTGTATGTTCTCTATGTTCA
This sequence comes from Oncorhynchus clarkii lewisi, assembly GCF_045791955.1. Taxonomy (NCBI): domain Eukaryota; kingdom Metazoa; phylum Chordata; class Actinopteri; order Salmoniformes; family Salmonidae; genus Oncorhynchus; species Oncorhynchus clarkii. The sequence continues at coordinate 14,861,495 of NC_092166.1, read as the reverse complement.
GGTCATGTTTTTGTGCTTTGGTAACAGTTTCAAGTTTCAAGTTTTATTAGTGGTATGTACTTGAGACACATGGTATACACCGTCCAATGAAATGCTTACTTGCAGGTTCCTTCTCGACAATGCAACAACAATAATAAAAGATAAGAGTACAAACATTAAGTAACTCAGTTGGTCATCAACAGGTGCTAGGGGTAAATCTTTTATATAGAGACTTCCATTCTGTTATGTTAGCCATTACAAGTATAATTGGGGTCCAATCACTCTTACCACAATTGTGTATAATATAGAACCACTTATTCCTATTGTATCCTTTATGTTTTTTAGTTTGCCAAATTAAATTGTAGTTCAAGTTATTAAATCACTGAATGGAAGCATTTTCTGATCCTTTGTGGCCCTGTCTGGAAAGATAATTATAGTTTAAAAGTCCTCAGCACTCAGGAAGGATGAGGATCACTCAGGAAGTATGAGGATCACTCAGAAAGGATGAGGATAACTCAGGAAAGATTATGATCACTCAAGAAGGATGAGGATTACTCAGGGAGAATGAGGATTACTCAGGAAGGATGAGGATCACTCAGGAAGGATGAGGATTACTGAGGAAGGATGATGATTACTCAGGAAGGATGAGAATTACTCAGAAAGGATGAGGATAACTCAGGAAAGATTATGATCACTCAAGAAGGATGAGGATTACTCAGGGAGAATGAGGATTACTCAGGAAGGATGAGGATCACTCAGGAAGGATGAGGATTACTGAGGAAGGATGAGGATTACTCAGGAAGGATGAGAATTACTCAGGAAGGGTGAGTATCATTCTGGAAGGATTAGGATTACTCAGGTCAAGATAAGGATCAATCAGGAAGGATGAAGATTACTCAGGAAGGATGAGGATTACTCAGGAAGGATGAGGATCACACAGGGAGGATGAGGATCACTCAGAAAAGATGAGAGTTACTCGGTAAGGATGTCATTTTGAAGAATAGTGGGTTGTCTTTTGGATGGCTTGTCTGACAGTGCTCTAATGCTAGTCTGTTTTCGGTCTGCTGCTTGCCATATGTTCTTAAGACAGCTTCTAACCTTTCCCCCTCTTTGTCTCTCATTTCTCTCTCTCGCTCTCTCTCTCTCTCTCTCGCTCTCTCTATCTCTCTCTCTCCCATCTCTCTCTCTCTCTATCTCTCTTTCTCTCTCTCTCTCTCTCTCTCTCTCTCTCTCTCTCTCTCTCTCTCATCTCTCTCTCTCTCTCTCTCTCTCTCTCTCTAGCTTCCTATCCTGGCCTCCTCTGTGGTCAGTCTGTATTTTCTGGAGCTGACAGATGTGTTCAAACCGGTGCGGTCAGGTTACAGCTGCAATGACCGAAGTCTGAGCATGCCCTACATCGAGCCCGCTCAGGAGGCCATCCCCTTCCTCATTCTCTTCAGTCTGGCCTTCGCTGGACCTGCAGCCACGGTCAGTGTAACCACAAACCTCATTCCTGTGGTGGAATTATTGTAATCAAAAGGAGAGACTTTTAGATTTCTTCAAAACAATCAAACTTTATTATTTAATTAGTGCAGTAATGGAGCTGGTCGGTAAACACCCCTGGAGGTGATCACTGAGAACTCAACGATGGGATTTGAGCCACAGCATTTTATAGCAAAATCCATCCTCCTGGATGACAAACAACAGATGTATGGAATGGATTTAAGAATTTTAACTCACATGTAGAAAATGCATACATTCTTCATAAAACAAGAAGCATAAAAGCAATAACTCATTGCATGTGTTCCTGCATGTGACCAGCTGCTATAGCACTGGCTCAGCCTCCTCCCAAGAAATGTAGCACTGTCTCCCATTTCAACCCCCAACACATATTCTAACTATTCTACCAATTTGTCTGGGGAGGTCATGATGCACAGTCACCTGCACGAACCCATGAAGAAAAACATAAGATGCATACAGATTATGAGGTTCAAAGCTATATCTTCATAGACAGTGAAAAGCACATATTTAATGCATAATGCAGTGCATGCAACAATGGAGTTTAATAAAATAAGCTTTAGTTATCTAGCACACTCTAATGGATCAGCATGGTGGAAATAGCTATTTCCATCCCAGAAACAGAAATTAGCATATCTTGTTGGACAAATCCAGATAGTGACTCCTGGTTTAAGTTAAATGTATTCCGTTGGTGCCAAATGAACATGACCCAAGACAAGCATCATGATTCCAATAGATCAAATAGATTAGGATCAGTTTTACTCTCCGGATCAGAGTTCACCCTCTCCATTCACCAGAGCATGCTGAGAATAGTGTCAACATCTTAAATTCATAACAGCAGTGTGCTCTTACTCTTAAGGGACCCTAATTGCACTACCAAGGGATCACATCTAATGCTTTAGGACCTGTTTGCTGGCAAACTCACTCAGTCCTGGTTTACTCTCTGTGAGTGTGGATAGTCCCCCTCTAAGGGTTCTATATTTAGTGTACCAGCAAAATTCACTCTTCATATTTCACTTCTAAGGGTTACTCACGGCCAGCATGTCCTTATACTCAGTGTGTTCCTTCCAAAGGGTTCATCCACTTATCAGTGCTCACATCTTATGGTTTATTCATGCTGAATGAGAGTTCACTCCTAAGGGTCCAGGGAGAAGGGTTTGCTTACAATGTCTGGGGTTCATTCCAAAAAGTATCACATTTAATAATTTAGCATTCTCATTTTCCTGGATTAATCAGAAGGGTTTTCTCCCTAAAGTATGCTCAGATGTGTTTACTCATGCAGATGAATTCGCTCATAGGCAATGGGATCACTTCTAAGGGAAGTGTATGCTCCCTAGAGTTTTTTCTTGTAGAGTGGTTCCGCTTTTAGGGTCTAGTTAAGAATAGGTTTTCATTGTTTTAATATTTAATATCTCACTCTTCCAGAAGTGTTCTGCTCTTGGGTGTAGGGGTCAAGTGTCATCATTTTGCTAAAGGTCATAGTTTTGTAATCTTCTATAAAGATAACATCTCTATGTTGTTCTGTCTATGGTGTCTTCTGTATTCTAAACACTAGTAATGTGAGAAAACAGCAAACCTTAAGGTGTCTGCGAGACAGTTTCCCATGGACTTTTATGAAAAGTGTTGGCCTAAAATATAATGTCCTGATTTTGCTGATTGATGATCACCCCAAATCTTCATTAATTTGACATGTTACATTCATACAATTTTCCATTAATTTGACGTGTTATATTCATACAATTCTCCATTAATTTGACGTGTTATATTCATACAATTCTCCATTAATTTGACGTGTTATATTCATACAATTTTCCATTAATTGGACATGTTATATTTGTACAATTCTTAGCATCACTCTGCTGCTGCTCTCTCTCAATGCTCCTCAGCAAATATTCCCCTGACTGCGTCTCGCTCGGCGACACATTCTCTTTCTCTCCTTCGACTGTTATCACCTAGGCAACCTGCGGGTTGGTGCTTCTTGCAGTGTCATGCCTTGTCTTTCAGGCCCGTACAGTTTGGCTGGCGCTGTCAGCTTCAATTGGACTGCCGCCCACCTAGGGCCACTGTCAGAACATCAACACAGGCAGACAGAGGGACAGACAGACAGAAAGACAGACAGACAGATTTTATGACTTATAAAACAGCTTCCCAGTGAAGGGTTTTCTTGTTTTTGTTTATGCTTGAATGGCTTGGTTTTGATGTTTGGTCGAAACACACAGATTACACTTGGTTTCTCTATGTTGCTTTCTTTGACTTTTGCTATGACAACGTTATCGCACTATGACACTGGCTTCGCAGGCAACTTGGATACGGTTCAGATATTTAGCTGCAACTTGTAATCTAATTCCTTTCGTTGAGAAGAAATAGGTCACTAGGTCATCTTTAGTATTACACACAAAAACTACAGACAGCCATATAATACAAAGCCATACTAAAAACCTTTCAGTATAATGGCTTTGCCCCTAGCAACATGTTCTATGATGGTTAATGCAACTCCTATCGCTCTCCTTGAGTCATTAACTTCATATTGGGTCCCTTCTTTAAGAAATGCAGTATCATCTATATAACATCACTACACTGCAGCAGGAGATATGATTGCCTTGACTATATATACTGCCTGTTTAATTTGTTCCCACTCACTGATCCTCTCATCATTAAAGTAAATGCAGGAAATGCCCTATTAAATGTCATGTGCCTCCTACTGTGCCGAACGCACATGTTTTTCTGTACAGTATAGGCTATACAGTAGTAATTTATCCTAGAATCAAAATAAAAAACATAGGCTGTTAAAGAACAGTAACAAAATTTGACAATGAATACTAAGTTGTTCAGCAAGGGCGTGCCTATGTGTACCGTCTGTATACTCCTGGCCCTTCCTTGGACACTGTGTTAACTAACCTCCAAACGAGCTTAAATGCCATACAATACTCCTTCCGTGGCCTCCAACTGCTCTTAAACGCTAGTAAAACCAAATGCATGCTTTTCAACCGTTCGCTGCCTGCGCCCGCCCGACTAGCATCACCACCCATGGACGGTTCCGACCTAGAATATGTGGACAACTATAAATACCTAGGTGTCTGGCTAGACTGTAAACTGTCCTTCCAGACTCATATTAAACATCTCCAATCAAAAATCAAATCTAGAATCTGCTTTCTATTTCGCAACAAAGCCTCCTTCACTCACGCCGCCAAACTTACCCTAGTAAAACTGACTATCCTACAGATCCACGACTTCGGCGATGTCATCTACAAAATAGCTTCCAACACTCTACTCAGCAAACTGGATGCAGTCTATCACAATGCCATCTGTTTTGTTACCAAATCACCTTATACCACCCACCACTGCGACCTGTATGCTCTAGTCGGCTTGCCCTCGCTACATATTCGTCGCCAGACTCACTAGCTCCAGGTCATCTATAAGTCTATGCTGTACTGCAGCGCCAGCTGTGCCACCAGAGACTCTGGGTTCGCGCCCAGGCTCTGTCGTAACCGGCCGCGACCGGGAGGTCCGTGGGGCGACTCACAATTGGCCTAGCGTTGTCCGGGTTAGGGAGGGTTTGGCCAGTAGGGAAATTCTTGTCTCATCGTGCACCAGCAACTCCTGTGGTGGGCCGGGCGCAGTGCACGCTAACCAAGGTTGCCAGGTGCACAATGTTTCCTCCGACACATTGGGGCGGCTGGCGGGTTGGATGCGCGCTGTGTTAAGAAGCAGTGCGGCTTGGTTGGGTTGGGTTGTGTATCAGAGGACGCATGAATTTCAACTTTCGTCTCTCCCGAGCCCGTACGGGAGTTGTAGCGATGAGACAAGATAGTAGCCACTAAACAATTGGATACCACGAAATTGGGGAGAAAAAGGGGTAACAATTTTAAAAAATATATATAAAAAAAAAGTCTATGCTAGGTAAAGCTACGCCTTATCTCAATTCACTGGTCATGAAAACAACACCCACGTTCCAGCAGGTATATCTCACTGATCATCCCCAAAGCCAACACCTCATTTGGCCGCCTTTCTGGTTAAATAAAGGTGAAATTAAAAAAAAATATTTTAAAAAATGTGCCAAGGGAAATCTCACACGCTGGTTAGATGGTTCGACCGAGATGTTTAGTGTTTCCACACAGGTCAGTTGTTTCTCCCCAGCAGGTGAGATGGTACGTGCTAGCTGTCTAAGGTTTGTCGCAGCTGCCGTCCTGTTGTAACAGATCTCTACCTCAGCATGGCGTCAGGTGTCACAGGCAGACAGTTAGTGTAGCTGCCCCACAGGAAGGCAGTTAGTGTAGCTGGCCCACAGGCAGGCAGTTAGCGTAGCTGCCCCACATGCAGACAGTTAGTGTAGCTGCCTCATTGTCAGGCTGTCATAGGCACATACTGTAGTTGTTTTAGCTGATTCACAACAGAAGGCTTAGGTGGTGGAGCAGCCCTGCATTGACTTTAGCTATCTCTCCTTCCCTAACAGCTGCTGCTATCCACAGGCAACTCATAACTGAGATTATGAATAACTTATCTGTCAGTTAGTGTCATTGCCATTTAAATTCCAGTCAATTCAGGAATGGAATTGCACTCCTATTAATAAATTATTTGGTCCAATTATTCAACATACAGGAATTAAACCCTCACTCTGTCTGTCCTTTCTGTCAAATCTCTCCATAGATAATGATAGGAGAAGGTATCCTGTATTGCTGTCTGTCCAGGAAAAAGAGTGGGGTCAAAACAGAGGCCAATATCAACGCAGCCGGCTGCAATTTCAACTCGTATATACGGCGAGCTGTTCGGTTTGTTGGTAAGTTTTGATATTTTCTCAATCAGGACAATTTGAAAACATATGGTGTATCTCACTTCACAAAACATAAACTCTGTGGGACCTAGCTGTGTAGTGAACAGCCACATGTTTTGTATAGTGTTTTGTCTTGTCTTTTGGTGATTAGCTGAGTAATATCTCCCTTGCTTTCCCTCTTTCTGTCCCCACCTTTGCGGGTTGTCTCTCCCCTCTTCCTCCCATCTCTCTCTACCAGGAGTCCATGTATTTGGCTTATGCATCACGGCTCTCATCACTGACATCATCCAGCTGTCGACAGGTTACCATGCCCCCTACTTCCTGACAGTGTGTAAACCCAACTACACCATACTCAACATGACCTGTGACGACAGCTCCTTCATCATAGAGGACATCTGTTCTGATGGAGCAGACCCAGCCGTCATCACCTCTGGCAGGTTAGAGTGCTGATCTAGGATCATTTTTGCATTAATAAACAAGTAATAATAAATAAGAGTACATGGACAGGGAAATCTGATCCTAGATCAGAATTCCTACCCTTGGACAGTTTATGGATACGGGCCCAGTAAACCAGACTGTTCTGAAAATGTATTTAAAATATGCATAGAGGTTTGAATGACGCATGCACCATCACCCTAAGGAGAAACTAGATGGTTGGTAGAACATGTGGTTGACCATGGCAGTCAGCATTTATGAATAATCTCCACTGTGTCTGTGGAAACAGGTGTAGGGTGAAGTTGCACCTAGACCAGGGGTGGGCAAAATACGGCCCGCGGGAAGTATGACTATTTTTATTTGAAGGGGGAGGTATTATTAGAAAAACACTCCAGGCCACTCTTGAATGTCTAAAACTTGACAGAAATTATAATGGACCTGTATATTTTAAAATAACTGCCCTTTTTCTGGCACGCAAATTGCTTTTGATGAACAAATCAGCCCAAATATAAATCTGTGCGGCCCTCCGCTAAATTTTGAAATCCTGATGTGGCCTCTTCAGCCAAAACATTTGCCCACCCCTGCCCTAGACAGTTTTGCATTTTCCCCACTAATGGTTACGATTAGGACTAGTGGAGGGGAAGCTGATCCTAGATTAGAACCTAGGGCAAACTTAACCTTGGAGCTTGGCCTGCAAGGTCATCTCTAGTGGGTTACCACATATGGTCATTAGCATACCTCTGTAATGTAGTAAAGTTTGAAACAGTATACAGTGCCTTCAGAAAGTAAAAAATATTGTAGTAGTATACAGAAACTGTAGTATACGGTAGGATACTTTACTACATACTGTAGTATCCCTCGATCATGTGTTGTACTCATTATAGAATGTTGTATTATACTGTAAAATACTAAACACTACAGTATTATCCACAAAATAAAATATCTGCAAAAACACTACAGTCCACAAAAACACTGAAAGACTATAGTAAATACTAGTATTTATATTGCATATACCATGCTCATTCCACTCTCCCATATCCCAATTTGTGCCATCCGTAGATGAGAAGCCTGCATGCCAAGTATAGACAATATATTGTGTTCCCTACAGGTTATAGAAAAGAGCAGAATCTACGAACTATCCATTCAGAACAACTGTTTATGGAAGATTTGCTCTTTTTGTATTTCTTCACTAGGTTTCCTCAAGGAGAAAGCACCCCCCTCACTTCTATGCCGAAGATAATAAAACAAAAACACTAGTAAATACTACAGTAATGTCCCCAAAAACACTAAAGTAAATAGCACAGTATACTGTACTACAGTCCGCAAAAACACAACAATAAATACTACAGTATACTACAGTCCGCAAAACACTATAGTAAATATTACAGTATACTAAAGTGTGCAAAAACACGACAGTCATTTCTATAGTATACACTACAATTTCTTTAACTACAGTACTTATACTATAGTAAACTGTAATACTACAGTATACTACAGTAAATATTGTAGACTTCATTCTGCAAAAAAAACAAAAGTGAATACTAAAGCATGAGGGGTGACGTGGAAACAACGTTGATTCAACCAATTTTTGCCCGGTGGGATGTTACAAAATGCTCATTAGCAATGTTAACAACAGTGTAATGTTAACAACAGTGTAATGTTAACAACAGCGTAATGTTAACAACAGCGTAATGTTAACAACAGTGTAATGTTAACAACATCGTAATGTTAACAACAGTGTAATGTTAACAACAGCGTAATGTTAACAACAGCGTAAAGTTAACAACAGCGTAATGTTAACAACAGCGTAACGTTAACAACAGCGTAATGTTAACAACAGTGTAATGTTAACAACAGCGTAATGTTAACAACACCGTAATGTTAACAACAGCGTAATGTTAACAACAGTGTAATGTTAATAACAGTGTAATGTTAATAAGAGCGTAATGTTAATAACAGCGTAATGTTAATAACAGTGTAATGTTAACCTGTTGCGACGAGCAATCACGTATCCGGGAGCGTAATTATAGCCTCAAGCTCATTACCATAACGCAAGGTTAACTATTCATGAAAATCGCAAATGAAATGAAATAAATATATTGGCTCACAAGCTTAGCCTTTTGTTAACAACACTGTCATCTCAGATTTTAAAAAAATGCTTTTCAACCATAGCTACACAAGCATTTGTGTAAGAGTATTGATAGCTAGCATAGCATTAAGCCTAGCATTCAGCAGGCAACATTTTCACAAAAACAAGAAAAGCATTCAAATAAAATAATTTACCTTTGAAGAACTTCGGATGTTTTCAATGAGGAGACTCTCAGTTAGATAGCAAATGTTCAGTTTTTCCAAAAATATTATTTGTGTAGGAGAAATCGCTCCGTTTTGTTCATCACGTTTGGCTAAGAAAAAACCCCGAAAATTCAGTCATTACAACGCAAACTTTTTTCAAAATTAACTCCATAATATCGACAGAAACATGGCAAACGTTGTTTAGAATCAATCCTCAAGGTGTTTTTCTATTCGATGATAAATCACTCGTGGCAGTTTTGTTTCTCCTCTGTTCAAAATGGAAAAATGCACGCACCTGGAGATTACGCAATAGTTTCAACTTAGGACACCGAACGGACACCTGGTAAATGTAGTCTCTTATGGTCAATTTTCCAATGATATGCCTACAAATACGTCACAATGCTGCAAACACCTTGGGGAAACGACAGAAAGTGTAGGCTCATTCCTTGTGCATTCACAGCCATATAAGGAGACATTGGAACACAGCGCATTCGAAATCTGGCTCACTTCCTGTATGAAATTTCATCTTGGTTTCGCCTGTAGCATTAGTTCTGTGGCACTTACAGACAATATCTTTGCAGTTTTGGAAACGTCAGAGTGTTTTCTTTCCAAAGCTGTCAATTATATGCATAGTCGAGCATCTTTTCATGACAAAATATCTTGTTTAAAACACAATACTGCCCCCAGAGGTTCAAGAGGTTAACAACAGTGTCATGTTAACAGTGTCATGTGTGTCACAGTGTCATGTTAATAACATCGTAATGTTAATAACAGCGTAATGTTAATAACAGTGTAATGTTAATAACAGTGTAATGTTAACAACAGTGTAATGTTAATAACAGCGTAATGTTAATAACATCGTAATGTTAATAACAGCGTAATGTTAATAACAGTGTAATGTTAATAACAGCGTAATGTTAATAACAGTGTAATGTTAATAACAGTGTAATGTTAACAACAGTGTCATGTTAATAACAGCGCTAGCTTGCAGAAAAACACCCATAGTAGCCTCTACCTCAGGAGTGACTCACTACCAGTCTCAGAGACATTAGTTTGTTAAAGGCACTTAATGTCTCCACTCTCTACCAAGTCACTGGCTTAACCTAATGAATACTGTGTCTGACTCACTGAACAATGTAGCAGTCCTAGCTACGGTCTGCTGGTACCGCAATGAGAAGAGAGCGAGGAAAACTGAAGATGGTGTTTCTACAACCCACTCAGTTCATCCCCCGTGCACTTACGAAACAGGGAATGTTGTGGCAGACCTGCCTGCACCCACACACAGCCCAGGCAGCTGAGCGTTTCACAGCTATCATTTTCAGATCTTACCACGGCTGCCACTTCCTGTTACTCATCAATATGCGGAATGTATACTGTGTGTCTTCTGTTCTGTCCAGCCTCTCATGAAGGGAAGTTGGCCTGTTAACATTTGCCCTAACTACGGCATCAATATTAGAAAGTCCCTCAGTTGTCAGACAAAACTCGCTTTTAAGTCCTTTAAGGGTGCTGTTTTTGTATTGTACAAATTATGTAGGGTTTGGAAAACTCTAGTAGACAAGTGGGTCTGGACCATAGACAAATGGTGGCTACAGCACAGCCCTGAAATCAGATTGGCTGTCATTTTATTATTAAAGTACATAAAGGCCTATTTGTTGACTTTATTCCTTGCTGGAAAGCTAGCTCAGGCTTGGTATATAACAAAAGCCTGCTATGCGTATGTGCTAAAACTGCTTATAATATGGTCAGTGATTTGAGGGGCAAATAAAACCAACTCACTGCTGTGGCAATGCGATCATGGGTTGTACCCTTCACGGTGGATTTCCTTTCAGAGTCTGTCTCACTATCTCTCAAGCAGAAGATTAAAATGTCTGTCTCCCTCCACTGTCGTTCTAGGAAGTCCTTTCCCTCGCAGCATGCTACTCTGGCTGCCTTCGCTGCTGTCTATATCTCTGTAAGTAATCCAGCTTCAAGCACACACGCACACACACACATACTGTAGGGGTACACACGCATACACACACACAGAAACACACACACACATACCTCCTCTGTCTACTGCCTCACAGCAATCTGGTATAACTGGTTCTCATCAAGTGCACTGGATGCTGCTCTATGATGATTTTCACTGTGCTTCCTGCAGTCAAATAACAAAATCACCCTCTAGAGGCCTCATGGGCATAATTTCCTAATTAAATAACATTATAAAAATAAGAAAATGCAGGAAATCTGGTGTTTATGTAAAATGGTTTTGTTATATTTAATTCTTCTGTGATGTACACTACATTACCAAAAGTATGTGGACACCTGCTCGTCTCATTCCAAAATCATGGGCATTAATATGGAGTTGGTCCCCCTTTTGCTGCTTTAACAGCCTCCACGCTTCTGTGAAGGTTTTCCTCTAGATGTTGGAACATTGCTGCGGGGACTTGCTTCCATTCAGCCACAAGAGCATTAGTTAGGTCGGGCACTGATGTTGGCCGATTAGACCTGGCTCGCAGTCGGCGTTCCAATTCATCCCGAAGGTGTTCGATGAGGTTGAGGTCAGGACTCTGTAGAGGCCAGTCATGTTCTTCCACCCCGATCTCAACAAACCATTTCTATATGGACCTCTCTTTGCGCATTGTCATGCTGAAACAGCAAAGCACCTTCCCCAAACTGTTGCCACAAAGTTGGAAGCACAGAATTGTCTAGAATGTCATTGTATGCTGTAGCATTAAGATTTCTCTTCGCTTGAATTAAGGGGCCTAGCCCGATCAATAGAAAACAGCTCAAGACCATTGTTCCTTCTCCACCAAACGTTACAGTTGGCACTATGCATTGAGGCAGGTAGCGCTCTCCGGCTGAGCCAATGTTGCTTTGAGACGTTTCCACTTCACAATAACAGCACTTAGAGTTGACAGGGGCCATTCTCTAGCAGGGCAGAAATTTGAGAAACTGACTTGCTGGAAAGGTGGCATCCTATGACGGTGCCACGTTGAACGTCACTGAGCTCTTCAGTAAGGCCATTCTACTGCCAATGTTTGTCTATGGAGATTGCATGGCGGTGTGCTCGCTTGTCAGCATGGGTGTGGCTGAAATAGCCAAATCCACTCATTTGAAGGGGTGTCTACATACATACATTTTATATATATGGTGTATATAAAGTGTAATATTGGGATGCAAACTCAAAATGGAGTACATTTCAACTCTATATCTGACATGGTACAAGCCCATAACCATGTGTGTGAGGTCTATACTTTTTTTAAAAAAGTAGATTGGTTTAAGACTACCAAGAAACACTCCATGTGACGCTGATTCAGCCCACTGCAGTAAAAGGTTGTAATTTTTTCCAAAACATGAGTCATCCTTGTAATGATTGAATTGGACTGCAGTCGTAATCCAAATCAAGTTTCGAACAAGGGGCTACCTCCGTTTGAAGTTAAAAGTCCTTTGTTTATAGTATATTGATTCCATGCCTCTCTACAGACAAGAACAATTTGTTCAGAGTAGAATCCTTAATTAAACTGGATATACAATGTCTATAGATAACTGTAGAGAAGACAGCTGAATTATTAGCTGTATGCAATCCATACTAGGAAGTCTTTAGTTAGTTAGTTGGTGACTTCCTGATATGGATGCCGGAGTGTATCGCTCCTCTCTTCTCCAGATGTACTTCAACGCGACGTTGACAGAATCCTCCAAGCTGCTGAAGCCCTTGTTGGTCTTCTCCTTCATCATGGGTGGCATCATCTGTGGGCTGACCCGCATCATCCAGTTCAAGAACCACGCCATCGACGTCTACTGTGGCTTCCTCATCGGAGGAGGGATCGCCGTCTACCTGGTGAGATGCTCCAGTAGATCTCTAGTAGAGCTACAGATGCCGTATCTTAATTTGATCATGCTGTTGTTACAGGAATTTACCTGCACAGCAGGAAATGCAAATTTGTAGTCCATTTGAGGTATAAAAAGGCTAATTTCCCCTTAAAAATGTCAGACTTGGCCTCCCGGGTGGCGCAGTGCATTGCAGTGCACTGCATTGCAGTGCTAGCTGTGCCGCCAGAGACTCTGGGTTCGAGCCCAGGCTCAGTCGCAGCCGGCCGCGACCGGGAGGTCCACGGGGCGACGCACGGCCTAGCGTTGTCCGGCTTAGGGAGGGTTTGGCCAGTAGGGACATCCTTGTCTCATAGCGCACTAGCGACTCGTGTGGCGGGCCGGGCGCAGTGCACACTGACCAGGTCGCCAGGTGTACGGTGTTTCCTCCTACACATTGGTGCGGCTGGCTTCCGGATTGGATGCGCGCTGTGTTAAGAAGCAGTGCGGCTTGGTTGGGTTGTGTTTCGGAGGACTCTTGACCTGTTGTAGCGATGAGACAAGACAGTAACTAGTAACAATTGGATACCACGAAATTGGGTAAAAAAAAAAATTGTTAAAATAAAAATGTCAGACTTGATTAGCCCTAACAAATATTTTATCAACCCCCCCCAAAAAAATTCCATTAATTATAATTCATTTATAATCTACAGGATTATTTTCCTTTTGTTAGAAACTGGGTCAAATTAAGATACAGCATCTGCAGTACATCTCAAGTAAATCTAGCATATCTCTATTAGATCACTGATCTTCTAGGTCTTGGTCCATAGACACTACCTGGTGATACTATTGTACTATTGTAGATATAGGATGCTCTGCCAGTAGCACCGTAGCCCCTATAAAGGGCACTATGTTTTCTGGTCAAAAGAAGTGCACTATAAGGGAAATGGTGACATTTCGGACACATCCCTAGGCTCTTCAATCCTGGTCCTGGAGACCGACAGGAGGTGCAGGTTTTTGTTCTAGTCCATGTTGTAACATACCTCGCTGATTCATCTAGTCAATGAAATAACAGGTCAAATTGATTCATTGAATTAGGTGTGTTAGTACTGGGATAGAACAAAAGCCTGCATACCTGATAGGTTACTAGGACCAGGATTGGAGAGCACTAATCTAAATATTAATCTTATTGAAACCATTCAAACGAAGGAACTGATCGTGGACTTTGGGGGACAGCAGAGGGAGAACACCCCTATATACATCCACGGGGCCACAGTGCAGTAGGTGAAAAGCTTCAAGTTACTCTGTGTACACTTCACTGACAATCTCAAATGGTCCACCCACAAAGACAGTGTGGTGAAGAAGGTACAACAGCGGCTCTTCAACCTCAGGAGAATGAAGAAATTCGGCTTGGCCCCTAAGACCCTCACAAACTTCTACTGATGCACCATTGAGAACATCCTGTTGGGCTGAATCACTGCCTGGTACGGCAGCTGCACAGCCTGCAAGTGCTGGGCTCTCCAGAGGGTAGTACGGTCTTCCCAACGCATCACCGGGGGCACACTACCTACCCTCCAGGACATCTACAGCACCCGATGTCACAGGAAGGTCAAAAAGATCATCAAGGACATCAACCACCCGAGTCACTGCCTGTTCACCCCGTCATCATCCAGAAGGCGAGGTCAGTACAGGTGCATCAATGTTGGGACCAAGAGACTGAAAAACAGCTTATATCTCAAGGCCATCAGACTGTTAAACAGCCACCACTAACATTGAGTGGCTGCTGCCAACACACTGACTCAACTCCAGCCACTTTAATAATGGGAATTGATGGGAAATGATGTAAAATATATCACTAGCCACTTTAAACAATGCTACCTAATATAATGTTTACATACCCTACATTATTCATCTCATATGTATACGTATATACTGTACTCTATATCATCTACTGCATCCTTATGTAATACATGTATCACTAGCCACTTTAACTATGCCACTTTGTTTACATACTCATCTCATATGTATATACTGTACTCAATACCATCTACTGTATCTTGCCTATGCTGCTCTGTACCATCACTCATCCATATATCTTTATGTACATATTCTTTATCCCCTTACACTGTGTATAAGACAGTAGTTTTGGAATTGTTAGTTAGATTACTTGTTGGTTATTACTGCATTGTCGGAACTAGAATCACAAGCATTTCGCTACACTCGCATTAACATCTGCTAACCATGTGTATGTGACAAATAAATTTGATTTTGAGATTGCCGGCAATGACAACAAGCTCCATCCGATGATGCTGTGACACACCACCCCAGACCATGATGGACCCTCCACCTCCAAATCGATCCCGCTCGGTGACAATAAACGCAAATCCCCTGGTGAGACAAACCGCAACTCTTCATTGAGGTTTGCCAGTCCAGCGATGGTGGGTTTGTGCCCATAGGCAACTATGTTGCCAGGGATGTCTGGTGAGGACCTGCCTTACAACAGGCCTACAAGCCCTCAGTCCAGCCTCTGTCAGCCTAATGCGGACAGTGTGAGCAGTGATGAAGGGATTGTGTGTTCCTGGTGTAACTCGAGCAGTTGTTGTTGCCCTCCTGTACCTGTCCCGCAGGTGTGATATTCGGATGTACCGATCCTGGGCAGGTGTTGTTACACGTGGTCTGCCACTGCGAGGACAATCAGTTGTCCGCCCTGTCTGCCTGTAGCGCTGTCTTAGGCATCTCACAGTACACACATTGTAATTTATTGCCCTGGCCACATCTGCAGTCCTCATGCCTCGCAGCATGTCTAAGGCACGTTCAGGCGGGTGAGAAGGGACCCTGGGCATCTTTCTTTCTGTGTTTTTCGGAGTCAGTAGAAAGGCCTCTTTAGTGTCCTAAGTTTTCATAACTGTGACCTTAATTGCCTACCGTCTGTAAGCTGTTAGTGTCTTAACGACCGTTCCACAGGTGCATGTTCATTAGTTGTTTATGGTTCATTGAACAAGCATGGGAAACCCTTTATAACAAACCCTTCACAATGAAGATCTGTGAAGTTATTTGCATTTTTACGAATTATCTTTGAAAGACAGGGTCCTGAAAAAGGGACGTTTCTTTTTTTGCTGAGTTTATGACTTTATCAATGTTTGAACATTATTTCAATATTGTAGGCTATATGGTAAGTAGGCAATACGGTAATGGTTATGTGAGAAAATAAAATGTGCATTGAATTAGCTTAATGTGCAGATACATAACATGATTACGATTGGGAAAGATACTGTCCATTTCAGCAATGTGCTGTAAAATCCACTTCCATCTTTGACTGTACTGAATCATAGCAAGTTATAAATATCACATATGCACATCCCACACACACACACACCGCCTACACAAACCCATGCAATATCCTCACATTTAATATTCTTCAATCAGAGGTGCTTGAGGCTATGATCGTGCTACTGGTAATTTACCCCAACAGTAATGCAGTTTAGTTTGGACTGCTGCATTCTATCTGACTCAATGACCAAGACAAATCCACTGTCACAATCTTGCTGTTGAACAAATGTCTCTTGGCTCTTGGTTAGGCTATTTATGTCTTATTGTGTCAGATACTGTATATTCACTGTGCTTCAATAGTGCTTGAAAAAACGTCATGGAATCCTGGAATTTTATACTAATGTCTGTCTTGAGACGCCTAAGACCATTTTGTTATAGGTAGATATAGACATAGTAGGAATGGAAAGGTAGGTAGAGGGAGTTCAGGATAGGTCATTCAACCTATAATGAATGCTGTCTTCCCAAAATAGACTTATTTTAGACAGTTGTAGGTAGATAGATACAGTAGGTAGAGGTAGATTTAGGTTATAGATAAGTTGAACCAATAATGAATGCTGTCATGGTCTCTCCTCTTCTCAGGGTCTGTATGCAGTGGGTAACTTCCAGCCCAGTGAGGACACATCCAGACAGCAACCCCAGCCTCCCCCGCTCCGAGAGCCCCCCAGGAGCAACACTGTGCCCAACGTCAGCCAGAATGCAGGTCGCCACCTGCAGCCCAACAGCCTCAACAGCATGAACAGCCTAAATAGTGTGAGCACAGCGGACGGCCTCACCGCGGCCCACCCCGAGACCATCCTGACCCGGGTGCCCTCCTGCCGCGAGTCCAGCTCCCTGAATAATCTGAAGAGGGCCAGCGCCGATTTGGAGTGCATCACCCCGCCGAGTCCCATGGGTAAACAGGACTGTCTGGTGACCTTTAACAGTAGCACGTTACCCAGGTCACATGGTGGCTCACTACCCGAGGAGCACCGCGTCCCTCGCCGCCACGCCAGCATCCACTCCTCCATGGACTCCACGCGCTCCAAGCAGCTGCTGTCTCAGTGGAAGAGCAAGAACGAGAACCGGAAGCTCTCTCTTCAGGTGATGGACAGCGGGGTGGTTGTGGGACGCCACCATTCAACATCCTCCTCCTCCTCGCCTCAGAGGACCATGGAGCTGAGGTGCAGCTCTGAGCCATCCGCCATGGGCCTGGAGGCAGAGCTTCGTGCTCAGGGACACATCCCCACCCAGTACATGAAGCTGGCAGCCAGCACCGTGCCACTGTCCAACCACCTCCCCCACAACGGGGGCAGCAGCGGCCTGGCAGGGGGGGCCCGCGTGTCCATCCAGTCCCGGCCAGGCTCCTCCCAGCTCGTCCACATCCCAGAGGAGACGCAGGAGCACGTCAACAGCGGCACCTCCAGTAGGGAGGACGAGGATGATGACGACAGGGAGGATAACTATGGCGGCGGTGGGATTCCTGGTGGGGGAGGCTCGGTTCGCTCCATGTGGCTGAAGGAGGGCGCCCCCTGCAGGACTAACAGTCTAACTAACCAGCCACGCATCATGCAGGTCATCACCATGTCCAAGCAGCAGGGTCTGCTCCAGCACGGCAGCCCCAAGAGCTCTGAGGACGGCAGCGTGGTCAGCTGCACAGGCTCCATCCAGTACAAGGCCCTGATGGACCAGGAGGCCGGCCAGGGGATCGTGAGGGTGGAGGCCCATCCAGAGAACAAGCCTGTGATCAAGCCTCCGGACGGCAGTGGCTCCTGGAGGTGGAAGCCCCAGGAGCAGCGTGGCAGCATCCGCCAGGCCTTCGAGCTCAACGACCTCAACCGCGACACGGAGAGCTGCGACTCGCTCAAGGACGGCTACGGCTCCTTCGATGGCAGGAGGAGCCAGACAGGCACCGACACCGGCAGCGAGCATGGCGGTGGCAGTGGGGGAGGCGGTCACCCACACGTGCACCACCCTCACTACCACCACCACCACCACCCCCACCAAGGCATCACCACCATCCGTGTGACCCCTGTGGAGGGACTAGGAGGGGGAAGTGAGGCCGCCTCCGAGACCCTCTCCATCGCCTCCAGCAGGGAGTCCACCCTGCGGAGAAAAGGCAACATCATCCTGCTCCCGGATAGAGGTCAGAGTCCAGACAACTCCAGGAACTATTTCAAAGGGACCTCCCCCACACCGCCCCCCACCCTGGGACTGGCCTATAGAGAGTGAACAGCTGCCCCAGTCATCCCTTACCCTTACCATTCCCCCTTACCGCCCATGTGGTGGCCTATCTGTCCCCCCATGAGTGGCCTTCTACACTGGGTCTAGTCTGGAACCCACAATAGGACCATTGAACACATTCAGCTACGACTGTATATTATCAAACCCATCATGGATTCAGTGGTGTTAACTGGGCTGGCTTACCTTTTCCAGTGCCATTCTGAAGGTCATAGTTCATTAGCTAGCTCAGTGTGTCTAGTACAGGAAGGCCACTACAGTGTTTTTCCATTCTGCAAAAATCCGTTTTTTTTGTTGTTTTCAGCAGTTTATTGTTAGACTTGGTTTGATAGGACCGGATTAAATGTATTGGTGTGTGTTCTTTGAGAAATGCAGTAAAAATATATATATTTTAAACATTAAATAATGAAGTAAGCTTTATGTGACAGATTTTTGAGTGCAGACCCATTACACCTCTTTGTTTGTCTGAATTCGTGGTTTTTACGCACCAGCCAAGCACCATGGTTCTTTTTTGATTTGAAAATGAAACACTATCACACACAATGGTCCTTTAAGAATGCAGGAGATGCTGGAATAATCGCCACAAAGTCATTTTGCGCACACCTTTCAAACCTTATTTCATAACGTAAACTTCCATTTGACAAGCACAAGTACTAACTCTTAATACAATGGCTATAGTGGTTTTAACTTCGAATTTGATACTATTTGTTATCAAATTGCAAGAGGCTTTGATGGCAATGAACCATGCAGGTTATGTATTAAGTTGATGGACATGATGTTTTGTAGGCCTTTTCCATTGATGTACTGTGCGCTTTCTCAGCAACATATAAATGTCCTTGTGTAATGTGACCGTGATTGGGTGTTGCACTGCATAGCAACGCTGGAGGGGCTTTTCATAAGACGACATACAGTACCATGACAATTGTGAAAATACATTTTTATATTTTTTGCTATGTACATATTTATAGTTCCCCCGATTGATCTGCAACAATATTCAGATGTCTTCATTGGCTTATTACTAATTATTGATAGTCTATTTTAACAAATATGGGTTTATTCAATGTTGTTGTTTTTAGAACTTTTGCGGGATATGAATTGGTTTGGCAGGTGATTTACAACAGAGCAATGTTTTAAGAAATCACCAAATATTATCCATGGGTTGCAAAATTCCGTTAACTTTCCACAAATTTCCTGGTTGTCCAGAAATCCTGGTTGAATTCCCTCACGACTCCAGGGTTCTTCCAACTGGAATTTCTGTAAAACCTGGGAATTTTGGGGAAATGAACATCATTTCGCTGTGAACACACCAGTCTTTCCCTGTGCTTTAGCCACACATTGTATCCCTCGAACAGTATAACATGCTTTTCTTAGTTTACAAGGGCAGCAAATGAAGTATGTTAATAGAGGCAGTGGATACAGTATGTAAGACAATATATTTCTAGGAGCAGTGGATTAACTATGTAAGATAATTACTTACCAGGAGCAGTGGATACAGTACCTTAATCAAATTAGTTTTGCTTAAAGACTGGAAATTCAAGAGGGACTTTACACTTTGCATCCTGTATTGCCTTTGACGAAGTATACTAACAAGTATTCGCTGTTTTTTGATACATACAGTGACCTTTTTCCTATTAGCAACCTGTATGGTAGTTTAAGAAAATGATAGTTTTTTTCTGCAAAATGTTTAACAGCTGTACAAGTTTTTAATGCTACTCAAATATTTTTTAAGTAAATGTATCTATTGATGAGTGACATAAAAGGGAAACCACTCTCGGTAGAGGCTGCTCTTCCTGGTACATTGATATGTGCACAATAATTGATTTAATTGTCCAGTTTGATTTTCCCAATTGGACAATGTGGCAGCAGAGCCTGTGCTGGGAACTTTGGTTATGCTGTTAGATTAAAATCAATCATACATTAGTGTTCCTTGGGCGATAATGAACCATGCACGATTTAGGACTGAGGAGAGGTTGTATAATGGCAATAGCATCCCTCTCCCTCCCACAAGAGAACAGTAAACAAGTGAGTCATACTCAGTATCCAAACTATGTAAGTGCAAAAATAACATTACAAACACTACCATTGATTAGTGGCACTGTAATTCTAACATTACTCTATGTGTGTTATATGCTGCCATTGAACAATATAATTGTTCAATGAAAACCTTTCAATGATTTTTATCCCGTTTGTTGTGCAAAGGTAGGGCCAATCAACAATACATGAATGAAAGTGTGGCTTTTACAGTACATATGTATTTATTTTTTATTTATTTCACCTTTATTTAACCAGGTAGGCAAGTTGAGAACAAGTTCTAATTTACAATTGCGACCTGTATAGTATACTATGCTGCAGAGGAAGCTGGTGGGAGGAGCTATAGGAGGATGTGCTCATTGTAATGACTGGAATAGAATAAATGGAATGGTATCAAACACATCAAACATACGGAAGCATATGGAAACCATTTTTTTCATTCCAGCCATTACAATGAGCCCGTCCTCATATAGCTCCTCCCACCAGCCTCTGATACGCTGATACCTTTATAAAACTGCCAAGAACTTACTGTTCATATACATCAGGGGTCTCAAAGACATTTTGTCTTTAATGAGGCCTGCGGGCCGTCAGTTTGAGATCCCTGATATACAGTGCTATGTGCATAGAACACTAGCTTTACTCATGACACCTGAGATAGCTACAATAGTGTTTACACTCGTTTTTACAGTGGTCATAATATGCCAGTTGCATTTGGATTACCAATATAATTCATGTATTGAGCTTGTTTGTGTTTGTACCAGAGGTTGGAACTGAAATTCTTTTCCAATCGTTTCGTTCTGAACAGTACCAACCATTCTTTTTTTGTTGTTCCTTTACACTGTTCCGACCAGCTAAATAAAGTTCTGAAACGGTTCGAACCCCAAAAATGGTTAATATCGTTTCTGTTCCTTTTTAAACCTCTGAAATCAAAGTTAAAAATATATATATATTTAAATGACTTAATCAATCAGTGGATAGAGCAGTTTGCTATGGAGCTATAGGTGTTTACATTGGACAGACAACTGTAGGTTGCGAGATGTGACAGAAATTTTGCAGGTGGGGAGAGAACGAGAGAGGGTGGAGGTGGCTTGGCTTGAAACACTGGGCATCTTGTTATGACATGCATGATCTGAATTAGGCCTACAGAATTGTAGGAGGGGCTTCTATGGAGGTGAATCCATTCTTCTCCAATTAAAAATGTTTCTCCCTAATTTATGAATCACGCTAGTAATGTAAGTAGGCTGCAGTAGCCTATGCTTCAGATGGGAGGGGCAGGTAGCCTACACACGTACACACACAGACAAAGATTTTCAGCTGTGTCTCCCGATGGCATGGTGGTCTAAGGCACTGCAGTGCTAGCTGTGCCACTAGAGATTCTGAGTTTGAGTCCAGGCTCCAGACCCATAGGGCGGTGCACAATTGGCCCGGCGTCGTCCGAGTTAGGGAAGGGTTTGGCCGGGATATCCTTGTCCCATCACGCACTAGCAACTCCTGTGGCAGGCCGGGCGCAGTGCACGCTGACACAGTCACCAGGTGTACGGTGTTTCCTCCGACACATTGGTGCGGCTGGTTTCCGGGTTAAGTGGGCATTGTGTCAAGAAGCAGTGCGGCTTTGTTGTGTTTCGGAGGACGCACGGCTCTCGACCTTCGCCTCTTTCGTGTCCGTACAAGAGTTGCAGCGATGAGACAAGACTGTAACTACTAATTGGATACCACAAAGTAAAAAAAATAAAATGTAAGACTTTCAGCTGGCAGTCAGGCAGACACTGGAATGTGTTTCTGAGTGACAGAGTGAGGGCTTTGTATAGGCACTTTGTAGCATTTTTTTGTGGGACAGAAAAAAACATGCCTGGAGCATAAAATAACGTTATTAAATTGTTCCCATCCTTTTAAAATAATAGTTATGTTCCAGAACAGTATAAATCACTTTCATTCCCGGTTCTGATTCTGTTCCTTGAAAAATGTTGTTTATTTCCAGTTTTTGGTTCTGTTCCCTGAGCTGGTTCCAACTCCTGGTTTGTACACAATAATACAAAAGTAAGACTGGATGTATACATTTTAGATATTGTTGAACATTTCTATAAATAATCAAGGTTTTCTTTTTTTTCCATTGAAACTGAATTGATATTATATAAATATTACACATATTTTTTACTTCTCAACGGGTATATTAGCAGCGACAACTGAAGGGAAAAATGTGTATATTTTCCTGTATACTTGTACCTTCCATGATGGCTTTAAACTGTGGTCATATCTGCATGGTAATTTGATATGTACTGTATCTAAAGGCTTATTTTCTGTATATGACACCTTTTGAAAGTTATGGCTGGTACCTTGATTTATACCTACTCAATTCATCAATCAATCAACCAATTGATTAACTCTTCATTCTTTCTATCACTGTAAATACAATCTTTGTAACTTTGCCATGCAGACAATGCTGTTACAGTGTAGAGTAGGTAGGACAACATATCTACAGAAAGAAATCAGGTTTGGCAGAAGAAGATGTTTGACGTTTAGGCAGAGGATGTATTTGTATAGAGTTGAGAGCATAGAAATAGAATTTATAGAAATATAATCTAGTCATTATATTTCCATGGTTGCTAGGTCAGTTGGCTTTATTATACATCTGTAAGATTGGCCTGTGTGCATTCAGAATAGACGTGGTGATTGGTGGATAGCGTGGTTGCTAACGAAACAGACGTCTCAGTCAGAAGTCACTCTGTATTTCACCATTCTATGAGGTCGACTATGTCTAAATATTGAAATAAATGTTTGATATCAAACTAGAGAAAAGTTTGTTGATGGTGATGTATTTTTCTGTCTTCCTCTGTGTCACAGAGATGCATAGTGATATAATATAATTTTGTCTCACAGGTATACATTGTGGTGTAATGGTATATCTCTGCATCACAGTAACATTTTGTGATGTAAATTTTCTGTGTCACAGAATCAAATTCTTTGTGATGTGATTTCTCTGTGTAACAGCAGGACCGAATTATGACATCACTGTGTCATGGTACATTGTGATATGATGTCTCTGTGTCGCAGAGGCACATCATAATGTAATGTATCTCTGTCACACAGGCATTTCAAACTTTCAGGTCCCTGTGACACAGAAGCACAGACAGTATGTTGACATGTAAGGCCTTTTCACACTGCATTGTTCTTAGCCCCAGGCTAAGACTGGTCCTGGGCTAGCTTATCCTGTGTTCACACAAGCATTTGTTAACCTGGCGCTAAGCTTTAGCCCTAGGCTAAGGATTCACACTTGTATTCCAAAGCCCTGGGCTAACGGACAAACACAATATGCGACCAACAATCTATCTCTGCCATGCGACCAATGTTATAAGTAAGGCATTTATTAACAAATGATGTCCTCTTGCTTCTAGCCTAGCATTTTATTTCCAACAGTGAAGGTTTGTAAACCTTGCTGTCTGCCTTTCTGACCTCGGAAACAATTTCTCACTTTTGAAATGCGGTCTTGCCCATCTACGGAGAATGCTGTGCACGGACGAGACAAACTTTTCTTATCCAGACAAAATCATGCAACAATATTATTATCATGGATAGCTATATCTAATTAAATGGCAATAGAAAAGCAATGAAAATAGACACTTATTTTGCTGCCCTTCCAACTGTAGAGTTTGTGGCTTCAGTTGACTAGTGTATTCGCACAGATGAAAGTATTGTGTTTTTTTTGTCCGGTTTTTGTCCTCAGATGGAGGATAGTAAATAGTAAATAGTAAATAAGTATAGCTACATTTACTTATCAAAATGGCTGCAGAACGCATCACAATCATATTAAAATTAAGTGAAAGTGGAGCTTTTGTGATTGGACAGTGAAAATGATATGCGTTGTTCTTGACCCCGTTTCACACTGCTTCATCCATAAACAATGGTGATCCTCTTCACTGCCATGACTTGTTCAAGCCTCTGCATCTCCATGACCCCATAGTCAATATTGACTGTTCACCCCTTAACATCCTATTTTCAACTCTTTATAATGACTAATTAATAGCATTGCTGTATATATGAAACACATGCGTGTGCGGACATGTGATGGTGGAAATGGGCCTTGTTATCACGGCACAGAGAGAGAGAAAGAGAGAGGGAGTAATAATCATCAGGAGGTCTTAAGTAGGGCAAGGAGTTGACCTAAATTGAAAGAGAGATATCCTGCTCATCTCCAGCTTAAACAGCATCCCTGAAGACCAAATGGAATGCGCTGAGGGAGAGAGGAAAGAGAAAGAGAAGGGGAGAGAAAGAGAAGGAGAGAGAGAGAGAGAGACAGAGAGAGAGAGAGAGAGAGAGAGAGAGAGAGAGAGAGACAGAGAGAGAGAGAGAGAGAGAGAGAGAGAGAGAGAGAGTAACGGTTGTCGTCTTCCTCTTCTGAGGAGGAGTAGGAAATATCGGACCAATATGCAGCGTGGTAACGAAACAAACGAACACGCAAATAAAGAAAAAACGAAACAGTCCTGAATGGTGAAAAACACTAAAACGGAAAAAAAACACCCACCACCAAAGTCGGGAAAACCGGCTACCTAAGTATGGTCCTCAATCAGAGACAACGAACGACACCTGCCTCTGATTGAGAACCATACTAGGCCAAACACATAGAAATATAACAACCTAGAAAAAAGAACATAGACTACCCACCCCAACTCACGCCCTGACCACCCTAACACAAAGACACTAAGGAACTAAGGTCAGAACGTGACAGTGAGAGAGAGAGAGAGTGAGAGAGCCTGGTGATAGACAACTATGGGAAAAAGAGAGACAGCGTGAAACAGATGTGCATGCATTTGAAGAGAAGCATAAATCTATGTCCACCTCTCAAGACAGGTAGTGGGCTCTGAAACGGCGCTTGGGGACAAGGAGTGGGTTCTGTGGTGGAACAATAAAATAAAATAAAACTACTTCACCTTTATTTAACCAGGTAGGCTAGTTGAGAACAAGTTCTCATTTACAACTGCGACCTGGCCAAGATAAAGCAAAGCAGTGTGACACAGACAACAACACAGAGTTACACATGGAACAACATGGAATAAACAAGCCAATAACACAATAAACAAGTCAATGACACAGTAGAAAAAATAAAGTCTATATACAGTGTGTGCAAAAGGCATGAGGAGGTAGGCAATAAATAGGCCATAGTAGCAAATAATTACAACTTAGCAGATTAACACTGAAGTGATAAATGAGCAGATGATGATGTGCAAGTAGAGATACTGGTGTTCAAAAGAGCAGAAAAGTAAATAAAAACAGAGAACTGTAAGGAAAGGCGGCCAAATGAGGTGTTGGCTTTGGGGATGATCAGTGAGATATACCTGCTGGAACGTGTGCTACGGGTGGGGGTTGTTATCGTGACCAGTGAACTGAGATAAGGCAGAGCTTTACCTAGCATAGACTTATAGATGACCTGGAGCCAGTGGGTCTGGCGACGAATTTGTAGCGAGGGCCAGCCGACTAGAGCATACAGGTCTTAGTGGTGTGTGGTATCAGGTGATTTGGTGGCACTGTGATAGACTGCATCCAGTTTGCTGAGTAGAGTATTGGAAGCTATTTTGTAGATGACATCGCCGAAGTCGAGGATCGGTAGGATAGTCAGTTTTACTTGGGTAAGTTTGGCGGCATGAGTGAAGGAGGCTTTGTTACGAATAGAAAGCCAATTCTAGATTTGATTTTGGATTGGAGATGTTTAATTTGAGTCTGGAAGGAGAGTTTACAGTCTAACCAGACACCTAGGTATTTATAGTTGTCCACATATTCTAGGTCAGAACCGCCCAGGATGGTGATTCTAGTCGGGCCGGCGGGCAGCGAACGGTTGAAAAGCATGCATTTGGTTTTACTTGCTTTTAAGAGCAGTTAGAGGCCATGGAAGGAGTGTTGTATGGCATTGAAGCTCGTTTGGAGGTTAGTTAGCACAGTGTCCAAGGAAGGGCCAGAAGTATACAGAATAGTGTCGTCTGCGTAGAGGTGGATCAGAGAATCACCCGCAGCAAGAGCAACATCATTGATATATACAGAGAAAAGAGTCGGCCCGATAGCATGCCTTGTGATTGAACTATGTAATAGAGCAATAGTAGGTCCTCTCATGGAACTCTGTGACAGAACAATAGTAGGTCCTCTCATGGAACGTGTGACAGAGCAATAGCAGGTCCTCTCATGGAACCAAAGACAGTGATAACTGCCCTTGTGTTAAAAACATTTTTGCCATCTTTTTTCCTCAGGCACATTAAATGGCGTAGCAACAGGACAATTGCAAAGAGCATACGGTATGTCCTCTCAACACATCAACATCATATAACATAGATGAATGCTTTATTATTTCAAATCTGTTGTAGGTGCAACGTTCGTCAGAAGAAGTGGACCAAGGTGCAGCGTGGTACGTGTTCATGATTCTTTATTTAACCCGAACACCAAACAAAACAACAAAAGACCAACGAACGTCACGTTCTGAAGGCTACACAGAGCTAACAAAAAACAACATCCCACAACCTAAGGTGGCAAAACAGGCTGCCTAAGTATGATTCCCAATCAGAGACAACGATAAACAGCTGTCCCTTATTGAGAACCATACCCGGCCAAAACATAGAAACACAAAACCTAGAAATAAAGAACATAGACTGCCCACCCAAATCACACCCTGACCAAACCAAATAGAGACATAAAAAGGCTCTCTAAGGTCAGGGCGTGACAGTAGGGATTCCATGATTGCAGCAACATTGCAATAGACACAACCCACTGGGCACAGATGTCAATTCAACGTCTATCCCACATTGGTTCAACATAATTTCAATGAAATGACACTGGAACAACGTTGATTCAACCAGTGTCCCCAGTGGGAGGGTATTGTGTCTAAATCATGCATTCATATTTCAGATCGATTTCAAATGGGTTATTCTGTCAGGACCAGTACATGATTAGTTGGCTCCAGTATCTGAATCAGCCGTGTGGAACAATTTAGTCCTGTCTACATCATAGAGGAACAAGAAAAACCATGAATGTAATAATGTACAACATTAATACCCAATCTACAGTACATGGAGCTCCATTGGACAGGACTCTTCTTCACCGCATTGTGTGCTTTCTTTTTTCTCTCCCCAGCAGAGCACACACACACACACACACACACACACACACACACACACACACACACACACACACACACACACACACACACACACACACACACACACACGCACGCACACACACACACACACACACACACGCTGGTGTCCTATTTAACCATCACCAGCAGCCTCTGAATCTGTGCAGAGAGAAGTACCGCAACTTTGCTGTCTCACCCGCGTTGCCATGGTAATTCCGGAGAGGCGAGAGCGGGAGCTCTACTCCCTGTTCTCCAGATAGAAGAGAGTAAGCGTTACCAATCAATGCTTTTTGTCAAAAGATGGGCATGAGTGTTCAGCATTGTGGACTAGACAGTCCCACACACACACACACATCCAAAAGCAAAACAATCTGACAGTAGATCATGTTTCATTACATCCTTGTGATTAAAGCTGGATGCCCGTCAACACACAGTATTAAAACACCAAGACTATCTTGTTGTTTGTAGTTCAAGATGGGGGAGCTGTCAGTCTCTCTGTGTTGCTATGTGTGTTTGAGCTGATGTCACCAAGAAATAGAACCAGACAGTCATCCCTGTATTAGCCTGATCCATCTGTGGCTTATTATTCTCCAACTCTATGTGGTTTTCAAAATCAGAGGCAGGGAGGGAAGGGAGGGAAAAGAGAAAAACAACCCAAGAGCTCTAATGTGCTCTCTGGCCCTGAGGTGGAAAACAAAATGAAAACCCATGTCCAATATCTCTCCTGAGGGGATGTGTTGTTTAGTTTCTGAATTTTTGACAAGCCGCTACAAAGTACTGTATAATGTTGGAGCCTAGGGAGGTATATAAACAGAAGGATATTGGTGCGTAGACAAGTCATAAAAGCATAATAGTGATGGCTAGATCAAGGCCAGGGGCGTCGATATGACAACCTACTCTAATTAGTTTGTTTCATTCACTGCTTTTATGTGTCTGGGGCATTCCTTTGAATGTTGAATGAATGGTTGATACGACACTGCAGGCTTCACTTTATCTTTCTATCTACCTCTCTCTCTCTCTCTCTCTCTCTCTCTCTCTCTCTCTCTCTCTCTCTCTCTCTCTCTCTCTCTCTCTCTCTCTCTCTCTCTCTCTCTCTCTCTCTCTCTCTCTCTCTCTCTCTCTCTCTCTCTCTCTCTCTCTCTCTCTCTCTCTCTCTCTCTCTCTCTCTCTCTCTCTCTCTCTCTCTCTCTCTCTCTCTCTCTCTCTCTCTCTCTCGGGTATTCCCAAATGGAGCACTAAGGCAAATGTTCCAATTAGTCGACATGTTGGAACTGCTAATGTGGGTGGGTCTGCTAATGCACCCAATTATTTATTTATTTCTCTTAATATTTATTTCTTTACATGTTTATTTATTTATCCCTATATTTAGCCACCCACGACCTCTGAGCCAAACAAATGTGGTCAGAAAAATCTAGCCACTCATTTCTCAATGAGACTTCTCTTCCCAGGTAGAGAGTTGGCACTAATATTGAAATACTATGCTCCACTGACAAAATAATTTTCCAATATATCTAGTGTTCTCCTCAAGGTAATTTGATGGAGGTCGGCCACAAACATACAAAACGTAGCCTAACAAAATATCTCAGCATTCACTGTCAGTATCGTATAGCTTTTCCTTAACGCTTGTGAATAATGGATCATTTCTTTCATTGCTAAGTGATCAGTGGGAATATAAATGTACAGGGAAATGGTGAGAACCATCTTTCGATTAAAGCCAGTGCACAAGTGTGATATTTCTCTCTCATACATGACACACTGTAGTGGAATCAGTTTACTACAGTGTAGGATACGCAGTTATGACCTTGCCATTGCACTTGTGAGCTGCTGAACAGCTGAGTGAAATCATCAGAACTCTGCAATAGGGGTCATTCTATGGGTGTGACCTGGGTGCAACACAGAACCATTAAAGTATATTTTCCTGTCAGAGAGTTGAAGACACTGTACTGGAAGGTCTTTAGGTTCAACTCTATGGTCGTTAATTACTCACTCGCTTTCAACAGTTTTATGTTAGCACACATGTTGCTCTGAACTTAAAGAACTGGATTAAGCCTATCCTTGACTAAAAACCAATGGAGAATCTCCAATAAAATCACTTTTTGGCCCAGGATTAGGTTTATGAGTCCAGGAACCCCAAAATGGTCCAAATGTAATTCAATATGTTAGGATAAAGCACGTTGTCTTTGTGAATAGGTTTTAACAGCCGTATTTAAGTAATGCATGTCCTTGTTAGATTTTTACTGCTAATTTTAAATTATGCTGCAACTTTGATGCACCACTGCATCATCCGTTCAGTCTGTCTCTCCTCTTAGCTTAGCTCAGACCTTACTCAGCTATCGCTTAGCTATCGCTTATATTGTTTTATCCTTTTTTAGTTTTTACTCTCTTGCTGTAGAGCAGGGGTGTCAAAGTCAAATGGACGGAGGGCCAAATAAAAAAATCAGCTACAAGACGAGGGCCGGACTGTTCGAATGTTCATTGAAAATTTTTTAAATGACGCATATAGTCTAGTGAACCTAATTGAACCTACTGAAAACCTAACAAATATATTACAATATGATCAGATAAATAAAGCAATATTTTCTTATGGCTCTGTCAGTAATCTTTAATTTTCAACAGACACAAAAGACAAATTTCCTTTATATAAATATCCCCATAACATGAACATTAAATGAAAGAAACCGGTATTCAAGGCACCATCAGTAGACTATATTTTCTATTTTAGCAAAAGTGGGCTAAATTTACTTCAAAGAAAAAACAATAATAGCAATTTTCTATCATCCACTCAACTGAAATATTTTTAAAATATAATTGGATTGAAATACAAAAAAATAAAGTGCAAAAATCTATTAATCAAAAACAACACTTTGTTTAAGGAGAAGTAACATGCAGTGAAAACAAATATTAAATTTTAACTTTTAAACTTGAACTGAGTAAAAACTCTAAATATGTGATTGCACAGTAATGTTCACTTGTTTGAGGTTGAGGGTGATACTTGGTGGTGTCCCATCTTTTCCACAAGTTCATCAATGTTCGGGGTAAGGCTCTGAGCTGAAGAAATCCTCAGAATTGAGTGGAGGTGTTCAGCAGTAAGTCGACTTCTGTGTGATGTTTTGTTCAGGTTCATCAAAGAAAACAGTTGTTCACACAGGTATGTGCTGCCAAACATAGACAACGTTTGAGCAGCCTGGATGCGCAGCTGGGGCATTGTGCCGGGGAGGAAACGGGCGAACTCCGCAGCACCCACTGCCGCATATTTTGCCCTCAGTGCATCATTGCATTGGAGGTCAATCAACTCCATTTGGAGGTTTGGTGGTGAGCTTTCCACGTCAACAGCAAATGGGTTACCGAGCAGTTCCAACCTGCTTTTTTGTGCTTCAAAGTCAGCAAATCGGCGTCGAAAGTCAGCGGCAAGCATACCTATTTTATCAGCCAACTGTGTGCTCGGGAACGCACTGGTAGAGAGCTTCTCTTTCATGGTCTGGCAGCTGGGAAAGTGGCTCAAATTTTCTTTCCGCATCTGCGTCTCCCACAGAGTCAGTTTGGTTTTAAATGCCTTCACTGTACTGTACATATCAGAGATGACACGATCCCGACCCTGCAGCTGCAAGTTTATTGCATTCAGATGACTCGTAATGTCACACAGAAAAGCCATTTCACACAGAAACATTTCGTCTCGGAGTTGTGTTGTGTCTTTCCCTTTGCTGTCCAAGAACAGACAAATCTCCTCACGAAGCTCGAAACATCTTTGAAGCACCTTTCCCTGGCTTAGCCATCGCACCTCTGTGTGATAAGGCAAATCACCATGCTCCGTTTCTAACTCCGTCAGAAATGCCTTGAACTGGCGGTGATTCAAACCTTTGGCTCTGATAAAGTTAACTGTGCGCGTGATGATGCTCATTACATGCTCCATTTTCAAGGCTTTACCGCACAACGCTTCCTGGTGTATGATACAATGATAAGCTGTCAGCTCACCTGTCGCGTTTTCCTCTTGCATCTTTTCCCGTATCTTCGCCACCAGTCCGCTCCTGTGTCCACACATCGCAGGTGCTCCGTCGGTTGTCAAACCCACGAGTTTTTCCCAAGGCAGCTCCATCTCATTTACACATCTTGACACCTCTTCATACAAATCATGCCCCGTAGTTGTGCCATGCATAGGACGTAAAGCCAAAAACTCCTCTGTCACGCTTAGGTTGGAGTCCACTCCGCGGATGAAAATTGACAACTGGGCAATGTCAGAAATGTCGGTGCTCTCATCCACAGCCAAGGAATATGCAATAAAATCTTTTCCCTTTTTCACAAGCTGCTCTTTTAGATTGATGGACAACTGGTCTACTCTCTCGGCAATGGTGTTTCTGCTCAGACTCACATTTAAAAAGAGTTGCCTTTTTTCTGGGCAAACTTCGTCACAAACTTTAATCATGCAGTTTTTGATGAAATCCCCCTCCGTAAATGGCCGGGCTGATTTAGCGATCTCTTCTGCCAAAATAAAACTGGCCTTGACAGCAGCCTGGCCTTGTGATTTGGCTTTTTTGAACAGAGCCTGTCGAGATTTGAGGCCTCGTTTTAA
Organism: Oncorhynchus clarkii lewisi; assembly: GCF_045791955.1. Classification (NCBI taxonomy): domain Eukaryota; kingdom Metazoa; phylum Chordata; class Actinopteri; order Salmoniformes; family Salmonidae; genus Oncorhynchus; species Oncorhynchus clarkii. The sequence goes on along the minus strand of NC_092166.1, from coordinate 14,829,473 downwards.
TTCCTCTGCCTTTTGTAGCCTTTGTTCCATGTCCATATTCTTGTTTTTGTCCGCGTGTTTCGTTTCATAATGTCGTCTCAGATTATACTCTTTCAGTACCGCCACACTTTCTCCACACAGAAGACACACAGGTTTTCCAGCTACCTTCGTGAACATATACTCCGACTCCCACCTTGTTTGAAACCCCCGGTTCTCAGTATCCACCTTCCGTTTTGCCATTTTTGATGGGTATCTGAAAGTTAATTTTACTGTGATGCTGACGACTGCTGTGCCAATAAATATTGAAATGAAGCAGCCTACTGCTCGGTGCGTCACCTTTGCATTGTGGGAAATGTAGTATTGGTGCGTGTAAAAGATCTGCGGGCTGCCGGCTTGCTGCGGGCCGGTTCTAATAATAAATCAAGATCATCCCAGGGGCCGTAAAAAACCTTCTTGCGGGCCGGATGTGGCCCGCGGGCCTTGACTCTGACATATGTGCTGTAGAGTGTCCTTGGGTTTCTTGAAAGGCTCTTTAAATCCCATGTATCAACTCTGTGATTGTGTGATTGAGTGATTGTTAACTGCTCCAGATTTGGAAATATTATAATAAAGTTGTTATTTGAAGAATCTACAGTATCTCTTCCTTTTGGTTCGAATTTCCAAGACATGACGTGAATTCGTTTTGGATTTGGGGACTGTGAAGAGACCCCTGGTGGCATGTCTGGTGGGGTATTTACGGGTGAATGTTATTTGATTATGCAGACAATCTGTAATTTTTATCACAGTAATATTTATCATAAAAACTAAAAGAGAAGCAGTTCATCTCTCGTCAATCCTCAACCAGGAAAGACTGGCATGTTGTTGATGTTAGTTCTATATGTGAAGTTAAGGGCAAGATGTGCTGCTTTGTTTTGAGCTTTCTTTGCTGCTCTTGGCTATATGCTTTTCATTTTAGATGTATTTAAGACCAGTTTGTTATTAATCACCTATTCTGATACTGACTGTTACTTCTTACTTAGAATTTCAGTGAGCTCATTGGCTTTGGGTGCTGACATGTAGAGTGTGGAATCCTCCGCATGCGTAGTCATTCTAGCTTCTTGTAAGACCAGGTTTTTTATTCCCCTCTCAGTGTGAGGTCATCAACACAGACATGACTGAGAATATGATCCTTCCACTTCCAAGATGGCTCCCCTCTGGGCAGACGTGTGGCACCATGTCTGCCACCTCTTAACCCCCAATCCACAATATAAATTTACAGAAGGCAGGTGTCTGCTGACCCCTAAATACAGTCCACTCTGCATGCATTTTACAGAAACACACACACACACACACACACACACACACACACACACACACACACACACACACACACACACACACACACACACACACACACACACACACACACACACACACACACACACACACACACACACATTACATCATTGCCTGAACTTGTCTGACACTTTATGTGGAGCCATTTCAGTCTCAGAGTCCAGTCCTCTGTTGTTTAGTGGTGTCTATAAGAGATAAGTGTCTCAGAGTCCAGTCCTCTGTTGTTTAGTGAGGTCTATAAGAGATAAGTGTCTCAGAGTCCAGTCCTCTGTTGTTTAGTGAGGTCTATAAGAGATAAGGGCCTCAGAGTCCAGTCCTCTGTTGTTTAGCCTCAGACTGAGTCAGTAATGAAGTGGCACACTCTATCAGACGTCAATCAAGCTCAACTCTGACTTGCTGGAGAGAGAGAGTGCAGAGAAACAGGCCCAACCCATACTATTACACCCGCCCAAGCCCTATCCTGCGACCTAAGAGGTATGTATCAGATGCTCAACATGCTCTGCTCACACCTACAGTGATGGTCCAGGCCTAAAGCACACAAAAACAACACTAGACACTATGGAACACAACGTTTTTATCTTTGGCCTAAAGAGCAGGAACCCAGACGTCATCAAAGAAATTGGAAATACAGACATTGTCATCCTACAAGAAACCTGGTATAAAGGAGACGGACCCACAGGCTGCCCTCTAGGTTACAGAGAGCTGGTAGTCCCATCCACCAAACTATCAGGTGTGAAACAGGGAAGAGGCTCAGGGGGTATGCTAATTTGGTATAGAGCAGACCTAACTCAATCCATTAAATGAATCAAAACAGGAACATTTTACATTTGGTTAGAAAATCAAAAGTCTGCTATACAAACTGATAGAAAGTGGTGTTGGGGGAAAAACATACGACATTATAAAATCCTTGTACACAAACACACATTTGTGTGGTTAAAATAGGCAAAATAGGCACAAACATTTCTTCTAAATGGTGTTTGTTCTTCTCTGGTTGCCCTTTTCTTGTGGCAACAGGTCACAAATCTTGCTGCTGTGATGGCACACTGTGGTATTTCACAGTGGGAGTTTAGTAAAATTCGATTTGTTTTTTCGAATTCTTTGTTGATCTGTGTAATCTGAGGAAATATGTGTCTCTAATATGGTCATACATTTGGCAGCAGGTTAGGAAGTGCAGCTCAGTTTCCACCTCATTTTGTGGGCAGTGTGCACATATCCTGTCTTCTCTTGAGAGCCAGATCTGCCTACTTTCCCAATAGCAAGGCTATGCTCACTGAGTCTGTACATAGTCAAAGCTTTCCTTAACTTTGGGTCAGTCACAGTGGGCAGGTATTCTGCCACTGTGTAGTCTCTGTTTAGGGCCAAATAGCATTCTAGTTTGCTCTGTTTTTTTGTTAATTCTTTCCAATGTGTTAAGTAATTATCCTTTTGTTTTCTCATGATTTGGTTGGGTCTAATTGTGTTGCTGTGCTGGGGATCTGTGTGGTCTGTTTGTGTTTGTGAACAGAGCCCCAGGACCAGCTTGCTTAGGGGACTCTTCTCCATGTTAATCTCTCTGTAGGTGATGGCTTTGTTATGGAAGGTTTGGGAATTGCTTCCTTTTAGGTGGTTGTAGAATTTAACGGCTTTTTTCTGGATTTTGATAATTAGAGGGGATTCGCCTAATTCTGCTCTGCATGCATTTGGTAATTGGTGTTTTACGTGGTACACGGAGGATATTCTGCATGCAGAGTCTGCATGCAGAGTCTCAATTTGGTGAATTGTTGGTTGGTGAGCAGACCTCAGACCCCAGACCTCACAACCGTAAAGGGCAATGGGTTCTATAACTGATTCAAGTATTTTTAGCCAGATCCTAATTGATATGTCGAATTACATGTTCCCTTTGATGGCATAAAACACCCTTCTTACCTTGTCAGATCGTTCACAGCTTTGTGGAAGATACCTGTGGCGCTGATGGTTAGGGCAGGGTATGTATCGTTTTTTGTGTGCTCTAAGGCAACTGTGTCTAGATGGAATTTGTATTTGTGGTCTTGGCGACTGGACCTTTTTTGGAACATCATTATTTTGGTCTTACTGAGATTTACTGTCAGTGCCCATATCTGGAAGAATCTGTGCAGAAGATCTAGGTGCTGCTGTAGGGCCTCCTTGGTTAGTGACAGAAGCACAAGATCATCAGCAAACAGTAGACATTTGGTGATGCCGGGTGCTGCAGAGTTTTCTAGTGCCCTCGCCAATTCGTTGATACATATGTTGGAGAGGGTGGGGGTTAAGCTGCATCCCTATATCACCCCACGGCCCTGTGGGAAGATACAACCCATATTTATGTTTATATATTTTCCCTTTTATACTTTAACCATTTGCACATCGTTACAACACTGTATGTATACATAATTGGACATTTGTAATGTCTTTATTATTTTGGAACTTCTGTGAGTGCAATGTTTACTGTTCATTTTTATTGCTTATTTCACTTTTGTATATTATCTACTTCACTTGCTTTGGAAATGTTAACATGTGTTTCCCATGCCAATGGAGCCCCTTGAATTGAATTGAGAGAGAGACAGAAAAAGAGAGACAGAAAAAGAGAGAGAAAGAGAGAGAAAGAGAAAGAGAAAGAGAGAAAGAGAGAGAAAGAGAAAGAGACAGAGAAAGAGAAAGAGAAAGAGAGAAAGAGAGAGACACAAAAAGAGAGACAGTAAAAGAGAGAGACAGTAAAAGAGACAGAAAGAGAGAAAGAGAGAGAAAGAGAGAAAGAGAGAGAGAAAGAGAAAGAAAGGGAAAGAGAAAGAGAAAGAGAGAGAGAGAGAGAGAGGGAAAGAAAGAGAGAAAGAGAGGGAAAGAAAGAGCGAGAAAGAGAAGGGAAGGAAGAAAGAAAGAAAGAGAAGGGTTGCTCTCTACCAATAAAGACTGAGACAGACCCGATAGATCATCGCTGCATTGTGAGCTATAGCCTAATTTTGTCAAAGGTAGGGGTGTTATGGGTGCTATAACTGAGATGTTGTGTTACTGGTGTCTATATTCAGTATTGGTGGAATAAAACAGCAATCGTTATAAGCAATTGTTGTGACAAACATATTTTCTATTGCCCTGAAGCACCCCCCCATAGACTTCAGTTCTCCATAAAATAAATGGAAAACTATTCCTATTGAGATCTCTATTATAGCGCTATCATGTCTTATTCTGGCAGAGAAATTCACGGGGGCTTATTCTCTCTGAAACGAAGAAGAGGGTTGGTCTAGAGAATGTAGGTCAGGCCATGAGAGAGAGATCCTGTGAATGAGTAGAGAAAGAAGGAAAAATCTGCACATCCGTTAACTGATCTTCAATTACCGCTAATATAGCCATTACAATCATTGTTCCTGGTCCCTTTGTGGGTTAAATTACTGAGTGTTTGTCTGTTCTTGTTCCCACTGGTTATACAACTCGGAGAACAGAGAGAGAATGTGAACCATTTTGATTTTGAGCACAGTACAATGATACATGCTACCCAGAAGCTGGAAGACCTTACTTTATTGCCCTTATGTAATACAATAAAACAACTCAACAACTATGAAACAGCATTGTTACTACATAGTATAACAACCATCAGTGGTGTAAAATACTTAAGTAAAAATACTTTCAAGTCCTACTTAAGTAGTTTTTTGGGGTATCTGTACTTTACTATTTATATTTTTGACAACTTTTACTTTTACTACACTACATCTTTAAAGAAAACAATGTACTTTTTACTCCATACATTTTCCCTGACACCCAAAAGTACTTGTTCCATTTTGACAGAAAAATGGTCCAATTCACACACTTATCAAGAGAACATCCCTGGTCATCCTTACTGCCTCTGATCTGGTGGACTCACTAAACACAAGCGCTTCATTGGTAAATTATGTCTGAGTGTTCGAGTGTGCCCCTGGCTATCCATCAATAAAAAAAAAACTGTGGTTTGCTTAATATACAGAATTTTAAATGATTTATACTTTTACTTTTGATAAGTACATTTTAGCAATTCCATTTACTTTTGATCCTTAAAAGTATATTTAAAAACAAATACTTTTAGACGTTTACTCAAGTAATGTTTTACTGGGTGACTTTCACTTTTACTTGAGTCATTTTCTATTAAGTTATCTTTACCTTTACTCAAGTAGGACAATTGAGTACTTTTTCCACCACTGACAGCAATATCAAATATCACCGGTGACAATACAGGTTAGGAAAGGTGACAAGTGAAATGTGACCACACATCAATGTCAAATGTACTGTGTATATCGAGTGACATGTTCTGCCGATAGCAGTCACAAGACACCAGTGACGACATAACGCGCTCGGGTTCATGTACGGTTCAGCGCTCAGCCAGGTTTTACCGCAGACATGAAATTAACACAAATGCTCCCACGGCTATAGAATGTCTTCTGCCCGCAGTAATGCAACGTGACTTTCTCAACAGCCCCTCACAAACTAATACCTCAGCTGAATTTCATCCCACAGGGCAAAATGAAGGTTCGATGCTCAAGCTTCATTACACATAAGGCTGGCAGAGATTCAAACACTACCCTGTGGAGAGCTGCTTCTGGGGATCTGTGGGGCGAAGTTGCATCGGGACGGTTTGAAGTGAAAGTGAAGTTCTGTCCCAATGCAGGAGTGCTAGAATAATACTGTAAGAGGAAAAAGAGAATGTAAGTGATAGGGGTAAGTGAGTAGTAGCAGTTTCCCACACTGTCACTATAAATAGGTATGTCGGCGTTACTACTAACCCTGGTTTCGTCCCAGTCAAACTGCATGGCCAGGTTGGAAGTAGGAAAAGTGAGGAAAACTAAAGCAATGGCTTACGGGCTGACTATAAACAGCCAGGTCAGCATTTGTGTTCAGTAATCAGGTGATCTCCACAGGATGAGCTCCATAGCAGGAGTTCCTCAGGGGGAGGTGCATCGGTGGAATTCCCCATGGAGATGCCCCCCTATAGGCAGGTAACCGAGGCTGAAGGTGATGGAGATGACAGGGGATTGATTGAACATGTCAGGACCCTGGTGCTCTACAGGATACAGTATATGTTACAGGAATGAATCAGATATGATGCAATATGCTTCAATATGTTTTATGTCATTTTTTGGCATTGAATGATTTCAAAATGCAATAATTTGTATATACACCATCTACTGATACAGAAACAGTAGCAATGCTAGTCAACCCTGTTTTCTGCATTTGGCCACAGGTTCTCATCCACATCACATCTTATGGCAATACACCTAGGAAAGAATATTTTGGCATACCTGGTCCGTCCCTGGCAATCTTCTGCAGATATGTCCAGGTATCCAGCGATCATTGCATCCAGGAGGGACATTTGATCATGTGGATGGTGGTCATAAACCTTCCACCTCCATGAGGAAAATAATTCCTCTATGAGGTTGAGGAATGGAGAGTAAGGATGGAGGAAAAGTGACACCATCTTGGGATCGGTAGCAAACCCTGTGACTGCATGGGAATGGTGAAATGCCACATTGTCCCATACAATTACAAACTTTGGCCAATTTTGCCTCACTGCAACCCTTTCCTCACCTGGCACAACCCTTCCATAGAGGTCATCCAGGAATGAAATACGCTCAGTGTTGTACGGCACAACCCTCCCATAGAGGTCATCCAGGAATGAAATACGCTCAGTGTTGTACGGCACAACCCTCCCATAGAGGTCATTCAGGAATGAAATACGCTCAGTGTTGTACGGCACAACCCTCCCATAGAGGTCATCCAGGAATGAAATACGCTCAGTGTTGTACGGCACAACCCTCCCATAGAGGTCATCCAGGAATGAAATACGCTCAGTGTTGTATGGCACAACCCTTCCATAGAGGTCATCCAGGAATGTAATGAGACGCTCGGTGTTGTATGGCACAACCCTTCCATAGAGGTCATCCAGGAATGAAATACGCTCAGTGTTGTATGGCACAACCCTTCCATAGAGGTCATCCAGGAACGTAATGAGACGCTCGGTGTTGTATGGCACAACCCTTCCATAGAGGTCATCCAGGAACGTAATGAGACGCTCGGTGTTGTATGGCACAACCCTTCCATAGAGGTCATCCAGGAATGAAATACGCTCAGTGTTGTATGGCACAACCCTTCCATAGAGGTCATCCAGGAATGTAATGAGACGCTCGGTGTTGTATGGCACAACCCTCCCATAGAGGTCATCCAGGAACGTAATGAGACGCTCGGTGTTGTATGGCACAACCCTTCCATAGAGGTCATCCAGGAATGTAATGAGACGCTCGGTGTTGTACGGCACAACCCTCCCATAGAGGTCATCCAGGAATGCAATGAGACGCTCGGTGTTGTACGGCCCAACCCTCCCATAGAGGTCATCCAGGAATGAAATACGCTCGGTGTTGTATGGCACAACCCTTCCATAGAGGTCATCCAGGAATGAGACGCTCGGTGTTGTACGGCACAACCCTCCCATAGAGGTCATCCAGGAATGAAATGAGACGCTCGGTGTTGTTTGGCACAATTAGCGGTTTGTGTAACAGCCATCCATCAGAGGATATTGCTGCAGACATTGTGATGTTGTCCCCTCTGACCCGGGACATCCACTGTGGCTCTTTTCCCAATCACATTCCTCGCCACCGTGTTTTGGCCAAGCTGAAACCAGCCTCATCCACAAAGATGAATATGTGGGGTGTTTCCCTGGCTTCAATCTCCATGACGCTCTAAAATAAATCCACAATGCAACATAAGAGTTAGGCTATTACGGTAGTTTACATTATACCTTAAAACATCCATTGTGTGCCTCTGCCCTGTTTGGTTTTGTTTAAAACCAGTTCTGTATTTTATAGTCAACTTGCCTGGACATATTGAGTTGCTTGACTCGTTCAGAGTTCCTCTCAAAGGGGCCAGTGTACAACTGCTTCATCCTGACTTGATGTTGTTTCAGGACTCTAGATAGAGTTGTTATGCTTACATTGTGAATATTTCCAAATGTAATGTTGTCTGCTAACACTCTGTCCCGAATCTGTGAGTATTATGCCATTGTTTCTGATGACCATATCAATGATTGCACGGCAGTGAAAATCCTACCTCTCCTGCCTGTGGGAGGTAACCGTTGGGTCATAAGCAGAAATACAAAAACAATTACATACATTACACAAGTGGGTTTGAAGGCTTTGCTCAATTTACTTCTGTAATGTGCAGTTCAGTCAGGTGCCCCTGCAGAATGCACATCTTACCTGTTGTTTTGCCGGAAATTTCTCACAATAGATGCCACTGTTGAGCATTGCAGATTTGGCTGCACTCTCAGACCAGCCTCTCTCAATGATTGATCATGTAATAAATCATGGTCTATTATAGTAGTGCTAATCTCATCTGACACTACAGCTCTTGATCTTCCTCTCAGTCTTCTTCTACCACGCATACTGTACATACTCCTCTCCCTCTCCCACTCCCAGCCACTCTTCTTACTCTGTCAGCCACTTCTCTATCTCTGGCTGGGTCCATGTTTACATTACAGTACAACATTATTCCTAAGATGTCCCCTTTTGTATAGATGGTAATGAAATTGAAAGACTAACACCTGTGTAGGTGTTCAGCTACAATGGGAATCAGCTGTGGTTGGTCTAATTGTCTTGACAGTATTTCATTTTTAAGATTTGGAATATATTTCAATATGGTATTACTGTAGAAATGTAGCAAATTGCTGTCTTGTTCAATTTTGTGTTATGTTAGGTTCTGAACTTAAGTTTAACAGTTTTGAAAAGAGTATGTAAACATGTGCAAATTGGCCTGTAGGTACATAGAGTTTTGGTGGTGGTTGTGTCTGAGTGAGAAAATAATTCATGAAATTTGTAAGATGTAGTCATTGAATGCATTTTGTGCCAAAGCAATGAAAAAATATCCACCGTTTATCCCACATAGACTGCTGTTGTGTTCACTGTGTTGAGAGTTTTGAAAAAGTGACATAAAAGAAAGAGAGAAAGAGAGAGTTTGTGTCAGACGAGACATCGTAATAAACACTCATATGCAATAATTACTCCAACAGTGTAGAGGAAAATTGGGTACGTAGCAAACAGCATGTTGCTTGGGAATATTTCATGTATAGCTAAATGAATGTTTTCAAACATCTGACACATCTTTCCACAATAAGTACAACACTATCAAAGCCACATTAAACCTCCGTTTGATATAAATTCATATGTGATTGAAGACAATCCCACGTGGATCTAAGTCACTGTGGAGTTTCACTGAGCAGAAGCTGGTCTCAGGAGGACCTGTGTGTTTTGATACTCTCCGTCAGCTCAGCTAGGCATTATTACTACCACACACACACACACACACACACACACACACACACACACACACACACACACACACACACATACACATACACACACAGTCCTCCAGAGGGAGAGTCACTTTAATTTATTTAATCAATTGATTGTGGGTCTTTTGGAGGTCTGGAGGCTGAGTTAAAGATGACACATAGAAACACTGATGTGCTAAACTGACATTTTGGGCAAACGTTTTAAAGATGTCTTGACCTGCTGTACTAGAGAGTTTTCTCAAGCTCAAAGAGCCTACGCCTTTTAGAGTCTCAGAGTAGTAGTGCTTATCTAAGATCAGTTTTATCTTGTAGATAAAAACATTTTAACGCTTTATGGACAAAGGGGGACCTGATTCTAGCTCATCACTCCTACTATCAGACTTTATTAATACAACCCCGATAGTAACAAGAACAAAAACACTTCTGCTTTATTACGGTTTTTCCCAATGGTTTACACACTAAAACTAGCCCATGAGGCACAATGACCTGAATCTGTAACTCATTTGGTAGAACCAGACACCAAATCTGCAATACTACTGGCACATGTTTTGCTTTACACTCAGATTGTAATTCTGTAACAAACATTTGGCAAAACACAAGACACAATTATTTACCTTTGGCACAACCTTCACAACTAAAATATATTGTGTGTGAAAAGCAACACTGTTCAACAAGCTAAACTCAATTACCAATAGATCCCTTACACTCTTCATATGTGCAAACACTATTTGCGTAAATGTTCACTTTGAAATCAGACTTTTGGTATGGATTACAGTTTTTCTCAATTGCTAAAACACTAAAACCCATTGGCTGAACAAAGTTCTCAGTTGCCTGGACTCATTTAGCTAATTATGCAGTCTGTTGTCAATACCTTAAACCATTTCACATGGTAAAACACAATTTGCAGATCTCACTTAGACTTTTCAGCAAAACTCTAAACACATTCTCATTCTCAAAACACATTCTGCACTTTAATGCACATGTCATCCATACTGGTAAACACAAGTGGCAACAATCAAATACAAATAGAGAACACATGTCATTGATTGAACACAACCACTCAAAATTGATTTAACCTGTTTTAAATTATGCAACACAACCACTATAAGCCAGTTCAGAGAGCAAACAGGTTGTTGAAGGTGGGAAGGAGAAAGTCTGAGAATGGATAGAAGAAACAATGTGAGAGGACGAGGACGAGTGCGTATGCGAGGTGGGTGACTAGGAGGAAGAGGAGGAGGAGGGCAAAGAGTGGAAATATCTGATGAAATTCGAGCAACAGTTATAGACCATGTTCTTGTCCACGGACTGACAATGAGGGAAGCAGGACTTAGAGTGCAACCCAATTTGAGCCGATGTTCTGTGTCCACCATAGTAAGGACATTCAGAGAAGAGAACAGGTACAGGATACTACTGTATTTTTGTAATTGCAAATGTACTGTACTACACTATATGCAGCTGTTTCAATAGACATTTGTAAAGTGAATCACTGTATGTATTGTACTGCATGAATATGTTTTGTAACTGCACTACTACTTTTTGTAGAATTGCAAGGCTGCCACATGCAGGTGGAAGGACAGCTATATTCACTCAGGAGCAAGAGGCCGTTATAGTTGGCATGGTCCTTCAAGATAATGCAATACGACTCAGAGAAATCCAGGAACGAGTGATACAAGACAACACACACTTCCAGGGAATCGACAGTGTGAGCATTTCCACAATTGACCGTGTCCTCCATTGTCGAGAAAGCAGCCTTCAATCTAACAAAGAGGAGAAGGGGAGGCCGAAACATGATTGGACAGCGGGCCATTGTTGAAGTCCCTGGTCAACGAGGTGGCAATGTCACAATCCGTGCTGCTATCAGCAACCATGGTGTTCTACATCACCATGTTACACTCGGGCCATATAACACACAGCACCTTCTAACATTTATTGCCAATCTAAGAGATATTTTATTTGAGCAGCAGGTTCAAGAGCAGCAGGGTCAAGAGCTAAATGAGAATCCCATTCCCACCTATGTGATAGTGTGGGACAATGTCAGTTTCCACCGAGCTGCTCAGGTAAGGGAATGGTTTAACATCAATGGGCAGTTTATGAACTTGTACCTCCCTCCATACTCACCTTTCCTGAATCCGATTGAGGAGTTTTTCTCCTCTTGGAGATGGAAAGTGTATGATAGACAACCCTACACCAGAGTGAACCTGCTGCAAGCCATGGATTTAGCCTGTGGTGATATAGGTGAGGAATCATGTCAGGGCTGGATACGACACACAAGAGGCTTCTTCCCCCATTGCTTCAGGAGAGACAATATTGCTTGTGATGTCGACGAAGTGCTCTGGCCTGACCCAGCCCAAAGACAAGAAGAAGCACATTGATTACACGTTTACTCCTTTGATTTTTGTCCCTTTTAGTATTGTATACTGTAGTACAGTGCATTGTGGGCTGTATACTGTACAATGGACAAATTGTATGGCCCTGAACATTGTGCTTTCCATTTATTAACAGTACTGACTGCTCAATAGATTTTGACTGGTTGCAGGTTCATATCAACAAAGAACAAGAATTACAGTATCACAGAGACAAAGGACAAGTTTGTGAGATGCAGGGTACAGTACTGTAAAAATAGGGGTACAAGGAGGAGGAAGAACAAAAAAGTGGAGGTCGAGATAAAGGTAGAGGTGGAGGTTGATGTAGAGGTGGTGGAGGAAGACCAAGATGTGGTGGACCACGTGGTCAATCATGGTTTGACCTTGAGAGAGGTTGGGCAGTGAGTGCAGCCCAATCTTAGCCGCTTCATCGTAGCATCCATTATTAGCTTCCGGACGTTCCTAAATGATAATAGGTATGTACTGCAGACATTGGACCTATCTACTTCTTTTACTACCTGAAAGTAGTACACCATAAAACATAGTAAAGACTGTAGATTCCAATTCATACTTTAAGGGGAAACAAAGTAAATGTTTCAAGTATAACTGTATGTATGAAATTGTAGGTATACTATTTTGCAACATGTATATCTTGTATTACTTTAGTGTTTATTGTACTGTATGCTATTTTGTTTTTGTAGAACTGAAAGACGATTTATTTACAAGCAAACAGGAGGCTGCCATTGTGCAAATGGTAGTTGAAAATAATGTCATAAAACTGCAGGAAATCCAAAAACAGATTATTGAAATCCCTCCAATCTTCCATAACATCAGAGTGAGTTTATCAACCGTAGCCCGCACCCTTAGGAAATACCATCTCCAGATGAAGCAAATCTGCGGAGTCCCATTTGAAAGGAATTCAACCCCATTAAGGAGGTTTTTTTAGCATGGCAGTGGAAGGTGTATGATCGCAAACACTGTAACGTTCTGGGTGAAGTGGGTGAGAAGTCAGGCGCAGGAAGCAGAGAGTTCAGGGTAGTGCTAATTTAATGCACAAAACGGCGAACATAAGCCAACCCCACGAAAACACAGGGCGTAAAACAAACCAACGCCCCAAACACGGGGACTTAAACTGTCCAGCAAAACCCACGAAATGGGAAACACGTAACCCACAGACGTGCACACAAGTTACACAAAACAATCCAGAACAAAGAGCAGGCGGGCCGGCTGGCTAATAAAGCCCAACTAATCAGCAAATAACCAATAAACAGACAAGGAGGGGGAGAAAAGAATCAGTGGCAGCTAGTAGGCCGGTGACGACGACCGCCACCCGAACGGGAAGGGGAGCCACCTTCGGTAGGAGTCGTGACAAACACCATGAATGTCTTACCCTTCTCCAGGCAATGGAGGAGGCCTGTGGTGACATTCCAGCAGGGGTGGATGCGTCATGCCAGAAGATATTTCCCCTTCTGTCTGGCCAGGGAGAACCTGTGATGTTGATGAAAATCTGTAGCCGGACCAAAACAACAGACCTAACTGATTTTGTTAAAGCAATGGAGTATTTTTTTTCATGACTTATGATTTAGATTTGACTGTATTTTGACAGTTTTTTTAATCTATTCCATACAATTGATCTAACGTGCAGTACAGTAGTACAAATAGGTCTATTTTTCTTCCTTTGCTTATGCAAAATATTGTAGCAACCGGGGGATTGGGCAGGGGGATAGAGCATTGGAAGTTAAGACCATGTTAAGCCATTGAGCTCTCTCTTACGTCTGGTCTTCACAAGAGAAGGTCAAGGTTGTTTTACAGGATATCTTTCATTTATTTGGCGTGGGCTACAGCCAGTAGCCTGTGTGGAGTTGGGTTAATAAACCATACATTCGTAAACTCCTCTGTGTGGACAATTGTTTCTTTATGATCTAGCCAGGTCATTACAATGTATGTACTGTATGTGTGCTAACAGTATGCTGTGTGGCATGTATTGAGTCATGTCGAAATACAAAACTAAAATGCTTGCATTTGTGTTCCTTTCTGGTTTGAGTACACAAACAATATAACAAATATAACAACAAAAATTTAGTCTACACTGAAATATGTTCTGATAGTAGTGTTTAGAATATATCACATTAGTGTGATCTCGGTTGTCACTAAGTTAGATTCATTCATAGTGTGTGTATGTCTCATTTGTTTGCAGAGTTTCATTTTGAGCAGGGAGTACATGATTTTGATTGCTGTGTTTCATTTTGCTAGATGTCTGTGGGGTTTGGCAAAAATTGGTAACTGCTTTGTGTTTAGAGTTTTGAGTACTTGAGATGTAGTTTCAGCAAACGTGTGTTAACAATTGGGAAAAACTGTCATTAAAACCTGGAGTCGATGTTCACCATCCTATGAAAATCTAATTAGCATAATAATATGTTTTTCTTTTTAATCCCCATTTTTTTTCAGTCTGTTTAACCCTCCTGTTCTGTTTAACCCTCCTGTTGTGTTTAACCTTCATGTTCTGTTTAACCCTCCTGTTATGTTTAACCCTCCTGTTCTGTTTAACCCTCCTTTTCTGTTTAACCCTCCTGTTGTGTTTAACCCTCCTGTTATGTTTAACCCTCCTGTTGTGTTTAACCCTCCTGTTCTGTTTAACCCTCCTGTTCTGTTTAACCCTCCTGTTCTGTTTAACCCTCCTGTTCTGTGTAACCCTCCTGTTCTGTTTAACCCTCCTGTTATGTTTAACCCTCCTGTTGTGTTTAACCCTCCTGTTATGTTTAACCCTCCTGTTGTGTTTAACCCTCCTGTTCTGTTTAACCCTCCTGTTCTGTTTAACCCTCCTGTTCTGTGTAACCCTCCTGTTCTGTTTAACCCTCCTGTTATGTTTAACCCTCCTGTTGTGTTTAACCCTCCTGTTCTGTTTAACCCTCCTGTTGTGTTTAACCCTCCTGTTCTGTTTAACCCTCCTGTTGTGTTTAACCCTCCTGTTCTGTTTAACCCTCCTGTTCTGTTTAACCCTCCTGTTCTGTTTAACCCTCCTGTTATGTTTAACCCTCCTGTTCTGTTTAACCCTCCTGTTATGTTTAACCCTCCTGTTCTATTTAACCTCCTTTTCTGTTTAACCCTCCTGTTCTGTTTAACCCTCCTGTTCTGTTTAACCCTCCTGTTCTGTTTAACCCTCCTGTTGTGTTCCTTTCATGTTAATTCATTCTGTGTTCCCAGTCCAAAATGACCGCCACCATTATAGCTGATTGTAAATCCATAATAATACATATATTATCATCTAATGTTGTGTTAGATCTTTTTATCAACTTAAGTTCTTGTGAACATTACACGTTTTGAACTTATATTTGCTATTTATGGCCTGTAGGCCTCATTGACCTGAGCTCATACAACTCGTTTTTGAGTTTAGAAAGGCATAATGTAAGGATTATTTTGACTATAACACATACTCAGATGAAACATATTGTGCTATTTATCACAGACTACTTTGTGTCGACGTTTAACAAGGACTCTCTCCTCCTCACCAGTGTCATGATCAAATATATGATCAACAGCCTCACATACAGTATATAATTTGGTCATTGTGCTGCCACAGAATGAATTGTGAGCAAGGCCTCAAAAAAAACGTATATACCAGAGTTGCGAGAAAAGTTCTATATATTATTGAAACAATGTTGCGATTATTTATGAGAATGCCAACAAGTATGGTTCCCGTAGGGGAAAGATTCTATTGGGGAAAGGTTCCAGTTGGGGTTGCCATGGAAGCCAAGAAGGCGAGTGAGGTGTGTGTGTGTGTGTGTGTGTGTGTGTATGTGTATGTGTGTGTGTGCTCAAACACACATTCATGTGGGGGTCTGGGAGAGGAAGTGTGTCCATCTGATGAATGGGCATGTGCCTGAACTCAATTTTATACACTAATTGTAGTCTCACCCATTAATTTCGAATGACCGGTCATTTTTGACCGGGAACACCACAGGTGAACAAAGTTAAGTAAAACACCAAAAATGCTGGGAAAATCAATAAAAATCATCAACATTTTGTGTGTTCAGATGCCCTGTGTGGACAAAGTCATGGAACCTAATGACAATCAGATTAAATTAACTACATTTTGAGAAAACTTTGTCTAATTCGACTGGAACACAGCAGGAGGGTTAAACTAGACATATCTTGTCTCAATCCACCGCATCCGCCAATGGCCTTCCGCATCTGCAGTGGAAGGTGGCCAAGCTACAGTGGTGTTTGTCAGACCTTGAGACATCCCGAGAATCGGTCTTCTCACAAAAACGCCTGTAGCGCCCGAACAGTTTGGCCTACAAATCTAATATCACCCATCTATGGAAAGATGAAAAGACTCATCTGAAGGTAGCCGGTATCAGTTTAAGTATATATGGAAGTAGTTTAGTGCCAAAACAAGTTGGTTAAATTTGGGCAAATTTTCTCATCTTTCTTACATCTCCTCTTAAGGATCGGACCGGACCCTTTTTTGAAATTTTTGCCTAAAATGCATATTCTTGGTACCATTTGAAAGGAAACACTTTGAAGTTTGTGGAAATGTGAAAGGATTGTGGAAAATATAACACATTAGATTTGGTAAAAGATAATACCATCATTTTTGGAATGCAAGAGAAAGGCCATAATGTATTATTCCAGCCCAGGTGCAATTTAGGTTTTGGCCACTAGATGGCAGCAGTGCACATGCAAAGTTTTAGACTGATCCAATGAACCATTGCAGTTAAAAAATGTGTATCAAGACTGCCCAAATGTGCCTAATTTGTTTATTAACATCTTTTCATGTTCAAAATTGTGCACTCTCCTCAAACAATAGCATGGTATTCTTTCACTGTAATAGCTACTCTAAATTGGAGAGTGTGGTTATATTAACAAGAATTTAAGCTTTCTAACAATATCAGATATGTCTATGTCCTGGTAAAACTTCATCTTACTTACAACCTCATGCTAATCGCATACGCCTCCATTAGCTCAACAGTCCCGCAGGGGACCCACCGATCCTGAAGAATATCTTTCAGATATAGGACAGACACTTTAAAACAAACTTAATTAAAATGTATTTATTTTTCCATGTATGAATCGGTTATTCAATGCATTTCTATGGGCTAATAGCAGTAAGGCCAAATTAAATTTTTCATCAAATAAATGTGTTTTATATTTTTTTTTTTAATGCCTAAAGTGGTCCTAAAATTCTAAATCAAACACCTAAATGATCCTTGGCATGACCATTTTAAAACAATTCCATGTGTCAGTTTAGTAGAACCCCCAATCCGGCTTAGACTCTTAGGGATTAAGACATGAAAGCAAATGCAGTAGCTACACATTGCATGACTGCCTGTACCTCCAATGTTCTGGCATACAGTGCATTCAGAAAGTATTCAGACCCTTTCCCTTTCTCCACATCTTGTTATACAGCTTTTTTGATTAAATTACATGTTTTCCTCATCAATCTACACACAATACCCCATCATGACAAAGCGAAAACAGTTATCTTTGTGTGTGTGTGTACAAATAACAGAAATACCTTACTTACATAAGTATTCAGACTGTTACGTCTCTCGTCAGAATGAGGATCGGACCAAAGCACAGCGTGGTAAGTGTTAATGATTCTTTATTACTCAAAAACACTCTAACAAAATAACAAAGTGAAAAAACGAACAGTTCTGTATGACAACTAAACTATACAAAAAACAACTACCCACAAACACAGGTGGGAAAAAGGCTACCTAAGTATGATTCCCAATAAGAGACAATAATAGACAGCTGCCTCTGATTGGGAACCACACTCGGCCAAAAACAAAGAAATAGAAAACATAGAAATAAAGAAACTATAATGCCCACCCTAGTCACACCCTGGCCTAACCAAAATAGAGAATAAAAGCCTCTCTATAGCCAGGGAGTGACAAAGACCCTTTGCTCTGAGACTCAAAATGTATGTTTTATTTAACTGGGCAAGTCAGTTAAGAACAAATTCTTATTGAACCCGATCGATCGAACATCTCTAGAGAGACCTGAAAATAGCTGTGCAGAAACACTTCCCATCCAACCTGACAGAGCTTAAGTGGATCTGCAGAGAATTGTGCCAAGCTTGTAGCATCATACCCAAGTCAGTTAAGAACAAATTCTTATTTACAATGACGGCCTACCCCGGCCAATCCAGGACAACGCAGGGCAAATCGTGCACCGCCCTTTGGGACTCTCAATCCCAGCCAGATGTGATACAGCCTGGATTTGAACCAGGGCTGCCTCTTGCACTGAGATCCAATGCCTTAGACTGCTGCGCCACTCGGGAGCCAAAGAAAATGAGTTGGCACTGAATTTCCATTGATCATCCTTAAAATGTTCCCACCTGTGGTAAATTCAATTGAATGGACATGATTTGGAATGGCACACACCTGTCAATATAAGGTCCCACAGTTGACAGTGCATATCAGAGCAAAAACCAAGCCATGAGGTCGAAGGAATTGTCCGTAGAGCTCTGAGACAGGATTGTGTCGAGGCACAGATCTAAGGAAATGGTACCGAAAAATGTTTGCAGCATTGAAGGTCCCCAAGAACACAGTGGCCTCCTTCATTCTTATATGGAAGAAGTTTGGAACCACCAAGACTCTTCCTAGAGCTGGCCTTCTGGCCAAACTGAGCATACCAGGGGAGAAGGGCCTTGGTCAGGGAGGTGACCAAGAACTTGATGGTCACTCTGATAGAGCTCCAGAGTTCCTCTGTGGAGATGGGAGAACCTTCCAGAAGGACAACCATCTCTGCAGCACTCCACCAATCAGGTCTTTATGGTAGAGTGGCCAGACAGATGCCACTCCTCAATAAAAAGGCACATGACAGCCCGCTTGGAGTTTGCCAAATTGCACCTAAAGGACTCTGACCATGAGAAACAAGATTGTCTGGTCTGATGAAACCAAGATGGAACTTTTTGGCCTGAATGCCAAGCGTCACGTATGGAGGAAACATGGCACCATCCCTACAGTGAAGTATGGTGGTGGCAGCATCATGCTGTGGGGATGTTTTTCAGAGGCAGGGACTGGGAGACTAGTCAGGCTTGAGGGAAAGATGAACGGAGCAAAGTACAGAGAGATCCTTGATGAAAATCTGTTCCAGAGTGCTCAGGACCTAAGACTGGGGGCGACGGTTCACCTTCCAACAGGATAATGACCCTAAGCACACAGCCAAGACAACACAGGAGTGGCTTCGAGACAAGTCTCTAAAGGTTCAAGCCCGGTCTTGAACCCGATCGATCGAACATCTCTGGAGAGACCTGAAAATAGCTGTGCAGAAACACTTCCCATCCAACCTGACAGAGCTTAAGTGGATCTGCAGAGAATTGTGCCAAGCTTGTAGCATCATACCCAAGTCAGTTAAGAACAAATTCTTATTTACAATGACGGCCTACCCCGGCCAATCCAGGACAACGCAGGGCAAATCGTG
This sequence comes from Oncorhynchus clarkii lewisi, assembly GCF_045791955.1. Classification (NCBI taxonomy): domain Eukaryota; kingdom Metazoa; phylum Chordata; class Actinopteri; order Salmoniformes; family Salmonidae; genus Oncorhynchus; species Oncorhynchus clarkii. Next base: position 14,810,066 of record NC_092166.1, on the reverse strand, counting down.
CACCGCCCTTTGGGACTCTCAATCCCAGCCAGATGTGATACAGTCTGGATTTGAACCAGGGCTGCCTCTTGCACTGAGATCCAATGCCTTAGACTGCTGCGCCACTCGGGAGCCAAAGAAAATGAGTTGGCACTGAATTTCCATTGATCATCCTTAAAATGTTCCCACCTGTGGTAAATTCAATTGAATGGACATGATTTGGAATGGCACACACCTGTCAATATAAGGTCCCACAGTTGACAGTGCATATCAGAGCAAAAACCAAGCCATGAGGTCGAAGGAATTGTCCGTAGAGCTCTGAGACAGGATTGTGTCGAGGCACAGATCTAAGGAAATGGTACCGAAAAATGTTTGCAGCATTGAAGGTCCCCAAGAACACAGTGGCCTCCTTCATTCTTATATGGAAGAAGTTTGGAACCACCAAGACTCTTCCTAGAGCTGGCCTTCTGGCCAAACTGAGCATACCAGGGGAGAAGGGCCTTGGTCAGGGAGGTGACCAAGAACTCGATGGTCACTCTGATAGAGCTCCAGAGTTCCTCTGTGGAGATGGGAGAACCTTCCAGAAGGACAACCATCTCTGCAGCACTCCACCAATCAGGTCTTTATGGTAGAGTGGCCAGACAGATGCCACTCCTCAATAAAAAGGCACATGACAGCCCGCTTGGAGTTTGCCAAATTGCACCTAAAGGACTCTGACCATGAGAAACAAGATTGTCTGGTCTGATGAAACCAAGATGGAACTTTTTGGCCTGAATGCCAAGCGTCACGTATGGAGGAAACATGGCACCATCCCTACAGTGAAGTATGGTGGTGGCAGCATCATGCTGTGGGGATGTTTTTCAGAGGCAGGGACTGGGAGACTAGTCAGGCTTGAGGGAAAGATGAACGGAGCAAAGTACAGAGAGATCCTTGATGAAAATCTGTTCCAGAGTGCTCAGGACCTAAGACTGGCGGCGACGGTTCACCTTCCAACAGGATAATGACCCTAAGCACACAGCCAAGACAACACAGGAGTGGCTTCGAGACAAGTCTCTAAAGGTTCAAGCCCGGACTTGAACCCGATCGATCGAACATCTCTAGAGAGACCTGAAAATAGCTGTGCAGAAACACTTCCCATCCAACCTGACAGAGCTTAAGAGGATCTGCAGAGAATTGTGCCAAGCTTGTAGCATCATACCCAAGAAGACTCTAGGCTGAAATCGCTGCCAAAGGTTCTTCCACAAAGTACTGAGTAAAGGGTCTAAATACTTATGTAAATGTGATATTTCCGTTTCTTTTTTTTATACATTTGCAAACATTTCTAAAAACCTGTTTTTGCTTTGTCATTATGGGGTATTGTGTGTAGATTGATGAGGAAAAATCTATTTAATCCATTTCAGAATAAGGCTGTAACGTAACAAAATGTGAAAATGCACTGTAGAACATATAGCAAAGCAAAGCATAGCATCATGTCTCCTGTGTCTTCTCCTCTGACGTAGAAAGAACATTCTATTCAACAGCGAGATTATCCACCGAAACAGCTTTTCAATGAGGAAATCTCTCCTCTCATTTCTTCCCCAGCCAACCCACCGTGTTATACTACGATACCAGTGGTCTATTCAGGAGAGTGCATCGTTGCGGACCATTGAAATAGAAATGTATTGTGTAGAAAATGCATTATTCTCTGTCATATACAACAGTGAATTGTGTCAGCTTTATACATTGTATTTCTATCAGGTTGCACTACACTGAATAATCCCTACGTGTAGATTTGTCATAGCTCACAGGCTGATGTTAAATACCACTGTGCGTGTGTGAGTGTATCGATTGAAGGGGTGCTTACAGCTGAATGCTGATTGTTCTTTTCTATTTTTCACAGTTCTATCTTGGTTCTTTATTTTTGTGGGTCTCTCCACAGAAAGCTGCTTGACACACAGTGGAGGGCTGCGGAACATGCAATCCTCGATCGCCCATGTAGAAATTCACCATGGCAACCATGCCACGGAGACAGTGTAAGCTCAGCAAGTTTGAGCGGTCAACACAACAAGCTCACAAACACATATGCACACACTGCTTGTGCATGCACAAACACACATACAATTTCACAATTAAAGTGTGTGCGTTTGCGTGGATAGGTAAGCATGTGCATGCAAGACAGTTCGAGAGAGAGTGAGTGTGTGCGTGACTATTCAATACAGTATGGATTTAGCTGCGTGAGAAAGTGGTTCTGAGTTGATTAGATGTCAGATTAATGTTCTCCACAGCAAAGAACACAGTATGAGCACAATCTCTGTATGGGGTCTATGCAGGGGTGGACTGGCCATCTGACATTTCAGGCAAATGCCAGATGGGCTGGTCTGTCTCACTTGGTTATTTTGTGCAAAATGATAATTATCTGGCAAATAATGAGGGCCTCAAAGGAAAAAATGGGCCGGTGTGGCGCCCTCAACAACAGAAAATGGGCCAGTGTGGGGGCCTAAAGGAAAAAAATGGGTGGTGTGTTAGATATGCCAGGACCAATTTCTGGTCCCAGCCCACCCTGGGTCTGTGGTTGCCTGGTGGTTAACATTCAACCTCCAGGCAATCCCAAATGAACCCCACTCTCCCCTGCAGCCACAGACTCTAATCCCAGGGCTTAATCCCATTTTATTTCAGTTTGACTGAACCCAGAACAGTCAACAACAAGGGTGAGACATTCTCATCAGACAGTGTCAGAATTCACACGCTGATCCACAGACAGACTGAAAGGGAGGATGTACAGTAACTGTAGCTATCAGGCTGCCAACAATCTGTCTCCCCTGATAGATTATGTTGCCCTTCTCAAATCAGTTTTGATTGCTATTATGACACAAAATAAGAGTGGTATAAGGGTTTGTTGTTTGTCCCCATAGCAGAAGTCTTTTTTGGTTCCAGGTAGAACATTTGGTGGTGAAAAAGCTTCCACTTAGATCCTTTTAGAGGCGAAAGGTTTCCACTTGGAGCCAAAAATTGTTATTTGCAGAGGTTTCTCATATAGGCACAACTGAAGAACCCCAAATGGTTCTAGGTAGCACCATTTTTTTAAAGAGTGAAGCCCAGAGGTATTCAACTTTAAGCCAGCAGGGCTAAAGTGCTGTTGGTTTTCACAGAGTCCACTCCCCTAGCCTCCCAGTTCTAAATAAATTCCTGATTAGAAATAGAGAAAACAAAGAGTGTTTTGGCCCCTCCTCTATTCATTCACCCATGCTGGGTGGATTTGTGACTGACACTTTGAGATGTCTTCTGCCTCTGTCGTATCCTCCTCTCTGGTGTCACTCAAAAGAAAAAACCTCTGGAGATGTGACCTGCCATCCCATATGCCTCACTGGATTAGTCTCACGCTCCAGTTTTAAATGAGATGTATCATACTGCCACCTGCTGGTCCTAAAGTATCACCAATACCTAATTGGATTGAGTTTGCTTCTGAAGGTGACAGCAGCCAAAACGTGTGGCCCAATTGGCAAAGTAGGAAGCTTCAGGGTATGCTTTGAACTTCAGCTCGTGAAAAAATAACAATCATCCATCATTCTCTCTTAATAAGCAATAATATTTGGTGGGGGGGGGGCTTATTGTGATTTTAGCACAGCTGTGATGCGGTTGGTCATAGGTAGGCTACGAGGTGCTAGGTCATAGGCTACAGCAGCGTTTCCATTTGGGATCGCCCGATTTGAAAATGGGGTCGTGTGAGAAACTTTAAAATAAAATGTAAAAATTGTGCTCGTAATAAACTGTAATAAATTGTGCTTGTAATAAACAGAGCGGTTTTTCTTCCTACAAATGTGGCACTATTTCTTTACTGTTTAATCTACAAATCACTGAAAGATAAGATTCTCAGGAACATGTATGTGTCTTCTGTTTCCCTCTACAATACCCACAAGCCTCACAGAGTGGACAAGACCAGGCACTAAATCAGACTGGGGGGAAAAGACCATCAATGGTAATGTACTTTTTTATACAGAAGATCATACAAAATGGTTGCCTGAAGATCTTCTGATAACTTTCCAATACCTTTTGGATGCATTTCGGTCACTTCAAACCGTACTTCCTTCAGATTGAAATACTTTCAAAAGTACTGTCCGACTGATTTGTAATAGACTGTCATAGCCCATATTAAAAAAGTAAACATTGGCCGTTGATTCCATCACTTTTTTTACATGGTGAATCACAAAACAATGTTGATATCAAAATGGGGTCTCGGGCCAAAAAACTTTACAGTGTTGTAATGATGCAACTCTCAGAAGTCACAAGGACCTGTGTCTGACGAAGTAACTAGAAACGTTGCTCAAACGTGTCTCACAAAGTGACATTCACTCACATGTACGGGGCACACACGCAGAAGAACCTGCTAAAACTAGAGCCAGACACTAATTTGCAAACAATAGATTAGTTAATGGTAAGTTGCTAGAATTCAGTATCCATGACAACACAACAGAGCCTACACTGCACATGAACTTGAGGTCGAAAGACACTTATAGACAGTGGAGGAAAAGTACCCAATTGTCATACTTGAGTAAAAGTAAACATACTTTAAAAGAAAATGACTCAAGTAAATACTACTTGAGTAAAAGTCTAAAGTTTTTGGTTTTAAATATACTTAAGTATCAGAAGTAAAAGTATAAATCATTTAAAATTCCTTATATTAAGCAAACCAGATGACATGACTTTCTTGATTTTTACATTTACGGATCGCCAGGGGCACACTTCAACACTCAGACATCCTTTACAAATGAGGCATTTGTGTTTAGTAAGTCTGCCAGATCAGAGGCAGTAGGGATGACCGGGGATGTTCTCTTGATGAGTGCGTGAATTAAACAATTTTCCTGTCCTGCTAAGCATTCAAAATGTAACTAGTACTTTTGGGTGTCAGGGAAAATGTAAGGGGTAAAAGTACATTATTTTCTTTAGGAATGTAGTGGAGTAAAGTAAAAGTTGTCAAAAATATAAATATTGTGCTAGTTGTGCCACCAGAGACTCTGGGTTCGAGCCCAGGCTCTGTCGCATCCGGCCGCGGGGCAGCGCACAAATGGCCTAGCGTCGCCCGGGTTAGGGAGGGTTTGGCTGGCAGGGATATCCTTGTCTCATCGCGCACTAGCGACCAGGTCGCTAGGTGTACGGTGTTTCCTCCGACACATTGGTGCGGCTGTCTTCCGGGTTGGATGCACACTGTGTTAAGAAGCAGTGCAGCCTGGTTGTGTTGTGTTTTGGAGGACGCATGGCTCTCAACCTTCGCCTCTCCCGAGCCCGTACGGGAGTTGTAGCGATGAGACAAGACAGTAACTACTAACAATTGGATACCACGAAAAGGGGGGTAAAATGTTGTATTTATTTTTTTAATAAAAATATATATAAATAGTAAAGTACAGATACCCCAAAAACCGACTTAAGTAGGACTTTAAAGTATTTTTACTGACGTACTTTACACCACTGCTTATAGACAGTATATAAAATGATCTGATATATACAGTAGATGGCCTAGTAGAATGTGTCTATTGACTCAACATTTTACTCATTTTCATATGGTTTGTGCGATTTCATTCCATTGGGGTTTACTTCTGCTGCTAGCCATGTAATCACACCAGAACTTTGATTGAGGGATTACATAATTTTGCATGTAAACAGGCAGTCTACAAATAATATTTTTCTGTTTAGACCAAATATTACAAATGTTTTGTCAGACAACTGTTTCCTTCAGTCCAAAATGTTGCTGCATCATCATCAACAATACAGAGGACGTACCTGCTTGATGAGGCAACAGAGTGGGCTTCAGAGTTGTTACGCAACCCTCCTTAAATTCAGTTAGAAAGAGTCTATTAAAAGACCAGCTTCCAGATGCTGGATGTTTTTATGGGAATGACCACACCATATGGTTATTTCCCACTAACCTGATACATACCTCTCTCATTAGGTCAGTCATGACACAAAGCTTTATGGTAAGAGTACTAAGATAGCATTGGGACCTAGAAGCTAGAAGAACCGCGCATCAATTCAATTCAATTCAACTCCCATTACACATTGGTTCAACGTCATTTCATTGAAATGACGTGGAAACAACATTGATTCAATCAGTGTGTGCCCAGCGGGTAGCAATTGTGGTTCTCAATGTTCAGCAAATTTTTACTGCTATGTACAGGTCATGAAGTAAAATATTTTTTCAAAATGTACTTCTTCAGCAGATATTCAAGCCGAATGGACACGTCACTTGAGTGGGTTGAGTTGAAGATATCCCTCTAGTGGTGTGTGGGGTTATATCCTTCCTGCTTGGCCATGTCCGGGGGTATCATCGGATGGGGCCACAGTGTCTCCTGACCCCTCCTGTCTCAGCCTCCAGTATTTATGCTGCAGTATGTGTCGGTGGGCTAGTGTCTGTTTGTTATATCTGGAGTACTTATCCTGTCTTATCCAGTGTCCTGTGTGAATTTAAGTATGCTCTCTCTAATTCTCTCTTTCTCTCTTTCTTTCTCTCTCTTGGAGGACCTGAGCCCTAGGACCATGCCTCAGGACTACCTGGCATGATGACTCCTTGCTGTCCCCAGTCCACCTGGCCGTGCTGCTGCTCCAGTTTCAACTGTTCTGCCTGCGGCTATGGAACCCTGACCTGTTCACCGGATGTGCTACCTGTCCCAGACCTATTATTTGACCATGCTGGTCATTTATGAACATTTGAACATCTTGGCCATGTTCTGTTATAATCTCCACCCGGCACAGCCAGAAGAGGACTGGCCACCCCTCATAGCCTGGTTCCTCTCTAGGTTTCTTCCTAGGTTTTGGCCTTTCTAGGGAGTTTTTCCTAGCAAAGTTGGTGCTTTAACACCTGCATTGCTTGCTGTTTGGGGTTTTAGACTGGGTTTCTGTGCAGCACTTTGAGATATCAGCTGATGTATGAAGGGCTATATAAATACATTTGATTTGATTTGGATCCACTCACAATGGCTACAGTTGAAAATCCTCAGTAGCTTTTCTAGTATGGCAGGCCACTGTAGATTAATGAAGAGGAGAAATTATCAAACACAAAGCCTTTGCCTGACCACATCCATCTGTCTGGACTGGAGAAGGGTCATAGGAATGGGAAACAAGGTAACAGGCAGAGAGCTAATGGAAGGAAGAGATGGATAGGGAGACACAGGTAGATGATTAAAGAGGAGGATGAGACAGAAAGAGAAATATAAGAGAATTGGAAAAGCAGAGGAGAAACAGAGAGGACGATAGAGAGAAAGAGAAAAGACTGTGTGGAAGAGGGTGAGAGAGAAAAACAGAAGGAAGAGGAAGAGGGCGAGGATCTTGTAAGAGTTCAGACTCCCTGGGCGTAGTCTTGAATAGCGTCTGAGGACTATGGCTTACGGTCTCTCTCACTTGTGGCAGCAGGTAGCCTAGCGGTGAAGCGCATTGGGCCAGTAATGAAAGGTTGCTAGTTCAAATCCCTTAGCCGACTAGGTAAAGAATCTGTTGATGTGCCCTTCAGCAGGGCACTTAACCCTAGTTGCTCTGGATAAGATTGTCTGCTAAATAACTAAACTGTCAAATCTCAGTGTCTCCATAGGATCAACACCTCTTCCCATTGGAGGGAAAGAAGACAGAGGCCCTGATTGGATTAAGGCTGTACGTAGGTTAAGTGTCCACATGCCTGAACCACACAAACACAATGGCTCTTTACCTGACACAGGGCTGTAACTCCCAATGATGTCAATTAACTCAAATTATATTTTGGAGCGAGAGAGGAAGATGATGTGATGATGTGTTGAATGACTTGTCTACGACAATAGCCAACCACATTGGCCACCATTACTTGCCAAAGCAGAATTGGTGTTGACACATACAGTATATAAACAAAAGTATGTGGATGCCCCTTCAAATTAGTGGACTCACGCACCTGACGCACACATACAAACAAACACACACACTCTTTTGGGATCCCTCGTGGGCTATATCATTTCTCTCTAGGAGCCTGAACTTGTGAACTGTGTAACTCTGGTCATGACCTTCTTGCCCTGGGTTGAACGTCAATAGTTAAATCTTGTGATGGTCAGAGGAATGCCCAAGGCTATAGCCGTACCATACACAGTCTCAGGAGTTTTTCCTGACAATGTTTCCTGAACAGGAACAACTCTGGGCCCTAGTTATATAGACTATTGCAGGCCCAGTAGTTTTTCCTTGTCAGATTACATGATCAGGTAAAACTCCTGGCCCTAGCTATTTGTGTCTCTTCTTTGTGCTTTTGGGCGGCAGGTGGACTAGCTGTTAAGAGCATTGGGCCAGTAACCGAAAGGTTCCTGGTTCGAATCCTCGAGCTGACTAGGTGAAAAATCTGTCGATGTGCTGTTGAGCAAGGCACCTCACCATAATTGCTCCTGTTAATAACTCTGGAGAAGAGCTTCCGCTAAATTACTAAAATGTTAAAAATAAGTTAAATGGGCCTCCCGGGTGGCGCAGTGGTTAAGGGCGCTGTACTGCGCCAGCTGTGCCATCAGAGTCCCTGGGTTCGCGCCCAGGCTCTGTCGTAACCGGCAGCGACCGGGAGGTCCGTGGGGCGACGCACAATTGGCCTAGCATTGTCCGGGTTAGGGAGGGATTGGTCGGTAGGGATCTCCTTGTCTCATCGCGCACCAGCGACTCCTGTGGCGGGCCGGGCGCAGTGCGCGCTAGCCAAGGTTGCCAGGTGCACGGTGTAGCCTCCGACACATTGGTGCGGCTGGCTTCCGGGTTGGATGAGCGCTGTGTTAAGAAGCAGTACGGCTGGTTGGGTTGTGTATCGGAGGACGCATTCAGCCTTCGTCTCTCCTGAGCCTGTACGGGAGTTGTAGCAATGAGACAAGATAGTAGCTACTACAACAATTAGATACCACGAAATTGGGGAGAAAAAGGGGTAAAAATTCAACAACAAAAAAAAATTATATATATAAAAATAAGTTAAATGTAATTGCCTCAGTGATGAGGTAGGACAGGGAAGGTCACACTCTGGGTAGTCTCATTGAAGAGGACAATAAACCTGCTGGCTAACAAAAACCTTTAGACGTCATTGGAGCATTGTAATGTGATGGCTGTACTTGAATGACCTTTGATAGAGTAGTGCAACATAGAAAAGAAAGCGTCTGTTGTGGGCTGAGTCACCTTACTTGTGTGTACAATTATTAAACACATATACAGTACCAGTCAAAAGTTTGGACACATTCAAGGGTTTTTCTTTATTTTCACTATTTTCTACATTGTAGAGTGAAGACATCAAAACTATGAAATAACACATGTAGGAATCATGTAGTAACCAAAAAATATATATTTTAATTTGAGATTCTTCAAAGTAGCTGCCCTTTGCCTTGATGACAGCTTTGCACACTCTTGGCATTCTCTCAACCAGCTTCATGAGGTAGTCGCCTGGAATATGTTGCAATTAACAGGTGTGCCTTGTTAAAAGTTAATTTTTGGAATTTCTTTCCTTCTTAATGCATTTGAGCCAGTCAGTTGTGTTGTGACATGGTAGGGGTGGTATTCAGAAGATAGCCCTATTTGGTAAAATACCAAGTCCATACTATGGCAAAAACAGCTCAAATAAGCAAAGAGAAATGACAGTCCATCATTACTTTAAGGCATGAAGGTCAGTCAATGTGGAAGTTTCTTCAAGTGCAGTCATAAAAACCATCAGGCGCTATGATAAAACTGGCTCTCATGAAGACCGAAACAGGAAAGGAAGACCCAGAGTTACCTCTGCTGCAGAGGATAAGTTCATTAGAGTTACGAGCCTCAGAAACTCCAGCCCAAATAAATGCTTCACAGGGTTCAAGTAACAGACACATCTCAACATCCATTTTTGGTTCCTACTGCCGTGCCTTTGTGAGACGCATAGTAGGTGAACGGATTATCTCAGCATGTGTGGTTCCCACTGTGAAGCATGGAGGAGGAGGTGTGATGGGGTGGGGGTGCTTTGCTGGTGACACTGTTTGTTATTTATTTAGAATTCAAGGCACACTTAACCAGCATGGCTACTACAGCATTCTTCAGCGATACGCCATCCCATCCGGTTTGCGCTTAGTGGGACTATCATTTGTTTTTCAACAGTACATTGACCCAGCACACCTCCAGACTGTGTAAGGGCTATATGACCAAGAAGGAGAATGATGGAGTGCTGCATCAGATGATCTGGCCTCCACAATCACCAGACCTCAATCCAATTGAAATGGTTTGGGATGAGTTGGACCGCAGAGTGAAGGAAAAGCAGCCGACAAGTGCTCAGCATATGTGGGAACTCCTTCAAGACTGTTGGAAAAGCATTCAAGGTGAAGCTGGTTGAGAGAATGCCAAGAGTGTGCAAAGCTGTCATCAAGGCAAAGGGTGGCTACTTTGAAGAATCTCAAATCTAAAATATATTTAGATTTGTTTAAAAAAAAATTGGTTACTACAAGATTCCATATATGTTTTTTCATAGTTTTGATGTTTTCACTATTATTCTACAATCTAGTCATTTTTAAAAATGAAGAAAAACTTGGAATGAGTTGGTGTGTCCAAACTTTTGACTGGTACTGTATGATTGCCATGATTTCTGCTTCTGTATGGGATTTGAGTACTCAAAGACATTTGATACTCAAATCCCACAAGAAGCCTTTTGCGGAGTAGGAATTATGTTAGATATACTGTTAACTCAATCTCCTCTCTGTGTGTGTGTGTGTGTGTGTGTGTGTGTGTGTGTGTGTGTGTGTGTGTGTGTGTGTGTGTGTGTGTGTGTGTGTGTGTGTGTGTGTGTGTGTGTGTGTGTGTGTGTGCGTGTGTTTGTGTGTTTGTCTTTGTGTGCATGCGTGTGTCACTGCCTGTGTGTTCTGATCGCTACTGACGTGTTCCTGTTCATTAGAGGCTGCACTAAGAATGTCTCATGCCACCGAGGGTGACATTTCTTAATGGGAGCACAAACAAGCGCAACACAACGTAGGAATGTCTCCCACCTGGGTGTGTTCTGATGCAGTCTGTGAGCTGTCCCATGCCGAGGTGATTTGTGGATGCATTATTGTTTGACACGCAGGTCTACTCTGTACCTATGAGCTAACTGTTGGACGTTCCACTGAGATGAGAGAAGGAGACCTACAACATAGCCCAAAAATGCATTCCTGGAAATACTCAAACAGAAATAAACACACTGAGCTTAGAGGAGAAAACAGGCAGGGAGAGAAGCCACAAGTGCAAAACCTTATAACATGACTCACACAGACAGACATGGGTATTTGGAGACGTGTGTTGTTGCCATAGCTACACTCCCACTTCCCAGACCTGTCCCCACATGCCTGCATGATGGATGTGCTTGGAGCACGTGTCAGTTATTTATGGAATCTTTAACGACTTGGCCGTAAACATGCATGTGCTGTGGGTGTTCAGGACACTGTCTGTCCCATGGTCGAAGTAGTTGATAAAAAACTCCAAAACATTCCCTGGAATGTGACATAATAAATACATGAATTGTTCAAAATAGCATGACTGTGATGGATGACTGTTTTAGGTTTCTAATTATTCTAGGTTCTAGGTCAATGTCTGTCCATGTTTGTCAAGGAGGATCAAAGCAAAGACAGCTATGCACATTTAGAGAAAAGGCCAATTTGGAACTTTGCAAGGAAAGCAAAGAGGAACTTTGTTTCACAGTGAGATGATGAGAGCAAGCACATGGCTTTCTCAAAGCTTCAGATAACCGGTAGGAAGCTGTTTTTACTCACCAATGTAACAACACAGTGTGGTCAGACTCAGTAACTTAGTTGTAGTCACAATCTGGTTACCTATAAGTACAAATATAGTTATGTTTTTGGGTTATTAAATATTTATTTACTTATTTACGGAAAAAAGTCTAAACTACCCACAATGCACTATTTCTCAATGTCATGTGGAGGGTCTACTCTGTGCTATCGAGTTCGTATCCTAGCTCGGTAGCTAGCTCAAGCTGGCTAATGTTAGCCACACCTCATGCTATTCACAAACTTTGTGGCTGTGTTATCTAGTGGTAACCCGTTAGCCCGGCAGGCTTTGGTGCTTTCTTGCCGTGGGCTCAAAATGAAAGAGAAAATCATACCTGTTTGCTCTATTGTGTAGTACCTCGTCTGTTGTCCTTTTTTGTTTTGTCAACTTCTCGGCATGTTCTCTGTGAAGTAGGCTACGGGAGTTTTGTAACTTTTTCTGGAATCTATCTATTTTGGATTTCGGCCTGGTGAAGCGCCCACCTTCCCCTTGCTTTGGTAGCTAAAAGAGCCTGCACTCTTTTAAAAGTTTTTGGATGGGCCCCAACCATCAATCTGTTAATCTCTGCTCGTACCCCTCACATTCTGAAATTGCATTTTTGTCCCCCCCAGTTTTATCATTGGAATGTGGTACAAAACCAGGCATGGTGTGCTTTAGGACCATGCCGACAACTCCGAGCAGTCGGGTAGGCTGTTTGGGGTGTTTATCCGACTACATAAAAAAAATATTATTATATTTTATGTCCCCAGCACTTCTAAAACCGAAGTTGTGCCCCTACATCACAGCCTTGAAAATACATGACTTTGGCATTCTTTCGGAATACTGATCAGTTTTATGTAATAACTCCAAAAATAGAAAAGCGCATTGGGGCTTTTGATGCATATACTAACGCAAATCTGGTTGAATCAACATTTTTCAAAGTAATTTCAACTAAAAAAAATCTATGTTATGACTTTGAATCTAGGTGGAAAACTGATTGGATTTGCAAAAAGTCATCAATGTAAGGGAATTTATTTTTTTATCAAACCCAAATCCAATTACATGGTGACATGTTTGGTTGATTTCACGTTGAATTCACGTTAGTGGACAACTCAACCAAATGTGACGTTGGCGTTGAACTGACATCTGTGCTCAGTGGGATACCACACTTGCCCTGTTGCTATTGGTGTAAAGGCAAGCTGCCAATCATGCATTCGCTTGGCTCTGTTCAAGGCACCCGCGCTGTACCTGACTGTCGCGTTGTTTAGGACAGAGCGCTTTAAACTGTCCACCAATAGTGAACTTGGGTCACCAAGGCATTTATAATCCATATCCAGCATTTGTTCACGCACAACTGGTGAGTGTTCTTGCCATTTTCTCAATCCGTTTTTGCTTGGCAATGTTGTAAGATAAGGCTAATAGCCTAACCACCGATCAAGCAACATTATGGACTAAACTTTAAAATCCTGTTGCTGCTCTGTATGCTGCTGTGACAATATAGGTAAAATTAAGATCCTGCACGTATTATAACTTTGTATGGGTTTTAGGTTTTAACTTGAGTTCGTTATTTTTAAATCATTTCAACATAAATTCACTCTCATATGTTCAATTTCTCTTTTAGCGTGCATGTATAAAACAATTGGACAGGCGCACTGCGGGGTCTCCAGTGATCTCTTCATTTAAACCACTTCAGTTTTTACCGCCAGTGTTCCTGTTCTAACATGGGAAGGCATGGGGATTTCTTGTCATTTTATAGGAACTTGGGACACTGTTGTTTCACTCATGTGAGAGCTGCAAAATCACAGACGACTATTCCTCAGTCCAATGTTTGGGCAGTGTACTCAAGCGCGTGTTCTCCTTTTGTTTCCTTCGTGTTCACCTTATACTTGTGTGAATAAACTATTCTAATTTACCAAAATAGGTCCAGAATATACAGCATTTATGTCTCATCGTTTGGGCATTCTTTGTGCATCTAGGCTATGGTATTGACAAATACTTTGCATGAGCCCTATACTCATGCAAAGCCCTATATTGGAATGAAATACACACCCATTAAATAATAGCATAAAGCATAAAGAAAATGAAGGAAGAATGCACATGAAATTGTATACTACAAATGTGCATACTGTTTTACCATCCTACTGTACATGTGCCCTTTTGAAAACCATGTGTCCATGCAGTTATTGTTGTGGAAGCAGATGCCCCAACAGATTTGCTGCCTGGCTAAATCACCGCAGTGATCAGCTTAGGGCAGGCAGCTTAGAGAAAACCTCCTTCCACTAGAACTGTCAGTCTGCCTGAGGAGGGATTGGAGCTGGGAACTGACCATCACAGTTTGTAGCTGCCACTCTTCACATGGGGACATATTGGGGACATATTGAAACACATCCGATTGATCTGGGCAGGTGCTGATGAAGAAGTAGCCTATAATATGTCTATAAAGAAAAGAAAAGAGTCTGCATACTGCAACACTCTATATGCGCCCAAGTGTGATATATCAGGCCAGCTAAACATGTTTCTTAAGTCTTTCATCAGTTCTCAAACCTTATTAGAAGTGATGAACTAAGGGTCAAAGCTGTCCAGCCAAATTAGGCTGGGTTTACACAGGCAGCCCAATTCTGGGCTTTTTTTCACTAATTGGTCTGTAAGATCTGATGTGAAAAGATCTGATGTGATTGGTCAGAGAAATGCAGTCTTTGTCACACGTGGGAGGACATATGGCACAGTTCATAATGCTGACCAGGGTTGGGATCAGTGAGTCCTGTTTCAGTTCTTTCTAATCAGGAGATTCATTGAAATTCCCCTTCAAGAACTGAAAAGTGCCATTCATTTTCAATGAGGATTTTTCTAATGTATTCTTGTTTAAAATAATATTTAGCCTTTTGATTTTAAACAGGAAAATAATTAGAATTTGAATTGCATTGCATTGTTTATACAGAGCTGTGTGATGATGTCACTGTAATCATGATAGACATAACTGGCCCTATGCCACCTGGCAATATTTCATCACAAGGGCTTTATGTCAATAACATTTACAACCATAACAGCTGCCCAAATGTTTCTACATCACCCCATTTCCTCCTACAATATCAGAGTAGTGTATCTCCCATGTCCTCATAGAAGAATCCCAAAAAAATGTAATAACATGTAAATGAAGAACAGGAACTGTACTTTAGTTTTATCACCTGTTTGCTTATCTCTGTTTTGGAGACAAACAGACGCATGCTTTGCCGCAGAGTGCAACACTTGTCTATTGTTGTTATGACCTATTTATAGACTCTCCTTGAGTTTACACTGTCTTCAGAAAGTATTCAAACCCCTTGACTTATTCCACATTTTGTTGTGTTACAGCCTGAATACAAAATGGATTAAATATTTGCAAAAAAGTCTCACCCATCTACACACAATACCCAATAATGTTTGCACATTTTCTTGGAAATGAAATACAGAAATATCTAATTTACTTAAGTATTCACACCCCTGAATCAATATTTTGTAGAATCACCTTTGGCAGTGATTACAGCTGTGAGTCTTTCTGAGTTAATCTATTAAGAGCTTTCTACACCTGGATTGTGCAACATTTAACCATTATTTTCAAACGTCTTCAAGATCTGTCAAATTAGTTGTTGATCTTAGCTAGACAACTATTTTCAGGTCTTACCATAGATTTTCAAGTAGATTTAAGTAAAAACTGTAACTTGGCCACTCAGGAACATTCACTGTGTTCTTGGTAAGCAACTCCAGTGTAGATATGGCCTTGTTTTATAGGTTATTGTTCTGCTGAAATGTGAATTGATCTACCAGTCTCTGGTGGAAAGCAAACTGAACCAGGTTTTTCTCTAGGATTTTGCCTGTGTTAAGCTACATTCCGTTTCTTTTTTATCCTGAAAAACTCCCAAGTCTTAACGATTACAACCATACCGATAACATGAGGCAGCCACCACTATTCTTGAAAATATGGAGAGTGTGTCACAATTGTGTGTATAGGTGGTAGGGAAGTCAGGCGCAGGAGAATTAAACTTGGTAAAATTGAGTAATTTAATAAAACAAAACATAACTCCAAAAACCATAAATACAAATGAAACAAATTGGGTACAAGGACCCGTCGCGCACCAAATACAAACAACACGAAACTGAACATAAAACAATCTCTGACAAAGACATGATGGGAAACAGAGGGTTAAATACACAACAGGTAATGAATGGGATTGAAACCAGGTGTGTAGGAAGACAAGACAAAACCAATGGAAAATGAAAAATGGATGAATGATGGCTAGAAGACCGGTGACGTCGACCGCCGAGCACCACCCGAACAAGGAGAGGCATCGACTTTGGCAGAAATCGTGACAGAGTGGTACTCCGTAATCTTTTGTATTTGATTTGCCCCAAACATAGCACTTTGTATTCAGGACAAAAAGTTAATTGCTTTGCCACATGTTTTCCAGTATTGCTTTAGTGACTTGTTGCAAACAGGATACATGTTTTGTAATATTTTTTTTCTGTACAGGCTTCCTTCTTTTCACTCTGTTAATTAGGTTACTATTGTGGAGTAACAACCATGTTGTTGATCCATCCTCAGATTTGTCCTATCACAGCCATTCAACTCTGTACCTGTTTTAAAGTCACCATTGAACTCATGGTTTCCTTACTCTCCGGCAGCTGAGTTAGGAAGGGTGCCTGTATATTTGTAGTGACTGGGTGTATTGATACACCATCCAAATTGTAATTAATAACTTCACCATGCTCAAAGGGATATTCAATGTCTGCTTTTTTTACCCATTTACCAATAGGTGCGAGGCATTGGAAAACCTCCCTGGTCTTTGTGGTTGAATCTGTGCTTGAAATTCCCAGTGCGACTGAGGGACCTTACAGATAAATGTTTGTGTGGGGTACAGAGATGAGGTAGTCATTCAAAAATGTCCATTCAACTTGTTAAGCACATTTTTCTCCTGAACTTATTTAGGCTTGCCATAACAAAGAATTGAATAATTATTGACTCAAGACGTTTCAGCTTTTCATGTTTTATTAATTTGTTACAATTTCGAAAAACATAATCCCACATTGACATTATGGGGTACTGTGTGTAGGCCAGTGACCAAAAATCTCTATTTAATCCATTTTAAATTCAGTCTGTAACACAACAAAATTTGGTCATGGGGTGTGACTACTTTCTGTAGTTAGGGTGTATATTGTAGTTAAGGTTGCAAAAGATAAACTTTCCCTGAATCCCCTAGTTTTTGTTTATTTCAGAAATTCCAGTTAGAGGATTACCAGAATCAGGGGGAATAAGCAGTTACAGTTGAAGTCGGAAGTTTACATACACTTCAGCCAAATACATTTAAACTCAGTTTTTCACAATTCCTGACATTTAATCCTAGTAAAAATCCCCTGTCTTAAGTCAGTTAGGATCACCACTTTATTTTAAGATGTTTAAATGTCAGAATAATAGTAGAGAGAATTATTTATTTTACTTTTTCTTGTCAGAAGTTTACATACACTCAATTAGTATTTGGTAGCATTGCCTTTAAATTGTTTAACTTGGGTCAAATGTTTCAGGTAGCCTTCCACAAGCTTCCCACAATAAGTTGGTGAATTTTGGCCCATTCCTCCTGACAGAGCTGGTGTAACTGAGTCAGGTTTGTAAGGCCTCCTCGCTCACACACGCTTTTTCAATTCTGCCAACACATTTTCTATAGGATTGAGGTCAGGGCTTTGTGATGGCCACTCCAATACCTTGACTTTGTTGTAAGCCATTTTTCCACAACTTTGGAAGAATGCTTGGGGTCATTGTCCATTTGGAAGACCCATTTGTGACCAAGCTTTAACTTCCTGACTGATGTCTTGAGATGTTGCTTCAATATATCCACATCATTTTTCACCCTCATGATGCCATCTGTTTTGTGAAGTGCACCATGCCCTCCTGCAGCAAAGTACCCCAACAACATGATGCTGCCACCCCCGTGCTTCACGGTTGGTTGTTCACGGTTTGGTGTTCTTCGGCTTGCAAGCCTTCCCCTTTTTTCTCCAAACATAACGGTGGTCATTATAGCCAAACAGTTCTATTTTCGTTTCATCAGACCAGAAGAAATTTCTCCAAAAAGTACGAACTTCCAACTGTGCAGTTGCAAACCATAGTTGTTTTTTTTATGGAGGTTTTGGAGCAGTGGCTTCTTCCTTGCTGAGCGGCCTTTCAAGTTATGTCGATATAGGACGCGTTTTACTGTGGATATAGATACTTTTGTACCCGTTTCCTCCAGCATCTTCACAAGGTCCTTTGCTGTTGTTCTGGGATTGATTTGCACTTTTCGCACCAAAGTACGCTCCTCTCTAGGAGACAGAACGCATGTCCTTCCTGAGCGGTATGACGGCTGCATGTTCCCATTGTGTTTATACTTGCGTACTATTGTTTGTACAGATGAACATGGTACCTTCAGGCATTTGGAAATTGCTCCCAAGTATGAACCAGACTTGTGGAGGTCTACAATTTTTTTTCTGAGGTCTTGGCTGATTTCTATTGATTTTCCCATGATGTCAAGCAAAGAGGCACTGAGTTTGAAGGTAGGCCTTGAAATACGTCCACAGGTACACCTCCAATTGAATCAAATTATGTCAATTAGCCTATCAGAAGCTTCTAAAGCCATGACATCATTTTATGGAATTTTCCAAGCTGGTTACAGGCACAATCCACTTAGTGTATGTAAACCTCTGACCCACTGGAATTGTGATACAGTGAATAATAAGTGAAATAATCTGTCTGTTCACAATTGTTGGAAAAAATTACTTGTGTCATGCACAAAGTAGATGTCCTAACCCGACTTGCCAAAACTAAAGTTTGTTAACAATAAATTTGTGGAGTGGTTGAAAAACAAGTTTTAATGACTCCAACCTAAGTGTACAGTGGGGCAAAAAAAGTATTTAGTCAGCCACCAATTGTGCAAGTTCTCCCACTTAAAAAGATGAGAGAGGCCTGTAATTTTCATCATAGGTACACTTCAACTATGACAGACAAAATGAGGAAAAGAAATCCAAAAAAATCACATATTAGGATTTTTAATGAATTTATTTGCAAATTATGGTGGAAAATAAGTATTTGGTCAATAACAAAAGTTTATCTCAATACTTTGTTATATATCCTTTGTTGGCAATGACAGAGGTCAAACGTTTTCTGTAAGTCTTCACAAGGTTTTCACACACTGTTGCTGGTATTTTGGCCCATTCCTCCATGCAGATCTCCTCTAGAGCAGTGATGTTTTGGGGCTGTTGCTGGGAAACACGGACTTTCAACTCCCTCCAAAGATTTTCTATGGGGTTGAGATCTGGAGACTGGCTAGGCCACTCCAGGACCTTGAAATGCTTCCACCCCATGCTTCACAGTAGGTATGGTGTTCTTTGGATGCAACTCAGCATTCTTTGTCCTCCAAACACGACGAGTTGAGTTTTTACCAAAAAGTTATATTTTGGTTTCATCTGACCATATGACATTCTCCCAATCTTCTTCTGGATCATCCAAATGCTCTCTAGCAAACTTCAGACGGGCCTGGACATGTACTGGCTTAAGCAGGGGGACACGTCTGGCACTGCAGGATTTGAGTCCCTGGCGGCGTAGTGTGTTACTGATGGTAGGCTTTGTTACTTTGGTCCCAGCTCTCTGCAGGTCATTCACTAGGTCCCCCCGTGTGGTTCTGGGATTTTTGCTCACCGTTCTTGTGATCATTTTGACCCCACGGGGTGAGATCTTGCGTGGAGCCCCAGATCGAGGGAGATTATCAGTGGTCTTGTATGTCTTCCATTTCCTAATAATTGCTCCCACAGTTGATTTCTTCAAACCAAGCTCCTTACCTATTGCAGATTCAGTCTTCCCAGCCTGGTGCAGGTCTACAATTTCGTTTCTGGTGTCCTTTGACAGCTCTTTGGTCTTGGCCATAGTGGAGTTTGGAGTGTTTGAGGTTTGAGGTTGTGGACAGGTGTCTTTTAGAATGATAACAAGTTCAAACAGGTGCCATTAATACAGGTAACGAGTGGAGGACAGAGGAGCCTCTTAAAGAAGAAGTTACAGGTCTGTGAGAGCCAGAAATCTTCCTTGTTTGTAGGTGACCAAATACTTATTTTCCACCATAATTTGCAAATAAATTCATTAAAAATCCTACAATGTGATTTTCTGGATTTGTTCCCTCATTTTTTCTGTCATAGTTGAAGTGTACCTATGATGAAAATTACAGGCCTCTCTCATCTTTTTAAGTGGGAGAACTTGCACAATTGGTGGCTGACTAAATACTTTTTCGCCCCACAGTACGTAAACTTCCGACTTCAACTGTATGTACAGAACATTTTACCAGTAACTGGAAGCCCCCCATATTCTACTCACTTATCAGACTGCTATCTCTTTCAGGTTCCTACCTCTATGTGAAGAGCAAATATAGAGGCTGCTGCTGAGTCATCCCATTAAGGGGGCTGTCTGAGAAAATAGCTAGTCTAGAATATCTGTGGAGCATGGTGAGAGACAGGAAGTCTGCGGTAGGGCTCACATTTCGTGGAAAGATGTAAGGAGAGACCAGGGAGATGCTGGCATGCCCTTTCAGGGCCATAGGTCATCACTGTCACTGTCACCACACACAGAACCACACCCCTAAGGTACCCCAGAGTGCATTAGTTTTTGCACTTTATGATTTTTGAAAGTATGCGTATCGGCATTCCAGTTGGAGACTCTTGCCTTGTAGGTCAGTACATTTCTGTAATATGATATTAGGGGCCTGAATGCTATGCTCTCTAAGACCAAAAATGTAGTGTGTTATTGGCTAGACCAGACTCTTGTTTCAGGTCTGGTCAGGTAGAATTGAGTGTGAAATCCCTCAGTAATGACTAGGTCATTTGTCATCTGTGGTGGAACTCAAACCCTCTTGTTTCTGGTCAAATTCAAGTCACTCTTTCAAAGTGTGTCAATCACCACTGACACTCTTCCTGGTTCAACTGTTAAAGGGATAGTTCACATAAAAAGGTGACGAATCCCTTTAACTTCCCACTCAATGGATCATAAAGCCCTATTCACTGGATGACTGGTATGTGTGTCTACGCATCACATTTTAGCTGTTGTTTTTGTTCCAGAGTTTCCTTCTCATCGCCGTTGTTTTTTCTTTCTTCATTTTTCTTTGGTCCAGGGTCGGTATGGAAGAGGCAGACCTGGTCAAGGAGCGGCTCCAAGCCATAACGGTAAACTGACCTAGAGTTCTGGTTCTCTTACAGCAAATCAACGACTGAATAATATCTGTGTCAAGTACTTTAAGGTTCACAACTTTCTTTTTTAAATACTTTATCTGCAGGATAAGAGGAAAGTCCAAGAGGACATTGCTCATAAAAAGCTGGAGATTGACAAGGAGAAATTAAAGCTTCAGCACTTAAAGGTACAGTTAGCTCATTTGACCATCAATGAAGTGATAACATTACAGTTTATCTTACTGTCATATTGTCAAACCACATTGTTTCAATAATTCGTAACTATCTGATGACAGCGAGAGTTCCAAGTATATCAGCTTGATGACAGTTTTTAGATTTTATGGTCACTGTGGCTGAGCAGTCCATTAAAGACATATGTTAGAGTGCAAAAATAACATGTCATTCATGACAGTTAAGACATAATGCTGTGTCACCCTCTCTTACTTTGAACAGAAAAAGTCCTTGAGAGAGCAATGGCTCATGGATGGAGCAGCCACCCAGAGCCCACAGCAGAGAGAGACTTTGAGGGGAGATCAACAACAAACTAAGCTCCTCCAGACCAGCATCCACAGGTACAGTAAGCCAGGACAACTGATACTCCATTTGTTCATGTCTAAACTGATCTACACTATGTTTACATTGCTCGTTTATTAACATGGCTGCCTGATGGAATATAGGCCTTGGTATGTCGAGATGTGTTTTTCATCTTGGATGCTTCATTTGATTAAACCTTACCCATGTTAAATCTGTACCACTTATGGTGAAGTGTTGCTTTTAAATGGGGACGCCTCTTTTATTTATTTTATTTCTATGCTCAACACCCTGGCAACGTGTATTGGACTGTCTGCGGTGAAGGGTAGCCCATCAACTGTCCAGTTAGACCTATATTTGTCCGTAGATTGGTCCAAGTGGCAGTCAGTGCGTTCCCTGAAACCCATAAGGTGCTGGTAATAAGACACCCGTAACTGAGATGGAAGTAACAGAGTTCTTTTTTTTACCTAACGAAAACCACCTTGGATTTAAACATATAGGTATTTGTCACTATTAAAGGGTGGTGTTCTGGCCTTTTTGTTTCTTTAGTAAGAGTGAGGGACATCCACAAATAGACTCATTCTGTCCTCCCCCCTCCTGATCCACCCATCTCAACTGAATGGACACTTTTTTGTATTTCACAGGATAGGTTCCAATCTGTTAGGGTCGTACCGCTTTGGGGTATAGCCATTTGAACTGTAGGTGTCAAGTAGCAGGGTTGTGCTATTCTAATGGGGTGATTTAATGCCAGTTGGGTGGGATAGCACAGCATTGATGGGGTTGTCAGAGGTGGGATGCCCTGGTGGTTGACCCTGAGTCTGTCTGCTGCCAGCCATGATCAGTTTGCCAAGTTACACCTCTGACGAGATTAGAGCCAGAAAAGGAAGTCTTCCAAAGATGAGAAAACTGTCAGTTCACTGATTCGTTCTTCATCCCTTCTCCGCCTGTCCATGAGGTGATATGACCTTTGACCCTTTCTGTCTCGGCTTGCAGGATTGAGAAAGAGATTGAGGCTATGGAGAGGGAAGAGACGATGATATCAAAGAACGAGGGCTTCATACTGAAGAGACTGAAGGCTATTGAGAAAACCCCTGAGGAGATAATAAAGGTACTTGGACATAACATAATTGACATTGAGATATTTCTGGTTTAGATGTTTTGCTTTGGCCACAATGAGGCTACTGTTAATCTGAGGTTTTGTTGATCTGAGTTGTATCTCTAAAAGTGCTGTATGTATGTTGTCTTACAGGAGGCAAATGAGAATTTCAAAGAAGGTAAGGTCTTTTGCTAACTTTCTGATTGCGTTATTCATTTCATGTATTTGATCAAGCGTGTTACACTATACACATAATCATTGGTAATACAAAAAACATAGCTTATTTTTTTCACAGAGACAATCTATATTTCCCCAGCTACTCTAGATGTCCCAAAGTTCTACAAGCCTCAGATTTCAAGGAAGCAGTCCTTTAAATTTAATAAGGACACACCCAAACAAAGTAAGAAACTACATAGTAACATTTATTACAACAATAGCGTGTACTGTAGATATGTCAAAACCCTATTTGTATCTAATTTCAACCCATCTCTCTCTCCATCTCTCCCTTCCTCGTACTCTCTGTCTCTCCTCCTTCTCTTCTCCTCCAGCCATGTTTGCAATGGAGATCAACGTCCAGAAGGACCTCCGTACCGGGGAGAGCCGGGTCCTATCTACATCCACCGTCACCCCCCAGGAGCTCCAGCAGACAGGGGTTAAAGTCTACGACGACGGCCGTAAGTCCGTCTATGCCCTGCAGTCTGATGGGTCTCACCTGGGGAATGGAGTGGATGAGCTCAGCCCTATAGAGGTGGAGGAGCTGCTGCGAGCAGCCACAGAACAGAAGAAGTCTCAGAGAGGACCTCGGGGCCACCAGGGCCATCAGGAATCAGCACCTGCATTCTCCCCCAACTATAGCCCTCGGGGCCACCAGGAACCAGTGCCTGTAATTTCCCCCAACTGTGGCCCTCTGGGCCACCAGGAACCAGTGCCTGCATTCTCCCCCAACTGTGGCCCTCATGGCCACCAGGAAGCAGTGCCTGCATTCTCCCCCAACTATAGCCCTCGGGGCCACCAGGAACCAGTGCCTGCATTCTCCCCAAACTGTGGGCCTCGTGGCCACCAGGAACCAGTGCCTGCATTCTCCCCCAACTGTGGCCCTCGTGGTCACCAGGAAGCAGTGCCTGTATTCTCCCCCAACTGTGGCCCTTTGATCCACCAGGAACCAGTGCCTGCATTCTCCACCCCCTGTGGCCCTCGGAGCCACCAGGAGCTCAGACCTATGGAGGTGGAGAAGCTGCTCCGAAAGGCTATAGTGCAGAAGATGCCTCAAAGCGGAGCTTTCCCACAGGACCATCAGGTTCACCAGGAATCAGTGCCTGCATTCTCCACCACCCCCGGCAGGAGTGCCTCAGCCTCCAACAAGCCCCAACAGAGTCATGCTAAAGTCCTCCAAGGAACCAATGGGAATGGGTATCAGCAGGAGTTGTATGAGCATGACGTCCTCTCCTGGAAGGAGCTCCACTACATTGATGGAGTCCACTACTCAGGGCCGGAGAGTCTCTCCTCCTCCCCTCACATTCCAGTCCCCTCTTTCATCTGCAGGAAGGACGAGGAGTACTACCAGCCAACCAACGGGTACAACCAGAACCCTTTCTCCTATGGCGGGGAGTTTCACCCCACCCACAACTCCTACCATAGCCCTAGAGAGAGCCAGCAAGGCGGGATGTTTTACAACTCGTCGGCTAAAAAGGACCAGAAACCATCTCCGATCTACCAGGAAGACTTGCACTTCAGTATCCTGAACGCCATAGACACATCTGAGCCTATCACTGCGATCTTTATGGGCTACCAAACCGCCAAGGATGACAGTGGACGTGGTCTGGGCTACGAAGGGTCCATCCGGGCTGAGCTTGTCGTCATTGGCGATGAGGATGGGGTGGACGAGAGTAACCCTCAGCTTAACACCTACAACCCGGATGGATACAACAACTGGGGTTATCATCACTCTCAACCTCAACAGAAATTAATACAGTACATGGCAGAGCCCACTGCTAATATTAACGCTAACAATGCGTCACCGTACACAGCGTCAAAGAAGTTGGTCTACTCTGGTCAACAGGCCAAAGAGGCATGCTACCCATATTCAGACGGACAGTTGGACGGGACAGAGAAGCACCCAGCCCCAGGTATCAGAAAGATTCAAAAGATTCAAAAGAGAAAGAAGCCATGCTGCATGCTCATGTAACCAACCTGCAACTGTTGACACTAGCTACCTAACATCACTTCCTTTGCTTTGACTGACAGCACTTTTGAGGTTTCTCATTGGCTGGCTAGTGTGTTGAACTGTATGCTGTATGCTGGCTTCTCTGTTGCATCAGTTTGTTCTTGTCTTAATCATTGTAACACAGACTGACCTGAAACTCTCATTCTAATCACACTCTGTCACTGTTTACATACATAGTGATGTTGTGTATCCATACCAGAGCTTGTTTTGATACTTGAAGTCAAACTCTGCCTCTCTCTAGTGGCTGGAAGACAGTAATGCTGTAACTTTGGTTTCCTACAGGAGGCCAAAATGTGCTTGACTGCTTGTATAATATGTCAAATATTATTGGATATTTTTTATGTTTCTACTTTTGGATAACAAAGCTAGAATTAACTTTTTTACTGACATATTATAAATAACTGGTCTGAAGGTACAGTGCATATCAAATGTACACTCTGATTAAATCATTGTTTTGCACTAACTTAATATTTATTATTTTGCATGTGTTTTTTAGAATCTCTTTTCCACATTGCAATGTTCTTATGCCATGTCTGTACTCTGTATACTTACAGTAATATGCATGATTGCTTGCCCAGTAACTTAAACAGTAATTAACTCATTATTGACTGCCTTAATCCTCTTGTGTAACAATGATCTGTTTGTGTGTGTGTGTGTGTGTGTGTGTGTGTGTATGTGTGTATGTGTATGTGTATGTGTATGTGTATGTGTGTGTGTGTGTGTGTGTGTGTGTGTGTGTGTGTGTGTGTGTGTGTGTGTGTGTGTGTGTGTGTGTGTGTGTGTGTGTGTGTGAGAGAGAGAGAGAGGTTGCGCTTTTTGAAATAAACATGTAACAATATGAACGGAGTATGCAAAACATTAAGAACAATTGATCTTTCCATGACATAGTCTGTCCAGGTGAATCCAGGTAAAAGTTATGATCCCTTATTGATGTCACTTGTTCAATTCATTTCAATCAGTGTAGATTAAGGGGAGGAGACAGTTTATAGAAGGATTTTTAAGCCTTGAGAAAATTGAGACTTGGATTGTGTATGTGTGCCATTCAGAGGGTGAATGGACAAGAAAAAATATTGAAGTGCCTTTGAACACCGATTTGTGTTAAGAACTGCAACGCAGTTGGGACGGCAGGGTAGCCTAGTGGTTAGAGCGTTGGACTAGTAACCGGAAGGTTGCAAGTTCAAATCCCCGAGCTGTCGTTCTGCCCCTAAACAGGCAGTTAACCCCTAGGCCGTCATTGAAAATAAGAATTTGTTCTTAACTGACTTGCCTAGTTAAATATAAAAAACGCTGCTGGGTTTTTCATGCTCAACAGTGTGTATCAAGAATGGTCCACCACCCGAAGGACATCCAGCCAACTTGACTCAACTGTGGGAAGCATTGGAGTCGACATGGGCCAGCATCCCTGTGCAACTCTATCAACACATTGTAGAGTCCATGCCCCGATGAGTTGAGGCAGTTCTGAGTGCAAAGGGGAACGCAAGTAAATATTAGGAAGGTGTTCCTAATGTTTTTTACACTCAGTGTATTTCTGCTAAACAATTGTTGTTCAATGTTTGCTTTATTTATTATTAAAACATTTCATCACACCGTCACTATGTAGCTAATGAGATTCAGAACAAAGTGGAAGAAAGTGCATGGCAATATGTTAAGGACTTCAGTAGAACTGTAACTGAAGCTAATGTCAGAATAATTTCCTATACATAACCATCACTGTGTTATTACTGATCACTTCACATCTGAGGAGTCAAAGGAAGAGGGATAAGACATGCGTTCCACCCACCCTCCCTCCCACACACACACACGCACGCACGCACGCACACACATATGTACACACACACACACACACCCTCCCACACACACACTCACACACACACACATGTACACACATCTACACACACCCTCCCACACACACACACACACACACACACACACACACACACACACACACACACACACACACACACACACATATGTACACACACACACACACTCACCCACCCTCCCTCCCTCCCACACACTCACACACACACACACACACACACACACTCTCACACACACACACACGTACACACGCACACACACATACACACACACCCAACAACACTTTCACACCATCTGACAGTGCTAACGACCTTTCTGTCACCTCTCATGATCTCTCTGAGGACAAGGACAGTGGATGGTCTGGACCTTAACAGACTTAACGGTCCAGACATCAATCAGATCATTAGACATGGATGTCTCCCGAACTAAGAGGCTTTTAAAAGGAACGTGTCATCCTGTAATATGTGATTGAGACACACTTATATAACTATAATTTGAGTTACGTAAATGCTGATGACACATGACTGAGGACATACACCAATCTTAGCTCTCCTGGGGTTGGTTCAGACAGTGTTTTTCCTCACAACTTTGTCTGCTTGGTGGGTAGGCTATTGAAAGGGTGGTGTTAATATACTTCACGTAAAGACTTGTCCAATACTTTAGTCATGAGGTTATTTCAGGACACACATTACTATAAACATAACACAACTAATCTGGACGAGTCTTAATTAGTCTTAATTGATGTGATATGATATTTACATGGTAAATGTGTTTTATTTTCCCTTACATTTCCTACAGCTTCAAGTACGTGTATGGAGAAACCGGAACAGTTTGTGTAGAAATACTCCATGCAAGACTCATCAACCATTCAAGTTCCATGACGAGAAGGAAGAAACACATCTTTGCGCAACACATTCGACGAACACCGAGCACACTTCTGTGAGGCCATCAACTTTATATTTGGATTCTAAATATAATTCTCAATACAAGGTTCTGTTTAAAAGTGTAAAACATGTTTGTTCATAATGTTTCCTTACACAGAGTGTTAGAGCTTAAAATATACCAATGATGTCATTTCGAGAAGGAACAACCAGTCTAAAACAGACTTTTGAAGGGAATCACTGATCTTAAATGAAATATCTGCTTGTTCAATGTTCCTGAAGATATCAGTGCATTTGATGTTTACTCTCCAGCCTTTACGCTGCTGCCAGATATATTTTCCTCCTCTACTGTAGGCTACTAGCCAGCACTTTTCATATGCTAACAAACCTTTTTAGAGTGCCTTAATGTAATTTGCTGTTGAAACTGTAACCTGCTTGTGTATTGGTATAAGAAAGTCATGCAAACAAAATCATTAAAAAGCTAATTGTCACACAACTGAGTGTTAAGCTGTTATACAAAGGAAATGCCAATAAGTCGTTGAAACTGAGATTTTCTTATTATGTCCCTTGACAAAGGCTTTGATTTAACTAGAGTGTGGTGATGTGATATTAACTTTCTTTCAGCTCAAGGGGAGGATGCTGCAGATATTTGTCGATATCCATTATAAAACACAGAAACCAATATATGTATACACTGTCTCGTGCCCCCAAATATCTCTCACTTAAAATATAATTGTCTTCACTGACCCTATAGAACAGTGTTTCCCAACCCTGGTCCTCGAGTACCCTCAACAGTACACAGTTTTGTTGTAGCCTTTGACAAAAAAAAACTCATTCAACTCATTGAGGGCTTGATGATTAGTTGACAGTTGAATCAGGTGTGCTTGTCCAGGATTACAATAAAAATATGTACTGTTGGGAGTAGTCAAGTACTAGGGTTGGGAAACATTGCTATAGAGGAAAGATAAATTGTGAAGCCAGAAAAAAATCCATATTCACAGACCTTGATTCTTCTACCATTTAAAATCCCTGACAGGAGTAGTATTTGGTATTTTCTAAGGATCCCCATTAGCTGCTACTAACGCAGCAGCTACTCTTTCTGGGGTCCACACAAGACCTGACAGAGTAGCTAACGGTTAGCTGTGTAGGAGGCTGTGTGGGGGAGTCTTTGTATTCCATCCCAGCTGTTGGTGCCATGCGTGTAACAACAACACATCAAATAGTCAGGTTGTTGTTTTGCATCTTTCTTCTGCTACTGCTGCTGCTCTGAGCTAGTGTGATTAATGAGGATGAAGGAGATTAGAATGTCAAGTTGACAGATGTAACACGTGCCATATGTGATTATGAAAAGTAGTAAGTCCTTTGAAAATGTCATGTTGGTGTGTGTGTGTATGCAAGATCTACACTGAGTGTACAAAACATTAGGAACACCTGTTCTTTCCATGACATAGACTGACCAGATGAAAGTTATGATCCCATTTTGATGACACTTGTTAAATCCATTTCAATCAGTGTAGATGAAGGGGAGGAGATAGGTTAAAGAAACAATTTTAAACCTTGAGACATGGATTGTGTATGTGTGCCATTCAGAGGGTGAATGGGCAAGACAAAATATTGAAGTGCCTTTGAACAGGGTATGGTAGTAGGTGCCAAGCGCACCGATTTGTGTCAAGAACTGCAACGCTGCTGGGTTTTTCACGCTCAACAGTTTCCTGTGTGTATCAAGAATGGTCCACCACCCAAAGTACATCCAGCCAACTTGACCCAACTGTGGGAAGTATTGGAGTCACCATGGGCCAGCATCCCTGTGGAATGCTTTCGACGCCTTGTAAAGTCCATGCCCCAACGAATTGAGGCAGTTCTGAGGGCTAAAGGGGATGTAGCTCAATATTCTGAATGTTTTGTACAGTCAGTGCATTTACCGTGTAGCTGCCCTTAGCTTGTGATATTCAATGTGTGAGCCTGTGAACGCATGTTGCACACACAACTGTCATCAAAGCTTCTGTTTCGTGATTGGCTGATTTCCACGCACCCGATTTGTGTCGCTGCCTGCCGCTGTGGTGACTGTGTGTGTGTGTCAGACAGATGCAGACAGGCACACTCCACTTCATCACTCCACCACTGGACCAGTCCGAGCCCGAATCACTGTGGAAAGACCCTGAGAGGTAAGAGATCAGTAGGACAACATGACGTTTGGTCATCACCTAGTTATTCAGCATCAGTCTGATGACCATTAGCGACACTTTAGAGACGGTGACCAAAGTAGGAAGGTCACAAAAATGTGCTTTGCACTTGATAGTCTTGGTGGTGGTTACCAGTTCAGAGTATTGAGTTAGTACTGCTGGGATTGTATTCTGGAAGGCAAAAAGAGTGATAAAGATGGAGAGTGTTTGAGAAAAACAGGGAATGAGAGATACAGAGAGAAAAAGTGAGAGAGGGGGAGAGAAAGATAGAGATGTAGGCTAGAGTGTGACAAAAAGAGGAGGAGAGAGCTCTGCTTTAACATAAGGTAGGCTGTGTTATTGGTATTTGGTTGATTCGGTTCTTACTGTGGCTTAAGTGTGTGGTTGAAGTGGAGAGAAACAAAGCTCTGCTCCAGTGAGCCAGCTGAGCTGAGGAGAACATAGAGTGAGGGTGGATTAAACTGTAAAAACACTCACAGCAGCACTGAGCATTTCTGCATACACTAGAGAGGTTGTCAAGCTGACCACTGGTTTAAGACTGATAGTAGTGTTTTTAAAAATGTGTTTTATAGGTTTTAATGCTGGATGGAGAGCTGAGAAAAGTTGTAGTGAGTTGAGGAAGCGCTTTTGAAAGCTACTCTGACACAGTTTCGGGTATTTTGTACAGCTGGAATGACCCCTGGAACTCAAAATGTCAGAGTTTTACAGGCCATTCACATTACAAGAGACAGATATATATCCAGGGTTGCCATTTTAGCCAATTTGGGCCACTAAAACTAACTGTGCTTTGTATACATTTTGTTTAGCATATGGCGTAGATATGGTGGCTTTTGTTGGGGTTCTCCTCTTATTTTATTTTGTATTTAACCTTTATTTTATCAGGGAGTCATATTGGGAACAATGTCTCTTTTACAGATGAGCACTGAGTTACATAAATTACAGAAAATACACACATCAATAGAAATAGAAAATGGAAGCAGAAAGTAAAACACGGTCATAAAAAACAAACACGTTCAGCAGATTAACTGAACACCTTTAATGGTAGGCATACTGCCTCATTTATCACAGCATGCCCAAAGTGAACAACTGATCCCAAATGTTGGACACAGAACAAAAGTGGAGCATTAAAAGATTAAAAAGCCAGTCCTGCCATGGCACTCTCATCCACCTCACTTAAAGATCCATCATTGATCCAGATTGGAATGGCTTTTTAACAGCAGTAAGTTAACTGTGTCTTGGGGTTATTTTTCAATACAGTACCCTCACCAGAGACTTCACTCACTTGCACCACTCAGCTCTGGTTTATCCTTGAAACGACTGAAATATTTAGATGTTCTAATTGTCCACTTAGTCACAGAATATTAATACTATAACCCAGACAGCCCAAACAATGAACTTAGGGGTCAGTCAATTGAAATAATTGTATGGACAAATCCTGACAGCTGGTAAAACACTGAAGCCCTTTATGGAAAAGGATTTTAATGGACCACAATGAATAATCAGTGAGCTAATGATTTCAGAGCAGCAGTGACGTTGGTCATGGAAATCGACAGGGTTCTAAAAAGTGCAGGCAAAATCAAACGTTCCATAGCTGGTCTCTGAAAGAGAAGGAGCCTGGGGGCGATAGCTGGATGCTGCAGTATCCGATGCATACGCGCCCAACGTATCTATCTGTATGGGGATTGGGCAGGATGCTGTGAGAGAAGCGCGGGGGGTCGCGGGCGATGCAATGCATTTCAGTAGCGTTTATGCCAATACTTATTGCGTCTGCTCTAGTTAACTTCAGACACATTTGCCTTTCGAATCGATAATTTCGACCGACACCTACCACACACACCCACATAAACGCGAATCTCTTCCTCCTTCAAATTAAACCTATGAATTACTCGCAACGCGTGGCCGCTTGGTTGAGTTCTCTACCAGTGAATGTAGTTCAAATAATATGTGGTCGCTTCGGTAAATTGGAGATGATATCCTTCTGGTTGCTCTGTTGGAGGCTGCTGGTAGGTACCATATATGTTATCCTATCCAAGTATACTGTATATTTTCGCCACGGCCAGCTTGTTTTGATTGGCAGCTCAAGGCTTGGATGGGTACATAAATCGCATGGATTTTGCACAGCTACGGCACGTGAGTTAATCTTCACTATGCTGGGCATTTGCCTGGTCGGTGCATGTCTGTTTGCTATCTACATCACCCCGCAGAATGGTGGAAATGTCTGTAATTTGCGCAGTGGGGTATCCTAAGCATTTTGCGCGTGACTATTTTATCTGTTGTCCAACATGTCTTTGGTCCTCAGCCATATGACAGGTGGTTTGCCTTTACGAAGATTTTAAAAAATGTCCCTTTAAATTAAGGCATTTTTCACATTATTATCAGCCAAGCAATTAATTCTCATAAACATATTTACTCTCTGAGATTTCCTAGAATTGAATTTTCTCATTCTGTATCACTGCAAATGGTGGATCATTTTCCCATTGGTTGGGTATCCTGGGAAAATTGTGAACAGGTTATTCAGAGTACATCACTCAACCTTTGATGTAACAAGGGAAGGGGTGTGAGGGACTCTCCTCATACTCAACAATCAAGTCATCTTTCAGTTGTATTTTCCACCTCCCAAGTAAACCGAACTGAGGGATTTCATCCTACTGTAACCAGCTGTTGATATCATCCTTGTTGTGTCTGCAGACGATCAAAGCAGTAAACCTATCTTGGCTGTGCAGACCACAGACTCCATTTTGCAATGATCGAGTAGAAACACCTACAGCAGGCCACGTGGTCATGATATAACAGTACACATGGACAACACAAAGATACATGGCCATGCAGGTGAAATGAGTTGCTGATAGCCTGGCAGGTGAATCCATCCCTAGGCTTGTGGTAATTTGACCTTCTGCAAAGCACTCAAAGATTTCCTTCTCATTGAATTTTCAAACTGTACATGTAAACATTCATAATGCTATTCAGTAAAATATTTGTGTGTGTAAAGTAAAGCTTCCCACTGAGCACAACCTGGTTGAATCAATGTTTTTTCAACGTAATTTGTCAAGCTATTGTGATGTGGAATCTAAATGGAAAATACATTGGATTTGCAAAAAGTAATCAAAACTGTTGTTTTGAGGGTGACATTTCAACCACAGAATTATGTCATCATGGTAACCAATTTTCAACCTTGTATAAAATATGTTTAGTTTGTACCTTTGAAACAACGTCAGAACTTCAACGTTATATCCACTATCAGGAAAAAAAACTATAGGCTTAGCAGTACCTCCTACTGGAGAGCAAATGTATCTACAGCTATTGCATTTGGTCTCCCATCCCGGGGTTTAACCAAGCCCAGCTTTGAAATTTGTCACTAACTACTACCAATGTGTTACCGTGAGAATGATTATTTAGAGATTTCTTAATAACTAAATATATTTACCATTGCTATCGAAGTCATTCAAAAGGGTAGGTTTAACAGTGCAAATTACATTTAACCATGCTGTATAAGCGTTTGCGAAGAAATCAAAAGCTATTGTTTCAATTCAGCCCAGGGTTCAACAAAAATAAACAATACATATAGGCCTAGGGTTCAACAAAAATAAACAATACATATAGGCCCAGGGTTCAACAAAAATAAACAATACAAATAGGCCCAGGGTTCAACAAAAATAAACAATACAAATAGTCCCAGGGTTCAACAAAATAAACAATACATATATGCCCAGGGTTCAACAAAATAAACAATACATATAGGCTCAGGGTTCAACAAAATAAATAATACATATAGGCCCAGGGTTCAACAAAATAAACAATACATATATGCCCAGGGTTCAACAAAAATAAACAATACATATAGGCCCAGGGTTCAACAAAAATAAACAATACAAATAGTCCCAGGGTTCAACAAAATAAACAATACATATATGCCCAGGGTTCAACAAAATAAACAATACATATAGGCTCAGGGTTCAACAAAATAAATAATACATATAGGCCCAGGGTTCAACAAAATAAACAATACATATAGGCCCAGGGTTCAACAAAATAAAAAATACATATAGGCCTAGGGTTCAACAAAATAAACAATACGTATAGGCCCAGGGTTCAACAAAATAAACAATACATATAGGCCTAGGGTTTCAAGCTTTAGTGAAATTTAATATGTTGGATTCACGTCTCCATTTCAACCAGAAAATCGAAGTTAAAAGAACAGGAATAAATCAAATCAAACTTTATTTAAAGTGCATTTAAAGTTTGATTTGATAGTCCTGTTTTATTACTTTGATTTTTGGTTGAGATGGAGATATTTGTTTGCGTTGACAACCAAACACAATTTAATCTCACTTTTGCAATACGTAAATAGCCTATTAACTTGTTGGATTCAATAGTCTACATATTGGATTCACATCTCCAACTAAAACAAAAATAAAAGCTAACGAATAGGATTAAGACAGTGGCTCAGATGAAACTATCCAAGCTTTAGATACATTTCCTTTCAAATATTGATATTTGTTTGTCAACCAACACAATTCAATATAACTTTTGTAATACAGTAAATAGCCTAAAGTTAAGGCTATGTAACAGTTTTTATTCAACTCATCCATGGCCACATTTAGAGGTTACTGTAACTCTAAAAGTCTTATTATGTCATCATAGAAAGTGTGCATGTTCAGGATAGCATGCAAATATCACAGGTCTGTGGAGATCTTCACAATATTAATGAACAAATATTAACAAATTAATTATATTATATATTAACAAATATAATGAACAAATGAATAAATCTTGTAATATAATCTCAACTACAATCCAGGTCATTTGGTAGTGCTATTAGATGAAGCACAGTGATAACACCTTAAATTGTAGTATAAATACAACATATCTGACATTGTAATCCCATTTGAACTTTGTTGTGTTTTCAAATGGTTGAAATTGAAGTCGTAACACAAACCAAAAATCGGACATTGTTTTTCCATGGGGAATTTGGTTGTGCTTTTAGATGGTTGAACGCATGTGATACCACATTGGGAATTCAACAAACTTCTGGCTGTCTTTTTGAGTGGGCAAATAAAGGTTGACATTTCATTGATCAACGTCTCAACCAAAAAATTAGCTAAATTTCCATGTTGAAATGACGTGGTGTGGCCAGTGGGTTAGGCTACTTTTCAACATATGTCCCTGTTGTATCATTCAAGATAAATCTGGTCCATCTGGCAGATCTAGCCATTACTGGTATTGCAGAGAGCTTACTGTACATTTAATACTGCTCTATGAACATTAAATATGACCCAGAGGATAAAACATATAAAAAGGCATCTCTCTTACAAGCTGCTCCCAGGAGGGCTTGGATTTTCACATCAGCAAGTTTCTAGGCAACCGTTCCAAAGCTATATTTATACCATATACAGTACAGCATGTTTGCTAAGAGATTCACACCAAGTGGACTTGATCTCCATCCAGGAGACAGTCAGAAACACCAGTATATGGGAGGAATAGTTTGTATGGTGGTGCACTGGAGAAGCAAACCTAGTGCAAGTTAAGAGCTTCAAAGAATTCACTCCAACCATCAGCATTAGGATTGATACAGCATTATGGATGAATGATCAGTACATGTTGAATTCAGGTCTTAGTACAGTGTGGTGGATAG
Organism: Oncorhynchus clarkii lewisi; assembly: GCF_045791955.1. Taxonomy (NCBI): domain Eukaryota; kingdom Metazoa; phylum Chordata; class Actinopteri; order Salmoniformes; family Salmonidae; genus Oncorhynchus; species Oncorhynchus clarkii. Next base: position 14,774,812 of record NC_092166.1, on the reverse strand, counting down.
AGGCTGGGTTGGATGCCCTGAGGGCTCGAATGTACTGATTCCCTGTACTGCAGTACCAGGACCCAATGTTCAAACGCTATTGGGACACAACCGAAATGACGGGGGCCGAGGTATTTCATTCTTACATAATGGATCCAATTTGTTCTTTCAGATGGGTTTATTCTGTTCTCTGCCCAATGCCATTGTCACAGTATGCAGCACCACATGTTTGCAACATGTGCGTAAACAAACAAACACACACACACACTCAGAAACATGTGCAATGCTTTCACCATTTTTTTGTTTTTCTTCAGATAAAGAAACTGTTGATTATTTGCAGATATGGGGTCTCCAAGCTTTCAAACAACTTAGGCAATAAGCACACTACACAGCTTCACTTGAAAAATAAGTGCTGTCCAACTGGTGGACAGTAGCCTATCCCAACTGCAATGGTGTGAATTATCAGTGTTGGTGTGTGGGTGTATTCACTATGCAATAAATGTTGTCTTAGCAATAGCTAGGTATGTTGATTAGGGCAACTGTGTGGGCTGATTTGCTTACATCCCCTAATCAAGAAGTCAGTTTTAATCACATGTAAACTGTTATTAGGGGCCTCAGAAAATGGTCTGGTCACCATGTTTCATGCATACATGTACTGTATGTAGACAGCTTGCATCTCTTGTATGAAAACCTTATCCAAACGTTCATCTAAAGACATACAGTATGTATGAGAACAAGCCCATCTCCCTTCACCTAGCCATTTTCTGTGTTTTTTTAAATGTATGTCAGTACTATGTTTGTTTTGACATCAACATGTTATCCCTGGCAGAATCACATGCTTGGCTGTGAAATTATCAAAATCATGCTAATTCTCACCCACTTACACACGAAACCATGCTCTGTTTGAAGCATGTCTCATGGTATTTTATGCTTTGAAAAGATTTCCTCCCACCCTCGGTGAGCACCAGAGTGAAGACAGCGTTTTGATGAAATTAAAATGGCGTGGTGAAACCCTGGTGTGTCATATCACAGAGAACCAAAATGATAGCCAGTTAACCAGTTACTGTGGTGGGTGTTAAAAGCATAACATTATACCACCTATAAGGATAAACTATATATTTTTAGATGGAACTGAGGGTACTGGCTGGTATAAGTGTTACTTAATTTGAGATTCACTAAATAAGGAATTCCACTCGCCACCACACTTCATCAAAAGAGCCATCGAAGAAAGACAAAAATACCTCATAGCAGGTTCAGTAGGCTATCCCATTGATCTATTCAGATACAGGTTTTTTTTTGTGTCTCTGCCTTATTCTACCCTTAGTGTTTTATTTGACTTCCATAGAGAGCTACAGCTGGAGTGAAGAGGATAAAGGGGAATGAAGTGAGAGAGAGCTGCAGTGCCAGTGCCAGCGACACTCCACAAGAGAAACAACAAGAACAAGAATCCCACTCTGGGGCCGTAGCCATGGAGACCAGCCAGCTTTCAGAGACGGACGAGCTAACAGACTATAAAATGGATTCTGGGGAAACGGAGGACCAGAGACCCCTGCTTAGTGAGAGCGAGGAAGAATGTGACCAAGAACCTTTCGCAGAATACAGAGGAACAAAAGAGAACATAAAAACGTCAGTGGATGAACCAGACGAGGATGATGAACATGTGGATGGAAACAGAGAGGAGGGGATTCTCAACTTTGGGACAGGACAAGATGACTTCAGTCTAAAAGAGTTACTCAACTCCTCAAGTATATTTGGGAGTGAACCCGTTTGCAAGGTGGAAGACCTGCTTGCAGAAGATGACGTGGACAACTCTGCTCCATCAGAAGTGATGGTGACACAAGAGTCCATCTTGGAGCAGCTTATCCGAGAGGAGGTCTCCTCTGACGTTTCTACGGGGTCCTGTCATGACCTTGACCGAGACGACCTGAGTGACTGTCTGCAGGTAGAAATGGCCATCGTGTCATCAGACAGCGAGACTGATGACCAATGGAGGTCCACTTTTGCATCTACAGTCAACAAGGAGGAAAGGTGTGACGGAAATGCTCAAGATGCTCTTGAGAAGGACACATTTGCAGGGGAGGCAGATAATGGGGCCAAGGATGAAACTGCAGATAGTCCTCACGAGCTTGAACAACCCGATTGCCCCACAGAATGCGAGATCCAAGACCAAGATATGTCCTCTGGCCAGTTCAAGGTCTTATCAAAGATTCCAGAGGATGAGGAAGAGGCCAGCCAAGGCGGAGCTTGCAAAGTACGTCATTCTACATCTGCAAGCTCTTCTGTAAGCTCTGACCCTGACAAGAAGGTTCCTCAAGACTACTGTGTGATACAAGAAATGACGAGCAAGAACGTTAGTACAGAGCATGTAGACTTCCAGGGGGCTCGGAAGCAGTGGCGCCAAATGGAGGAGCAGACCAAAGGACAGGTCCAGGTCCACCAGCCCACTGTCAGACAGCAGGGGATGTGCCAGGGAGGCCACAGCGCCATGTACACACCCGTCAGGAACATCGACCGACCCAGGAGGGACACCGAACTCGACAGCCTCGCCCTGGGTGACTTTCATCACACCCAGTTCAGCCCATGTTCAGAAGACTCAGGTCTGGATGACCTCAGCTACAGGTCCCCTTACGAGGACTCAGACAACCCTGTCGAAAGGGAGATACGACAGACCATAGAGCGCGAGGAAAACTTCAGGCGGGAGAGAGGGATCGCAAAACAGGGTCAAGCTGGAGAATCATCTGCACATCCCAGACCAACCACTCTCTACCCCGGCAAGTACGGGAAAGGTTTTTGCCAGGAGGTGGAGGAGAAACGGAAGATGTTTGACTCTAGTGATCCCGGATGCAGGCCACTGAGGTCTCCCGACGCAAAAACTCCAACCTTCTCCATAGCCACCTCCCCCTCACCCACACCGAGGTGTGCGACCTACCATGAAATGACCGCCCAAAACGTGATCATCCTGGAGCCAGACTCCTACCCCACCAGCCCAAGGCACCGCACCCGAGGATCCCTGCTCTCCCCGGGTCCCAGCCGTTACAGCGAGTGGCCTTTGGAGACGTCAGCCAACGTCATCATTCTAGAGACGTCCAACCTGATCATTCGGAGTGCCTCAGAGTTCTGCCTGAGCTCGGCCTCCTGCCAGGAGACCCAGGAGAGCACATTTGTCAACAACCCCTTCTTCAAACTGCGCTCGCGGAGCTCCATGTCCCTGGTGGACCAGGAGATTAAGATGGTGAAGCAGAGGGAGGAGGAGTGGAGGAGGCAGAGGAGCCAGATGCACACCAGGGAGAAGTATGACACTGTTGTGGTGTCCCCGAACCTGGAGAACCTGAGCTTTGATACAGCAGGTATGTGCTGATGACTGATGAAGAGCACGGTTAATATGGGAAAGAGTTTGTGGTTTGTAGCTGTGTTGTGTTTTCATTGCATCACTAGTGGTCACCACTTGTCCAAATTCGTGATATAGGTCTCTAAGCATATGAATGTATGAGTATTAATGGTTTCTCTTTCTTCTTTAGAAGTGCCACTGAAATGTGTGTCTTCCCCTTCATCACCATCAAGGACTCGAAAGCTGGATCGCTCCACCCTGTCATGTGACCATAGGGTATGTCCTATCTTCTCCAATCATAATTAATCAACAAACAGATGTTAGCCTAGTCACCTGATCAAATGTGTGTGCTTTAGTCAACTCCCTTGTGGTGTTTGTTGTCATGCCAATTGCAAAACATGACCAGTGTAGAAAAAAATATTTTGTCATCTGATTGCCTCACTAAATGTCATCTGAATGCCTCACTAAATAACATTGCATGTGCTCATGTTTAGTTGTGTTCATTACATTTTCTGATACTGTTTTTTCATTACAAACCATTTTATACACCATCCATTTTCACCTTGAAACTGCATGCAGTTTTACAGGTGAAACTCTTTCCCCCAGTTCCCAGAATCACTCTCCACATTACCAAGGAAAAAGAATGTGATGGCTCAGAGATGGGAGGCAAGACTATTTGTCAACCACGAACAAGAGTGAAGAACATCAAACCTGAATAATCCCATTCCATATTACTACAGCTGCCAACTTCCTGAACTTTGCTAGATGTTTCCAGTTCTATTATTGATACAGCTTGAATATATATATATATATATATATATATATATATATATATATATATATATATATATTCATTACTGGTACTGTACTTTTAAAGTTATTGTGAAATAAAATATGTAATTGGTATTGTAAGAGATATGACACAATGTAATGAACATAGATGGACTACCGGATGAGTACATTACGATATTGTTCAGTTAAGATCTTTACATATTTTTAAGTACCATCTTGGTTATACAAAAGAAAGATATTTATGGTATTTTTGTATTGTATTTTCCTCTAAATAGAGTTTAAACTAAAGAGGCAATAAGAATATTATGATAAATGTGGAAATCCAAAGCAGTAAAAAACGAATCTATCATTGTTCTAAAATAAAGAATGCATATTATGATTACCTATATAATTAACTTCATTTAAAATGTTTAATGTGATAGCCACTTATAGTATAGGATATTCAAAGCTTGACCCGACATTGCCATTTTGAGATGCCTTTTTCAACTATACTACTGTTTTTTATGCTTCACAATGTGATCTTTTTTTGTTTGCAGGTGGTCTAGTATTATGTACTAAACTAATGCAAAACTCCAAGGTGAATACTTTAAAGTTTAAATTGCATTCTCTGTTATTTTAAGTGTTACGTTGTTCCATGGAGATTTCGCTTTTGTTTGTTTTTGTTATTCTCAATTGATAATTCTGCATCAAAATAAAGTTGTATTGACATTAAGGAAAATAATTGACTTGTCCTCTTGTTACCTAGAAATGGGTGTGCCTGTAAGTGTGTATGGTTGTGTGTGTGTCACGTTCTAACCTTAGTTCCTTTGTTATGTCTTTGTGTTAGTTTGGTCAGAGCGTGAATTGGGGTGGGTAGTCTATGTTCGTTTTTCTATGTTGCGTTTATGTGTTTGGCCTGGTATGGTTCTCAATCAGAGGCAGGTGTCGTTAGTTGTCTCTGATTGAGAATCATACTTAGGTAGCCTTTTCCCACCTGTGTTTTGTGGGTGATTATTTTCTGTTCAGTGTTTTTCCATTCACCATACAGGACCGTTCGTTTGTCGTATTTTTGTTCAGTTATTTTATTAAAAACATGGACACTTACCACGCTGCGCATTGGTCCTCCTCTTCTTCCACCTACGACGATCGTTACAGTGTGTTGATTGGGTTATTGACTGGGAAGTCCACACTAGCTATAACACCAATAAAATAAAATCACAGGTACAGTAGTCACAGGATGGGATAGTTAACTACAAATTCATGCATGATTAATTCATACAGTAGTATACTACAGGATACATTCTGTTTTGGAAAGATATCTGACATGCAGTACAGAGCTGCTCTGTTCAGATGTAGACTAATTATAGTTATCTTTCAACAAAATGTGAAGATTGTAATCATGATAATAGATTTACAGTACTCTGCATTTTCCTGAGAAGTTAGGATAACAACATTACCACAAAATCAATAGTACAAAAATGCTTTTGGTATGTGTGTGAAATTGATAATCTATCCAGTAAAAAATGTTTTGTTTAAATTATTCCCTACCATTTCCTTTCCCTCGATCTAGAGATCGTACATCTGGTTCAGTGCCTTGATCTGCCTGTGGCCTGAATCTGAATAAGAATCACAATCCTTCATCATTCTAACAGCCAGTGACTTGTCCTGTATCATGAAAAGGCCACCCTGACAGTTGTGACAATACACCGATGGTGTAAATAAAGCTGACCAGGAAATCCGCTATTCCCAATAACTAAGGTAACCATTTTGAACCATGCATCCTGTGAAAAAAGGATGCCATTATATTAAATTGTCAAAAGTGCACAATTAAATAATATCCGACAAATAAAAATGGTGTCTTTGCACCAATCTGTCAAGACAGCCATAATATGGAACTGTTAATAATTAGCTAAAAACCAGCAGCTGATTAGGTTCTGGGGCCAACATTATACGTTGCACAATCAGTTACTAGTAAATCCCAAATATTTACTCATGAACATGAGCTTCTTGCGATATCTAGTCAAACCAAGACAATTTCATCAAAATATCAAGTTCAGGAGAAGAGTTCCATCCTAATTATCCGTCATTGGCTTTAAACCTGAATTCTTACTGGCCCGTATACTTCAAATCACTTAAAAGCTTCACAGAGATAACTCTTAAGTCTGTGCTTATGGTGTTACCCAAGTGCAGCCCTCTGAGTAGTAAGCAAGAATCCCCTGCTGGTCATTAGGGTCACTCACTGTGGAAACAAGGTCACAACATCACAAAACAGGAAATTGGTGCTGAAAAGCTTTTCACCTTTGAATATGAAACAATGACAGCTCTTTCTACAGAAAGTGTGATCAATCACCTTTAACCTGCTATACATGTTAAAATTAATGGGAAAAGTGCATTGTCTGAAAATAATTTATATATTCAAGTAACAGACATATAAATCATGAAACAAGTTACGTGTTTTAATGTAGGCTTTTTTATGGAGCCCAAGGAACCTTCTCAAGGAGAAACCCAGCCAGCACCCCCAGCCACCAGGGGTGAGGCTGACCAATCCCCAAAAACATGGCCGACTGCATCACAACAGGAAAAGAGTATCACAATAAAAGGGTCGTTAGTAGCCCATTTCTACAATTTATCTTCTTAAAATTAGATTTTCAACCTAACCTTATGCCTAACACTAACTTTAAACCAAAAAGCTAATTTTGTAGCTAATTTTGACTTTGTGGCTGTGGAATCTAACTTTGTAGCTGTGGAATCTGACTTTGTGGCTGTAGAACCTGACTCTGTGACAGTGGAACAGGACCTTGGGACGATAGAAACTAGTGAAAACCAATGAAAACTATGGGCCCAAGTTGTAGATAGGGTGAAGAGATTTTCCTGTTAAAGTCAGGAAAAACTCCTGGCTCTAAACAACAATTATTCAATGATGGGAAGTGGTCATAATCAGCTAACTGCGCAGTAACAGTGACATGAAATACGACAAAATTAGGATAATGTATGCACTTTAAGTTATTTAGCTTGACTATCAAATAGAAACAAATATGTACTAAAATAACATAAGTTCCAAAGATGGACTAACCAGCCATAATCTCCCCATTGCATCCAGTGAAATACCCACCTCCTGCATCAAGAGAACAGCTAATCAGTGGTAAGACTACAGGTTAATAATAGAAGCACACCTTATTTAACAGCCATGGAGAGGATTTACAGAAAACAACAGCACCCCATTAAACACAGCATCCATCCACACATACACAGGTAATAACCAAACATCCATACCAGCAGCTTAGAGAAACCTTATTTTACAGCATCAGCATCTTCAGAGTATGATCATGTATGAGATGTAGATGACAGTTGGGCGTTACCTGGAGAAGGTCTGAGAGGCCATTATGGGCTGAAGTATAGCCAGGGCTGGGACAGTACAAATTCAAACACACCTTTGTTTCATCACAAAACCGGAGAGCAACAGCTGTCTGGTGAAGTCCACAAAGCATGTGGTATTAAATGACCTACAGCAGGTCAAGCAGGTTAATGTTTCCGACATTTTTGGACTAGTAAACAACTATTGATTTAGAACCACAGAGTGTTATCACAAGTCACAAAGAAAACAGGAGCTGCCTCCACTATTACAGCACCATTTCAACTTTAACATTTCAACATCATCAAATAATCTATGCTTAGTCTAATACAGTGACAACTAAGATACCAAAAACCACTTAGTCCAATAAACGTAAGCTAGATATGATGTGGCTGTCCATGTCACTGATTTCTTTGTGTGTGGGTGGGTGTGTGTAGGTAGAAAAAACATGTTGACTCACCCTACTTGTAGTGAAACACCAAAGCTGTCCTCTCTTTCATGACTCTGCCATACAGTGCACGATTTTAGATTTTGTTGGCCTAGGCTACCTAGCTAAAATGCTTGCTTGCTTGCTAGCTAGCCTAACTTCAGTTCATGGGAAACGATGTGCCAAGCCAGCTAGTTAACATTAGTCTACTACATCTAGCTACATATTGAACTTCCTTCCTCTCAGGCCAGAGGCACAACGTCTGAATTTATGATTAGATCCGAATCGCTGTTATAATCACTGGCCAGTAAGGATAATTAAGTAAAACCAGAAGTCCAAATCCCTATCTCAATTCCTTGGCTAATTTAGGAAAGGGAGGATTTTAACTAGCTAGCTAGCCACCAGAGGACAACAACACAACGAGATACAACAATTACATTTTTTTTCTGTAAATTATTTGTTGATTTTGGTGTAATGTGATTGCTGTGAATCTAAATCCAAACTGGCTTTCCTTGCATTTAATACTATAGGCTGCAGTAACGTTATTCTCTTTTTGACCAGACAGCCTCAGATAATGGCCTACACGTACTGAGACAGAGGGGCGCTGTTTCGCTCCCTCGGATGCTTTCTCCGGTGAGATACATTTGAATTGAAGGATAATTAGGGAACACAGATAGACTAAAAATAAAAAAAAATCTTATTTTTCTTGGTCAATTTATTGGGGAAGCCTGGCTTCCCTTGGCATCCACGAATACATGCTACTGGATAAACAACACACTGTACATCAAACCACTTTTCCACTGAGGCCGGCATCCTACAACAAGATATGATGCCCTCTGCTGGCAAACTAAAGTTAAAGCAGGGCATAACAGCAAGAGGGAGGCAGAGTAAGAGGGGGGCCTGTATGTTTGCTGTAGCTCACCTTACTCTATCCTCCTTTGTAGATGAAAGGAAGAGTGAAGGTCAAACAGATAAGCAGCACTGTTAACACCATCAATCCTCAATGCATTTGAACATACCCAGGACACTTACACTGTATCTTTGATGCTTATCACCTTCAAGCAGGGACATATCAATGTGAAGGGACAGCTTATTGTCCATGTACAGTGTATTTCCTGAGCCGTTACATCTACAGCCTTTACATCTGTAACCTTTTACAACAGATGTTACATTTTAGTTCATCTGTTTGTTGTTACATACCTGGAAACTCATTTTCTGACTGAACAGTGTTTGCTCTGGGCAATCAGGTTTGAAGTAGCTGGCTATGAAAGTGTCCGTGCTTCCAGCCAACATTCAAGCAATCAACATGAGAGTGCTTGATATTACAAAAGCGATAATGTAAACAATTTTAGATTACCCTTAATCATTCATAAATCAAGTCAATTAATGCCGTATATATCAAATTGTTGACGAAAGTCTGACATGATATATATATATATATATATACACTGCTCAAAAAAATAAAGGGAACACTAAAATAACACATCCTAGATCTGAATGAATGAATTAAATATTCTTATTAAATACTTTTTTCTTTACATAGTTGAATGTGCTGACAACAAAATCACACAAAAATTATCAATGGAAATCAAATTTATCAACCCATGGAGGTCTGCATTTGGAGTCACACTCAAAATTAAAGTGGAAAACCACACTACAGGCTGATCCAACCTCCACGTGCCTGTATGACCTCCCTACAACGCCTGGGCATACTCCTGATGAGGTGGCGGTTGGTCTCCTGAGGGATATCCTTCCAGACCTGGACTAAAGCATCCGCCAACTCCTGGACAGTCTGTGGTGCAACGTGGCGTTGGTGGATGGAGAGAGACATGATGTCCCAGATGTGCTCAATTGGATTCAGGTCTGGGGAACGGGCGGGCCAGTTCATAGCATCAATGCCTTCCTCTTGCAGGAACACTCCAGCCACATGAGGTCTAGCATTGTCTTGCATTAGGAGGAACCCAGGGCCAACCGCACCAGCATATGGTCTCACAAGGGGTCTGAGAATCTCATCTCGGTACCTAATGGCAGTCAGGCTACCTCTGGCGAGCACATGGAGGGCTGTGCGGCCCCCCAAAGAAATGCCACACCACACCATGACTGACCCGCCGCCAAACCGGTCATGCTGGAGGATGTTGCAGGCAGCAGAACGTTCTCCACGGCGTCTTCAGACTGTCACGTATGTCACATGTGCTCAGTGTGAACCTGCTTTCATCTGTGAAGAGCACAGGGCGCCAGTGGCGAATTTGCCAATCTTGGTGTTCTCTGGCAAATGAAAAACGTCCTTGCACGGTGTTGGGCTGTAAGCACAACCCCCACCTGTGGACGTCGTGCCCTCATACCACCCTCATGGAGTCTGTTTCTGACCGTTTGAGCAGACACATGCACATTTGTGGCCTGCTGGAGGTCATTTTGCAGGGCTCTGGCAGTGCTCCTCCTGCTCCTCCTTGCACAAAGGCGGAGGAGCGGTCCTGCTGCTGGGTTGTTGCCCTCCTACGGCCTCCTCCACGTCTCCTGATGTACTGGCCTGTCTCCTGGTAGCGCCTCCATGCTCTGGACACTACGCTGACAGACACAGCAAACCTTCTTGCCACAGCTCGCATTGGTGTGCCATCCTGGAAGAGCTGCACTACCTGAGCCACTTGTGTGGGTTGTAGACTCCGTCTCATGCTACCACTAGAGTGAAAGCCCCACCAGCATTCAAAAGTGACCAAAACATCAGCCAGGAAGCATAGGAAATGAGAAGTGGTCTGTGGTCCCCACCTGCAGAACCACTCCTTTATTGGGTGTTGTCTTGCTAATTGCCTATAATTTCCACCTGTTGTCTATTCCATTTGCACAACAGCATGTGAAATGTATTGCAATCAGTGTTGCTTCCTAAGTGGACAGTTTGATTTCACAGAAGTGTGATTGACTTGGAGTTACATTGTGTTGATTGTGTTCCCTTTATTTTTTTGAGCAGTGTATATATTTTTAATGAACCTTTAACTAGGCAAGTCAGTTAAGAACAAATTCTTATTCTCAATGATGGCCTAAGAAGAGTGGGGGTGATAACCCTGGTGTCCTGGCTAAATTCCCAAGCTGTCCCTCATACCATCACGGTCACCTAATCATCCCCAGTTTACAATTGACTCATTCATCCCCCTCCTCTCCCCTGTAACTATTCCCCAGGTCGTTGCTGTAAATGACAACGTGTTCTCAGTCAACTTACCTGGTAAAATAATGAATAAATAAAATTAAATAAATGGAACAGTGGGTTAACTGCCTTGTACAGGAGAAGAACGACAGATGTTTACCTTGTCAGCTCAGGGATTCAATCTAGCAACCTTTTGGTTACTAGCCCAACGCTCTAACCACTAGGCTACCTGCCGCCCCAACCATATTAACATGGTATCACCGAAAGTTCTATGAAGGGTACATTCTTATGCATTTGTTTTCCTGCTATTTTCAGTGTTCATTCCACTCACTGTGAAATTTCACGAGGAAGGGTGATTGGGAGCCGGGGAGATTCTCTGCTGGAACATTGATGACTTTCTACCATGAGGATATGAGGGGTTAGGTCATGCTTGTGCACCACCCAGACAAGGCAATAGTCACAGAGGTGGACGAGTTAGTAGTAAGTCACTTACAGAAAGTCGGCTTCTCGTACCATCAGCGACATATACTGTGACTAATATGTCAGTGAAGGTGAGGTGACATTCAACGGGTAGACTCCATCTTTAGAAATAGGGCATACAATTAATAAGATGCATGCTGTTCTATGACAGCATGATTGGAAGCCATTTCAAAAGGCAGAATTACTAAATAAATCATTTCGCCAACCTTCATCCAAAAAAACTTTAATCTCTATTCTCCATTCTTTGACAGCTTATCATTACCGTCATAAACAGGTCATAAAGTGGCCATTGAGGGGAAAAATGTATAGCTATATAAATGATTGAGGCCTTCTATCAGACCCCCCCATATTATATTTATACCGCAATTCATCTGACACTTACAGTAAATGTTAAATTAAGGTTAAATAAACAAATGTAGTCAGTAGCAGAAGCTACGACAAAACAATGAGCCAGATGTTTCACCGGATGTAAATATCTGAAGTAATCAGTTGGAATTTCCACTTACCACCAAATATGGTGATAAGAACAAGCCCAGTGGCCGGCAGTGTGAGAAGATGGATTTTGGCCCACATTCTGCAAATTTTCTCATCAATTAAAAATGTTCTGTTTCCAAAACTAGAATCTCTTACAAACAGAGTGGACTATGTTTTGTAGACTTTGCCCTTTCCCAAAGTAAAAAAAAAATGGCGTTGTTAAAAGAAGTGCAAGCACTAATTGAGCCATTGCACACACGCACTTAAGAGTAGGCGTTTCCTAATGGAAATATGCAAATACATGCTGGGACGCACCAATAGGATCTCGCTAGCTTGGGCTTGTTCTGCCCACTATGATTAATTTGCTCCCATTGGAAATGAGTATATTTTGGGTTAGTTAAACATTTTTTGGCTGAAGCGTGGGTGTCATTAAACAATAATATGACATAAATGTTATGAGACTTTACCCCAGGGGCAGTAAGACAAGCCAATATCAAACCACAAACCCCTTGAGCTCATGGACGAAAGAAAACACTGACTGACATTACATTTTTGAGAACTAGGAGATAACTAGTAAAGCCAGGGAGCTGAGAAGATCGAAGTTGCATTTTTATTTTATGTACAAAGAAAGGTGTGTGGAATACCAAATCCACTAACGGATGTACAAAAGCAAACTATTTGAAATGCAGCACATTATGTAAAGTAATCAGATAACTTTTAGAATGTGTTAGACCTTGTTTCCCCCACCAAAATCCATAGACAAACATTTGTGTAAACAGTTATGCAACTGTATGCAATTATAGAATGACAAGAGAGATAAAACAGGTTCTGGGGAGGGCAGTGTATTCCCAGGTGAATCAGATACATGGCCTAATCAGCTAAACAAGATAACATGTGAAAGTATGAGTGTTTCACTTTCATATCAAAGCCACTCAAGACTATATCACAGACCAAAACCACATGTCCTAAAATATTATAGCCTTATCACTGCATTCTCCATTTTTGAGATCTCTCTTATATTGGAGTGGAAACCGACAAGACCACACAATGAACGTATAAATCAGAGGTTCTACAAATGGGTTCCGCGGAGATATTGCAGGGGTTCCACAGCCAGATCTCAAAATGTATTAAAAAAACAGTTAACAGATTTTGGCCAAGAAATCCATAGAACAAGTTTAGAGAGTGTAATACAATGTAATATTATTAATCTACAATTTATACTCTTAACCCTCGGTAACATGGACATGGAAGGATCACGGGGATATTGGTAGCCACAGTACTCCACCAAGGAGGGAATCAGACAGAAGACCTGACCTGGGTACTGGATGTGGAAATGCACCACATACAAGCAGTGGTGTAAAGCACTTAAGTAAAAATACTTTAAAGTACTACTTAAGTAGTTTTTGGGGGTATCTGTACTATATTACTTATATTTGACAACTTTTACTTCACTACATTCCTAAAGAAAATAATTTACTTTTTACTCTATACTTTTTCCGTTACACCCAAAAGTATTACATTTTGAATGCTTAGCAAGACAGAACATCTTTCCAATTCACACACAACCTGCTATACATGTTAAAATTAATGGGAAAAGTGCATTGTCTGAAAATAATTTATATATTCAAGCAACAGACCTATAAATCATGAAACAAGTTACGTGTTTTAATGTAGGCTTTTTTTATGGAGCCCAAGGAACACTCTCAAGAAGAAACCCAGTCAGCACCCCCAGCCACCAGGGGTGAGGCAGACTGCTGACCAATCCCCAAAAACATGGCCGACTGCATCACAACAGGAAAAGAGTATCAACATGAAAAGGGTCGTCAGTAGCTTTTATAGACACAGTCACAAACCATGCCCATTTCTACAATTTATCTTCTTAAAATTTGATTTTCAACCTAACCTTATGCCTAACACTAACTTTAAACCAAAAAGCTAATTTTGTAGCTAATTTTGACTTTGTGGCTGTGGAACCTGACTCAGTGACAGTGGAACCTGACTCAGTGACTGTGGAACAGGACCTTGGGACAATAGAAACTAGTGGAAACCAATGAGAAGGGCTAATAATTTTCATGGCTAGACGGTCAGGAAAAACTATGGGCCCAAGTTATAGATAGGGTGAAGAGATTTTCCTGTTAAAGTCAGGAAAAACTCCTGGCTCTAAACAACAATTATTCAATGATGGGAAGTGGTCATAATCAGCTAACTGCGCAGTAACAGTGACATGAAATACGACAAAATTAGGATAATGTATGCACTTTAAGTTATTTAGCTTGACTATCAAATAGAAACAAATATGTACTAAGATAACATAAATTCCAAAGATGGACTAACCAGCCATAATCTCCCCATTGCATCCAGTGAAATACCCACCTCCTGCATCGAGAGAACAGCTAATCAGTGGTAAGACTACAGGTTAATAATAGAAGCACACCTTATATAACAGCCATGGAGAGGATTTACAGAAAACAACAGCACCCCATTAAACACAGCATCCATCCACACATACACAGGTAATAACCAAACATCCATACCAGCAGCTTAGAGAAACCTTATTTTACAGCATCAGCATCTTCAGAGTATGATCATGTATGAGATGTAGATGACAGTTGGGCGTTACCTGGAGAAGGTCTGAGAGGCCATTATGGGCTGAAGTATAGCCAGGGCTGGGACAGTACAAATTCAAACACACCTTTGTTTCATCACAAAACCGGAGAGCAACAGCTGTCTGGTGAAGTCCACAAAGCATGTGGTATTAAATGACCTACAGCAGGTCAAGCAGGTTAATGTTTCCGACATTTTTGGACTAGTAAACAACTATTGATTTAGAACCACAGAGTGTTATCACAAGTCACAAAGAAAACAGGAGCTGCCTCCACTATTCCAGCACCATTTCAACATCATCAAATAATATATGCTTTCCGTTACACCCAAAAGTATTACATTCTGAATGTTTAGTAAGACAGAACATTTTTCCAATTCACACATAACTAATCCTTGGTCATCCTTACTGATCTAGCAGACTCACTAAACACAAATGCTTCCTTTGTAAATTATGTCTCGAGTGTTAGAGTGTGCACCTGGCTATCCATAAATAAATAAAAAGAACAAGAAAATGGTGCTGTCTGGTTTGCTTAATATAAGGAATTTTAAATGATTTATACTTTTACTTTCGATACTTAAATATATTTTAGCAGTCATTTACTTTTGATACTTAAGTATATTTAAAACCAAATACTTTTAGACTTTTACTGAAGTAGTTTTTTATTGGGTGACTTTCATTTTCTATTAAGGCATCTTTACTTTTACTCAAGTATGACAATTGGGTAATTTTTCCACCACTGCATACAGGATTATCACCCAAATGTATTTTTATTTTATTACAATTAATATTAAAATGGTACAAGTATGCTGGCAGGCTTGGGTTACCACAAAACCCAGCTCTCAAAAATAAAATATTCTGGGAAAAAAACAAAAAAAACAGACTCAACACATATATATACACACACACACTGCCATCCTCCGGCACCCTAGGCTCCCTGCCTACAAGCAATCTCACTCCACACTCAGTTTGGCAAACATGGTTCTTCGCATGTGTTCTGTAAATCTGCATGCTGTCCTACACTGTCGGTGAAAGGTTGCGATGCTCCCTGGGTTGGTAGGGTGGCCATGTCCTCCTCAGCCTTTCTCTTCCTTGGGGAAAGGGTCAGTGTGAGATCTTTATCCTGTGGGACAAGTCCTTTCATTTCCTGCAATAGGCTTTGCAGATGTGAAGACAGGCCAGCCATATACTGTTCATCTTGAAGATGATAGGTGAGGTCTGTGATTTCTTTTAGATAGCCTGCACATTGCTTCTGCAACATCTTCAAGTTCTTCTTAGAGGACCTCTTTGGGATAAAGAACATGGGTTTATCACAGAGTAATTTATTTAAAAAAAAATGTATATCATTCTTAGGTAGGACAGCTTGCATATACATACACACATACCTCACCAACAAGTGCGTGTGAGCTATGCTCAGAGAGAGAGGGGAACCTGACACAGTAGACAACCTCTGCCTTCACAGAGCTTGGTTTTTCACTTAGAGCTGCCTTCAGATCTTTTGAGGCCTCCTTTTTAGAGCGCACAGTACTCTCCTCAATCTAGACAGGAAATAACATGCTTGTTAAATGTGTACTGTTATGTACAGCATTAGACGGTCAGCTACAGGGCTAAACCATGATAGTTCTTCATATTTACCTTAAAACCAGGAAAGCGGATAATGTGGGCGATGTTTATTAAAGCCTTGCAGTCCACCTTCTTTGTATTTTGTTTCCGTCTCTTTAAGGCATGGTCTTCAAGCTATGGAAGGTGGCAAAACATTTAATAATAATTGATTGGACTTATATAGCAATTTGAGACAACTGAAGCACTTTACTGTGTAGGGGGAACTCACCTCATCCACCAATTTATACGTAACTGCCAAAATAAAGGAAACACCAAGTTTCTTAATAGGGCATTGGGCCACCAGAGCCGCTTCAATGCGCCTTGGCATAGATTCTACAAGTGTATTTGGAGGGAGGCAACATCATTTGGTGGTGGTGAAAAACGGTGTCTCAGGCACCGCTCCAGAATCTCCCATAAATGTTCAATTGGGTTGAGATCTGGTGACAGAGACAGCCCCTATACCTCTTTGAGACCCCTCTTTCAAAGTTGCAGATCTCTTTTTCTAATCATGCTAGCCAAAATAATGGGCAACTGGGTATTTATTATACATGATCTTAAGCATGATGGGATGATAATTACTTAATTAACTCACAAACCACATCTGTGTGGAAGCAACTACATTCAATATACTTATTATCCCTCATTTACTCGTGTTTCCTTTTATTTGGCAGTTACCTGTATCTCACCCACTACCATTTTGAGCCAGACTGCTCACCACACATTAGCTATCATGGTGGAGAGACGAGGAGTGATATATATATATATATATATATATATGCCAATTACAAGAATGATAATGGAATGAGGCCTGGTTGGGAATTGGATTTTAGCCAGAGGCTACTCTTGCAATAAGTGCCATGGGATCTTTCTTTAGTGACCACATAGGGTCAGGAAACCCATTTAACGTCCAATCTTCTATTTCATTGAGTTACAGTCTATTGTTAGTTAGCCTAGTACACTTCAACATTATTGAAATTAAATTAATGTTGCAAAAGTGTATGGTAGAAATGACAGCAATCCGACTTTGAACTTACCGCCTTCTTGTTCATTTTAGCAGCATGTTTCTCTTTAGCTTTTACTTGTCGGTCTTTCCCCTGATGGCATTCATATGTGCTTGTGCCCACAACCTGAAATGGAACTCCATTGAATGGGTGACTTTTTACCTCCCAGCTGATCTTCTTTCCTTCCAAAGGGTGTGCATCTGTCGAAGGACAAGAAACGGATATATTACTATTGGGAAACTAACGTAGGGCGGCAGGTAACCTAGCAGTTAAGCACGTTGGGCCAGTAACCGAAAGGTTGCTGGTTCGACGCCCCGAGCCGACTAGGTGAAAAATATGTGGATGTGCCCTTGAACAAGGCACTTAACCCTAATTGCTCCTGTAAGCCGCTCTGGATAAAAGCGTCTGCTAAATGCAAAAAATAAATAAAGTAGCAACGTTTCTCTATCCAAGAACTCCTCTGTGCTTGGAATATAATCCCATATGCTAGCAACTATTAAAAATATTGTCTGTTCCAGCTGGCTGGCTGAGTGTTATTAGATAGGTAATGTTTGGTGTGACACAGATCATTTGACCAACCTTAACGTGTTGACACTTCCTGACTCAGACAACCAATGTCTTCTAAACGTCCATGTCTAGCTGCAGGGGGTTTGTATGAATTTAGAAAATGATCGGGAGTCTGCAACAGCTCAATACAATGGAGGTGACAAAGAGGCATTTTTTTAGGTTGTATGTAGCTTGATGATAGCAATCTAAACTCCATACCTGGTGACTATCTAGCATATTTTCTCATTATTAAACTTGAAAAGCTGGTGAATGGCTGCTTCCTTGGATCCTGAGAGGTGCAGCGGTCTAAGGCTAGAGGCGTCACTACAGACCTGGGTTTGATCGCGGGCTATATCACAACCGGACATGATTGGGAGTCCCATAAGGCAGCGCACAATTGGCCCAGCATCATCCAGGTTAGGAGAGGGTTTGGCCGGGGTAGGCAGTCATTGTAAATAATAATTTGTTCTTAACTGACTTGCCTAGTTAAATAAAAAGGACTTAAAAGGAGATTCACCATATCAACAGCTCCTGTAAGGCTAGTCCTTGATCATGACTCTCAGTTCCATTACATTACAGATAATTCATTGGATGAAGGTGTCTTCTATACAAGGGAGTTTTGTTAAGAGCACGCCGCTCAATCTGAACATTAACATATCACTTCCAGTACAGTTTTGGAAGCATAAGGACCTTATCTTACATATCATTGATAAGGTTTGGTTTAGCATTCCCATACGGCCATATCTCCATGTTTCAGCGCATGTTTACGGAAAACAGACAGAAGACGAGGCGACCACCTATTCTAATTACAGTGCCTTGCAAAAGTATTCATCCCCCTTAGCGGTTTTCCTATTTTGTTGCATTACAACCTATAATTTAAATTGATTTTTATTCAGATTTCATGTAATGGACATACACAAAATAGTCCAAATTGATTTAGTGAAATGAAGAATTTACTATAAAATAAAAAGCTGAAAAGTGGTGTGCGCATATGTATGCACCCCATTTGCTATGAAACCCCTAAATAAGATCTGGTGCAACCAATTACCTTCAGAAGTGACACAATATGTTAAATAAAGTCCACCTGTGTGCAATCTAAGTGTCACATGATCTGTCACATGATCTCAGTTTATATACACCTGTTCTGATAGGCCCCAGAGTCTGCAACACCACCATGAAGACCAAGGAGCTCTACAAACAGGTCAGGGATAAAGTTGTGGAGAAGTAAATATCAGGGTTGGGGTTATAAAAAAGTATCTAAAACTTTGAACATCCCACAGAGCACCATTAAATCTATTATTTAAAAAAATTAAGAATATGGCACCACAACAAAACTGCTAATAGAGGGCCACCCACCAACCAAAACTCACGGACCAGGCAAGGAGGGCATTAATCAGAGAGGCACCAAAGAGCCAAAGATAACCCTGAAGGAGCTGCAAAGCTCCACAGCGAAGATTGGAGTATCTGTCCATAGGACTATTTTAAGCTGTACACTCCACAGACCTGGGCTATATGGAAGAGTGGCCAGAAAAGCCATTAATTAAAGAAAATATGCAAACATGTTTGGTGTTTGCCAAAAGGCATGTGGAAGACTCCCCAAACATATGGAAGAAGGTACTCTGGTCAGATGAGACTAAAATTAAGCTTTTTGGCCATCAAGGAAAACTGTCAGGCACAAACCCAACACCTCATCACCCTGAGAACATAATCCCATGGTGGTGGCAGCATCATGCTGTGGGGATGTTTTTCCATCGGCAGGGACTAGGACACTGGTCAGGAATGATGGTTGCCGCTAAATACAGGGAAATTCTTGAGGGAAACCTGTTTCAGTCTTCCAGAGATTTGAGACTGGGACGGAGGTTCACCTTCCAGCAGGACAATGACCCTAAGCATACTGCTAAAGCAACACTTGAGTGGTTTAAGGGGAAACATTTAAATGTCTTGGAATGGCCTAGTTATGGAATGGCCTAGCCCAGATCTCAATCCAATTGAGAATGTGTGGTATGTCTTAGATTGCTGTACACCAGCGGAACCCATCCAACTTGAAGGAGCTGGAGCAGTTTCGCCTTAAAGAACGGGCAAAAATCTGTGGCTAGATGTGCCAAGCTTATAGCGACATACCCCAAGAGACTTGCAGCTGTAATTGCGGCAAAAGTTAGGGGGGGGGGGGTGAATACTTTCACAAGCCACTAGCTATCTAACATGCTCTAAACACGTGTGTAAGCGTAACTCGAAGTTTAGAGGAAGTGTAGTTTTGTCAACTAAAGGCACCCATAGCTGTACGGATCTGTGCAAAACTGCTACAGTAAGTATAGATTTTTTTATTTGAAGGATTCTTTCTCGCTGATGAAAGAGGCCATATGTTTTGAAAGCTGTATCGCAAGTGATGATTATTGCCGTTTTCTAACAAAAAAAACTAACAAGTATGTCTTTGTGGCTGTGGTAACTAGTGACAACCTCTAGCCCATTATCAAATGGACATAGCTAGAAGGCATCGCGCTTTTGTCAAATTAACTTAAAGTTGAAATGTTTAGCATTTTAGTTTACCCTTTTCTGAGCCTAATTCTCCTAACCTAGGAGCCAGTCTAGTCATGACCATTAATCAGTTTTGCCAGGTCCAACTAAAATTTCCTGCCCAATGACCCCTGAAAACCTTCCCACAAGGCCTGAGAATTAGCCCCTCCCCCAAAAAAAAATTGCAGCATTGCAGTGTTGCCACATTTATCCATGAGACCCTTTTGCCATAACATTATTGAGCGAAATAAGGAATATCGACAATTTAACCACGTAGGCAATGAAGGAAAATGTTGTTTTCCACCAGAAAAAAAATATTGCAAGTTTAAGAATGTCACAAGGAACTTCCCTTATTAAACTCCCCAGATAAGTTGACATCCCATTGATGAAAAATTAACTTGTTTTGACTGCCATGATTAAACCATAAGGTCCTAGGACATGGTAGATGGACAATATACCACAGCTAAGGGTACATTCCTTGGAAATAGCCCTTAGCCATGGTATATTGGTCATATACCACTAATCCCTGAGGAGCCTTATTGCTATTATAAACGGGTTAACAATTTAATTAGAATTGTAAAAATATGTTTAAATGGTCATTCCCATAGTACACCGTCTGATACGCCATGGCTTTCAACCAATATGAATTCAGGGCTCAAACCCAGTTTCTAATTGTAAATAAGTCTAGTTTGTGCATGCGCATAACTATAGATAAATCCTATGGGAAAGTGAGTGATAACTTGGACAGAGGGTCTCAATCTCTGTGCAGGAAACACTTGTAAGAACTTCAAAAAAACAATGTTAGGCAATTTTCTGGCAATTGTGCCTTCATTATGTGCCAGATGTTAAGACTACAATCTTTTATAAATGGCCTCTTTGCGAGATTGACTTGTTATTTCAATAGGCATAGGCTAATTACTAAAATATGGGGTTATAATTGCAATTCAACTTTGACATGGTTTACTGAGCTAGATGCAGATGTCCTTCCAGGGGCTATAGGCTCTCATTTCAGGGAAAAGTCCACAATGAAACTGACATTAAATGTGGACAGATATATTCGCGATAGAGCTGTAACCATGATCACAATTGATAACTTCCAATTTAATTAACTAAACATGGCCATAAATAATTGCATAACACAAGGCTACAACAACAAAAACGGAGTTATAGGCTATTAATTCTGTTTGCCAGCTCCGGCTAGGCTACACAAGTGACAAATGGATTTGCAATGACTCCAGTGATTTCAACATATTTATTGTACTGTATCAAATGGTAGGCTACAGTAGCCGAATGGCATTGCAATTAATAGCCTCCAACAGATCCAAATGTAGCCTATCATTCTCAACATTCAAGGTCATTTTCATTGGACTTTTCTCCCATAACAGAAGCACGTGAGGGAGTTCGATAATATCACATTTCCACTCGCGCAGCGCTCCAGACCCTGGAACTGAACATGACTAAACCCTTCGTTTGATATGGTTAACCATGAGAAAAGTCGACATTTGAATGTAGTTTACTTTAAACCACATTTTTTAGTGAATTTATCTAAAGAGCTTTGTCGCTGTTATAGTTTTATGGAAAAAGTGTCATTGTGGAGACATTCTTAGCCTACCAACTGGTAAAAAAAAAAAAAGTAAGTTGTGTTGATGTGCAGCACTCTCAGTTGCAGCACTCTCAAAGCGCGCGCGCGCACCCCCCCCCTCTCTCTCTCTCTCTCTCTCTCTCTCTCTCTCTCTCTCTCTCTGGCTATCAGCCTGCACATTGCCTGATAGTCAGCAGCAGCTAGTTACAAATAGATAGCTAAATAAGATGCCGCGGTGCCAATTAGAAGTAGGCCAAAAGACCCGCCACCAATACATTTATCCGCGACATCGTTTTCAAAGTAGCCAAATTTGGCAAAAGAAGCGGGGACATGGCAACCCTGGTTACAATCTGCTAGCTAGCGTTAGCTCATTTTAAGATGTGGAGGAAGAGGCAGTCCTTTACTAAATAACCAGACAAAAAGCTACAGACCTAGTTTGCTAGCTATTCCCACAGCATGTCTACATCGTTATTTGTTACTGTATACCCCAGTGGTCTACCTACACCAGCTCAGCATGGCCACAGTGTACTAACTAGCTAACGTTAAACCATCTTGATAACGTTAGCCACTTCGCCCCGGGAGTAAGTAGCCTAGTACATCAGACGGTGATAGGCAACTAGCTTACCCTTTCGCCCAAAACGTTTGTCTTTGCGCAATATTATGTATTTCAACGACGTTGTCTCTTCTTGTTTTGCTATTTCTTTAGTTATTTGGTCTTCACTATCAAACTCGCTTATTTGCAATGTTGCTGCCATTTTGAAAATGACGGGGCTATCACTGCCTCATCTGATTGGTTGGATGATGGTGCTTCCTACTTTGCAACTACTTGGCCGAATAAAGCAAGTCAGCGTGTTCTTTGATTTGATAACACCAAAAATGTTAACTCATATTATTTGGGGATTTATCATTTGACACATGGACAGTGAAAATAAGACAACCATTCCAGTTGAGTCTTTTGTTTTTGTATATGCTTCTCCTGCACAGCAGGTGGTGCTATGCCTATTGTTGACAGTGGACATGCAGCAGGCAAGAAATTCCCGAAGAAGATTGTTTACACTCCTTATATTGTTACCCAACCAAACACCACCCAGTGTGGACTTTCAAGATCATCTATCGACTAGACTAGCCAGTTATCTAGATACACTGTAGCTGGTGTAGTTAAACAATAATGGAAGTTGGAAGCCTTCCTCGTATTGTGGTCATTGCACTGTCTGTGCTGATCTACATTTCTGCTTTAGCAATTAATGCTATGGCAGGCGCTGGAAAGGGTGAGTCTCATGTAACTTAACTAACGCTAACTCATGTGAACGCAGTGTTGTGTAACTTGCTATGTTTTAACTGTGTAGCGCTTCCTATATGGCTTTTCATACTAAACTGTAGGACAGGAAATAACATTTTATTGGCAGCACAGCTGCACATTATTCTATTCTTAAGTAGAAGCATTAAAAGTTTCTAGCTTTGTGTTTAGCAGGGGACATGCAGAAGCCACCCTATTACACAAAGTCAATGACAACCTTGTCCTCAGGGGAGGAAGTCTGGTGCTTGAGACTACATAACTGACTGATGCAACACTAGTTTCCCTAACAGTTTTGCTGTACTTGTTTTGCAATCTCCTCTCTCCTAGGACCATTCCATTCGAGTACAGGGAACATTTCCAAGAAGTATGAAACCGACATAACTCCGGCCGGATGGACCTTTTCTATCTGGGGGCTCATCTACACCTGGTTGTCTCTCATGCTCATCTATGTCATCTCCTTCCTCTACAGAAGGTACAGACACAATTATTCACCCTACCTATATCAGTCAATCAGTCAATAGCTCAACCATGCAGCCATCTATCTTTTAAGCTACTATTCTATAGTATTCTATTATTTTAGGACCCCATCCTTCTGCTGTAGTATCAACACGTAGACAGTGAAATGCAGTAATTAATGTATTAGATGTATAGTTATGTAGGTATTACAGCACAACCGGCCGTCATTGGGAGTCCCATAGGGCGGTGCATAATTGGCCCAGCGCCATCATTGTTGATAAGAATTTGTTCTTAACTTACTTGTCTAGTTAAATAAAGGTTACATTTTAAATAAAACATTTTTAAAACCTACAGTAGAATGTTTGTTCTGATGCCAACTTTATTTTCAATTCCTCAGGAGCTGGACCCTCTCTGTGCTGCCGTACGGTTTCTATGTGTCCTGGATAGTCAACATGGCCTTCAACATGATCTGGCTTGTCCTATGGGTTCAAGAGTGCGTAACAGTCTTTTAACACCTAAACTAATGAGTTCCTGTTGCCTGACTAACCTGTTTTAAGTAGATGGGTGGAAGCAAAATACCGCATCTCCACTTCCACCATGGCTAGACCAGCCCTGCGCCAATGTTCGCGTGATCATTTTGCCTATCTCCACCAGGCGCAATCATTACATGTAGGTTAAAATATCAAAATCAATATTTATTTCCAGGCAGGTTGAAACATGCATGTTGCTAGCTCGTTTGTTTTGGGAGATTAACATTGGGTTGTTTAACCTGACATGCATATGGTCCTCTTTATAGTTGGTTAAAAAGGACCCAGATTCATACAAAATTATGTTTCTCTACTCAGACGATTAATCAACAGATAAAAAGGGAAACTTAGTTTGTTTTTTTTATCTCTGATGAATCACTCCTCGTTTGTCTTTGTCATCCACGTGGGTTTGTATCTTCCTGATAACCAATAAGGAGGGCATTTGCAGCCCGTCGAGTATCTTAAATAGAACCAAGTTATATTTACCGCCTTGCTACGCTACACAGACACTGACGCGTGATTAGTTTGGTTGAAATTATTGAATAACATCTGTGTAAATTTATTTTGCAATGCTCGCACACGTAATGTGGACGGTGTGGTCAAGGTGTTACTATAACCATACCACACCTACCCACACTGTGGGCCCCTGCCAGTCTGTAGAGAACATTGAGAGAAGTTGAACCACATAGGCCTAGCATTCCCCCCCCCTTAACTTCTTTACTTTACAATTAAAATAGAAATGCATAATGTATGAATACAATGTTACGACACAAGGTTCATATAATTGGACCCATTGAGATTCATTGTATTTCTGTGGGTCTCTATCATGCTGTGATTAAAAACCAGGCCTATAGATTGTAGGACAGGAATTCTGTATACCTCTGGCCCTTTGGACACTGTGTTAACTAAGCTCCAGACGAGCTTCAATGCCATACAACTCTCCTTCCGTGGCCTCCAACTGCTCTTAAAGGCAAGTAAAACTAAATGCATGCTCTTCAACCGATCGCTGCGCACCTTCCCGCCCGTCCAGCATCACTACTCTGGACGGTTCTGACTGAGAATATGTGGACAACTGCAAATACCTAGGTGTCTGGTTAGACTGTAAACTATCCTTCCAGACTCACATTAAGCATCTCCAATCCAAAATTAAATCTAGAATCGGCTTCCTATTTCGCAACATAGCATCCTTCACTCATGCTGCCAAACATACCCTCGTAAAACTGACTATCCTACCGAGCCTCGACTTTGGCGATGTCATTTACAAAATAGCTTCCGACACTCTACTCAACAAATTGGATGCAGTCTATCACAGTGGCATCCATTTTGTCACCAAAATCCCATATACTACCCACCACTGCGACCTGTATGCTCTCGTTGGCTGGCCCTCGCTTCATACTCGAAGCCAAAACGACTGGCTCCAGGTCATCTACAAGTCTCTGCTAGGTAAAGCCCCGCCTTATCTCAGCTCACTGGTCACCCAGCAGCACACGCTCCTGCAGGTATATCTCACTAGTCACCCCCAAAGCCAATTCTTACTTTGGCCGCCTTACCTTCCAGTTCTCTGCTGCCAATGACTGGAACGAACTGCAAAAATCACTGAAGCTGGAGACTCCTATCTGCCTCACTAGCTTTAAGCACCAGCTTGTCCAACTACCGCATCCCCATACTGTATTTATTTATTTATCTTGCTCCTTTGCACCCCAGTATCTCTACTTGCACATTCATCTTCTGCACATCTACCATTCCAGTGTTTAATTGCTATATTGTAATTACTTTGCCACCATGGCATAATTATTGCCTTACCTCCCTTATCCTATATAATTTGCACATACTGTATATAGACTTTTCTACTGTATTATTGACTGTTTGTTTATTCCATGTGGAACTCTGTATGTGTCTAACTACTTTGCTTTATCTTGGCCAGGTCACAGTTGTAAATGAGAACTTGTTCTCAGCTAGCTGACCTGGTGTTTTGAGCAGACTATTTATTTATTTATTATTATTTTTTCTTCACCAAGGTAACTTGTGGATCAATGAAGTCTTTTTTTTTTGTTGTTGTTTACTGTTCCGCACAGGCAGATGACTGCTGCGTTGATTATACTGGGGATCATTGCTGTCACCAACTACTCTATGATATTTTTCTCCTGCTATGGGCTGAGTGTTTACGGAGCCTGGCTCAGCCAGAACCAACCTAGTGATCTTTGGTGCATCCGGGTGCTGGTGAGTTTAATTTGAGGCTTAATTGAGTTAGTTGTTAGACTCACACCGTCCTCATGATTGTAGCATGGTCACAGATGTGCTTTAGCCAACTCAAGTCGGAGTATTGTTTTTCATAGAATTCACTTATCCCATTTAGTTTTATGGCAACACTTACAGTTGTTAGGTTCTAAATAACAGGGTAAAAACAGACAGATAAAAGCTAAAACCAAGTTAATTCACCCAGACAGCTGAACACACAAAGACATGTTCCCACCAGCGTGTGTGCATGTACAGTTGAAGTCGGACGTTTACATACACTTAGGTTGGAGTCATTAAAACTTGTTTTGCAACCACTCCAAAAATGTCTTGTTAACAAACTATAGTTTTGGCAAGTTTGTTAGGACATCTACTTTGTGCATGATACAAGTCATTTTGCCAACAATTGTTTACAGACAGATTATTTCACTTATAATTCATTATCACAATTCCAGTGCGTCAGAAGTTTACATACAATAAGTTGACTGCCTTTAAACAGCTTGGAATATTCCATAAAATGATAGGCTAACTGACATAATTTGAGTCAATTGGAGGTGTACCTGTGGATGTATTTCAAGGCCTACCTTCAAACTCAGTGCCTCTGCTTGACGACATGGGAAAATCAAAAGAAATCAGCCAAGACCTCAGGAAAAAAAACATTGGAGACCACATGTCTGGTTCATCCTTAGGAGCAATTTCCAAATGCCTGAAGTTACCACGTTCATCTGTACAAACAATAGTACGCAAGTATAAACACCATGGGACCACGCAGCTGTCATACCGCTCAGGAAGGAGATGCGTTCTGTCTCCTAGAGATGAACGTACTTTGGTGCGAAAAGTGCAAATCAATCCCAGAACAACAGCAAAGGTCCTTGTGAAGATGCTGGAGGAAACAGGTACAAAAGTATCTATATCCACAGTAAAACAAGTCCTATATCGACATAACCTGAAAGGCCACTCAGCAAGGAAGAAGCCAGCGCTCCAAAACCGGCATAAAATTGCCAGACTACAGTTTGCAACTGCACATGGAGACAAAGATCGTACTTTTTGGAGAAATGTCCTCTGGTCTGATGAAACAAAAATAGAACTGTTTGGCCATAATGACCATCGTTATGTTTGGAGGAAAAAGGGGGAGGCTTGCAAGCCGAGAACACCATCCCAACCGTGAAGCACGAGGGTGGCAGTATCATGTGGGGGTGCTTTGCTGTAGGAGGGACTGGTGCATTTCACAAAATTGATGGCGTCATGAGGCAGGAAAATTGTGGATATATTGAAGCAACATCTCAATACATCAGTCAGGAAGTTAAAGCTTGGATGCAAATGGGTCTTCCCAATGGACAATGACCCCTTGCATTCTTAAAAAATGGTGGCAAAATGGCTTAAGGACAACAAAGTCAAGGTATTGGAGTGGCCATCACAAAGCCCTGACCTCAATCCCATAGACAATTTGTGGGCAGAACTTAAAAAGCGTGTGCGAGCAAGGAGGCCTACAAACCTGACTCGGCTACACCAGCTCTGTCAGGAGGAATGGGCCAAAATTCACCCAAATTAGTGTGAAGCTTGTGGATAGTTACCTGAAACATTTGACCCAAGTTTAAATTGTTTAAGGTCAAATGCTAATTGAGTGTGCAAACTGACCCACTGGGAATGTGAAAGAAATAAAAGCTGAAATCATTCTAATATTATTTTGACATTTTCACATTCTTAAAATAAAGTGGTGATCCTAATTGACCTAAAACAGATTTTTTTTTTTGTAGGATTAAATGTCACGAATTGTGAAACTGAGTTTAAATATATTTGGCTAAGGTGTATGGAATATTCCAGACTTCAACTGTATTTACAGAGGGGAGAACAAGTATTTGAGACACTGCCGATTTTGCATGTTTTCCTACTTACAAAGCATGGATTTTTGTTTTAGATTCCGTCTCTCGCAGTTGAAGTGTACCTATGATAAAAATTACAGACCTCTACATGCTTTGTAAGTAGGAAACACTGCCAATTTTGCAGGTTATCAAATACTTGTTCTCCCCACTATGTATCCACCCACTCCAATTTGTGTTAAGTCTCCTCCTTCCCTCTAATGACCATGTCATTAACTTCTTGCCTAGCAATAAAGATGTAAGTGATGCGGGTAATAAACTGTTCCTTCTCCCTTAATGTGACTTGACCTCAGCCCCCATTCCTCACTAATCCATAGTTCTCCACCCTTATCAGTGACCGCAACCATATACATTCCTCCTACAGATAACCATTAACTTCTGGTGTAGAAATCAGACTGTGGCCCTCCTCCTTTCCATAGGATACCTGATGATTAACAATATTTCAAGTTTAGAAGTCAGAACTCATCACAGTGCCTTCAAAGTATTCACACTCCTTGACTTTTTCTACATTTTGTCATGGTACAGCCTGAAACTTAAAATGGATTAAATTGAGATTTGTCACTGGCCTACACACTACCATAATGTAATAGTGGAATTATATTTTCAGAAATTATTACAAATTAATTAAAAATGAAAAGCTAAAATGAGTCATTACGTATTCAAACCCTTTGTTATGGCAAGCCTAATTTAAGTTCAGGAGTACAACTTTGCTTAACAAGTCACATAATAAATAGCAAGACTCGCTGTGTGCAGTAATAGTGTTTATCTTTTTTTTTTTTTTATTGACTACCTCATCCATGTACCCCACACATACGGTATAATTATCTGTAAGGTCGAGCAAGGGATTTCAAACAGATTCAACCACAAAGACCAAGGAGGTTTTCCAATGCCTCGCAAAAAAGGGCACCTATTGGTAGTGCGTTCCCCCCCCAAAAAATCAAGGCAGACATTGAACGTCCCTTTGAGTATGGGAAAGTTATTAATTACACTTTGGATGGTATCTCACAACACCTAGTCACTACAAAGATACAGGTGTCCTTCCTAACTCAATTGCCGGAGAGGAAGGAAACCACTCAGGGATTTCACCATGATGCCAATGGTGACTTTAAAACAGTTACAGAGTTTAATGACTGTGTTAGGACAACTGAGAATGGATCAACAATATTGTAGTTACATCACAATACTAACCTAATTGACAGAGTGAAAAGAAGGAAGCCTTTACAGAATAAACATATTCCAAAACATGCATCCTATTTGCAACACAGTGCCATCCGTTTTGTCACTAAAGCACCTTATACCACCCACCACTGCGACTTGTATGCTCTAGTCGGCTGGCCCTCGCTACATATTCGTCGCCAGACCCACTGGCTCCAGGTCATCTACAAGTCCATGCTAGGTAAAGCTCCGCCTTATCTCAGTTCACTGGTTACGATGGCAACACCCATCCGTAGCACGCGCTCCAGCAGGTGTATCTCACTGATCATCCCTAAAGCCAACACCTCATTTGGCCGCCTTTCGTTCCAGTTCTCTGCTGCCTGTGATTGGAACGAATTGCAAAAATCGCTGAAGTTGGAGACTTTTATCTCCCTCACAAACTTCAAACATCTGGTATCTGAGCATCTAAACGATCGCTGCAGCTGTACATAGTCTATTGGTAAATAGCCCACCCATTTTCACCTACCTCATCCCCATACTGTTTTGATTTATTTATTTTTCTGCTCTTTTGCACACCAATATCTCTACCTTTACATAACCATCTGATCATTTATCACTCCAGTGTTAATCTGCATAATTGTAATTTATTTGCCTACCTTCTCATGCCTTTTGCACACAATGTGTATATATAGACTCCCCTTTTTTCTACTGTGTTATTGACTTGTTAATTGTTTACTCCATGTGTAACTCTGTGTTGTCTGTTCACACTGCTATGCCTTATCTTGGCCAGGTCGCAGTTGCAAATGAGAACTTGTTCTCAACTAGCCTACCTGGTTAAATAAAGGTAAAATAAAAAAAACAAGGCACTAAAGTAATGCTGCAAAAAATGTGGCAAAGCAATTCACTTTTTGTTCTGAAAACAAAGTGTTAATTTTGGAGCAAATCCAATTCAACACATTACATGTTATGTCTATGCTTGTAATTGTTGTCAGGATAAAAAGCAAACGGATTGGAATCCTGGAATCCTGGTTCAGTCTGCTTTCCACCAGACACTGGGAGATCTTTCAATAACAATAACCTAAAACAAGGCCGGAGTTGATTACCAAGAATGTTCCTGTTTGGCTGAGTTAGAATTATTTATTTTTTTACCCCTTTTTCTCCCCAATTTTGTGGTATCCAATTGTTGTAGTAGCTACTATCTTGTCTCATCGCTACAACTCCTGTACGGGCTTGGGAGAGACGAAGGTTGAAAATCATGCGTCCTCCGATACACAACCCAACCAAGCCGCACTGCTTCTTAACACAGCGCGCATCCAACCCGGAAGCCAGCCGCACCAGGAGGAAACACCGTGCACCTGGCCACCTTGGTTAGCGCACACTGCGCCCAGCCCGCCACAGGAGTCGCTGGTGCGCGATGAGACAAGGACACCCCTACCGACCAAGCCCTCCCTAACCCGCGCGACGCTAGGCCAATTGTGCGTCGCCCCACAGACCTCCCGGTCGCAGCCGGTTACAACCGAGCCTGGGCGCGAACCCAGGGACTCTGATGGCACTCTGATGGCGCTGCAGTACAGCGCCCTTAACCACTGCGCCACCCGGGAGGCCCCTGAGTTAGATTTTCAAGCGGATTAATTATGGAAATACCTGAAAATACCAATTTGACAGATGTTGCACAACCCAGGTGTGGAAAGCTCACAACTGTAATCACTGCCAAAGATGACTCTAACTTGTATTGACCCAGGTGTGAGATTTCATTTTCAATACATTTTTAAAAACACGTCTTTACTTTGGCATTATGTGGTATTGTGTGTAGTAGGTTGAGGAAAAAGAAAACAATTTTGTATTCAGGCTGTAACGCAACAAAATGTGGAATAAGTCCAGGGGTATAAATACTTTCATACCCCTTGAGATTAGTTTCATAAAGCACATACAACTCTGGCCATCCTACTGCATTTTACTTTACATAATCATTCTATTGTAATGTTTTAGGTAATCCACTTTTTCAGTTGCTCTATCCCTTCCTCTGTCCTCTTATGAGTAATTCTACAGTCTTATACAAGTAACCTTTTAAATCTTAGGTGCTGAATGGCATTGCCCTGTATGCCACATGGACAACCATCGCCACTCTGATCAACTTCACCCTGGTGTTGGACCTCTCTGGAGTGGCAAATAGCACTGCAGCCACCGTGTCTCTCTGTATCCTACTGGTGGAGGTGATCGGATGGTAAGCACAGTTTTTAACAACGTCTGTCTTATGAGAATCAGGCTCATCGTCTTTTGATTACATTTTTGGGCATGTGATGCATATGTTTTATTTGTTAATTATATAGACGTTACCAATGTAAATTCACACTCAGCACACAGCCACACACTTTCAATGGTATCATAATGTGTTTATTGTAGGTTTGGTATTGAGAACTTCCTGCTGGATCAGCATGTGAGGTACATCCTGACTATTTACCCTGTGGTGATCTTTGCTCTGGTTGGGAATGTGTTCAAGCACTATGACCCTGCAGCACCAAGCGCAAACGCTATCTTCATGGGTGAGTAGGCCTCATCTCTCAGACTAGAGATCTATTACCAAGTAAAATTTCAACCCTTGTTTCCTAAACCTGAAAACATATTGTAGATCTGAAAGGATTGGATGTGTGTAAGCAATAGCTCCACGAGTCATGTGATAGGCTAAATGGCGTTCCCACCATATTGCTTAGACCCAACAGATTCTTTCAGATCTACAAGAAATGTCTAGCTTCGTTTTGGACTGGGCTCAATTCTCTTCATGTGAAACACTTAAACGTTTTAGAACCTCCCTCGCTATTCTCCGTAAATCATATTAGAAACTAATATACATGTTAAAGATAAATAGGATCATCTTCTATCACTTCCAGTTTGTCTCTTGGTGGTTTCCTGTGTGCTCCTGGTGGTGCGAGTCGCCTTGGTGTTCAGGAGAAATCGGAACCAGCCCCTGTACGCTGGCATGAGCCTGGAGGCTCTGATCTCGCCCAGCAGCCTGAACAAGAAGCAGAATAAGATATTAATGTAGAAGACTGGTACACACCACAATACCATCTTTTCACAAAGTGTCAAACCGTAATAATCTATAACATAACACATTGCCTATATTAAACCATACACATTCATTATTCAGTTTGGACAAGAAACAGATGAAGATATTCATGTAGAAGACTGGTACACACCACAATACCATCTTTTCACAAAGTGTCAAACCGTAATAATCTATAACATAACACATTGCCTATATTAAACCATACACATTCATTATTCAGTTTGGACAAGAAACAGATGAAGATATTCATGTAGAAGACTGGTACACACCACAATACCATCTTTTCACAAAGTGTCAAACCGTAATAATCTATAACATAACACATTGCCTATATTAAACCATACACATTCATTATTCAGTTTGGACAAGAAACAGATGAAGATATTCATGTAGAAGACTGGTACACACCACAATACTATCTTTTCACAAAGTGTCAAACCGTAATAATCTATAACATAACACATTGCCTATATTAAACCATACACATTCATTATTCAGTTTGGACAAGAAACAGATGAAGATATTCATGTAGAAGACTGGTAGTCTTCTACATAGTACGATCTGTAAACGATACGAAGTGTCAAAGCCTATGCTTCCCATAAAACATATAATCCTGTATTACGCACACTGTATTAAAAAAACGGTTCATCCAATCATAACATTCCACTACACTGTAATGCATAACACTTTCTATGTTTATAATACATGTAATAAGAGATATTTGTACACTAATCAATGCACTGAATAATCATACAATTCAAGTGTAAGTAACACTTTTTTTTTTTTTCTACTTGATTCTTACTCTTTTGTATTGATCTGATACATAAACATATTTTGCCTATCCTGTATTGACAATGCTATTTTCACTTGATGAAACTATTAGTCTAAACACTGAGTTTGAGTAGAAAGATGGAATGCTATTATAAAATGGGATGTTAATGTTTTATTATATGGTTGATGTGGGGCTAGGACATTTTTTTCCCCCTATGATTACATACTGTTTAAGTCAGAAGTTTACATACACCTTAGCCAAATACATTTAAACTTATTTTTTCACAATTTCTGATATTTAATCCTAGTGAAAATTCCTTGTTTTAGGTCAGTTAGGATCACCACTTTATTTTAAGAATGTGAAATGTCAGAATAATAGTAGTGATTTATTTCAGCTTTTATTTCTTTCATTACATTGGGTCAGAAGTTTACATACATTCAATTAGTATTTGTTAGCATTGCCTTTAAATTGTTTAACTTGGGTCAAACGTGTCGGGTAGCCTTCCACAAGCTTCCCACAATAAGTTGGGTGAATTTTGGCCCAGTCCTCCTGACAGAGCTGGTGTAACTGAGTCAAGTTTGTAGGCCTCCTTGCTTGCACACAATTCTTTTCAGTTCTGCCCACAAATGGTCTATGGGATTGAGGTCAGGGCTTTGTGATGGCCACTCTAATACCTTGACTTTGTTGTCCTTAAGCCATTTTGCCACAACTTTGGAAGTATGCTTGGGGTCATTGTCCATTTGGAAGACCCATTTGCGACCAAGCTTTAACTTCTTGACTGATGACTTGAGATTTCGCTTCAATATATCCACAATTTTCCATCCTAATGCCATCTATTTTGTGAAGTGCACCAGTCCCTCCTGCAGTGAAGCACCCCCACAACATGATGCCACACCCATGCTTCACGGTTGGAATGGTGTTATTCGGCTTGCAAGACTCCCCCTTTTTCCTCCAAACATGACAATGGTCATTATGGCCAAACAGTTGTATTTTTGTTTCATCAGACGAGAGGACATTTCTCCAAAAAGCAAGATCTTTGTCCCCATGTGCAGTTGCAAACTGTAGTCTGGCAATTGTATGCCGGTTTTGGAGCACTGGCTTCTTCCTTGCTGAGTGGCCTTTCAGGTTATGTCGATATAGGACTCGTTCTACTGTGGATATAGATACTTTTGTACCTGTTTCCTCCAGCATCTTCACAAGGTCCTTTGCTGTTCTGGGATTGATTTGCACTTTTCGCACCAAAGTACGTTCATCTCTAGGAGACAGAACGAGTCTCCTTCCTGAGCAGTATGACCGCTGCGTGGTCCCATGGTGTTTATACTTGCGTACTATTGTTTGTACAGATGAAGCGTTTGGAAATTGCTCCCAAGGATGAAACAGACTTGTGGAGGTCTACAATATTTTTTTCTGAGTGTTTGGCTGATTTCTTTTGATTTTCTCATGATGTCAAGCAAAGAGGCAATGAGTTTAAGGTAGACTTGTTAAATACATCCACAGGTACACCTCCAATTGACTCAAATGATGTCAATTAGCCTATCAGAAGCTTCTAAAGCCATTACATCATCTGGCATTTTCCAAGCTATTTAAAGGCACAGTCAACTTAGTGTATGTAAACTTCTGGTCCACTGGAATTGTGATACAGTGAAATATTCTGTCTGTAAACAATTGTTAGAAAAATTACTTGTGTCATGCACAAGGCAGATGTCCTAACTGACTTGCCAAAACTATAGTTTGTTAACTTCTTATGGCTGCAGGGGCAGTATTGAGTACATTGGATGAAAGGTGCCCAGAGAAACGGCCTGTTCCTCAGTTCCAGTTGCCAATATATGCATATTAGTATTGGATAGAAAACACTGAAGTTTCTAAAACTGTTTGAATGATGTCTGTGAGTATAACAGAACTCATATGGCAGGCAGAAACCTGAGAAAAAATCCAAACGGGAAGTGAGAAATCTGAGGTTGGTCGATTTTCAACCCGGCCCCTATTGAATTCACAGTGGGATATGAATGAAGTTGCACTTCCTAGGGCTTCCACTAGATGTCAACCGTCTTTATAAACTTGAATGAGGCTTCTACTGTGTTGTGGAGCTGAATGAGCCAGGTGTCTGGCAGAGAGCCACGGGCTGGTCATGCGCAATTCACATGATAGCGACCTGCGTTCCATAGCTTCTCTGCACACAAAGGAATTTATTGAAGATTTATGATAACAACACCCTAAAGATTGATTTTACACTTAGTTTGAAAAGTTTATTCGACCTGTAATATAACTTTTTGAAGTTTTTGTCCGACGTTCGGATGGACCTGTACGAGCGTTTGGATTTGTATACCTAAGCCCTAACAAAAGGAGCTACTTGGTCATAAATAATGGACATTATCGAACAAATCAAGCATTTATTGTGGAACTAGGATTCATGGGAGTGCATTCTGATGAAGATCATCAAACGTAAGGGAATATTTATAATCTGATTTCTGTTGACTCCAACATCGCGGATAATTTTATTTATTTTCTGAGTGCTGTCTCAGATTATTGCATGGTTTGCTTTTTCCGTAAAGTTTTTTTGAAATCTGACACAGCGGTTGCATTAAGGAGAGGTATATCTATAATTCCAAGTGTATAACTTGTATTTTTCATCTACATTTATGATGAGTATTTCTGTTGAATTGATGTGGCTATGCAAAATCACTGGATGTTTTTGGAACTAGTGAACGTAACGTGCCAATGTAAACTCGGATTGTTTTTATAGAAATATGAACTTACAAAACATACATGTATTGTGTAACATGAAGTCCTATGAGTGTCATCTGATGAAGATCATCAAAGGTTAGTGATTAATTTTATCTCTATTTGTGCTTTTTGTGACTCCTCTCTTTGGCTGGAAAAATGGCTGGGTTTTTCTGTGAGTTGGTGGTCACCTAACATAATCGTTTGTGATGCTTTCGCTGTAAAGGCTATTTGAAATCGGACACTGGTGGGATTAACAACAAGATTACCTTTAAAAACGGTATAAGATACATGTATGTTTGAGGAATTTTAATTATGAGATTTCTGTTTTGAATTTGGCGCCCTGCACTTTCACTGGCTGTTGTCATAGCTGTTTAAAGGCACAGTCAACTTAGTGTATGTAAACTTATGGTCCACTGGAATTGTGATACAGTGAATAATAAGTGAAATAATCTGTCTGTAAACAATTGTTGGAAAAATGTCATGCACAAAGTAGATGTCCTAACCGACTTGCCAAAACTATAGTTTGTTAACAAGGAATTTGTGGAGTGGTTGAAAAACTAGTTTTAATGATTGTATGTAAACTTACGACTTCAACTATACATCTTTATCAGATAATGACACAGGGCTCGTTTGAATGGTGAGGCTGAAACAACCGACTCCAGACAAAAGTCGAAGAGAGTAGTCGGTGAGAGGTGCATCTCCGACAGTTGAAAGTCAGACACTGATGTGGTTTTCCAACAGCAAGGCTCAGTGCAACATGGCAGTGTTGCAGTTGTTTATTCAAGTTTTTCTTTGTAATGTCGAGAAACACTTCAACCCCCATATCACACACTGACATACTAAAATACAGTGCCTTGCGAAAGTATTCGGCCCCCTTGAACTTTGCGACCTTTTGCCACATTTCAGGCTTCAAACATAAAGATATAAAACTGTATTTTTTTGTGAAGAATCAACAACAAGTGGGACACAATCATGAAGTGGAACGACATTTATTGGATATTTCAAACTTTTTTAACAAATCAAAAACTGAAAAATTGGGCGTGCAAAATTATTCAGCCCCCTTAAGTTAATACTTTGTAGCGCCACCTTTTGCTGCGATTACAGCTGTAAGTCGCTTGGGGTATGTCTCTATCAGTTTTGCACATCGAGAGACTGAAATTTTTTCCCATTCCTCCTTGCAAAACAGCTCGAGCTCAGTGAGGTTGGATGGAGAGCATTTGTGAACAGCAGTTTTCAGTTCTTTCCACAGATTCTCGATTGGATTCAGGTCTGGACTTTGACTTGGCCATTCTAACACCTGGATATGTTTATTTTTGAACCATTCCATTGTAGATTTTGCTTTATGTTTTGGATCATTGTCTTGTTGGAAGACAAATCTCCGTCCCAGTCTCAGGTCTTTTGCAGACTCCATCAGGTTTTCTTCCAGAATGGTCCTGTATTTGGCTCCATCCATCTTCCCATCAATTTGAACCATCTTCCCTGTCCCTGCTGAAGAAAAGCAGGCCCAAACCATGATGCTGCCACCACCATGTTTGACAGTGGGGATGGTGTGTTCAGCTGTGTTGCTTTTACGCCAAACATAACGTTTTGCATTGTTGCCAAAAAGTTCAATTTTGGTTTCATCTGACCAGAGCACCTTCTTCCACATGTTTGGTGTGTCTCCCAGGTGGCTTGTGGCAAACTTTAAACAACACTTTTTATGGATATCTTTAAGAAATGGCTTTCTTCTTGCCACTCTTCCATAAAGGCCAGATTTGTGCAATATACGACTGATTGTTGTCCTATGGACAGAGTCTCCCACCTCAGCTGTAGATCTCTGCAGTTCATCCAGAGTGATCATGGGCCTCTTGGCTGCATCTCTGATCAGTCTTCTCCTTATATGAGCTGAAAGTTTAGAGGGACGGCCAGGTCTTGGTAGATTTGCAGTGGTCTGATACTCCTTCCATTTCAACATTATCGCTTGCACAGTGCTCCTTGATGTTTAAAGCTTGGGAAATCTTTTTGTATCCAAATCCGGCTTTAAACTTCTTCACAACAGTATCTCGGACCTGCCTGGTGTGTTCCTTGTTCATCATGATGCTCTCTGCGCTTTTAACGGACCTCTGAGACTATCACAGTGCAGGTGCATTTATACGGAGACTTGATTACACACAGGTGGATTGTATTTATCATCATTAGTCATTTAGGTCAACATTGGATCATTCAGAGATCCTCACTGAACTTCTGGAGATAGTTTGCTGCACTGAAATGAAAGGGGCTGAATAATTTTGCATGCCCAATTTTTCAGTTTTTGATTTGTTAAAAAAGTTTGAAATATCCAATAAATGTCGTTCCACTTCATGATTGTGTCCCACTTGTTGTTGATTCTTCACAAAAAAATACAGTAGCCTGAAATGTGGCAAAAGGTCGCAAAGTTCAAGGGGGCCGAAATACTTTCGCAAGGCACTGTATGTGTTCAATGTGTTCAATGAGACAGCCTCAAATAACACATTCATTTGTATGTATCCACTATACATGAATCTCTGCAAAGTTTGTTTCTGTCATGTCTTGGTTATGTTTGGGTGTCAAACAAAAAAAAACAGATGATTGGTTGACAATAGAGCCTTCCACAATTCAGTCAATGGCCGCAGGATGAAGTTGATGCAGTTGACATGTAGGCGGAAGTCGGGACAATTTCTATCCCCATAATGCAACACATTTTGAAAGGAGGTGACTGACTTGAAAAAAGTGATCCGTTCCAACGTGCCCACAGTCAACGTGCCCATAAGTCAAATTGGAAATGTTCTTGTAGTGTGAAATGAGCTGCAGAAAATAATACATATATACCACATGATTAAATAGAAAACACAGTAATATTGGGCGTGTTAGAGCGAATGACTTTTGTAAATTTGGTGACAATCAGTGGTCAAAGAGTTATGTGGACATGAAGACTGCATGAAATTGACAAAAACCATTTGATCAAAGGTCATTCAGTTTTGACTGCAGTGGACTGCAAATTTCGGAAGTTGCTCTTCACCAACTTCTTCCTGCAGCCATCACCTGCATTGTGGGAAGCTGGATTGTCAACCAATCATTAGGGTGTTTTTGTTTGACCCATGCGAACGTTACCAAAGACGTTACCAAAGATTTAATCAGGAACCAAGGGGATATGTACAATTGATTGTAATATTTGAGGCTCTCTCTCACCAATTGATACTACAATATACACCGGTGGAGGCTGCTGAGGGGAGGACGGCTCATAATAATGGCCGGAATGGAGTATAATGGAGTGAATGTAATGGTATCAAACATGGTTTAATGTGTTTGATACCATTACATTCACTCCATCCAGCCATCATTATGAGCTGTCCTGCCCTCAGCAGTCTCCATTGATATACACACATATATTTTCAGTTTGTGATATGAGGGTTGGAGACTTGTTTATTTCGACATTATAAAGAATATTTTTTATAAACAATGGCAAAACTGCCATGTTGCACTGAGCCTTGCTGTTGGAAAACCATCTCCCCGACTTCACACCTTGGATTTCGTCTACAGCCACGTCTTCTCGGACTGCTTTCACCTTACTACTCCATCGTGAACGTTCTTTATAGCGCGTGAACTCTATTGAGTTCTGCAGTGCAGTCATGTTTCCTACATGTTACCTAACACACGTCCTCTTCATGTAGAAGCAGCGCAATCCTGTTCGCGGTTCTATATTGTATCGTTTCTTATTTAATAAATTATATTGCAACATTTGGTGTTTCAGTCGAATGGTGCGCTGTAATAAGGCCATATAATGTTGCCAAACAGGTAAGATTTGTATTGCACCTGTCTACAAGAAAGTATGATAATACAGCTTTCTTATATTCGTAAATGTACGGTAGTCGGGTTAAAGGTTGATGCAAATCGACACGCCCCCCTGCTCAGATGCCAAGCCTATTCTTCAATACAGGAAAAATACCGATACTTTGTATTTTTGCAAATTACATGAAAGCAACTTTTCACGATGCGTTGAGTATTTAAAGTTTGGTGTTACAGGTGCATAACTTTTTATTTTCGATAGTTTGTAAGCTACGCATAATGTTTCAACACAATTGTGTGTACAGTTTTCGCATTTTGCAGATTCAGGTTTTGTGGTTGTCTGCTTGGTCCTTATACTTTAGTGAGTGGCCGACAGACTGGACACGGTAGATCGAGTATTTAATAGCCTGGTTGGCCTTTTAAGCGACTGAATTCTGGACCTTATCCAGAATGAGTTATGATTTAAATATGGACACTCATGCGCTGCGCAATTTCAAGTGGGCGTTTGTTGACAGTGCGTGTTGGTGATGCGCGCATTGTGGACGCGAGGAGCCGTGGGATACATGCAGTGAACAACTAAAAAAGATTCAAAATTAGGTCTGCCGAATTTAGTTGATAATGGACCGGATTTAAACTGGACCATTGGCTAGCTACATGGTTTCCAATTCTGGATAAAAGGCTGCCTGCCAATTGCCTCAAGTGACAGCTCCACTTCTAAGAACTTCACCATTGTAGTGACTATTATCACATTCAAAATGCATTGATCTTTAAGAACTGGATCCAGTTGTCCAATTTCAACCACACCATTCAGCTGTCACAACGTGTCAACAATATTATGTTAGAAACTGCAATAGGCTGCTAAAATGTAACTATTTTTAGACAGCTGAAATATGTTGTTGATGGCTGGTGACATATTACATTTTTTTTCAACAGGAGGTTCTCGGAAAAAGAAAATCCATATCATCATCCCCTGTACAGTAAAGGACGACCTATATAGGCAAAGTCAAAATGTCCCTCCAGACAAAACAAGTCAGAGTCCTGGTCCTCAACGATATGGAACAGCTGGGAAGGACACTCTTCCGCCTGGACCAAGGTACCTGGACATTATTTCCCTTTTTATGCATGACTTAGGCCACCATGGTATTGATTCATTGAGAATGAGAATAACGTTACAGTTAAGGTGGTATTTAAACATGAGACGTGTAGAAATATTTGCTAGTGTGCTGTTTCTATAGATAGCCCATGGGGAGTATGGTTGCAGGCAGACACAGGCATGTCCCTCCCTGTATTGTTGCATTGCAGTTTTTGAACATTTTGTTATTCTGTAGTTTTTTGTTGTTGTTCTTGTGAGGTGAGAGTGTTGCCTTGTTTTAGTTTAATATAGACCAAATTATTGCATGAATTCAGACATCTGTTGGTCATCCAAGATTTCCAGTATACAAATGCATCAACGTTTTCTAGATAACACTGATGTTATACACAATCCGTAATAGCCTCATCCCAGCCATTATTAATTTTAATTCAGTGATATCTGGTAACATGATACTATTATGAGACAAAGCCAACATAGTTTTCGTCCTTAAGAAGAGATTCTGGTTTAGATGATTCAAATAATCTTGTTCATTGCCTAAATTATATTCATAAACCACAAGTACAGTTGCACAGCAACAACAGGAAATAGTGGAGATCCAGTATCTCTCCACTTCTCCAGTTGAGCAACTGCAGCGTTGCAGTCTCAACCATACTTGATAAGGCAGCTGCTGCTGAGCTTATCAGCAGAATCTATTTTCAGAGATCAGACAACTCATTGTTATTCCTATATCTATCAATAACTTATAGTCTAGGGCAGGGATGGGCAACTTTAAAGGGGTGGGTGCCACAAAAAATCTGAACTCATCGCGGGAGGGGGCCGCAGTGGCTCTCGGGTCTGCGTACCTACCCACATTCATACCCACACATGCAATCAGAGCCGGCCCTAGCCTTTTGGGGGCCCTAAGTGAAGTATTTTGTTGCCCCCCTCTCCCCTCTTGACAGTGGAGAAAATAACTTGAAGTTTTAGAGTTAATTTCTGAAATTGTACATAGTTTGCCATGGGACAGAGAGATTTGGAAATGTTCTAACTAATTTCATAGAATTCTACTTGTTTTGCCATGGTGGTGGCGAGAAAAATGTTCCGCCCATCCCTGGTCTATGGCAACTAGACTTTAAGGGGGGGTTTAGCAGATTAAGGGGTGGTTTACGCAGATTAAGGGGTGGTTTACGCAGATTAAGGGGTGGTTTACACAGATTAAGGGGTGGTTTACACAGATTAAGGAGTGGTTTACACAGATTAAGGGGTGGTTTACACAGATTAAGGGGTGGTTTAGCAGATTAAGGTGTGGTTTCCACAGATTAAGCCAAGTACTAGACTGAAAATCAAACTCAATGTAGAGTTGAAGATTATTTGTATTCCGGGACTAGGCAAAATATGTGTCTGGGAAACTGGTCCCAAATGTGTTAGCTGGTTCATTAATAGCAATGTGCAAAATCTCCTTTCTTGCATTTTTTGGAGAATGAGTAGCAAATGTTGGTTGAAACGGATTGTAGTCAGTTTGTGGTGCATTCAAAAGCATGGCGAAAGGGGGGACGTAACTTGATCCATGTGCCTTGCAGCATACAATCATAGAAATATATTGTATTCTCAGGCCTGTTTGTACTATATGTTTCTTCTAAGGCTTTGAGCTCCAGTTCCGTCTGGGCCCTACTCTCCAGGGAAAACATGTGCATGTGCACACTAACTACCCTGCTCCGGGCAAACACTTTGACCGTCACACCTTCCAGGCCCTGGCCTGGCACAACCCCATGGGAAGAGAGGACGACTCTGACAAGTTTTGCACCCTAGACCTACAGATCGCTGGATCATACCAATACTACTTTGGTCACGGGTGAGAGTTAAGCACTATTGTAATAGAGACCAGTATTCATATTGCATTTCTACATGAGCCACAACATCACTGAGCAACTATAGCTTTGTGTTCTATGTTCAAGTTGGACCATTGTCCAGATTGTCTTCATATAATAATGTATTGTCCTTATATAATGCTTGATATCACCACTATAATTAAATATTCTACATGTTTTCACCCCCAGCCATGAGGAGAAGTCAGGCGGTGGCTACATAGTGGTGGACCCAGTGCTGCGTGCCGGGGCTGACAACCACCACGTCCATCTGGACTGTATCACCATCCAGACCTACCTGTCCAAATGCCTGGGACACCTGGATGACTGGCCAGCCAGACTGAGGGTGGCCAAAGAGTCTGGTGAGAGAGAAGGGTGACGTCTTTATGCCAGCCTGCTTTTACCTGTACTTCTCTTCCATACTTGTCCTGGAGGG
Source organism: Oncorhynchus clarkii lewisi (assembly GCF_045791955.1). NCBI lineage: Eukaryota > Metazoa > Chordata > Actinopteri > Salmoniformes > Salmonidae > Oncorhynchus > Oncorhynchus clarkii. The sequence continues at coordinate 14,731,749 of NC_092166.1, read as the reverse complement.
CTGTCTAGTCTGTGTAGGGCTTTAATTGTTCCAACCCAGGACTAGAGTACCTGATTCAACTAGTCATCAACTAAATTAGCTGTACAGTATTAGGTGTGTTATGCCCGCAGTTTTCCTGGATCAAGAGCGAAGAATTGTCTTGTAAGTCCGTCGTCTCACCAGGAAGTTTGAATCCCATTTAACAGGTTTGGCAGAATTTGTTTTAGGTCATCTACGGACACCAGTTCAGTTCATGGTTCCAAGTCAATGTTTACACTACATTTTCATCTTGTCATTTTGCAATATCCCAGGCTTGTCCTCACTTGACAATAGAAAGAGGGTTAGTTTAATCATTAACAAGCTGGTTCCAAAACACATACTGTATGTAGTAGTAATAACCGTACATGGATTAAAGTGAAATGGAAAGCATAGCTATCATGCCATGCGAGGATGCCATTCCCTGAGTTTTTCGTATGAAACTTAATCAACTAAGTAAACTGAGAACATTTAGCTCCAATGCTTGGATATTAACAAATTCATTTTGTTTGTTTCACAGGCTACAACATGATCCACTTCACCCCACTCCAGACTCTAGGGATATCCAGGTCCTGCTACTCTCTAGCTGACCAACTAAGCCTGAACCCAGAGTTTTCACCACCGGGAAAGAACTACACCTGGACAGAAGTGGGAGAGTTGGTGCAGAAACTGAAGAAAGAGTGGAATATGATCTGTATCACTGACGTGGTCTACAATCACACAGGTGTGTAGGTGGAACGTGGGGTGAACGTGTGCCTATGCGAGTGCGTGTCTTCGTCTGTTTGGTTGAAGGGTCATTGCAACAGCTGCGTATTAGGTTAGAGATGTTGCTTCACAGTCCGTAACTGTGAGGCCATACCTAAAGAGCAGTTCCTCTCAAAGTCCTGAGAACAAGTACCAGCATTGTCAAAGAGCCAGGCAGGTCTCACAATTCATAGGTTAACAGTCTTATATCATTAAATAACCTCTACATCTACAACATTTTTAAAGTCCCACTCTAGCCAATGTTTGCATACTGCATGTCTCTTACTGAATGTAGACTAGGGAAAGGTCACTAGGAAAAGGCCACAGTCTCTAAAATAATGACGAGTCATGGTCCTCGAGTCTAGAGCGAGCTTTAAAGATGAGTGGCGTGTTAAAAATACCCTCCCTAGATAATTCTGCACCACTTGGTCATGGCTGCTGGTGAACCCAGTCTGTGTGTGTGCAGCCCTGCAGCCAAGCTGTGGCATAACAGAATCTATGTGACTAGCATGCTAAGCTAAAAGAGAGAATGCTTTCATTGACTCTAGCTCCTATTGATTAGATGTGTTTTGAATGGAACCTGTGTCAAAGTGGCTCCTTGCCATTGGTTCAGCGCTGGTTTCTTTTGTCTTCAGTGTTTGAGTGTGGTGTTTGCATGGAGGTAGTTGAGTTGTTTTTCTATTGTCTACTAGTTTATATTCAGGGCAGTTGTATCCTTTATGGTTTGCAAGTGTCTGTAATAAGGTTCAGTGTACTGTAGGTAGCCTGCTTCAGAAACCTAGGTAAGGCTTGGAGAGGATGAGGTCTTGAGAGCAGCACTCTATGGCCAAGACCCAGTATTGTGAAAGGTCAGATGGTCAGAGAAACCTTATCTCCATGGCAGCTTAAAGGCCATGTGCTGACTGATGTCCAGAAACCTGCTGAACTCTATGATCTGTGGTCAGTGTATTATCTGAGAAATAACCTAGATCAAAAGTGAAAATGTTCAGTGTTTACATAAAAACAACATATTTTTCATGCAAAAAAAAGTCTCTAGGGTTTACTCGAGTGCAGAGATACTACCGCTGCCATTTTGGTCATGTGCCCAACGATTATCCTACCACTGATAGAAGGTTAGTTCTCAGTGAGTGTCTGCATAGAATCAATGAACCTTCATTCCCCTCTGTAATATTCCTTGACAAAGGCCTCAATGTCCTCCATAACTGAGGATTTCAGTGTGGTAACTGTTGCTTTGTGTGCTTTCCCTGCCTGTGCAGCCGCCAACAGCCCGTGGATCAAGGAGCATCCTGAGTGTGGTTACAACCTGGTCAACTCCCCCCACCTGAGGTCAGCCTGGGTGCTGGACCGGGCCATATGGCACATGACCTGCAACATGGCTGACGCTAAGTACGCTGCTATGGGCCTCCCCGCCCAGGTCCAAAACGAGGGGCACCTCAATGTGAGTGTCTTGAGGTTTACTTTCTCAGCTAGGATTGTGAAATTCCAACCTTCCCAAAATTCCCATGTTTAAAAAAATAATACATCCCGGTTGGAGGATTCTTGGAATCAGGAGGGAATAAGCAGGAGGGAATCCTCAAACTGGGAACTTAAAGGCACAGTGCAGTCAAACATTTTATATTTCTGTGTTTTATATATATTTCCACACTGAGGTTGGAATAAAATAGTGAAAAGATGATAATCCACTTTTAGTGTAAGAGCTGTTTGAAGAGACTGCCTGGAATTTCAGCCCGTTTTGGTGAGATGGATTTTTGGCCTGCCTGGTGACATCACCATGGAGTAAATTTGTCAATAGACCAATAAGAAAGAGTTACAAATCTCTCTACCAATAACATATAGTTTTCAGTTTTCCCCTCTCTACTCAGAACACTCCCAGAGAGTCCTAGCAAAATTCTTACTTGAGAAATTGCTATTTTCTAACAAGCTATTTCTTTTTTTTTACCATTTTAATGAAAACAACCACAGTAAGGTGTCTAATTTTTATCCAGAAATGATTTGATATTGAGATAAAAATGGCTGCATTGGACCTTTAAGGAAAGCTTACTTAATTTTTGTACCCTGGCAAAAGCACTATAATGGTGGTCTAGAGTTTTTCCTGGTCATGTCAGATGTGGTCAGGAAAAACTCCAGGGCCTTATACATAACACCTCGTTCGGTTTGTCTTAATGAAATTGTGAGCTCCTTTTGTGAAGACCTAAACCTTTATTTTTTTATTTTACCTCTCTAAGGCGATCCGCAGTGTTTTGTGGGAGCAGGTGTTCCCCAAGGTCAAGCTGTGGGAATTCTTCCAGGTCAAAATCGAGAGCACTGTGGAGGAGTTCAGGACCCTGCTCACAGAAGGTGGGAGCATTCAACTGAGCACTGTACAGCACTGTTTTTATCTTTCTGTTCATGACATCTGCTGTGTCATTATAATACATGGTGTGTATTCACAAGGAAGCAAGCAGGCCAAAATGTGGAGAGACCTACCTACTTACATGAACTTGTCCAATAACAAACTCTCATTTTCATTGCAGAATGTTTAATACGGTTTGCTATGGTGTGCACTAATGAATACACCTTTGATTTATAAACACCTTATGCCAGACTGTTGTTCAAAAGAGTAACCATCTCCTCTTCTTATGAGCTCCACCTGTCCAAACAGTGACCGTGTATGGATTCGCATGAGAAGTAGAGCCAAGTCACAGTCAAACAGGCACCTACCTCCACCTCAGTTTGTCCATGTCTGATGTGAAACAAATGACTCCATAAAAAAGAAACATCATATAAATGAGGAGAAATTGCAAAAGTGTTGTTGATTTATCATTTATCCAATGTTCTTTTTTTGATAGCTATAATTTCTCAGTCAGAGAAATTGTGATTTGGTATTGAGGATATGCTTGAATGTGTTGGTATTGATGAAGTAATTTATATGTTGTGGTATTATGTGATTGGACTCAGGAGCGAAACCAGACCAGAAGAAGACTGAGGGTAAACAGGGACTTAAGATCATCCAGGACCCCAAGTTCAGGCGGTTCGGAAATAAAGTGGACATGGACTCTGCTCTGGAGACCTTTGTGCCTCACAGGTTTGTGTGTGTGTGTGATGAAACGATGATCATGACTTAACATCAGTTCATTGAGTAGATTCTCTTGAATGAATCGATCCCCAAATCTAAAGCCAAGTCTCATCCTACACATTGTCGATTCTTTGTCCCTGTCCAGCCGCAGTCCTCAAGCCATTCTGGAGGCCTGTAACTGGCTGTGGGGGAGATTGGAGGAGATCAATAAAGAGCAGTACCAGCAGATGTTACAGCACCAGGAGCAGGTAGGGCACACTCCCGCCACCCCCAGCAGTAGCTCTGGTATGTACCATACGTGTTTCTGGGTAATGTAGTCTGTCCATTTTACAATTCTTTGTTCTGCTTATTTTTTTCCAAACAGGCTGCTAACTGCATCGTGGGAAATGTAGTTTATGAGCGCCTGGCTGACCACGGGCCCAAGCTGGGCCCCGTCACCAGGAAAGACCCTATTGTGACCAGGTATGCTGTGTGTGCTAACTGTATGTAGATTTTAAAAGGCTTGATTAATTAGTTTACTTCACTCACATTAATATAAAAACAGATTTAGAAACAAGGTCTACAGTATTAAGACTGTAATGTTAAAGAAGGAGATTAACTTTATTTCCTGGCATTGAGAAAATGGGGAGTTCCATCTGTGACATCAGCGATTATATCATGCTAAGCTTATTTAAACAGGAGTGCCTTCCTTAGAGCCGAAGCAGTCATGCACATCTAAATACAATTTGGGTCATTTGTTTACACCTCATTCTGGATCCAAATAAATAAATGAGTTTGTATGTTGACAGATACTTCACCTTCCCATTCGAGGAGAAAAGCCTGGAGGAAGACTTGCCAATGATGGACCAGCCAGACAAGGCCAGTCACTTCCTGGCTCACAACGGCTGGGTGATGGGAGATGACCCTCTTAGGAACTTTGCTGAGCCAGGTCCATACTTTTTATTTTCTCCACTGTTCCCGAGCTCTGGGAATGTTGGAGCTCAGTCAATTGTTTTAAATTGTAATAATTCAAACGTGTGCTTTTATCTAGAACCACTTGCAATAAGCGCATTCAGCTAAGGAAGATAACTTTATGCTCACTTTTTTCTTCAGGGCAAAGACCAGTGTCTCTCTATGGGTCAATGACATGCAAACAGTGTAGAGATGCGTGATCAAGTCACTCTGATTAAGAACAACTCCTATATTACCAAACATATTTAGCCTAAGTGATAGAGATGAATATAAAGATACATTTTTAGTTCAGACTTAAGACACAAAAAGCTGGAAATGGTGATGCTGGTTCTGTGGAATGATCAGGTTACCACAAGGGGGAGCCAGTGTGATGTAAATATAATTCCCAGTGTTACTAAAGGCCAAGTCTGAGAATTGAAAGAAAACAAATGCCTCTCCATCTTTCCAGGCTCCAACGTGTACATCAGGAGAGAGTTGATCTGCTGGGGCGACAGTGTCAAACTTCGCTACGGCAACAAGCCCGAGGACTGTCCCTACCTGTGGGCCCACATGCAGAAGTACACCGAGATCACGGCCAAGCACTTCGCTGGGGTCCGCCTGGACAACTGTCACTCCACCCCTCTGCATGTCGCTGAGGTACTGTACACAATTCCATTCAGTCTGAGCCATTGAGTTTGTTATTACACTCCATGTAGGCCATGCTATCTATGAAACCCATAACGTTACTGTATGGCCAATTAATACGATTCAGGTATCTTCCAAGATAATTGATACAGTTGATGTATGAGTAAAGTTAGTGATAATTCGCTGTAAAGTGACAAAACAATGTCATTACTGAAACCACTCTCCTTCCGTAGCACATGCTGTCTGCAGCCAGGGCGATCAGGCCCAACCTGTATGTAATCGCTGAGCTCTTTACGGGCAGCGAGCTGATTGACAATGTGTTTGTTAACCGCCTGGGGATAACCAGTCTTGTCAGAGGTACTGGACGTTGACATGTAGTAGATACAGCACTGGAGTGGTGGGGGTTGAATCCCAGGTTACACTTTATTTGACGTATCTGGTGTTTACTAGACATTCAATTGAAAATGTTTATTTAAATGTCATAATAATTGCATTTTGGTGTCTTTGAGATTAATTGTAAAACAGATATATTTGTAACATCTGGTACCAGTTTCTTCAAAGCACATACCAGAAAGCATCGTTGGTTACATCATCATTTTTGAGTAAACACCAAATACCATCTTAGGACAGTAAAATAAAGTGTTACCTAAAAGGTTTTGTTTTGGCATGACACTAAATCTAGTCTCTGTTTTTGTCTCTTTCTGTGTGTCTCTTGTCTTTAATATCTCCCATTTTACAATCCTCATTTCATCATTCCTATACCTCACTTTACATACTATCTCGCTCTCTGCCAAACATTTTTGCATTAAACATATCACCTTTCTTTTACTTCCTGGTCTAAACACCTCATTGACCTTTTGACCTTTATCATTGGCGTCCTCCTCACCCTGTTATCGGTTCCCTTCTCATATTTCTGTCTCTTTGTTTGGTTTGTGTTTGGTGTTTGGGTTGTTTTCTTTTGAACCTTGAACCCCCTCTTCCATACTAACCTGGTTTCCTGCTTAGCTTCGTCGTACCTCCCTACATTTCGACTTCTTCTCCCTCTCCTTCCTCTACCCTCTACGCCCACGCTCTCTGTGCTTTAACCCACCGTTGACTGACCTGTGGATGTGGACATGTAGTACATGTTGGACGTGGCTCGTGTGTTGAGGCCCAGTCTGTACGTGGTGGCTGAGCTGTTCACGGGCAGCGAGGACCTGGACAATGTCTTTGTGACTAAGCTAGGCATTACCTCGCTCATCAGAGGTAGGATTGCACACCACTAGCTTGGTCCCAGAATGGTTTGTGCAGTCTTGCCAACTCCTTTGGTTATTGACATTAATGACCATAGGAGTTGGTAAGACACCACAAACAGATCTGAGACCAGGTTAACGCATCACTGCATCTGTGAATGAAACATTGTACCAACGGGCGTTCTCAATTCCAGTATGTTGACACCATTGTGCATGTTGACACCATTGTATGTGATTGAAAAGACTACAAACTAATACAGTGGTGTAACTGTGAACCCCTCCCTCCCTCTCTTCCTGGCCCCTCCAGAGGCAATGAGTGCAGGGGACAGTCACGAGGAGGGCAGGCTTGTGTACCGGTATGGAGGGGAGCCTGTCGGGGCCTTCGTCCAGCCCAGCCTCCGCCCCCTGGTGCCCAGCATCGCCCACGCCATGTTCCTGGACGTCACCCATGACAACGAGTGCCCCATCCAGGTACTTTATTCTTAGCCTATCCTTGACTTCCGCTATTCAGGTACATCACAGTGTTATAGTGGCCATTGCTATTTCATTGCTGTAAATAAAATATCTAGGTACTATTTCAATATGCACAATAGCTGGCATACTGCTGCTTAGAATGAAGCAATTATATTGGCCATGCATTCTAAGTGGTATGCTATTGTGTGCATTGCAGGAAAATTCTCCTGCAACAAGGTGATCTGTTGAGAGCCTGGTTGATTTCAGTATGAACTTTTGGTTTAATTCCAGCACAATATGAAACTCCAGTGAGGTGTGTGTGCTGTTTCCATGTTTACTCTCTGGGAACATTTCCCCTAGTGGCAAAAAAGAGACAACCACAAACCTTGGTGTGTGTCAATTCCTTTGTTGTTGTCTATGTTCCAGCTCCGCTCTGCGTATGACTCGCTCCCCAGTTCTGCCATCGTCTCAATGGCCTGCTGTTGCTCTGGCAGCACCAGGGGATATGATGAGATGGTGCCTCACCAGGTAACTCTCTCACCTTTTCTTGGTCATAACAGTATAATGACTTTTAGACAGATATCTGTATATCTTAAATGCATATACACCACTATAGCATCACAATATCTTAAATTACTAAGTATAAAGCCAAGGAGTTTAGAATGATGGTAGCTAGTTACCCCTGGTATCATATGTAGAATTTCAGGAAAGGAGATTTATAACTGCAACATTTCTCTCCGGCCCATAGGAACATTTGTAGAATTGCAGGAAATTATGTTTAAAACTGCAAAATGTTCTCTACTCCAATAAGAGGGGTGTGAATATTTTTTTATTTATTTACATTTTTTTAATCTTTATTTAACTAGGCAAGTCAGTTAAGAACAAATTCTTATTTACAATGACGGCCTAAGAAGGGGGGCAGAACAACATATTTTTACCTTGTCAGCTCGGGGATTCGATCTTACAACCTTTCGGTTACTAGCCCAACGCTCTAACCACTAGGCTACCTGCTGTGGGAGTTTGTTACTATGCTGATTAAATGACAATATCCATCTGGACCTTTGCCATCTAGGAAATTTGTGTGACTGGACCTTCTCAAATAGTACTTGAGCACCGCTGCCTGGACTAGACTCTTTAGTGACCATCTCTCCTGCCTGGACCAGACTCTTTAGTGACCATCTCTCCTGCCTGGACCAGACTCTTTAGTGACCATCTCTCCTGCCTGGACTAGACTCTTTAGTGACCATCTCTCCTGCCTGGACTAGACTCTTTAGTGACCATCTCTCCTGCCTGGACTAGACTCTTTAGTGACCATCTCTCCTGCCTGGACTAGACTCTTTAGTGACCATCTCTCCTGCCTGGACTAGACTCTTTAGTGACCATCTCTCCTGCCTGGACTAGACTCTTTAGTGACCATCTCTCCTGCCTGGACCAGACTCTTTAGTGACCATTTCTCCTGCCTGGACTAGACTCCTTCAGTGACCATCTCTCCTGCCTGTCTGCCTGTAGATCTCAGTGGTCAAGGAGGAGCGTTTCTACCCCAAGTGGAACCCTGAAGCCAAGGCCTCGTCACCCGGGGAGGTCAACTTGAAGACGGGTATCATCGCTGGCAAGCTGGCCCTCAACAAAATGCACCAAGAACTGGCTTCCAAGGGCTTCAACCAGGTGGGTGTGTGGGGGAATGGGTGTTCGTCTGACTCAATCTCAAACCAATTTCTTGCCCATATCCATATGCCTTTGAATGGGTATTGGCAACATGGTGAATGGTAATTGTAGACTGGATTAAATAGATATGACATAGCAGTTACTCCTATTTAGTCCTTTGAGATGTGAAGAGTAGTCGATAATAACCAAAGGATAATTTTGGCCCTACAGTATTCAGGTCAGCATGTGTGTGTGAATGTGGAAATGTATTTGCCTGATAAAAGTTGTTTGTAACACTGCTTGTCCCTTGGCCCTCTCCTAGGTGTACGTTGACCAGGTGGACGAGGACATTGTAGCGGTGACACGTCACTGTCCCAGCACCCACCAGTCTGTGGTGGCCGTGTGTCGCACTGCCTTCCATAACCCCAAACACCACCAGTACAGGAAGGAGGTTCCCCCCATGTTTATCCCTGGTGTGATGCTTCACTGTTACCATAAACAAGACACTGTCCTCAGAATGGGCTATCTATAAAAATACAATTATACTTGAGTGGCCTATGTCATTCATCTTCAGAACTCTAGAATGTGCTGATAATGGCAGCCATCTTAGTCAGGGATCATTTAAAACCAGTATAATTGGAGAGAAAAAAATGTCAAGAGAGGCACAGGAGAACACTACTGACCTGGATGCACCTACTATTTTAACACAATCCCCTTCATCTCTCTCCATCTCCAGGTAAAATTGAGGAGGTCATTCTGGAGGCGCGTATCATTGACCGGCAAGCCGGCACCTACAAGAAGTGCGAGAAGTACATCAATGGCATGCCGGAGTACACCGTGGAGATTAAGGAGCACATCCAGGTGACGTGACGCTGGGAATGTGGGTAATAATTAGTTGTTTAGGCCTCCTGTCACAATGGGCTTGAGCAGTAAAGATCGCCTTGTGAAAAATATTTCCTCTCAAACCAAACAAATCCATTTTCAGACTGGGTCTTGAAAAACAAGAAGCTTCAGTGGCATCTGGTTACATTTCACAAGCTGGTATTGTGTCTGTATTCTGTCTGGAATGTTTGTCAGTTTCTGTTGAATGCCATTTAGTTTACAGTGCATTTGGAAAATATTCAGACCCCTTGACTTTTTCCACATTTTGTTACGTTACAGCCTAATTCTAAAATGGATGAACAATAAAATCCTCCTCAATCTACACACAATATTTGGTTATATAGACCAGCAAAAGCCATTTCATAATTGTCCTCAACTCTCCTCTCAATCGCCCATTGTGGACCTTCATACTGTTTTATGTGGTAGTGAAACATTATTCACCCCTGGTCTTCTGTGTCCCCTGTCACCCCAGCTGAAAGATAGTGGCGTTGTAAAACACGCAGGCGTGACGTCTAAGGGCAGCAGTGAGTTTGTCCAGGAGATCATCTTCGAGCGCCTCACCCCTGGCAGCGTCATCGCTTTCAGGTCAGAGGTCATGATGAGCAGACCAATATATACACCCATTAAATAGAATTTCAAAGCATAGTCTATTGTAACACACACCAATGAGGGATATTTTCTGGCCAGTTTGGCCCCCTATTGTACACGGTTGTTTAGTCCCTATTGTCCACTCACAACTCACAGATAATACTGTTGACTCTGCACCCCTTCGATAGCTCAGTTGGTAGAGCGGAGGACTGTAGATAAAATAGCAGTGGTCCTTAGGTCGCGGGTTCAAATTCGGCTCGAAGGAAGAAACCTTTCCCTCTAGCTTTTGGCTGACCTTTCATGGCATAAATCCAGGAATCTCTCCAGCCTTGAAGAGCCTGTACAGTATGTCTCCTAGCCTGACCCCAAATCGGTTAGGTCGGGGGATTGTGGACGCCAGGTCATCTGATGCAGCACTCATCACTCTCCTTCTTGGTAAAATAGCCATTACACAGCCTGGAGGTGTGTTGGATCATTGTCCTGTAGAAAAACAAATGATAGTCCCACTAAGCCCAAACCAGATGGGATGGCGTATCACTGCAGAATGCTGTGGTAGCCATGCTGGTTAAGTGTGCCTTGAATTCTAAATAAATCACAGACAGTGTCACCAGCAAAGCACCCCCACACCATAACACATTGTCCTCCATGCTTTTTGGAAGCAAACCACTCGATTTCGTCTCTGCGTTATATTGGCATCGAACATGTCACCCTCCCTAGGAAAGGGGGTGACCTTGATAATTTATTGTTAAAATGAGAGGCTGCTTGGATCTTTAATTTAAAGACCCTTGCTCCCTTTGGTCTCAAAAACGTAGACTTTGATCTGAAGCCATTCTTGTGCTTATTGTGACTTTGCCATTGTAATTGTTTGTAAGCTTGTGTAGTCTAAAATGAATCTATGATCGTATGCTATCCATTTGTTTTTTTTATGCTGTTCCTTGTATGCCATTTTAATATTTGAGAATTAACCAATGATATTAGGCCATTCTTGGCCATGATTACAGACACCTGTGTGTCTTTTGACACCATATAAACGAGTCACCCTGCAGTGTTTGTGATTATACCCTGATGAAGACAGCTTGCCTGTCGAAACGTTAAGTGTGAAATACACATGCAGAGATCATCCGCTCACCCACATCATTTCACAAAGACATTGCAGTTGGAACCAAAAATCTCCAATTTGGACTCCAGACCAAAGGACAAATTTCCACCGGTCTAATGTCCATTTCTGGTGTTTGTAGGCCCAAGAAATTCTCTTCTTATTATTGGTGTCCTTTAGTAGTGGTTTCAATGCAGCAATTCGACCATGAAGGCCTGATCACTGCAGTTTCCTCTGAACAGTAGATGTTGAGATGTGTCTGTAACTTGAACTCTGTGAAGCATTTATTTGGGCTGCAATTTCTGAGGCTGGTAACTCTAATGAACTAATCCTCTGCAACAGGGGTAACTCTGGGTCTTCCTTTCCTGTGGCGGTCCTCATGAGAGCCAGTTTCATCATAGCGCTTGATGGTTTTTGCAACTGCACCTGAAGAAACGTTCAAGTTCTTTATGTTCCGTATTGACTGGCCTTCATGTCTTAAAGTAATGATGGACTGTCGTTTCTCTTTGCTTATTTGAGCAGTTCTTGCCATAATATGAACTTGGTCTTTTACCAAATAGAGCTATCTTCTGTAACCAAACTGACGTTGTCACAACACAACTGATTGGCTGGAAAACATTAAGAAGGAAAGAAATTCCATAAATTCACTTTTAAGAAGGCACACCTGTTAATTGAAATGCATTCCAGGTGACTACCTCATAAAGCTTGGTTGAGAGAATGCCAAGAGTGTGCAAAGCTGTCATCAAGGCAAAAGGGTGGCTACTTTGAAGAACCTCAAATCTCATATATTTTTGATTGGTGTAACACTTTTTTGGTTACTACATGATTCCATATGTGTTATTTTATAGTTTTGATGTCTTCACTATTAAAGAAAAACCCTTGAATGAGTAGGTGTTCTAAAACTTTTGTGTATATGTGTTTCCCTCACCAGGGTGAGTCTGGACCCTAAGGCCCAGGAGCTTGTGGGAGTCATCAGACATCACCTGATCCAATTCAGCCCCAAGTACAAGCCTGGCAGTCTGCCTGACCAGCACACACCACCCATACTGGAGACACCACTGGCACAGTGAGTATACATCACACAAAAACACACACATGTACCTTTACACACACTGCATTGCAAACATTTCCAGTGCATTCGGGAACGTTATCAGGCTCCTTTACTTTTTCCACATTTTGTTACATTACAGCCTTATTCTAAAATGGATTAAACAATCTACACATAATAATGACAGCGAGAACAGGTTTTTAGACATTTTTGCAAATGTATTAAAAATAAAATATGTAAATATCACATTTACATAAGTATTCAGACCCTTTACTATGAGACTCGAAATTGAGCTCAGGTACATCGTGTGTCCGTTGATCATCCTTGAGATGTTTCTAGAACTTGATTGGAGTCCACCTGTGGTACATTCAATTGATTGGACATGATTTGGAAAGGCACACACCTGTCTATGTAAGGTTCCACAGTTGACAGCGCATGTCAGAGCAAAAACCAAGCCATGACATCGAAGGGGATTTGTCCGTGGAGATCCAAGACAGGATTGTGTTGAGGCACAGATCTGGGGAAGGGTACCAAAACAGTTCTGCAGCATTGAAGGTCCGCAAGAACACTGTGGCCTCCATCATTCTTAAATGGAAGAAGTTTGGAGACTCTTCCTAGAGCTGGCTGCCTGACCAAACTGAGCAATCAGGGGGAGAATGGCCCTTGGTCAGGGAGGTGACCAAGAGCCTGATGGTCACTCTGATAGAGTTCCTCGTATGGAGATGGAAGAAACTCCCAGAAGGCAACCATCTCTGTAGCACTCCACCAATCAGGCCTTTATGGTAGAGTGGCCAGACAGAAGCCACTCCTCATTAAAAGTCACATGACATCCCGCTTGGAGTTTGCCAAAAGGAACCTAAATGACTCTCAGACCATCAGAAACAAGATTCTCTGGTTTGATGAAACCAAGATTGAAACCTTTGGCCTGAACGCCAAGCATCACGTCTGGAGGAAACCTGGGACCATCCCTACGGTGAAGCATGGTGGTGGCAGCATCATGCTGTGGGGATGTTTTTCAGCGGCAGGGACTGGGAGACTAGTCAGGATCGAGGGAAAGATGATGAGGGGAGTAAAGTACAGAGAGATGACAACCTGCCAGAGCACTCAGGACCTCAGACTGGGGGTGAAGGTTCACCTTCCAATAGGACAACAAAATGGTTGTGCAGCGACGCTCCCCATCCAACCTTACAGAGCTTGAGAGGATCTGCAGAGAAGAATGGGAGAAACTCCCCAAATACAGATGTGCCAAGCTTGTAGCATCATACCCAAGAAGACTGGAGACTGTAATCGCTGCTTAAACAAAGTATTTTTTATTTAACCAGGTAGGCCAGTTGAGAACAAGTTCTCATTTACAACTGCAACCTGTCATGGGTATAGGGTACTGAGTATAGGGTCTGAATACTTATGTAAATGTGATATTTCAGATATTCCAAATCTGGTTTTGCTGTGCCATTATGGGGTATTGTGTGTAGATCGATGAGGGGAAAAAAACTATTTAATCAATTTTAGAATAAGGCTTTAACGTAACAAAATGTGGAAAAACTGAAGGTCTGAATACTATCCGAATTCACTCACCAAGTGTATTGGAAAAGCGTTATGCTTACAATGGCTTGAGAGGTATAGTATGTTTGGTTTTTCCTGGTGGCTATATATTTGTATAGTGATGAATTGTGTCCATACAGTACGTGTTGAAATACTGATCAGCAGGGCTCTGTCGTCTCCAGTTGTGTTGAAATACTGATCAGCAGGGCTCTGTCATCTCCAGTTGTGTTGAAATACTGATCAGCAGGGCTCTGTCGTCTCCAGTTGTGTTGAAATACTGATCAGCTGGGCTCTGTCGTCTCCAGTTCTGTTGAAATACTGATCAGCAGGGCTCTGTCATCTCCAGTTGTGTTGAAATACTGATCAGCAGGGCTCTGTCGTCTCCAGTTGTGTTGAAAAACTGATCAGCAGGGCTCTGTCGTCTCCAGTTGTGTTGAAATACTGATCAGCAGGGCTCTGTCGTCTCCAGTTGTGTTGAAATACTGATCAGCAGGGCTCTGTCGTCTCCAGTTGTGTTGAAATACTGATCAGCAGGGCTCTGTCGTCTCCAGTTGTGCTCTCAGGTGGGTGTGTTCTAATGTTATGTGACTCCATCTTCTATCCCCATTCAGGATCATGTCTAAGCTGACTCTGGGCGACATGAACATGCTGCTGTTCCGCTGTGACTCTGAGGAACAGGAGGACGGAGGAGGCTGCTACAACATCCCTTCCTGGACCAGCTTCAAGTACGGTGGCCTGCAAGGTACAGTAAAAACAAAAGTATTTAACCTTTATTTAACTAGGCAAGTCAGTTAAGAGCAAATTCTTATTTACAATGATATCCTACTGTACCCCAGCCAAACCCGGACGATGCTGGGCCAAATGTGCCCCACCCTATGGGACTCCCAATCATGGCTGGTTGTGATACAGCCTGGATTCGAACCAGGATGAGATGCAGTGCCTTAGACCGCTGCGCCACTCGGGAGCCCAATTTTGCCCCAGTGCACAGTGAGGTGGTCCAGTCAGTACCAGGATTGGGGTCAATTCCATTTCAATTCGGTCAATTCAGAGTAAATTGGAATTTTACACTTTACTTCCTGAATTGACTGATTTAATCCTAACCCTGGTCAGCACACATTGTGGAAGTTGCCCCAACCACTGATACAGGGTCAGATATTTTTCCATCCCCCACAATGGTTAAGGTTAGGATTTGAGTTGGTTAGCTTATCCTAGAGCTGTGTCTACAAGCAGCTGTACACATATTGTTGAATGAAACTGGACTTAGACATTGAAAACGGGATTCATTGTGTTCATACAGGTCTTCTGTCAGTGATGGCGGACATTCGTCCCAAGAACGACCTGGGCCACCCAGTGTGTGACAACCTGAGACAGGGGGACTGGATGATCGACTACGTCAGTAACAGGCTGGTGTGCCACAGTGGCGCTCTAGGAGAGGTGAGCGGTTTGAGTGACAGTAATTTAAACTGAATGAATGAATCCCGGTTAGATTTTTTATAGGCCTTATGATGGTAAGAAGTAGACAAACAAGATGGTCTGAACTTGACAATGATTATTGTAAATATAAATTAATCCTACAACTCAGCCCAGCTAAGTTCAAAGACCTGAGTTTTAAATCAACCACTGTGGTAGCAGTATGATAATAGGAAGATGATTATCATCATTGTCAACATTTTCCGTTGTCATAATCTTTGAGTTTGGTGTTATCCAGATAACATGTGTTGTTTCCAGGTGGGGAAGTGGCTCAAGGCGATGTTCCATTATCTGAAGCACATCCCTCGCTATCTCATCCCCTGCTACTTTGATGCCATTTTAGTGGGAGTCTACACCACGGCTCTTGACACCACCTTCAACAAGATGTCCAGGTACAAATTTAGGATCTTAATTTGATCACCCTGTTGCAGGAAATGTCCTGCAGAGCAGGAAATGCAAACCTCTAGTGTATTCAAGGTTTTAAAAAGATTCTAAAGTTTGTAATTTACACTTACACATTTCAGACTTGATTTGTTCTAATTATGTAACAACCCTACAAAAATCTCCATTAATTATAAGCCACACAATAATTCAGATTTCCTGAAGTTGCAGGATTATTTTCCTCCTGTGAGAAACTGGTCAAATTAAAATCTTGCACCTGGATGTCTCACACAAACAACCCTATAAAGTTTATCTCATACCCAACATACATTGATGAAATGATGCAATAGAAGAATGGAATATTCTTAAATGATTAGATTTAGTGAGAATATTTGTATTAAAAAGGCCCTGCACCTTTAAGGGTATTTATGCCGAAACCCAGAACCATACCGTTAAATGTTTTTGACAATATCTTTTAACCTCTATCCTTTTTTACAACATATGTATTTTCTCGTGGCGTCTTCAGTTTTGTCCAGTAATGGTGCACAATATTTTTTTATGTAAAACCATGTTTTTTTTCTGGTTTCTGTCTCTTTCAGTTTCGTCCAGAACGGCTCGACCTTCGTCAAACTGCTGGCTCTGGGCTCGGTCCAGATGGGTGGTGTGGGAAGTTTCCCGGCTCTGCCCCCCTTGTCCCTGGAACTACCCGACGTCCCCTACCGCCTCAACAAGGACACCGGCAAGAAGGAGCAGTGCTGCATCTCCCTGGCCGCAGGTCTGCCTAGAAACAACCAATTTCTATTATATATTCTATTCTACTTCTGTAAACAGTAGTCGGATGCCAACCTAATAACCATAATTCTTCTCTGTTGATATTCACGAAACCAATAAGTGGTGTTTAAGTCTATTGTTGGTCAGCAAAATGGTCTATTGTGGTCAGTCGCTAGGTATTTTTAAGCTGACACAATTCTACAAGCTTCAGTCCAATCCAGTAGCTGTCAGCTGACAAAGTCCTATTTGTATCTCGGTACCGTTTTGAGAATTGGTGTTAGAATTTCAGCTGCATTTGCACGTCTTCTTCCTTTATTCATCTCTGCCTTCCTGTTTCACAGGTCTGCCTCACTTCTCCTCTGGAATCTTCCGCTGCTGGGGCCGAGACACCTTCATTGCTCTGCGTGGACTCATGCTGGTCACTGGTCGTCACCTGGAGGCTAGGTGTGTATTCTGACTGTTCTGTAGTAGTATCCTAATTGAACTTCTTAGCTATTAGAAAATATATAACCAGTGGTGTAAAGTATTTAAGTGAAAATATTTTAGAGTACTACTTAAGTAGTTTTTTGAGGGTATCTGTACTTTACTATCAATGTTTTTGACAACTTTTACTTCACTACATTCTTCAAGAAATAATGTTATTTTTCCTGCATATATTTTCCCTGACATCCATAAGTATTCGTTCCATTTTGAATGTTTAGAAGGACAGGAAAATTGTAAAATTCACACACTTATCAAGATAATATCCCTTGTCATCCCTACTGCATCTGATCTGAAGAACTCACTAAACACATGATTGTTTGTAAATTCTGTCTGTGCCCGTGGCTATCCATAAATTTAAAAAACAAGAAAGAAAATGATGGCGTCAGGTTTGCTTAATATAAGACATTTAAAATGATTTATACTTTTAATTTGAATACTTAAATATCTTTTAGCAATTCCATTTACTTTTGATACTTAAGTATTTTTAAAACCAAATACTTTTAGACTTTTACTAAAGTAGTATTTTACTGGGTGATTTTCGCTTGAGTCATTTTCTATTAAAGGTATCTTTACTTTTTTTATGACAATTGGGTACTTTTTCCACCACTGGATATTACACTGGAGTACAGTTGATATATTCATTGAATGTCTCTTTTTCCTACAGAAACATCATCCTGGCATTTGCAGGCACCCTGAGACACGGTCTTATCCCCAACCTGTTGGGCGAGGGCATCTGTGCCCGCTTCAACTGCCGTGATGCCGTGTGGTGGTGGCTGCAGTGCATCCAGGACTACTGTACCTTGGTGCCCGAGGGCATCGCCATCCTCCGCTGCCCTGTGGTCAGGATGTACCCCCGTGACGACTCTGAGCCCCAGGTCTCTGGCACTCCGGTAGGTCATATCTATACATACACATTACGCATACACACACATCCCTCTCTCTCTCACACACACACCCACGTGTACACATCAGACACGAACACACATGCATAAACACACACATACACTCTCCATCTATCTCTCTTTGTCACCCACACACTCTCACATGCACAAGTATAGACACACATATTCATAAACACACACACACACACACACACACACACTCCATCTCTCTCCCTTTCTGACACACACATCCATAAACACATACAGGTCCACACACACATACAGTGCCTTCAGAAAGTAGTCTTACCCCTAGACTTATTCCATATTTTGATGTTACTGCTTGAATTAAAAATTGATTGAAAAAATGTTTTTCTCTCAGCCATCTGCACATAATACCCAATAATGACAAAGTGAAAACATGTTTTTAGAAATTGTAGCTAATTTATTGAAAATGAAATATAGAAATATCTAATTTACATAAGTATTCACACCCCTGAGTCAATAGATTTTTGGGGTGTAGACGAGCTTTAATATTGCAAATAGATTGTAACTTCTATCAATGTAATTATCTGCATCATTTTCAATCCCCCATATATTTTTTGTTAAATATTCTATTTGCTATATACAGTATTTTTCAATTGTGCTATGATGTTTCACGAAGGTTCTGAACCTTTCTATTCTCAAAGATTCTACAGATTGTAAATTAAAGATCAAATGTTTTGCTAAGAGTATCATTATTGATCAATTGACTAGGAGTTTTCATATCACACAGCAGTGCTGTTTGCAGAATTGGCTCCAGATAAATGTTGTAATTCTTCAGCCGTTCCTGAACCTGTGACTGAAAACAAGCTACATATGGGCAGTACCAAAACAAGTGATCTAATGATTCTGTCTCTTTGCACCAAAATCTAATGAAAAAACTCAACATTTTTTGTGTATCAGTTCATTAACCATGTGCCATGGAATCGGTACATCGAAAATCTCTTTCCAACTGTTTTGCAATCTGTATGGCACAGCTGTCATTTTTTGGGTCCTTAAATTAAACTTGTATACTTCTTTATTTATCACAATTTTCTTTAACCAGTTTTGTTTTTTAATCTAGGGCCGACAGACAAGTTCCTTACCTCCTCCCCTTTCCACTTTCCTCTTCCATTTTTGTGGAAATGCTGCAATTATATACTGAACAAAAATATAAACGCAACATGGTCCGATGTTTCAGGAGCTGAAATAAAAGGTCGCTGAAATGTTCAATATGCACAAGGGGCTTATTTCTCTCAAATTTTGTGCACAAATTTGTTTACATCCCTGTCAGTGAACAAGTACATTTATTTATTTCGGGATATGAATACCTATTATGTCCACTTCACCGTCAGACCATTTTATTGGTAAACTACATGGTAATGTAAAAGAAATTGTGATCCAATACTTAATTAGGTTGTAATCCAGAGGTTAGGGAAATGATTTAGATCCTCTGAGGCTGTGGACTGATCCAAATTGTGGATTTAAAAGAACATAACATGACTCATCAGTGTACAATGACACATTTGTATAAGCACCTTTGGCAGCGATTAAGTCTCTAAACGCTTTCCGGCCTCCCGAGTGTCGCTGTGGTCTAAGGCACTGCATCGCAGTGCTAGCTGTGCCACTAGAGATTCTGGGTTCGAGTCCAGGCTCTGTCGCAGCCGGCCGCGACCAGGAGACCCATGGTGTGGCACACAATTGGCCCAGCGTCGTCCAGGATAGGGCAGGGTTTGGTCGGCAGGGATGTCCTTGTCCCATCGCGCACTAGCGACTCCTGTGACGGGCCAGGCGCAGTGCACGCTGACACTGTGGCCAGGTGCACTGTGTTTCCTCTGACACATTGGTGCGGCTGGCTTCCTGGTTAAGTGGGAAGCGATGCGGCTTGGTTGGGTTGTGTTTCGGAGGATGCACGGCTCTCGACCTTCGACTCTCCCGAGTCTGTACGGGAGTTGCATCGATGAGACAAGACTGTAACTTCCAATTGGATACCATGAAATGGTGGGGGAAAAGGGGTAAAAAAGAAAAAGTCTCGCTTTCCTCATCTGGATTGTGCAACATTTTCCCATTTATTATTTTTTGAAATTCTTCAAGCTCTGTCAAATTGGTTGTTGATCATTGCTAGACAACCATTTTCAGGTCTTGCCATAGGTTTTCATGTAGATTTAAGTTAAAACTGTAACTCAGACGTTTAGGGATAGTCAGTCTTCTTGGTAAGCATCTCTAGTGTAGATTTGGCCTTGTGTTTTATGTTATTGTCCTGCTGAAAGTGTCTGTGGGAAAGCCAGGTTTCCCTGGTGAACCAGGTATTCCTCTAGGATTTTGCCTGTGCTTAGCTCCATTCCGTTTCTTTCTTATCCTACAAAACCCCACCACTATGCTTGAAAATATGGAGAGTTGTATTCAGTCATGTGTTGTGTTGGATATGCTGCAGATATAACACTTTGTATTCAGGACAAAAAGTGAATTGCTTTGCCACATTTTTTGCAGTATTACTTTCATTGTTGCAAATAGGATGCGTGTTTTGGAATATGTTTATTCTGTAAAGGCTTCCTTTTCACTCTATTGCTTAGGTTAGTATTGTGGAGTAACTACAGTGTTGAACCTTCCTCAGTTTTCTCCTATCATAGCCATTAAACTCTGTAACTGTTTTAATTTCACCATTGGCCTCATGGTGAAATCCCTGAGCGGTTTCCTTCCTCTTCGGCAACTGAATTAGGAAGGACACCTGTATCTTTGTAGTGACTGGGTGTATTAATACACCATCCAAAGTGTAATTAAAGGTTCAATAAAAATAAACAATGAATGAATAACTTCACCATGCTCAACGGGATATATTTTTAATGTATGCTTTTTTATTTTTACTCATCTACCAATAAGTGCCCTTGTTTTTGAGGCACTGGAAAACCTCCCTGGTCTTTGTGGTTGACTCTGTTTGAAATTCAACTGAGAGACCAGTGGGGTACAGGGATGAGGCAGTCATTCAACAATGTCTATGCAACTTATGTGATTTGTTAAGAAAATGTTTACTCTTGAACTTGAACTTATCACTTGCCATAACAAAGGTGTGAATACTTATTGCAAACATTTCCACATTGACACTATGGGGTATTGTGTGCAGCTGCGGTCATCCCCCTCTTCAAAGGGGGTGACACTCTTGACCCAAACTGCTACAGACCTATATCTATCCTACCATGCCTTTCTAAGGTCTTCGAAAGCCAAGTCAACAAACAGATTACCGACCATTTCGAATCTCACCATACCTTCTCTGCTATGCAATCTGGTTTCAGAGCTGGTCATGGGTGCACCTCAGCCACGCTCAAGGTCCTAAATGATATCTTAACCGTCATCGATAAGAAACATTACTGTGCAGCCGTATTCATTAATCTGGCCAAGGTTTTCGACTCTGTCAATCACCACATCCTCATCGGCAGACTCGACAGCCTTGGTTTCTCAAATGATTGCCTCGCCTGGTTCACCAACTACTTCTCTGATAGAGTTCAGTGTGTCAAATCGGAGGGTCTGCTGTCCGGACCTCTGGCAGTCTCTATGGGGGTGCCACAGGGTTCAATTCTTGGACCGACTCTCTTCTCTGTATACATCAATGAGGTCGCTCTTGCTGCTGGTGAGTCTCTGATCCACCTCTACGCAGACGACACCATTCTGTATACTTCTGGCCCTTCTTTGGACACTGTGTTAACAACCCTCCAGGCAAGCTTCAATGCCATACAACTCTCCTTCCGTGGCCTTCAATTGCTCTTAAATACAAGTAAAACTAAATGCATGCTCTTCAACCGATCGCTACCTGTACCTACCCGCCTGTCCAACATTACTACTCTGGACGGCTCCGACTTAGAATACGTGGACAACTACAAATACTTAGGTGTCTGGTTAGACTGTAAACTCTCCTTCCAGACCCATATCAAACATCTCCAATCCAAAGTTAAATCTAGAATTGGCTTCCTATTTCGCAACAAAGCATCCTTCACTCATGCTGCCAAACATACCCTTGTAAAACTGACCATCCTACCAATCCTCGACTTTGGCGATGTCATTTACAAAATAGCCTCCAATACCCTACTCAACAAATTGGATGCAGTCTATCACAGTGCAATCCGTTTTGTCACCAAAGCCCCATATACTACCCACCATTGCGACCTCTACGCTCTCGTTGGCTGGCCCTCGCTTCATACTCGTCGCCAAACCCACTGGCTCCATGTCATCTACAAGACCCTGCTAGGTAAAGACCCCCCTTATCTCAGCTCGCTGGTCACCATTGCATCTCCCACCTGTAGCACACGCTCCAGCAGGTATATCTCTCTAGTCACCCCCAAAACCAATTCTTTCTTTGGCCGCCTCTCCTTCCAGTTCTCTGCTGCCAATGACTGGAACGAACTACAAAAATCTCTGAAACTGGAAACACTTATCTCCCTCACTAGCTTTAAGCACCAACTGTCAGAGCAGCTCACAGATTACTGCACCTGTACATAGCCCACCTATAATTTAGCCCAAACAACTACCTCTTTCCCTACTGTATTTAATTTATTTATTTATTTTGCTCCTTTGCACCCCCATTATTTGTATTTCTACTTTGCACATTCTCCCATTGCAAATCTACCATTCCAGTGTTTTACTTGCTATATTGTATCTACTTTGCCACCATGGCCTTTTTGCCTTTACCTCCCTTATCTCACCTCATTTGCTCACATCGTATATAGACTTGTTTATACTGTATTATTGACTGTATGTTTGTTTTACTCCATGTGTAACTCTGTGTCGTTGTATGTGTCGAACTGCTTTGCTTTATCTTGGCCAGGTCGCAATTGTAAATGAGAACTTGTTCTCAACTTGCCTACCTGGTTAAATAAAGGTGAAATAAATAAATAAATAAAAAGTAGGCCAGTGTCACAAAATTTCAATTTAATCAAATTCAGGCTGTAACACAACAAAATGTGGAAAAGTCAAGGGGTGTGAAAAATGTCTAAAGGCTCTGTACATCAGGTACAGTCTAACTTGATCCTTGTGTGTTTCAGTCCCTGCTCACACAGCCCTTGTGTGATGTCATCCACGAGGCCATGCAACGTCACATGCAGGGTATCGACTTCAGAGAGCGCAACGCAGGACCAAAGATCGACATGCACATGAAGGATGAGGGTGAGTTTGCCAGTCTAGTCACCTCTCGTTTCGGTCACACTTTGAGTTAATAAGTAGTACCAGGAGTTTTTACTGACCAAGTTACCTGACGAGGAAAAACTCTGGGCCACCTGTTATTCCCTTCAAGTGGCTCTTTTTGGTCTTTAAGGTTTTTGTTATGAGGTGCACATTGTCTTGTTGTCTTGCTTCAGCAAATATGGTATATTGTTATTATTCTACTTGCTCCCAGGCTTCAATGTTGTGGCCAAAGTGCACCGTGATACTGGCTTTGTTTACGGTGGCAACCGCTTCAACTGCGGAACATGGATGGACAAAATGGGAGAGAGTGACAAAGCTCGCAACAAGGGCATGCCTGCAACACCCAGGTAAGACTCTATCCACTTTACCCCTATTTCTCAAAGATCCAATTCAGCTGTTTTTATCTCAATATCAAATCATTTCTGGGTAACATTTAATCACCTTAATGTGATTGAATTAAAATGGTCAAAATTAAACTAAAAATGGCTTCTTAGCAAAGAGTAATTTCTCAAACAAGAATTTTGCTAGGACTGTCTGGGAGTTGTCTGAGTAGGGAGGGGACAACTGAAAACAAGCTGTTTTTGGCTGAGAGGTTTGGAACGGTCTTTCTTATTGGTCTATTTACTAATTTACCAGGCAGGCCAAAATTCCATCCCACCTAAACAGGCTGAAATTTCAGCCGGTCTTTTCAAACAGCTCTTACTGTAAAAAGGCATTACCATCATTTTCACAATTTCACAGTATTATTCCAACCTCATGGTGTGGAAATATAGTATATAAAATACAGGAAAAACAAGCTTTTGACTGCTCTGGGCCTTTAAACCTACAAAACAATACAATTCAACCAAACTAGGGAAAAGCCAGTGTATGTTTAGTTGGGTGTCTTTCCTGCTTCTCCTGAAGTTTGTAAAGATGTAATAATGCATATTAAATTGATTTGATGTGACTTGTCTCCCTGGTTGTGTGTCTCCAGAGATGGGTCAGCGGTGGAGATTGTGGGCCTCAGTAAGTCTGCGGTGCGCTGGCTGGTGGAGCTCCATAAGAAGGGCCTGTTCCCCCACAGCTCCATGAAAATACACCGGGATGGTGAGTGCTGCCTGGACACACACACACACACACACACACACACACACACACACACATGCACCAGCAGTGCTGGCATACACACACATTGACATGTATGCAAACATACATGTGCAATGTCCCTCCCTCAGAGACAATTGTTTCACTAATAAGACATAATGAAACATGTTTTATTATATGATTGTTTTCCCTTGCAGGTAAGGAGGTGAAGGTTTCCTATGAGGAGTGGAACCATAAGATCCTGGCCAACTTTGAGAGGAACTTCTATGTGTCCCACGACGAGAAGGACCCCAACGAGAAGCACCCCGACCTGGTCCACAAGAGAGGCATCTACAAGGACAGCCACGGAGCCTCCAGCCCCTGGTGTGACTACCAGCTCAGGCCCAACTTTTGCATTGCCATGGTGGTGGTGAGTTGCCATCAGTGTGGCATCAGCCCATGCCCCGTTCCTTCAATCCTTTGCATGTTTTTTCTCATAGAGAAGCATTGGAATTTCAGTTTACTTCCAGCTTTGACTGAATTGAAATGGAATTGACACCAACCCTGGTCCTTAGCCCATATACACTACCGTTCAAAAGTTTGGGGTCACTTAGACATGTCCTTGTTTTTGAAAGAAAAGCAAATTTTTCAGTGTAGACATTGTTGATGTTGTAAATTACTATTGTAGCTGTAAACGGCAGATTTTTTTATGGAATATCTACATCAGTGGTTCTTAACCTGGGTTCGATCGAACCCCAGGGGTTCGGTGAGTCAGTCTCAGGGTTTCGGCGGAGGTCAAGACACACATCCGATTCATATGATTCGTGAGGACACGCTCCGCTTGGCCATCATGGCTGCAGGTGATCACGCTACATCGCTTAGCCTATCTGTGCTGCAGGGAATTTGGTGCGCTCAGTAGTCGACTTGTGACTGTCGTGATGGGACGTCTTGTGATTTCTTTCTTAATATTTTAATCCCTTCATACTTACTATGTCGAGCAAAAAAAGAAAGTGGTCGGACGAATATGTACAATATGGATTCACATGTATAACGGAACGTGATGGGAGTCAGTGTCCTAACTGCATGATTTGCAATGCCAAGTTGAGCAATTCTAGTCTAGCACCGGCAAAACTAAGAGAACACTTCCTTAAGCTGCATGGAGATGGAAAATACAAGAACACAACGCTCGCTGAATTCAAGGTGAAGAGAGCCAGATTCGATGAAAAGGCTACTCTGCCTGTTCTCGGCTTTGTACCCATCAACAAACCGATCCTCACAGCATCGTACGAAGTTGCTTACCTGATCGCAAAGCAGGGCAAACCACACACCATTGGTGAAACACTCATAAAACCAGCTGTGTTGAAGATGGCGAATATCATGCTGGGAAAAGAGGCTGAAGTTAAGTTATCCCAAATTCCTCTTTCAAATGACACCATCAGCGACAGAATAGAGGACATGAGCAACGACATCTTGGCTCAAGTAGTTGCAGATCTGATTTCAAGCCCGGCAAAATTCAGCCTTCAACTGGACGAGACCACAGACGTTTCCAATCTAAGCCAGCTTGCTGTATTCGTGCGCTATTTGAAAGACGACATGATAAAGGACAATTTTGTATTTTGTAAGCCTCTTACAACAACAACTAAGGCAGCCGATGTGAAGAAACTTGTGGATGACTTCTTCAAAAACAACAATCTTTCGTGGGATATGGTTTCTGCAGTTTGTTCGGACGGAGCTCCAGTCATGCTGGGAAGAAAGTCTGGTTTTGGTGCGCTAGTGAAAGCCGATGCACCACACATCATTGTTACGCATTGTATTCTGCACAGGCATGCGTTGGCAACAAAAACCTTGCCTCCAAAACTGGCAGAAGTATTAAAAATTGTAGTGGAATGCGTGAACTATGTGCGAACTAGTGCTCTGCGGCATTGCATCTTCAGTGAGCTGTGTAAAGAAATGGGCTCTGAATTCGAGGTACTTCTGTACCATTCTAACGTTCAGTGGTTATCCCGGGGACAGGTGCTGAATCGTGTTTTTGCCGTGCGTGTGGAATTAGCCCTGTTTTTGCAAGAGCACCAACATTGTCATGCAGATTGCTTCAAAAATTCTGAGTTCATTCTCATTTTAGCGTACATGGCCGATATCTTCGCAGCTCTCAATCAAAAGATGCAGGGCGGTGGAGTCAACATCATCGAAGCGGAGGAAAACCTGAAGGCTTTTCAAAAAAGGCTACCGTTATGGAAACGACGGACAGAGAACAATAACTTCGCAAACTTTCCCCTGCTGGACGACTGTGTAAGTAAGATCGAAAATGTATCTGGAATCGAAGACATTTCTGTACCCGCGGAACTGAAGCAAGCAATTGCCACGCACTTAGATTTTGATGATTTTGTTCTTTGAACACAGTGATGTTGATGCACGGTTCATTTTGTGCACCAGTCAAATATATACCTGTTTTGAATTTGAAAAAAATCATTATATTTTTCCAATTAAGAAGGGTTCGGTGAATGCGCATATGAAACTGGTGGGGTTCAGTACCTCCAACAAGGTTAAGAACCACTGATCTACATAGACGTACAGAGGCCCATTTATCAGCAACCATCACTGCTAGGCAGAGTTGCAAAGAAAAAGCCATAGCTCAGACTGGCCAATAAAAAATAAAAGATTAAGATGGGCAAAAAAACACAGACACTGGACAGAAGAACTCTGCCTAGAAGGCCAGCATCCCGGAGTCGCCTCTTCACTGTTGCCGTTGAGACAGGTGTTTTGCGGGTACTATTTAATGAAGCTGCTAGTTGAGGGCTAGGGGGCACAAGGAGTTCCCTAAAGGGATCCCATTCAGCTGAAAAAATATAATTTAGAAATATTTAACTTTCACACATTAACAAGTCCAATACAGCAAATGAAAGATAAACATCTTGTTAATCTACCCATGGTGTCCGATTTAAAAAAAAAAAAATGTAAAAAAATGTTTTACAGCGAAAACACAACATATATTTATGTTAGATGACCACCAAATTCAAAAACACACACAGCGATTTTTCACAGTCACAAAAGCATAAATATAGATAAAATGAATCACTAACCTTTGATTATCTCCATCAGATGACACTCATAGGACATCATGTTATACATGTATTGTGTGTTTTGTTCGATAATGTGCATATATATATTTTAAAAATCTGTTTACATTGGCGCGTTACGTGCAGTAATGTTTTGATTCCAAAACATCCAGTGATTTTGCAGAAATACTCACAATAAACATTGATAAAAGATGCATGTGTTATTCACTATTCACAGAATTAAAGATAAACGTATCCTCTATGCCACCGTTGTGTCACATTTTATTTTATTTTTACGGAAAAAAGAATCATCTGAGAACGGCGCTCAGAACCCAAAGAAATAGCCGCCATTTTGGCATCAACAGAAGCTACAAAAAACACTAAATATTCACTTACCTTTGAATATCTTCATCAGAAGGCAGTTCCAGGAATCCCAGTTCGACAATAAATGACTGATTTGTTCCATAAAGTTCCAAAAAGCCCATAATTTAGCCACTTGTTGTTAGCTTGTTCAGCCCAGCATTCAATCCTCAAAAAGCACGAGCAATTCCTCCAGACAAAAACTCAAAGTTCAGTTACAGGTCGTAGAAACAAGTCAAATGATGTATGTAATCCATATTTAGGATGTTTTAAACATTAATCAGCAATGAGGTTCCAACCGGAGAATTTAATTGTCTGAAGAAACGCATTGGAACGTGAGGACACTCTCGTGACCGCGCGCAATGAGACCGAGGCTTTCTGCCAGACCACCCACTCAAAGAGCTATTATGAGCCCCACCTTTTATAGTAGAATCATACAACCAGAATCTAAAGACGGGGACATCTTGTGGAAGCCCTAGGAAGTGCATGCTCATCCATATCTAAGATGGACATCAAATGGCAATTTTCTAAATTGAGTTCTCACTTCCTGTTTGGATTTCTTCTCAGGTTTTTGTCTGTCATATGAGTTCTGTTATACTCACAGACATAATTCAAACAGTTTTAGAAACTTCAGAGTGTTTCCTATCCACCAGTAATAATAATATGCATATATTCCTATCTGGGAAAGAGTCGGAGGCAGTTTACTCTGGGCACGCCTTTCATCCAAAAGTGAAAATACTGCCCCCTAGCCCCAACAGGTTTCTTAAACTAGACACACTAATGCACTTGTCCTCTTGCTCAGTTGTGCACTGGGGCCTTCCACTTCTCTCTCTATTCTGGTTAGAGCCAGTTTGTGCTGTTCTGTGAAGGGAGTAGTACACAGCGTTGTACGAGATCTTCAGTTTCTTGGCAATTTCTTGCATGGAATAGCCTTCACTTCTCAGAAGCAATTTTGAGCCTGTAATCGAACCCACAAATGCTGACGCTCCAGATACACTACTTTTCTAAAGAAGGCGAGCTTTATTGCTTCTTTAATTAGTACAATAGTTTTCAGCTGTGCTAACATAATTGCAAAGGGTAATGGGCTGACAATGGGCCTCTGTATGCCTATGTAGATATTCCATAAAAAATCTGCCATTTCCAGCTACAATAGTCATTATGATCAATTTGGAATTGGTCCCCCCTTTGCTGCTATAATAGCCTCCACTCTTCTGGGAAGGCTTTTCACTAGATGTTGGAACATTGCTGCGAGGACTTACTTCCATTCAACCACGAGCATTAATGAGGTTGGTTTTCGATGGGGCTCAGATCAGGGCTCTGTTGAGGCCAGTCAAGTTCTTCCACACTGATCTCGACAAATCATTTCCGTATGAACCTTGCTTTGTGCAC
Source organism: Oncorhynchus clarkii lewisi (assembly GCF_045791955.1). Taxonomy (NCBI): domain Eukaryota; kingdom Metazoa; phylum Chordata; class Actinopteri; order Salmoniformes; family Salmonidae; genus Oncorhynchus; species Oncorhynchus clarkii. The sequence goes on along the minus strand of NC_092166.1, from coordinate 14,702,832 downwards.
GGTGCCATTGTCATGCTGAAACGGGAAAGAGCCTTACACAAAGTTGGAAGCACAGAATCGTCTAGAATGTCATTGGTAGTCCGTCGGACTGCCAGATGGTGAAGCTTGATCACACTCCAGAGAACGCGTTTCCACTGCTCCAGAGTCCAATGGCAGCAAAGCTTGTGTGTGGCTACTCGGCCATGGAAACCCATTTCATGAAGCTCCCGATGAACAGTTCTTGTGCTGACGTTGCTTCCAGAGGCAGTTTGGAACTCAGTAGTGAGTGTTGCAACTGAGGACAGATGATTTTTACGCGTTATCTGCCTCAGCACTCGGCGGTCTTGTTTCTGTGAACTTGTGTGGCCTACCACTTCGTGGCTGAGCTGTTGTTGCTTCTAGACGTTTTCACTTCACAATAACTCTTATGGGTTAATAAGTTGACCTGAATGGTGTTCTCTATTCTGTCCTTGAGGCTCCGGAGTTGTTCACTGTGGAGAGAGCCTGGAAAGCCCTGGGAATTGCTGAGAAGAAGCTGCTAGGACCTCTGGGAATGAAGACGTTGGACCCAGAGTAAGAGACCTCATTATCCCTCATCACCATGGGACCTGACCAGGAGAACCTAGGGCCCTGAGTTTTTCTTATTCAGGTCATATGTTCAAGAAAAACTCCTGGCCCCACTCATACTTGTTCATTAACTGATTCATTTTCAATACTTATTTTCCTGGCACATATACTGACATCAAGTTAATTTCTCCCCTAGTGATATGGTGTACTGTGGTGTCTATGACAACGCCCTGGACAACGATAACTACAACGTGGCCAGAGGTTTCAACTACCACCAAGGACCGGTGAGTGTCCCTTACTGAGGAATTGAGTTGTATTATACCTTGAATTAGGAGTTATTGTTAACTTTATTATGTCAATGCTCCCGAGGGTATAAATAAAGTTGTATTAAATTGATCTGATTGGTTTAATGACTTTTTGTTTGTTTTTTAGGAGTGGCTATGGCCAATTGGGTACTTCCTGCGAGCAAAGCTCTATTTTGCCAAGAAGCTTGGGAAGGAGACCTATGAACAGACAGTGTACCTGGTGAAGAGCATTCTCTCTCAGCATTATGTCCACCTGGAGAGGTAAATACACACACTAACACACACATTTGCACATGCGCACACACACACACTCTTTGAACTTTCATCCATGTCTCTTCTTACCCTCTAAGGTCTAGCTGGAAGGGTCTGCCAGAGCTGACCAATGAGAATGGCCAGTACTGTCCCTTCAGCTGCGAATCACAGGCCTGGTCCATCTCCACGGTGCTGGAAGTCCTCCACGACATATAGCACCTCACTTCCTGTGGGCGGAGACTCGCCCCATGATCTAATGTCCTCCTGTAGTCTGGCACTGTTTTAATTCACCTTCATAGTGTGGTGTTTGTTGTCTTGTTTTGGACCACATGTACACCCTATGCATTAAACCTACTGGGCTCGCAAGTATACACTAATGCCTTGTGAACACCAGCAATTCTAGTGGTTGTGGACAGCATTGGGAAATTTTAGCTCACGGCCTCATTTGACGGCTGACTTAGTGTTGTCAAGGTATGATCCCTATGTTACAGTAGATACATGAGCTAATGTTAAAGCACTTAATGATAAAGTATTAAAGATAAAGTATTGGAAGGGTTTGGAAGACCGACTGTTTTAAACCAGCTAACCTCATAGGCAGTTGAACTTTAACCGTGTGTCGCCTGCACTGCTACCCGGTCCATGGAGATCCTTTTAAAGATGGTATCAAAATGTACTGTACTATGAAATTAGTCAAGTGACAACCCATTGCTGTGTGCTTCCATGCCTTTTTATTAGAGTTTAGATCCCTAAAAATAAACCTCAAATCATCACTGTGACAGAAGAACTTGTAGAGTAGCTGATCTATCCATAACCCACTAAATGTGATGCATCGCTCCTTGTGAATCTGGTGCCACTTTTTATTGGTCAGCATGCTCCCAGTTTATAGTGTGATTGATAAGTGTGTCTCTACGTAGTGTTGTCACATAAACAGTCTGCAACATGAGACATTCTGTGTCTTTGACTTGATGTTTGTGTTGAGGTGAAGAACCATAATAGGGTTAGCCTGTTCACCAGCTTTTTTTCTCTGCATTGTTAGACACAGCACAAAATAAATGTTTTTTATACAGTACCAGTCAAAAGGCTGGACACACCTACTCGATCAGCTCCTTTGTCTCACAACAACCTCTCCCTAAGTATAAGCAAGACAAAGGAGCTGATTGTGGACTATAGGAAAAGGAGGGCCGAACAGGCCCCCATTAACATTGACCTTGCTGAAGTGGAGTGGATCGAGAGTTTCAAGTTCCTTGGTGTCCACATCACCAATGAACTATCATGGTCCAAACACACCAAGACCGTTGTGAAGAGGGCACCACAAAACCTTTTCCCCCTCAGGAGACTGAAAAGATTTGGCATGGGTCCTCAGATCCTCAAAGTTCTACAGCTGCACCATCGAGAGCATCATGCAGTAACAGTGTACAGTCGTTGCCAAAAGTTTTGAGAATCACACAAATATTTTTAAGAGGCCATCACAACTGTTTTCTCACGCAATTGCATAGCTTATAGAAACGTTGTGCAACATGAGCTCTCATGAAGTGTTTGATTGGATTTTACATTGTATTTGAATTGATGTCAGAATGATTCGAGGGGCAATAGAGTGCCAGGCAGTTAGCAAGTTTGGTAGGCTACTAATGACCATCAGCAGCATCAGAGCTTGGAGAAGCCTAATTACTGTGACTAAACGGTCACATGGAATCTGACTGCCGTCATGACTCATGACTGCCGGTGTGGCGGTAATACGGTCAATGTAACAGCCCTAATTCACACCATCAGATCCTAGTCCATGAGAACTGATGTGATGTCACCTTGGTGGGCACTCCTCCCAGTGCAGAACTCATGTGTGGGTTCAGGTCTGGTCACGGTGTCGCAGTAAGTCTCGTCCACCTCAAGAGCCATCATAGTGGACACACCGATACTGATACCTGCAGAGCATAGACTACCATGACCAATATAATACTAAACAATCAGGCTTACACTAAATATCCCACTGAACATGTATCCTTTATGGTTATTTTGTTCATGAGACTAAACTATCTTTAGTGGGAGGTATGATCAATGTGTAGAGAAGAGACAATAAGTGATTTGCCAGTACCGGTATGTGTGTTTGTTAATGTTGGTGTAATGTATGTGAACGTGTTTGAGAGTATGTGTGTGTATGTGTACATTGTATGTGTGGTGTGACTGGTAGCTGCACCTGTGGTACATGTTGAACTGCAGGGTGCATACGCAGATACCTTCCATCTGTACAAGTCAGCAAGGCTGATGTCATGGTCTAGCAATCGCACCTCAAACTCATTGCTGCTGGAACGCACGGGAGAGAGAAGGTAAAATAATGATAAAACCAGAGGATAGGAAAAAGAGATGAGACGCACACAGAGGGAGAAAGGTGATTGAATGTCTGAATTAAACTAAATTGAAGCCAACAAATTAGGTAATTAATAGAAAGGTAGTCGTAATTCAATATGAAGGTGCAAAGAGCCTTCAAACAAAAGCACATCTACAGTTGGAGTCGGACATTTACATACACTTAGGTTGAAGTAATTAAAACTCGTTTTTCAACCACTCCACAATTTTTTTGTTAGCAAACAATAGTTTTGGCAAGTCGGTTAGGACATCTACTTTGTGCATGACAAGTAATTTTTTCAACAATTGTTTACAGACAGATTATTTCACTTATAATTCACTGTATCACAATTCCAGTGGGTAAAAGTTTACATACACTAAGTTGACTGTGCCTTTAAACAGCTTGGAAAATTCCAGAAAATTATGTCATGCCTTTAGAAGCTTCTGATAGGCTAATTGACATCATTTGAGTCAATTGGAGGTGTACCTGTGGATGTATTTCAAGGCCAACCTTCAAACACAGTGCCTATTTGCTTGACATCATGGGAAAATCAAAAGAAATCAGCCAAGACATCAGAAAAAATTTTGTGGACCTCCACAAGTCTGGTACATCCTTGGGAGCAATTTCCAAACGCCTGAAGGTACCATGTTCATCTGTACAAACAATAGTACGCAAGTATAAACACCATGGGACCACGCAGCCGTCATACCGCTCCAGAAAGGAGACGCGTTCTGTCTCCTAGAGATTAACGTACTTTGGTGCGAAAAGTGCAAATCAATCCCAGAACAACAGCAAAGGACCTTGTGAAGATGCTGGAGGAAACAGGTACAAAGGTATCTATGTCCACAGTAAGACAAGTCCTATATCGACATAACCTGAAAGGCCGCTCAGCAAGGAAGAAGCCACTACACCAAAACCGGCATAAAAAAGACAGACTACGGTTTGCAACTGCACATGGGGACAAAGATCGTACTTTTTGGAGAAATGTCCTCTGGTCTGATGAAACAAAAATAGGACTGTTTGGCCATAATGACCATCGTTATGTTTGGAGGAAAAAGGGGGATGCTTGCAAGCCGAAGAACACCATCACAACCGTGAAGCACGGGGGTGGCAGCATCATGTTGTGGGGGTGATTTGCTGCAGGAGGGACTGGTGCACTTCACAAAATAGATGGCATCATGAAAATTATGTGGATATATTGAAGCAACATCTCAAGTCATCAGTCAGGAAGTTAAAGCTTGGTGGCAAATGGGTCTTCCAAATGGACAATGACCCCAAGCATACTTCCAAAGTTGTGGCAAAATGTTTTAAGGACAACAAAGTCAAGGTATTGAAGTGGCCATCACAAAGCCCTGACCTTAATCCTATAGAAAAAGTGTGTGCGAGCAAGGAGGCCTACCAACCTGACTCAGTTTCACCAGCTCTGTCAGGAGGAATAGGTCAAAATTCACCCAACTTATTGTAGGAGGCTACCCGAAACGTTTGACCCAAGTTAAACAATTTAAAGGCAATGCTACCAAATACTAATTCAGTGTATGTAAACGTCTGACCCACTGGGAATGTGATGAAATAAATAAAAGCTGAAAGAAATAAAAGCTGAAATAAATCATTTTCTCTACTATTATTGTGACATTTCACATTCTTAAAATAAAGTGGTGATCCTACCTGACCTAAGACAGGGAATTTTTACTAGGATTAAATGTCGGGAATTGTGAAAAACTGAGTTTTATTGTATTTGGCTAAGGTGTATGTAAACTTCCGACTTCAACATTATTTGGGCAGACTCTCCTCTCACCCACTCCCTAAAGCTTTGCCCCACCGCTCCACCTAGGCAGCTCACCTCTCTGTGTTAGGGACCTGTACTGGTGCCACCAGCTGGAGGTTGACGAGGTAAAAGCTATCTGTCCCATTGGGCTCTGGTTCGAAGAGGAGTCCATAGGGGGCGTTGTCATCGGCCATGCCCCCGTGGAGGATGAGGCTGCCTGGGTAGATCTCCAGCCGGATCAGGTTATGGCCAGGGAGCTGCTGGAGTTGAGCTCCAGGAAAGGGCAGAGGTTGGAGCCATCCTTGCAGGCTCATCTGGGGCCTCCAGGCTTGTCTGGGGCCTCCTGGAACATGCTTCGTCGGAGGGGCTTTGATGGTTGATGGGTGCTCTTTGAACCGGGAGAGTCACTGTCGATCAAGTTTGAATCTGTCCCTGGTTAAATACATAGACAAATTATTTTAAATCTAATACATAAAGTCACATAATTCTACAGAACACTAACATCACAAAAGGGCATCAAAACTTTTTCCTAATATCCCGTAAGAATATAAATACATGACACACAAATACTTATAAGATATCAAGAAATTTGCCAAATAAAAGAGACAGACTACCGGACAATGTCCTTGTTCAATACAGATACCAAAATGTATGTACATTTTAAAGTAAAACTCTGTTAAATAGTCAAGATGCAAAGTTCATATCCAGACTCACTGTAGTTAGCAGGTGCAGAATATCCCTGGTCTCCAAGCTTATTCTCCAGGTTGTTGTGGTAGATCTCCCTGACAGCTCTGAACACCAGCATGGCTGGTTGGTGGCTGAGGAAGAGAGGAAGACCTTCATGGTCATGATCCAGACCATTGTCTACATCTCGGGGCTCGTCCGAGACCAGAAGGCCACTATGGTTTCCCAGCTTTCCATAATCATACATAGCCTCGTTATCGGTGAAGGAGAGATCTGTGGTGATGTCGTTGCCTATCGTCTCTGGGGCCACTGGGGTCCACGGTTCCGGGACCACTGGATCCTGAGGTGGGGAGATCATGGACAGTGCTCGTATCTGAACTTCATCTGGAGCTGAGGCTAGGGGTGGATGTGCTGGCTTCGGGAGTGCGGGGTATGGTGTACTCGTATGTGATATGGGGCAGTTTTCCATTCAGGTTGTAGTACTTGTAGAAAATAGTATGATGAATTGTAATCACATATACAACAAAGCCAACATGTCAAAGGTTTATTTGAGTAATCACTGTAAAGCATGCCCTAGTTACTTACAGTACATACTGTACCTAAATACCTACCATGACATTTAGCCCCTGGTCCCTGGGGATTGTCAATAATTGTGTTCCCATTGAAAAAGAAGTGTCCTGATTCATCGGCTAGGGCTGGGGCAAAGCAAATATATGTTCTTTTTAATTTTGTTTTTTATTTATTCCACAAACCCTGACAGTGTTGATTGGATAAGGCCTTTTTAATCGCGCAGAAATCAACAACTGCTCATATTTTTTATTCTAGCAACTATAACTTAACCTTTTACTGCAGTGAGCTAAATCAGGGTCATACAGTGTTTCTTTGTCTTAAACAAATCTACTTTGAAACAAAAGTATACACCCACCTCACACACATGGATAGGGGCTTAAAAAAGACACCTTTACCATGTCAGATATAGAGTTGAAATATAATACATTTAGAGTTTGCATCCCAAAATTACACTTTATATAAATTACAGAAGACTGGAATATAGCTAAACCGTTTGACATAGAAACACTGCGTGTTTGGCGTGTTTAAAAAAATAATGTTTAGTAATTATGAAAATATGAAAAATATTAACATTCCACCCATGAGGCCACTAGAGTGAGATTTGGTCATTTGACTGCAGGAATGGGCTACTACCAAACTTTAAAGTTGAATAATATCCTCCAAGCATGTTCTGCTTGTTAAGTTTAAAAAATTCTAATTACTGTATCCCAATAAACCTCCATACATCATGATCTGGATCTTACCCAGAAAATGTTCTGTTTTCCGTCTCTCAATGATCTGGATGTCGGTAGCACATAACCTGATCCAAAGGAAAAACAAAAACACCCACTTTAGTTGAGCCTCTATTTCCAGGCACATTGCGACATTGAGGTTAAAGCTCTTTGATTTTAAAGATGTTGAAACGTTACTTAAAAACAGAGGATATGCTGTATAAATATTGTACTACTTAAGCTATACCTAACTGTGTGCTCCCTTTCCAGTAAGATCCAGACACTCTATAGCAGGAGCTGCCATTCCTGTCACACACGCTGCACTTATCTACCGTTTCACTGGAGTAAAGCTTGCTGTCACACCCCACCATCTGTAGTATAGGGCATTGAGGGGCAAGAGGAGAACAGAGACCTCATTGCTAGGGATAATTTTCCTATTTTTCCTGTAACCTGACCAGAAAAAACTATCTATATTGTTTGGCAGATGCTTTGAACTAAACAAGATTTGAGTAGATAATCAGGAAAACCTAGCAATAACTTATTAGAGACCTAGGTCCAAAGAGCATTGATTGACATTGTTGGGCAGATGCTTTGAACCAAAAGCTGCCTCTCCCCTGTGGTGGTTGTGCACTGAAGGTCAGGTTTGTTGGAGATACTGATGTAGTCATCTGGGACAGGAAGTGACATCAGAGAACATCGTAAAGAAATGTTAGTTAGTCCTGTTTTGATGCCAGCTACAAAAGCCAGTCCTTGAGGTTATTGTCTAGAATGGAGATTTGATTGTACAGGGATTAAGAACTTGACCCAAATATGATTAGATATGAGAATGTATTAATTTGTCATATCTAAATGTAATTTTCCTAGAAACATAGACACAATAATCTGAGTTTGAAGATGGTATAAACCTTGGACTGGGACCTTAAAGCATGATGTAAGACATTCTATGGAATGGTACTATATTCCTGAGGCAAAAGACAGTCGGACAATAAAATGAAAGACAAAGACACAGAAGAAAGAATAATCATGAGAAAAAGGAACATCAAATGAATATGACTAGGCAAACACTTGAGAAATAAAGGGAGAGGGAGAAATAGAGGATTAGCTGACAACGTCAGGAAAACAATGTGCACTCTTCAATGGGGAAGAAGGCAGTGTGTTGTTGTGATTCTGGATGGCCAGATAGCTAGTAACAATGACAAGAAGCTGACGTGTGGGGAATCTTGGGTGGCTCATTTCAGCTAGTCTTGTCTTGTTTTTGATACCATGTCTTGTTTTGAGGTGTTTTGACTGAAGTCACATCTATGCTAATATATCTCAAATTTACTAGCTAGCTAACCAACAACTGCAAATATGTATTTGAGAGAACCAATTCTCATTGTGCAAATATCTTTATGTTTTCAATAAATATTAGAGAGGAAATATAGTGTACATACTGTCAACAATCTAAGCCTAACCCATCTGTTTTGCCCCAAAGTTGCACAAGTGTTGGTTTTGTTGCTAAAGAAATCTCCTGAAGTGTACACTCGTTCACTACTTCCCACAAATATAAAAGCATTGGATTGGTGGAGGCATAGGCTAGTGGGAGTTTCCAATATATTTCTTATACCAGTAATTTCCTTTCAAATCAGTGAAATCAGTGGAAAGAAGTGAACAAGTGCACCCTTTGGGAGAAAGGAGAGATAATTGGGACATAGTCAGAGACAAAATAAGCATGATAGATGAGGATAAAGACAAGAGCGAGAATGAAAGCCATGACTAATTCATTGCTTGCCTGGATAGAAAGGCACCCACTCATAGTGTCTCCTACCAAGGGCGTTGGCATTAAACTGGGAGCACTGCTGCTGCTTGAAGCTGACAGCACTGACAGCACTGACTGTCAGCACTGACTCTGTTGATACACATGACCAAAAGTATGTGGCCACCTGCTCATCGAACATCTCATTACAAAATCATGGGCATTAATATGGAGTTGGTCCCCCCTTCGCTGCTATAACAGCCTCCACTCTTGTGGGAAGGCTTTACACTAGATATTGGAACATTGCTGCGGGGACTTCCATTCAGCCACAAGCGCATCAGCGAGGTCAGGCACGGATGTTGGGCCGCTTATGCCTGGCTCGCAATTGGTGTTCCAATTCATCCCAAAGGTGTTCGATGGGGTTGAGGTCAGGGCTCTGTGCAGGCCAGTCAAGTTCTTCCACACCAATTTCGACAAATCATTTCTGTATGGACCTTGCTTTGTGCACAGGGGCATTGTCATGCTGAAACAGGAAAAGGTCTTCCTCAAACTGTTGTCACAAAGTTGGAAGCACAGAATTGTCTTGAATGTCATTGTATGCTGTAGCCTTAACATTTCCCTTCACTGGAACTAAGGGGCCTAGCCCGAACTTTGAAAAACAGCCCCAGACCATTATTCCTCCTCCACCAAACTTTACAGCTGGCACTATGCATTGGAGAACGTAGCATTCTCCTGACATCCGCCAAACCCAGATTCGTCCGTCGGACTGCCAGATGGTGGAGTGTGATTCATCACTCCAGAAAACGCATTTCCACTGCGTTCCACTGAGTCCAATGGCAGCGAGCTTTACATCACTCCAGCCGACGCTTGGCATTGCTTAGGCTTGTGTGCGGCTGCTCGGCCATGGAAACCCATTTCATGAAGCTGCCGACGAACAGTTATTGTGCTGACATTGCTTCCAGAGGCAGTTTGGAACTCGGTAGTGAGTGTTGCAACCGAGAACAGACGATTTTTACACATTACGTGCTTCAGCACTTGGTGGTCCCGTTCTGTGAGCTTGTGTGGCCTTCCACTTCGAGGCTGAGCTGTTGTTGCTCCTAGATGTTTCCACTTGACAATAACAGCACTTACAGTTAACCTGGGGCTGCTCTAACAGGGCAGAAATTTAACAAACTGACTTGTGGAAAGGTGGCATCCTATGATGGTGCCACGTTGAAAGTCACTGAGCTCTTCAGTAAGACCATTCTAATGCCACTGTGGAGATTTCATGGCTGTGTGCTCGATTTTATACACGGCTGAAATAGCCAAATCTTCTAATTTGAAGGGGAGGCCACAAACTTTTGTATATATAGTGTACTTCTGAAATGAGAGGAAAATTTTCATTTCATGGTGTTAGTCTAAATGCATACCTGAAATGAACACAGCTGATACTGAGATCACACACAGAAGGAGCTGTTGATGGTTTGTGTGTCGGTGAATCTGGAGAGAAAGGGTTAAACATATGAGCTTATCTTGCATGAGCAGACGAAATGTGATTACATGAAATGTGACATTACAATATACCTCAGTTTAAACACTGTTATTGGTCTCACTGTACACTCCTTAACATTTGTAAGGTTGAAATGAACTCAAAAGTTCTCTCACAGTTCACGATAAGTTCAGGTTATATGTTCACCTCTAGTTGCTCCACTGTGATGGAGTCAGACCTTTATGTTTAGCCTGCCTTCCACAGGACTAACACGAGATAGAGTCCGACAGCTTGATGTGTCTAAGTCCCAGTTCCCACCTAGACTCCAGATGCTGAACTTTCCCAGGCTTTTTCCCAGCTTTTCCCAACACCTCTTCCACTCCTCCCCTGCAGATGTGTCTCTCCTCTCTCTCTCTCTCTCTCTCTCTCTCTCTCTCTCTCTCTCTCTCTCTCTCTTTCTTTCTTTCTTTCTTTCTTTCTTACCTTTTCCCCCCAACCCCACAGGGGGAGTGCCAATAGTCGTCAGCTGGTGCTTATCTGTGGGGGGAATCTCCCCCTAAATGGCCCACCGCCTGACTAAAAGCCTTTTATAAATATGGCTGTCACTCTGGCCAGACTGCCCACAGTTGTGTGAAGTTGTCTGGATGTCCTTTGGGTGGTGGACCATTCTTGATACACACGGGAAACTGTTGAATGTGGAAAAACCCAGCAGCGTTGCAGTTCTTGACACAAACCGGTGTGCCTGCCACCTACCATAACTCGTTCAAAGGCACTTCAATCTTTTGTCTTGCCCATTCACCTGTTGAATGGCATACAGTACATACACAATCCATGTCTCAATTGTCTTAAGGTTTAAAAATCCTACTTTAACCTGTCTCATCCCCTTCATCTACACCGACTGAGGTGGATTTAACAAGTGATCATAGCTTTCACTTGGATTCACCTGGTCAGTCGATGTCACGGAAAGTTAACCGTGTTTTGTACACTCAGTGTATGTCACACACACGCAGGGGCCGTCAGGCAGGGTTGAACACAAACACTTCACACCAGAGGTCATTGAGCCCCCAATTACCAGCCGCTTAAATTAACTCTGGAGTCGAACTCGCTGATGAGGACTGACACCCCCCAGTATGAGGAGTGGGTTCAGTTCAGGGTCAAACTGTCAAACTGTGTGTGCGTGCGTGTGTGCGTGCGTGTGTGTGCGCGTGTGCTAACAGCACTGCAGCCTGTCAGGCCTCATCAGCCCTCGACTGGGAGACATTTCCGTAACACTTACAAATGTGTTGTAACAACTACATCAGGCTGTCATAAGTGTAATGGTAACAGGTGGTGACAGCAAGAAACTGGAAACATTTTATAAGTCTTGATTGGTTGAGTGTGTGATGGTTCAACCTCTATTTCCAGGCTTCCTGAATAGGACTTGGGAGTGTGGTAGGATTGAACTGGAGTTCATTATAGTAGCTGTCATCATAGCTAGCATTGTAACAATCGTCGTTGGTGGAATTAGACCAAGATGCAGTGTGGGGTAGGTTAATCATATTCTTTAATGATAACCACAAAAGAACAAGAAAGAGAGAACCAATGAAACGTACAGCCTAGTAGGGCTCAACAGCAACAATACAAGGACAAGATCCCACAACATAGTTGGGAAAAAAGGCTACCTAAGTATGATTCCCAATCAGAGACGATAGACAGCTGCCTCTGATTGGGAACCACACTCGGCCAAACACAAGGAAATACAACACATAGAATGCCCACCCAAATCACATCCTGACCAAACCAAATAGAGACATAAAAAGGCTCTCTAAGGTCAGGGAGTGACAGTACCCCCCCAAAGGTGTGGACTCTGGCTGCAAAACCTGAACCTATAGGGGAGGCTCCGGGTGGGCATTTATCCGCGGTGGCGGCTCTGGTGCGGGACGTAGACCCCGCTCCACCTCTGGCTCACACCACTTTGGTGGCGCCTCTGGTGCGGCGACCCTCTCTACAGGCCCCGGACTGGGGACCCTCGCTGTAGGCCCGGACTGGGGACCCTCGCTGCAGGCCCCGGACTGGGGACCCTCGCTGCAGGCCCCGGACTGGGGTCCCTCGCTGCAGGCCCCGAACTGGGGACCTACGCTGGAGGCTTAGTGCCATGGATCCTCACTGCAGGCTCCAGGCCATGGATCATCACTGGAGGCTTCGTGCCATGGATCATCACTGGAGGCTTCGTGCCATGGATCATCACTGGAGGCTTCGTGCCATGGATCATCACTGGAGGCTTCGTGCCATGGATCAGCACTGGAGGCTTCGTGCCATGGATCATCACTACAGGTTCTGGGCCATGGATCATCACTGGAGGTCTGGAGCGCAGAGCTGGTACAACCCGTTCTGGCTGAATGCTCACCCTAGCCCGGCAACTGCGGGGCGTTGGCACAGGACTCACTGGGCTGTGAATGCGCACCGGAGACACAGTGCACAGAGCCTGCGCAGGATATCCTGGACCGAAGAGACGCACCGGAGGCCAGGAGCGCTAACCTGGCACAAACCGTCCTGGCTGAATGCCCACTCTATCTAGTCAAATGCGAGGAGCTGGCACAGAGCGCACCGGGCTGTGAATGCGCACCGGAGACACACTGCGCAGAGCCGCATAACATGGTGCCTCACACTCTCCCCATGGTAAGCACAAGGAGTTGGCTCAGGTCTAGAACCTGACTCTGCCAATCTCCCCGTGTGCCTTCCAATTTTTTGGGCGGTGGCTGCCTCTCGTGCATGCTACGTCGTGCCAACTCCTCGTATCTTCGCCGTTCCGCTTTTGCTGCTTCCATTTCCTCCTTAGGACGGCGATATTCTCCAGCCTGCGCCCATGGTCCCTCGCCTTCCAGTATCTCCTCCCATGTCCACTCCTCCAGAAAACGCTGCTTGGTCTTTTTGTGGTGGGATCTTCTGTAAAGATCGTCGTTGGTGGAATTAGACCAAGATGCAGTGTGGGGTAGGTTAATCATATTCTTTAATGATAACCACAAAAAACAAGAAAGAGAGAACCGTACAGCCTAGTAGGGCTCAACAGCAACAATACAAGGACAAGATCCCACAACATAGATGGGAAAAAAAGCTACCTAAGTATGATTCCCAATCAGAGACAAGATAGACAGCTGCCTCTGATTGGGAACCACACTCGGCCAAACACAAAGAAATACAACACATAGAATGCCTACCCAAATCACACCCTGACCGAACCAAATAGAGACATAAAAAGGCTCTCTAAGGTCAGGGCGTGACAAGCATGTTGTGGGAAATATTGTCACTCTTACAGAAACCTCATACAGTGTGTTCTAACAGTAATACAACATCTGAATATTGAGTCTAATTGTCCTATTTCACAAACTGCATTAATGACTTGGCAATCTAACTTTTGACACATTTTTGTAACCAATTTGAGTAGCCATAATGATTAACAGCCTGACTCCTTGGAGAGAGGTGATGGTTAGTTAAGGTCCTGAGTTTATCTTGTATGTACTGACCAGGAAAAACTCCTGGCCAATGATGGTGTAGAAATAATATATGGCCTGCACGTATGATTTCTCCACTGCATATCTTTTCATTAGGCAACATTTCAATACAAGAGTGTATCTTCATCAGGTCAGTGATGGTGTATTTTTACCTCTGCTGCAGACAGTGTCGTTCCTGAGACCACACCAATCCACCACAGGTCCTGGAGCAGGTGGACCAGCTGCTCCACTCCCCCCACCACTGGGCCACCTTGTCGGGCTGCTGCACTCCTGGTGCTTCTGGCTGTGCCGGCTGTGCCGATCGACCTCCTCCCTCCCATCACTACTGTCCTGGCAGAGCTAGAGTATTTTACATGTGTATTAACACTGTATGTACAGTATGCATACATGTGTCTTTTTCTTATTCTCTCTCTGCCATGAGGATGGCTTAAGGGAGAGTTGTGTTGGGAAAAGCCATGTAGCACTAACAGTAGGGTTGCTGTGCAGACTGCAACTGGCAGCAGCAGCTGGCTGGACTGTTCCATTAAACCTGAGCGGGTACAGAAAACTAAAAGACTGAAAATCACTTTAGGTGGCATTTGCACAAGATTTCCACTGTAAGTATTATGTCTGTGTGTGTGTGTAAGAGGCAGCAGCAAGCAACCCAGTGACATGATTGACTTTGCTATGTTGCCTCTATTCCTGAAGTGTTTCCTCCCTACATGAACAAGCACACAGTGGGGAGTGTTTCCCTAAACCCTTCAGTGAACACATTATCACCACTAATGGTGCTGGGGCTCACTTTCCACCCGACTAACCTGTTAACACGTGTGTAACACTGACTGAACCAGTGTCCAAAAATGACTGCTGCTACCTCCTGGGGTGTGCCTTAAAACCTATAGACATTCAGGGTTACGCCAATTAATGAACAATGGTCAATATATGGAAGTGTCATACGTACTGGCACTGTTTTCTTGTGTGGCTACAGCACATTGAATCCATTTGGGCTAAATATGTCAATGTAAGTTGGTAGCTATCCCCCTACTAATTGTTGTTTAATTTTGTGTTTCTTTTCTGGTACTGGCAAGGAGAGATGGCAAGTCCCATATGGGCTACCACTACACCATTTCATCCTGTTGATTCCTGTTCTCCTCTGTTTAGGCTACTCCCAGGGAGGACTTGCCCTACAGGCAATGATGAGTTATTATATAATATTAGGCTTGCATATCTTCATTTTGTTTTCATTTTCTTTCTTTTTTCCTCATTACCGTTACTCATCAAGTTTAATAACTTCGCTGTAAAGGTCTGGATTGGTTACTTATTTTGTTTTACTTTCTTAGTATAATTTTGTTATTATATTTATTTTTTAATACTTTAAATATTCACCCATTTTGGATGTTCTATTGTTTTTGTGCATCTCTGAGCGATGTTCCATCGATTCCCTGTAACGGATGTCGTCTGGAGATAGAGAGGAGGACCAAAGCGCAGCGTGGTAAGTGTTCATGATGATTTTAATTAAAGAAAGCACTGAATCATAAACAATAAACGATGACGTGAATATACAAAACCGAAACAGTACCCTGTGGCCCAAACACTCACACGGAAACAAACACCCACAAACCAAAAGTGAAACCCAGGCTACCTAAGTATGATTCTCATACTTAGGTAGCCAACTCACGCCCTGACTATACTAAAACAAAGACAAAAACAAAGGAACTAAGGTCAGAGAGTGACATTCCCAGGGTTTTTACATGTTTTCATGTGTATCTGAGCTATTACATTCAATTATTCCGGTATGATGTAGCATTGTGATAAAGCCACGCTCACTACTCTGGAGGTTAATAGGAATGCGACTTTTAGATCGCGAAAATGTCTATCTACATGTCAGATTTCAGGGTTTATAGGGAGGGTCTTCTGGCTGGGGATCAACCAATGGGTGGGTTTCCCTGTGCATCCCACTTATTATTTTACATCCACGGGCTTGTATCAACACTAAAGATAACAATCACATTTTGGGAAAAAACAACGGCAACACTAGCTATTCTCTTTGGAACTTGAAAGGCCTTAATAGTCCTATCAAACATTTCAGTCTTGATATTCTAGAAGGAAACCATAATGATATAGCAATGCTCCAAGAAACACACCTGTTCCAGAAGGACGCACCTAGAATAAAGAACCATTTATACAAGCTGGCTGCTCTTTCACCAGGCACCAAACAAAAAGGGTGGAATCATAATGATACATAAAAAAACTAAAAATCCCCATCCTTGATAAAGGCGAAGACCAAGAAAGCAGAATCACTTTCCTTAAACGTATACATCATGGAAAGAAAATTGTCTTTATTAATGCCACTCTGGACATGCAGCACAAATCAAATCTAAGACCAACTACAATCCACAGGCAACCAAGCCTCTCCAACATATACTCTCTGATTACCACCTCATTGATGCCTGGTGAGCTCAAAACCCTAAAGCAAAAGAATGCACTTTCTATTCAACCAGGCACAAAACATTCTACCGAATCGATTTCGTATTATTATCTACCCCTCT
Source organism: Oncorhynchus clarkii lewisi (assembly GCF_045791955.1). Taxonomy (NCBI): domain Eukaryota; kingdom Metazoa; phylum Chordata; class Actinopteri; order Salmoniformes; family Salmonidae; genus Oncorhynchus; species Oncorhynchus clarkii. Next base: position 14,686,437 of record NC_092166.1, on the reverse strand, counting down.
AGTTTCTTTAATCTTTAAATAGAAATTCGACATATGAGCCTATTTGATCATCATGCTTACTACTACTAGATACAAGTGTCAGAATCTCCTGAAAGAGCCACAAGATGACGCTTTAATGTTTCCTTACTACAAAATCCTACTTTCTGTGAACAATTTGAAACTGAATTGAATGTCTTCATAATGATTAACAAAAACTCAGGCGATGACCCTCTGATTTTATGGGATGTCATCGAAGGTTTTATTAAAAACAATTCAACTGCATTTGCATCTGGGCTGAATAAATCACAATTAAAGAATATATCAGAATTGGAACGACATTAGAGCGTTCTGAACAACAACAAAACCATTTCAGACCAGGTAGCAACTTCTCTCTCCATGGCAATCGACCCAGTCGTCTACTGGCTAACAAGCTATTGAATCTGAATCAGTTGAATCACTATCAGATTAATTACCGAAATTAATCAACCAATATTTCTCCCATTTCTATGAAGAATTGTATACCTCTAATTGTAAATCCACACCAAGGCCGATTGAGTCCTTTTAAAAAGATAGAAGAACTCAACTTCCTTCAACTGAAGAAGTCGCCTTGCTGGGAGCCCACATCTCTCTCTCAATTAACTCAAACTGACATTGGATCACAGGAATAAGGCAAATCACCTGGTCGGGACAGTATTCCTCATGAGGTTTATTTAAAATTTTGGAACCAATTAAATCCACTGTTAGTTGAAATGATTAACAGCACAAATGTAGGTTTTATTTTTTAAAAATGAAGGACGCCACCCAGTGTACTCACTATAGCCTCTTATCTTTGATAAACATAGATTTTAAACTATTTTATAAAATTCTGTCGTTCCGTCTATAAACTTACCCAAACTGGTACATCTGTACTAAAGCGGGTTTGTTAAAAATCAATTATCCTCAGATAACCTTTGTCGTCTGTTACATATCTTACATGCTTCCTCAGAAACCAAAGCTCCCTGGGAAGTTACATCTCCTTGGCCAGCATCCCGGAGTCGCCTCTTCACTGTTGACATTGAGACTGGTGTTTTGCGGCTACTATTTAATGAAGCTGCCAGTTGAGGACCTGTGAGTCATCTGTTTCTCAAACTAGACACTCTAATGTAGTTGTCCTCTTGCTCAGTTGTGCACCGGGGCCTCCCACTCCTCTTTCTATTCTGGTAGAGACCGTTTGCGCTGTTCTGTGAAGGGAGCAGATCTTCAGTTTCTTGACAATTTCTCACATAGAATAGCCTTCATTTCTCAGAACAAGAATAGACTGATGAGTTTCAGAAGAAAGTGCTTTGTTTCTGGCCATTTTGAGCCTGTAATCGAAACCACAAATGCTGATGCTCCAGATACCCAACTAGTCTAAAGAAGGCCAGTTTTATTGTTTCTTTAATCAGCACAACAGTTTTCAGCTGTGCTAACATAATTGCAAAATGGTTTTCTAATGATCAATTAGCCTTTTGAAATGATAAACTTGAATTAGCTAACACGAAGTGCCATTGGAACACAGGAGTGATGGTTGCTGATAATGGACCTCTGTACGCCTATGTAGATATTACATTAAAATCTGCCGTTTCAAGCTACAATAGTCATTTACAACGTTAACAATGTCTACAATGTATTTCTGATCAATTTGATGTTATTTTAATTAATGGACAAAAAATGTGCTTTTCTTTAAAAAACAAGGACATTTCTAAGAGACCCCAAACTTTTGAACGGTAGTGTAAATGGCAAGGTAAGTGATCCCAGATTAAATTAACAAATGTACAAAGAGGGAAGGATGTAGGAGGACTACCCATACCAAACTTTAAATTTTGTATTTCCAGGCACTAGCATTTCATCCCATTCTAAATTGGTTTAGACCTGATTATTCTGCCCCCTGGCTGAGTATAGAGAGAAATATGGTGAATCCTATTGCCCTGGAAAAGATCTTCACGCATATATCCCTTAAACAGCGGAAGCTACGCTTTGGTCCTATTATTGCTCCCACAATCTCTATTATGCACAACATTTAAGAAAACAAATGTAACTGGGAATCAAAATAGCAAGCCCATACTCCAATATTTCACAATCATTCCTTGTGATCTGGAGGGCAGCCTTTTGCATCCCCCCAATTGTCCAAATGTGGAATCCATACCCTTGCCGATATAATGGACAGTAATGGTTTGAGAACACATACACATTACCAGGAAACTCCTTTTTTCTAATATTTCCAATGTAGGTCAGCTTGGGAAACCCAACTAACAAACCATCCTATGATGGGATTCATAAATAAATTATCTAGGCTCCTGATAGAACTGTTCTCTATAATACATATAAACAACTTTTGGAAAGTTCATATTCTGAGCTTGCCAATAAAACTTTAACTGGAACAGAAAATTAAAACATCTGGCCTTGGGCATCCCATAACCCAAACCATCAACGTTTACATTTTAAGATGGTTCACAGATAGTATTTAACATGAAGGAAATGTTTTACGATTAAATTGGCCCCAACTCCTAACTGTTCACTGTGTCTCCTAAATCAGGTAGGTACATTCCTTCATATGATGTGGGAGTGCATAGCAGCTAAATGCTTCTGGGACAAAGTTACAAAATCAATTTTGAAGTGCATGAATGTAAATATTCAATGCTTTGCATCTACTATGTTACTTAACAATGATAGCTCCTTGAATCTCTCTGTAAATCAGAGATGATTACTGCTGGCACTACTGCAAAAAAAGAGGTTGGCTCTTAGATGGCAATCACCTCACTCTCTCCCAATTCGCCAGTGTATGAAGTTACTATTAGAAGTAATACCCTGATGAAGACAGCTTGGCTGTCGAAACGTTGGTAATAAAATTTTGCATCTGAGCTCCTAGAGTGTGCGGCTCTCTTTTATTTTCAACTATTAGAAGTTATAACATTAGAATTATCGGGAAACGATTGATGCCTGGTCAAATACACCTGACTCTGTAAAGAATAATCTCAGCTGAAGCCCAACACATACAAATAAACAATCTATAAAGCCTAAGCATACAAACAATATACAGTACCAGTCAAAAGTTTGGACACATCTACTCATTCAAGGGTTTTTCTTTATTTTTTACTATTTTCTACATTGTAGAATAATAGTGAAGACATCAAAACTATGAAATAACATATATGGAATCATGTAGTAACCAAAAAAGTGTTAAACAAATCAAAATATATTTTATATTTGAGATTCTTCAAAGTAGCCACCCTTGGCCTTGATGACAGCTTTGCACACTCTTGGCATTTTATCAACCAACTTAATGAGTAGTCACCTGGAATGCATTTCAATGAAAGGGTTTGCCTTGTTGAAAGTTAATTTGTGGAATTTCTTTTCTTCTTAATGCCTTTGAGCCAATCAGTTGTGTTGTGACAAGGTCAGGGTGATATACAGAAGATAGCCCTATTTGGTAAATAACTAAGTCCATATTATGGCATGAACAGCTCAAATAATCAAAGAGAAACGACAGTCCATCATTACTTTAAGATATGAAGGACATTCAATGCGGAAAATGTCAAGAACTTTGAAAGTTTCTTCAAGTACAGTTGCAAAAACCATCAAGCACTATTATGAAACTAGCTCTCATGAGGACCGCCACAGGGAAGGAAGACCCAGAGTTACCTCTGCCTGCTGCAGAGGATAAGTTCATTAGAGTTACCAGCCTCAGAAATTGCAGCCCTAATAAATGCTTCCCAGTCACATTTCAGCATCAACTGTTCAGAGGAGACAGCGTGAATCAGCCTTTTATGGTCGAATTGCTGCACTGAAACCACTAGTGAAGGACACCAATAAGAAGAAGAGACTTGTTTGGGCCAAGAAACACAGGCAATGGACATTCGACTGGTGGAAATCTGTCCTTTAGCTTGATGAGTCCAAATTTGAGATTTTTGGTTCCAACCACCATGTTTTTGTGAGATGCAGAGTAGGTGAACGGATGCTCTCTGCATGTGTAGTTCCCACCTTGAAGTATGGAAGAGGAGGGGGGGGGTGCTTTGTTTGTATTCTGCACCGGACAGAACTGTTTCGGTTTCGTTTGTTCACTTTGTTGTTTTTGTTCAGTGTTCAATTTCTTTATAAAAAATATGGTCACTTACCACGCTGCGCATTGGTCCTCACCTTCTTCCACCAACAACGGCCATTATAATGGGACCACGCAGCCGTCATACCGCTCAGGAAAGAGACACATTCTGTCTCCTAGAGATAAACGTACTTTGGTGCGAAAAGTGCAAATCAATCACAGAACAACAGCAAAGGACCTTGTGAAGATGCTGGAGGAAACAGGTACAAAAATATCTATATCCACAGTAAAACGAGTCCTATATCGACACAACCTGAAAGGCCGCTCAGCAAGGAAGAAGCCACTACTCCAAAACCGCCATAACAAAGTCAGACTACAGTTTGCAACTGTACATAGGGACAAAGATCGTACTTCTTGGAGAAATGTCCTCTGGTCTGATGAAACAAAAATAGAACTGTTTGGCCATAATGACCATCATTATGTTTGGAGGAAAAAGGGGGAGGCTTGCAAGCCGAAGAACACCATCCCAACCGTGAAGCACAGGGGTGGCAGCATCATGTTGTGGGGGTGATTTGCTGCAGGAGGGACTGGTGCTGGAACTTAAAAAATAGATGGCATCATGAGTGAGGGAAATTATGTGGATATTTTGAAACAACATCTCAAGACATCAGTCAGGAAGTTAAAGCTTGGTCGCAAATGGGTCTTCCAAATGGGCAAGGACCCCAAGCATACTTCCAAAGTTGTGGCAAAATGGCTTAAGGACAACAAAGTCAGGGTATTGGAGTGGCCATCACAAAGCCCTGACCTCAATCCTATAGAAAATGTGTGGGCAGAACTGAAAAAGCGTGTGCCAGCAAGGAGGCCTACAAACCTGACTCAGTTACACCAGCTCTGTCAGGAGGAATGGGCCAAAATTCACCCAACTTATTGTGGGAAGCTTGTGGAAGGCTACCTGAAACATTTGACCCAAGTTAAACAATTTAAAGGCAATGCTACCAAATACTAATTGAATGTACGTAAACTTCTGACCCACTGGGAATGTGATGAAAGAAATAAAAGCTGAAATAAATATTTGTCTCTACTATTCAATCTGACATTTCACATTCTTAAAATAAAGTGGTGATCCTAACTGACCTAAAACAGGGAATTTTTACGCGGATTAAATGTCAGGAATTGTGTTTCAAATGTATTTGGCTAAGGTGTATGTAAACCTCCAACTTCAACTGTATATGATAGCCATATAGATTTTAAGACAAACTAATTTTACATCACCACATCTTTGAACACAAGAAGAGGTATGAAATAAATTATTTTGTTGAAATCACAAACATGGGTAGAACCCCAAAAGTCTGACAATTCTGTAACTCAACTAGGGTACTAGAGTGATGCATGTCCAAACAAGAACGTGCAGGCCCCACTTTTCAGGTTTTAATGCACAAGGCTATCAAACCCGGAACCTCCCGGAAGTTCCAAATCACTACCTTTTTGGAGGTGGTGGCGACCAGCAGTGGGGACGATTGTTGCCCAGCCATATCAAGGACGATTGATACCTACCAATGGTCTAGTTACTTCCCACTCTGAACACACTGGTTAAATCAATGTCGTTTCCACATCATTTCAATTCAATTACTTTGAACCAATGTGGAATAGATGTTGAATTGACGTCTGTGCCCAGTGGGTTTAGACAGAAGCAAAAGTAGGGAGGTTGGTTGGTCGGAGAGGATGAGTGGGCGTAAAAGGCAACTGTCTAACAATCCAAAGGTTGTGCGTTCGGGTAGCATTTTAGCAAACCCTTCCCGTAAAACCTATTCTAAACTTAACCCAATTCACCTAACCTGCTATATAAATTCACCTAACCAATTTCGTTTTAGTTCTCGGATCCTCTCACGTAAATTATCATAACCTTCTTCGTTAGTTCACCTAACCACCAACGTAAATTCTCCCCATAATTAGGGGTTCAAGTAGCGAAGCTGTGTAAAACCCTTTTGTATTTGTTGCAATTCATTATTATTCTCCTGCCGATGATTTGGTGAAAAAAATATAAATTCCCGTGAGATGGTAAGGCTTAGGAGGGTGCAACCTTGCATGTTGGTAAAGCACCAAGGGCCACACCCTCTCATGCAATGCCATGCCAATGGCCACGTGGTGGTGCTATAACACGCGATTGAAAATGCAAACTTTGAAAGGTCAGGCCCCTTACCCCGTGTGACCTAGTCATTAAATTCAGTACATATGACCCTCTCCTCACAAGGAACAAAGTCGCCTCAAGGATCCATAAGGTCCACCATGATGGATTTTCTGCTATTTAGAATTTTGTGAAAAACACATAAAACGCTATTTCTCTAGCACCAAATAATCGGTTTGCACGAAACTTGATACATGGCATCAATGGATCAAGGTCTTTCAAAGTATGTTTTTACAGACTAGTATGTCCGATACTGGCCAATAAAGACTCAAGTGGACGTGACCTGACACATAAATGCATATAATTCAGAAAGAGACATTTGTATTGTAATACAATTTGATTACCATGTTCCAAACACTGTCAAGACTCAACATATGGAAGCACATTCAGATCGACCACACAGTGGCACTGTTACAGGAACGTATTCATATCCCTTGATCTGTTTGACTCACAGTGGTTACATTTCACACACATGCTCGGGGATGTGATTCTAACTAACCTGTAGAGAACGGTTGAGTTTGGCCGCATGTTGGCGCTGTTGGACAAGAACAAACATTTATGCAGCTCATTGGCTTATAGGGGCTGTGTTGTTTTAGCTAGACTCTTGGAAAATGTTGAGTTTAAAGATGTGCACCCATAGATGCTACTGCCTGTCCCTTTTAAAAGCCTAGCAACAGCACACAATTCACCAAATAAACGAATGTTTCAAATAAACGATGAGTCTAATTGAATTGTTAATGAGTGAACTACAGTGAGTACCAAGAAAAGTTAGGGCAAAAGAAGATAAAGGAGAGCAACATCATTGCCACGGATAAGACAGCACTGTGGTTTGACATGGTCATGGTCAGGTGTTCAGAAGTAGCTCATCCTAGGGCGATGTGTCCTAATGGTGGTGCTGTGGGACCATAGCTTGACCCCCGGCATGGCTGCTTACAGCTATATTTCTTCTTTGTTGTTAGGATGTACCAAGCAACCTGGTCTCAAATAAAGATTATAGTACTATACGTACTCCAAGATGTATTATAAATGACTTCATCTGTAGCGACGTGCTTGGACATTTTTGTGTGCTTGTGTTCTGTTGTTGTGTGGTTATCAGGGCACGAGTTTTGCGGAGTACAGCATACCAGCCCCCCTGCTGTTTGCTAGGGCAGGGGGCTGGGCACCACAGGTTGTGTTATATTGCCATGCTTGACTATTCTCTCTCTATCTTACGTCCTGGATCAGTGAGATAGCTATCAGAGTTAGTGATTTATGTATAACGATTTACTGGCGTAGGCTACGGACATACGTGTTCGAGTTGCATAAAAAACTGTTTGATTCGAGAAAGCGATCCACTGTCTTGGATATTATTTTACTAATGATCTATCAAGGTCATTACAATATGACAATATACGTCCTCTAATTCGTATGATATTGCACGACCGCTATTCCATTCATAATGTAACCTAACGCTATGTAGCATATGATACTAAAGGGAGAGTCACAGATTTACATACAGAATAATACGAATTCCCTGAGACCATGTTGCCAGTTGGACATTGGTCAGTTTCACTTCAAAGTCACTGGAGTTGAGCAGGTCTGGTGCTGGTCAGGTGGAGGCCATGTAGATGATTCAAGAGGCTTGAGTATGTCAATAATAGAAATTAACCCTTGGAATTGGAAAACCATATGTCACTAAACAGCTGTTTTGACGCATCTAGAAGGCTTGAAGTATGTCTGTAAAAAAAAGTTGGGGAAAAGGTTAAAATAACTTTTTTTTCCAGAAGCTGTTTTATAACGGTTCCCCTGATGTTGGTTAGATGTAGACTAGCCTAGACTGTTTTGTTAACGCATTAGAGCATCGTCCCATGTCAGACGTCTACAGACTGCCTTCCTTCAATTAGAACTAAAGTAGAACCCTGTACCGTATCCATGTCTCCCGCCCAGCCTCATTAGTTTTGGTCCAGTGGACTACAGAGTTCTCTAATAACATGCAGCCACTTCAACTGCTTAGGACATTTCCAGGCAGACATGTAGACTCCAGCTGGGGCTTTGATATTGAAGCATAAAGAGTCCAGAAAAAGTATTTCGGCATAAAACGGAGTGGGGGGGAGAAGGCGCAAAACCTACATTTGGCTAATACAGTCCCGAATAGATTGAAACTGTTGCGGGCAAGCATGGGTCAGTAGTCTAGAAACAGAGCATCCTCTTGCCATCTGAAGGCTTTAGTTGCAGACACGTACCGGGATACATGCACACGTAGACATTTGAGTTGAGAACAAGGATGTTTGAAGCGCACGGCTTTCTGCACAAGACGGATTAAGATTATAAAACAACTTTTATGAATGAAAAGTATGCGATTTACATTAAAGTTGCTGGTGGATGCTCTCTCAAAGGTTCAGAATAGCAAGACAGGGCTGTGAATAAGAATAATACCGAATCTTGCACTCCAAACACAGTACATGGTTGCTTTAGGAAGTTCTCCTCTCCTGTGTGTGCATGTGTGCGTGCGTGTGTGTGTGTGCGTGTGTGTGTGCGTGTGTGTGTGCGTGTGTGCGTGTGTGTGTGTGTGTGTGTGCGTGCGTGCGTGCGTGTGTGTCAGTGCGTGCGGGAGTCAGTGAGTGAGTGAGCTTTTACAGGGTGTAAGAGAAGCAATTATTTATAGTATTAAAAGGGGAAAAGACAAGACCTATGGTATTATGATGTAACAAGACCTATGGTATTATGATGTAACAAGACCTATGGTATTATGATGTAACAGAAGGGGAGGTGGGGTAGTTTCACTAAAATCTCATGTCCTGCTCATTGACTGACTTTCCTTGAGAGCATATCCTCTTTGTCCTGGTCTTCAAGAAAGGAATATCTCACAAATCCTTTAAACACAGACACAATGGTCCTAGCTGTGAGTGAACAATGCATAGGCTTTACTGTACAAAACCAATATTTCTAATATGGGCCCCAATCTATCAAAAGTGGTTAGAGTTCCACAGCTAAGGCAAAAATATCCAGTCAATCAAGATTGATGTTGAAATTGGACGTCTATCCGTGTCCTGACAACCTTGGGTAATGCCATCCAAACCAGCCACTAGGGGCAACAGTGAGCGATATTGCTATCAAGTGGGCATGAGTTTTGCTAGGGCGATGTGGGTGGTGGTGGATCAGAAGGTTGTGTGTCCAATCCCAGTCGTAAACACTGGTTTTCATTGGAGAGATATGGAATGATACAGAGCAGGAGCAACTTAAAAAATTGACGTTTGGAGAACGTGGATGAACGGTCTAATTCTGCAGTAAGACTGTGAAAGCTTGTTGAAATAACCTTCTTCCCATGCTGCTAGAAAGTAAGTTGGAATAAATACGCCGGCGTAAAGTTTTGATTTAGTTTCATACCGGTCATACTGTTAACATTATTTTATTGATTTACACAAACCCAAGCTTGCATTCATTCTCTCAGTGCTGGAAGGATGTTGCTTTTGTCTTCCCCAGGAAACACGGTTACAGACACCAACAACTGTTCCACTTAAAGCCAAAAATCTATGAAACCTGTACATTCTATTAAATAGGCTTATGGAAGTCAAACCCAGCCCCAGTAACTGGAAATAAAGCCTGTAGCTGTTTCACTTGGTATTCTGGTCAAATGTCTCCATGTTTTCATCAATGTGTATAAGCTGTTCCATATGGAGCGATGTAAAAGGAGGGAGTAAAAGAAGGCCAAAGCCCAGGGGGAGGTGTATGTTTTGTAGCAGTTCTTGTTACTACAAAACATTTCCTGCTCCCCAACAGAAGATCTTACATAGAGGTCAATGAATGTAATATTTATGGAGGACTTTGATGGGGTCTCTTTAATGAACAGATCGCAGGAGATTTCCCAGTTCGGTAACCTGCTGAATATATTTCCTGTGGTCGGTTGCACCAACCCATCTGAACTCCAACCAGACAATAGTATATCACCTTGGATAATGCAAGATTGTTCTTGTGTTACTGTGAATATAAAGGTTGAACTGAAGAGGCATGTTCAGACGTTTCACCCAAAATAACGTTGCTGTCAGAGTCCCTCTTTTAGGAATTCACTATCTTTGTGGTTCACTGAACACATCATGTGGAATACTTAAAAAGGAATCTTTCACCTTCAAAGTTCTTTGGGGAGGAAAGGAAACTGTATCAAATGTAAAACAGTCCTAAACCAACCAAGTGTTTGACCATGCTGACCATAACATTAATTATTTATTACTTCTAAAAATAAAATAAGTAAATCAGTGAGACCTTATACCCAACAAACAACTCTGACCTCCTACGCTGACTAATAATACACAATTACATTTTCTACTTTTCTTCAACCCCAATGACAAAATAAAATATTATCACTGAGATTAGTAGCTGCACTCCCTGACATGTTGTAATACTATTGCAGGTATTTTTTAAACAAAAAGGATCTGTGATGTCACTCACACATTGTACCCATTAAAGAGGACCTCTAGCGGCTGTGGCATAGTTGTAGGTTTCTGTCAAAGCAACAACTTCAACCTCCCGAGCTGCCACATACTGCTACTGCTGGAGGGCTCTGTACCTACACAATAGACTGTTGTCCTAACAGCTTTGAATGAGGGATGCCAAGCTAAACGGATCTGCACCTCTCACCCTTACATAAACACTGGCATATACAATGGGGCAAAAAAGTATTTAGTCAGCCACCAATTGTGCAAGTTCTCCCACCTAAAAAGATGAGAGAGGCCTGTAATTTTCATCATAGGTACACTTCAATTATGACAGACAAAATGAGAAAAAAAATCTAGAAAATCACATTGTAGCATTTTTAATTTATTTATTTGCAAATTATGGTGGAAAATAAGTATTTGGTCAATAACAAAAGTTTATCTCAATACTTTGTTATATACCCTTTGTTGGCAATGACAGAGGTCAAACGTTTTCTGTTAGGACAACAAGGTTTTCACACACTGTTGCTGGTATTTTGGCCCATTCCTCCATGCAGATCTCCTCTAGAGCAGTGATGTTTTGGGGCTGTTGCTAGGCAACACGGACTTTCAACTCCCTCCAAAGATTTTCTATTGGGTTGAGATCTGGAGACTGGCTAGGCCACTCCAGGACCTTGAAATGCTTCTTACGAAGCCACTCCTTCGTTGCCCGGGCGGTGTGTTTGGGATCATTGTCATGCTGAAAGACCCAGCCACGTTTCATCTTCAATGCCCTTGCTGATGGAAGGAGGTTTTCACTCAAAATCTCACGATACATGGCCCCATTCATTCTTTCCTTTACACGGATCAGTCGTCCTGGTCTCTTTGCAGAAAAACAGCCCCAAAGCACGATGTTTCCACCCCCATGCTTCACAGTAGGTATGGTGTTCTTTGGATGCAACTCAGCATTCTTTGTCCTCCAAACACAACGAGTTGAGTTTTTACCAAAAAGTTATATTTTGGTTTCATCTGACCATATGACATTCTCCCAATCTTCTTCTGGATCATCCAAATTCTCTCTAGCAAACTTCAGACGGGCCTGGACATGTACTGGCTTAAGCAGGGGGACACGTCTGGCACTGCAGGATTTGAGTCCCTGGCGGCGTAGTGTGTTACTGATGGTAGGCTTTGCTACTTTGGTCCCAGCTCTCTGCAGGTCATTCACTAGGTCCCCCCGTGTGGTTCTGGGATTTTTGCTCACCGTTCTTGTGATCATTTTGACCCCACGGGGTGAGATCTTGCGTGGAGCCCCAGATCGAGGGAGATTATCAGTGGTCTTGTTTGTCTTCCATTTCCTAATAATTGCTCCCACAGTTGATTTCTTCAAACCAAGCTGCTTACCTATTGCAGATACAGTCTTCTCATCCTGGTGCAGGTCTACAATTTTGTTTCTGGTGTCCTTTGACAGCTCTTTGGTCTTGGCCATAGTGGAGTTTGGAGTGTGACTGTTTGAGGTTGTGGACAGGTGTATTTTATACTGATAACAAGTTCAAACAGGTGCCATTAATACAGGTAACGAGTGGAGGACAGAGGAGCCTCTTAAAGAAGAAGTTACAGGTCTGTGAGAGCCAGAAATCTTGCTTGTTTGTAGGTGACCAAATACTTATTTTCCACCATAATTTGCAAATAAATTCATAAAAAATCCTACAAAGTGATTTTCTGGATTTTTCTCATTTTGTCTGTCATAGTTGAAGTGTACCTATGATGAAAATTACAGGCCTCTCTCATCTTTTTAAGTGGGAGAACTTGCACAATTGGTGGCTGACAAGCCCTTACTGCTGCTCGATCATCCTATTTTTCTAACTTAATTGAGGAAAATAAGAACAATCCGAAATTCCTTTTTGATACTGTCGCAAAGCTAACTAAAAAGCAGCATTCCCCAAGAGAGGATGACTTTCACTTTAGCAGTGATAAATTCATGAACTTCTTTGAGGAAAAGATTATGATTATTAGAAAGCAAATTACGGACTCTTCCTTAAATCTGCGTATTCCTTCAAAGCTCAGTTGTCCTGAGTCTGCACAACTCTGCCAGGACCTAGGATCAAGAGAGACGCTCAAGTGTTTTAGTACTATATCTCTTGACACAATGATGAAAATAATCATGGCCTCTAAACCTTCAAGCTGCATACTGGACCCTATTCCAACTAAACTACTGAAAGAGCTGCTTCCTGTGCTTGGCCCTCCTATGTTGAACATAATAAACGGCTCTCTATCCACCGGATGTGTACCAAACTCACTGAAAGTGGCAGTAATAAAGCCTCTCTTGAAAAAGCCAAACCTTGACCCAGAAAATATAAAAAACTATCGGCCTATATCGAATCTTCCATTCCTCTCAAAAATTTTAGAAAAGGCTGTTGCGCAACAACTCACTGCCTTCCTGAAGACAAACAATGTATACGAAATGCTTCAGTCTGGTTTTAGACCCCATCATAGCACTAAGACGGCACTTGTGAAGGTGGTAAATGACATTTTAATGGCATCGGACCGAGGCTCTGCATCTGTCCTCGTGCTCCTAGACCTTAGTGCTGCTTTTGATACCATCGATCACCACATTCTTTTGGAGAGATTGGAAACCCAAATTGGTCTACACGGACAAGTTCTGGCCTGGTTTAGATCTTATCTGTCGGAAAGATATCAGTTTGTCTCTGTGAATAGTTTGTCCTCTGACAAATCAACTGTAAATTTCGGTGTTCCTCAAGGTTCCGTTTTAGGACCACTATTGTTTTCACTATATATTTTACCTCTTGGGGATGTTATTCGAAAACATAATGTTAACTTTCACTGCTATGCGGATGACACACAGCTGTACATTTCAATTAAACATGGTGAAGCCCCAAAATTGCCCTTGCTAGAAGAATGTGTTTCAGACATAAGGAAGTGGATGGCTGCAAACTTTCTACTTTTAAACTCGGACAAAACAGAGATGCTTGTTCTAGGTCCCAAGAAACAAAGAGATCTTCTGTTGAATCTGACAATTAATCTTAATGGTTGTACAGTCGTCTCAAATAAAACTGTGAAGGACCTCGGCGTTACTCTGGACCCTGATCTCTCTTTTGAAGAACATATCAAGACCATTTCAAGGACAGCTTTTTTCCATCTACGTAACATTGCAAAAGTCAGAAACTTTCTGTCCAAAAATGATGCAGAAAAATTAATCCATGCTTTTGTCACTTCTAGGTTAGACTACTGCAATGCTCTACTTTCCGGCTACCCGGATAAAGCACTAAATAAACTTCAGTTAGTGCCAAATACGGCTGCTAGAATCCTGACTAGAACCAAAAAATTTGATCATATTACTCCAGTGCTAGCCTCTCTACACTGGCTTCCTGTCAAAGCAAGGGCTGATTTCAAGGTTTTACTGCTAACCTACAAAGCATTACATGGGCTTGCTCCTACCTATCTCTCTGATTTGGTCCTGCCGTACATACCTACACGTACGCTACGGTCACAAGACGCAGGCCTCCTAATTGTCCCTAGAATTTCTAAGCAAACAGCTGGAGGCAGGGCTTTCTCCTATAGAGCTCCATTTTTATGGAACGGTCTGCCTACCCATGTCAGAGACGCAAACTCGGTCTCAACCTTTAAGTCTCTACTGAAGACTCATCTCTTCAGTGGGTCATATGATTGAGTGTAGTCTGGCCCAGGAGTGGGAGGGTGAACGGAAAGGCTCTGGAGCGGAAAGGCTCCCTTGCTGTCTCTGCCTGGCCGGTTCCCCTCTTTCCACTGGGATTCTCTGCCTCTAACCCTATTACAGGGGCTGAGTCACTGGCTTACTGGGGCTCTCTCATGCCGTCCCTGGAGGGGGTGCGTCACCTGAGTGGGTTGAGTCACTGATGCGGTCATCCTGTCTGGGTTGGCGCCCCCCCCCCCCCCCTTGGGTTGTGCTGTGGCGGAGGTCTTTGTGGGCTATACTCAGCCTTGTCTCAGGATGGTAAGTTGGTGGTTGAAGATATCCCTCTAGTGGTGTGGGGGCTGTGCTTTGGCAAAGTGGGTGGGGTTATATCCTTCCTGTTTGGCCCTGTCCGGGGGTGTCCTCGGAATGGGCCACAGTGTCTCCTGACCCCTCCTGTCTCAGCCTCCAGTATTTATGCTGCAGTAGTAGTTTATGTGTCGGGGGGCTAGGGTCAGTTTGTTATATCTGGAGTACTTCTCCTGTCCTATTCGGTGTCCTGTGTGAATCTAGCTGTGCGTTATCTAATTCTCTCTTTCACTCTTTCTCTCTCTCGGAGGACCTGAGCCCTAGGACCATGCCCCAGGACTACCTGACATGATGACTCCTTGCTGTCCCCAGTCCACCTGGCTGTGCTGCTGCTCCAGTTTCAACTGTTCTGCCTTATTATTATTCGACCATGCTGGTCATTTATGAACATTTGAACATCTTGACCATGTTTTGTTATAATCTCCACCCGGCACAGCCAGAAGAGGACTGGCCACCCCACATAGCCTGGTTCCTCTCTAGGTTTCTTCCTAGGTTTTGGCCTTTCTAGGGAGTTTTTCCTAGCCCCCGTGCTTCTACACCTGCATTGCTCGCTGTTTGGGGTTTTAGGCTGGGTTTCTGTACAGCACTTTGAGATATCAGCTGATGTACGAAGGGCTATATAAATACATTTGATTTGATTTGATTTGACTAAATAATTTTTTACCCCACTGTACACATTCCATAGCACAGGGAATTATGAATCAAGTATTACTCAACCAGGAGAACTATCCTTCAGAGGGTGAGGAGGTTATTGTAACTGGTTGGAGTGGCTTGTGTTAATAAGAGCACAGGCTGTTGAACCTTTCTATTCTCTCTTTAAGAGAACCTTTCAGAACTACCTACCAAACACAGAATAAAGTGTCTAAGTTGGAGCAAAGGTGATATTAAATTACTTGATAATACATATTTGACTGTTTCTGGCCCCCAGACGTTATATTTGGGAAACAAGTTCATTAGCCCCAAACAAGATAATCAAAAGTAAGTTGTAAGTAAAACATACAATATTGGCCTTTGTGTTCATACTTTAGGCATTTGAGTACAATATTCTGCATTAGAAAAGTTCACTTATAGTCCACCTACTGATCTAAGGAACAATTGCAAGACCTGTGGCCTAGGTATCAAGACCAGTATACCAGTAAATAACTGCTGAACAGTTATGACAGGATCCACTCTGTGAGGGAAATGCACATTATTATGAAATACACTATGTATCATGGCTGTTCACTCTAAATAATATATAACGGATAATACTCATTTATCTTGATTCCCACATTGCTGTAATGGTGGGAGAATTAATGTCCATCACATAAACCGACGATGACAGAAATAATCCCCTAGATGGCGGTATCGGGTAAATTTGGGGCTCACATTTTCTCATTATTTTAACCAAATAGCCTATTCTAAAATTGTGTCAGATTTATGAGCTTCATTCTGCAGTGCATCAAATAATATCACCTATAATAATACCCTACTAGTCAGGAATTCTATAGCAAACATTTACCAATGGCCAGAAGAGGCATTTATACAACTATACAGTTAAGAAGAAAGAACATTAATGACCAAATAGTATGTTTGAAAACTATTGTTTAATCTCTTGTAACATTCTGTGAGACAGACTGCACCCTGTATCCAATAATGATAAAGTCCGTCCCACCTATCCATAACCAACCATTAGAACGTTCACTTGCCTGTTCATTCACCTCCAACCATCAACAGGGGTCATACCTATCACTTACAGCGAGGGCAACACAATCATTTCCACAATCATTTTCAGGACTCTAAATACATCTCGGATTAACTTCGATTGCGAGATCACATTTTTTGGTATTTTATCATGGACATCTTATTATAACATTTCAATATTCCTTATTACAACATTTTAATATTTTAAACTACTTTATTATTTTTTACATTCGCTGCAGAGTGTTTCAAATACATAATTTTTTGATTAGCAATTTATCAATTGTGCACCTGGTAATTTAGGAGATGGTGTCTAGGTTGCAGATATTGCTCTTGTTCTGTGCGGTCGCTCTCACTTGGGCACAAGTTGCATTCAGCGACGTAATGGATAATGGAATAAAAGAGGAACTAGAACAGACCGACGGACCACTGCTAGATGATGAGATGGACAACCAGGAGAACATTTTAACTCAGGTATTTAGACCTTCCTCGGTATTTGTAACAGGATTGATTAGATCGCCTAATTTTACGCACAGCCCATACCTATCTAAAGCCAAGTGCGACAGTTAATGAGAATAACTAAGAGGAAGAATAATGTAATTTCCCCAAGCATTTTAATTCCGTTTAGTTTAGAATATTAATAATTGACACTTCATGGTCTATGAATCTTGGCCTTGGAAAAGTTTACCTATTACGTTGAGCACTTATCATGCGTACTTACGCATGCACACCGAGCGTTGTCATTTTAGTATATCGTTTATAGTTTAGTTTTAAAATGTTCTCTTAAATGTGAAATATGTTCGTATGACAAAAATAATTTTCATACCCATATAAAGAGTTAAAAAGCAGTATTTTTTGCTACATTTTCTACATTAGTCGATTTCAATGTGCAATGTGCATAAAATATTTGGTATCAGAGAGATGAGATGGTAGTTTGTAGTGATAAATGTATACATGCTCATTAATATTCTATGTTGATCCATCCTATAAGTAACTGCACCAGAGGAGGCTGGTGGGAGGAGCTATATGAGGACGGGCTCATTGTAGTGACTGGATTGGGACTGGAACAAAGAGAACTTATCAAACCAACATGTTTGACTCAGTTCCATTTATTCCATTCCATTCCAAGGAAAAGGGGATACCTAGTCTGACTAGGTAACTTAATTCCTTGAACTGAAATGTGTCTTCAGCTTTAACCTCTGAATCAGAGAGGTGCAGGGGCTTCCTTAATCAACATCCACAGCGCCCAGGAAACAGTGGGTTAACTGCTTTGCTCAGAATGACAGATTTTTACCTTGTCAGCTCGGGGATTCGATCCAGCAACATTTCAGTTACTGACCCAACGCTCTAACCACTAGGCTATCCTCCTACATCTCCTTCCACCAGCCTCCACTGAACTGACCCAATGCATGTGTCAATGCCTTGTGTCTGTGTGAATTGTGAAATGGTGTGCTCCTAAATTGGTGGACTACCCATGCTCTACCCATCTCTTCTCAATTATAGCTGCTGGGAGATTATGACAAAGTGAAAACGCTGTCGGAAGGCTCAGACTGTCGCTGTAAATGTGTTGTCAGACCGCTGAGCAGAAGTGCCTGCAGGCGGATAGAGGAGGGCGTCGCTGAGGCCGAAGACTTCTACACAGTGGAGACCCAATCGGGGCCCAGTTGTAAAAAGTGTGCCTGTATAGCCCCACCCTCTGCTCTGAATCCCTGCGAGGGAGATTACAGGTTCAAGAAGCTACAGGAGGCGGGGAAAGATGACATCAAGGTAAAACATAAGCGCCTACCTCTTAGGACAAAAAACACTACACTGGTCCATCATAAAATAACCCATAGACTTTGTCAAACAAGGAGTTAGCCAGGTCCCTTTGCAATGGAATATTTCCTCAAACTTTATTTGATCTGAATGAAAATGTCCACATCTGTGATTGAAAACATGTGGTTGAAAACAGCGTGAGACAGGACTACGACATGTACATGTACGTTATCTAAAATGTACTGCATTGATTCTGATCTCTTTCTCTTACAGCTCTCAACAGTAATGGAGTTACTGGAGGGAGCATTTTACGGGATGGATCTATTAAAGTTGCACTCAGTTACAACCAAACTCCTCAACCGGGTTGACAATATAGAAAAGGTTTGTTATCTGACACTCATAGGCATTTCAGAATGGGCAGTCATAGCTTGCATAGCTTACAGCAGGGTTCCCTAACTGCTGGCCCGGGGGTGATAATATTTTTTGGGGGGGGCATAAAAGACTGTAAAAACACCAACAAATCAGCTCCAAGTGATTTTCATTTTGGAAATCTGTTCCAAATTATTCACACACATGATAGCGAGATATATTTGATCATATACAAATGTAAGCAAGGTTTGAAATTATTATGTTTTAGTCAAATATTATAGCTGTTGGTGCTCCTTGTGGTCAATTTGCAGTCTACAAGTTATTTGTAATGATGTTCCAGCCCCCTGACCATCCGCTCAAGAAAATAATCTGCCCTCGATTGCATCTAGTCGATGAGCCCTGCCTTAGAGTCTATGGTCATGGTACTGGCTTCTCACCATTTTGCTTTGTCTCTGTGGGTGTCCAGACCTTTTCTTGTAACCACACGGAGAAGGATAAAGTGAGTATGAGGAGCCCCTCTAGTGAGGAAAAGGAGAGAGAGAAGGAGAGAGAGAAGGAGAGAAGAGCCCAGCAGTGGATGGAAAAGAGAAAACGTCTGACTGAGCTGGAGCCGTCCCTGCAGAAGGATACAGCTGCAGCTTATGCTAACACAGAGGTAAGACGCACACACATACACACACAAAGTCTATGCTAACCAAGGCAGTCAGTCTCTTTGGACTTGTAGTGGAAACGTTGGCAAGACATTAAGGTAGCCAGTAGCCTGGCGCTGTCTTTAATACAGTGTGGCAGGATCAAAACCAGTCTGCTTTTTGGACTACAACAGTTTCCAGATGTCTCAGAAAACAATGAATTTTCTTCAGACTTCAGAGTATTTGACAATAAATGACTTTCTTACTTTGAACCTCGACTGCATACATTTTCAGAAAAACAATATGTTCAAACCATAGCATTTGTTTCTGTAGCCTAGTATTACAATTTAAAATCAGAAACAGAAAACTTTACTGCCATGCGACAAATGGCTGCTAAGAACTTATTGTAACTAAAAATCAACAGGTATAGTATGTAGTACAGTTGTCTCGTAAAAGCTTTACGATAACACAATGGTAACATTTGGTCCTTTGTGATTGGATCCTCCTATAGAAGAAGTATGAGGAGCGCTACATTGGGGCCAAGGGCCAGGGGACCACCAGGCCCATGCTGAAGAGGAGCCAGCAGCAAAACAGGGAGGAGCCCCAGAGGCCCCTGAAAGGCAAGGTGGGACTCAATGGCATAGTCATCAGAGGAGTGACTTTCTACAAGGCCAAAACGGTGGACGATGGAGCCGCTGAGGAGCTCAGTAAGTCCATTAAAATACTGGACATATACTAGAACTAACATAGCAGTGGTCTATCCAGTTCAGAACATACAGCACATCTTCCCAGGGATTTTAGTGTTGTCGACGGCTTCTTTTTGGGGGTCTCTATATTGGGTCTGTGCCTATAGACATGTTTTGTTCTGGGGTTTAATATGAGATTGGAGAGGCTTCTTGAGTATATTGGTGTACTGTAGATGATGCTTGTGATGCTCATTCACCAGCAGCAGACGAAGCCCTGAGCGGTGATGGTTCCATGGACCTGCTCATCGATGACCAGCTCCTGAGACCCACCCAGCCCAGACCTGTAGCAGGCACCCCGACACCAACATCGCAAGACAGGAAGTGGAACCCAGACAACCAGGCCACTCGTGCCTCCAAAACAGCCCCTAGTCCCCAAGGGAATCCCACCACATCTGCCCCTAGAGCTACCGAGACACCATCAACCACTGTCTTCATCCCGACCACAACCATTCCAACCACAACTACGACCGCAGCAACCACCACTACTACAATGGTTGCGACAAGCGCAAGCACCACTCAACCAGTGGCCACTAGGAAACCTGAAACCTTGTCTGTTTTGACCACGTCTCTAACCGCTGCAGTGCGACAGGTCAACAGCACCACAGCCCCACCCAGCAAGGTGACGGGTGCACCCAAACCCAAGCATCACATCAGCTGGACAGAGGGCCCCTCAGAGGTCCCCTCGGCAATCCCTAAAGTCCCTGGTAAAAAAAATGATTTGGTTGATCAGATTTTTTATTTTCCAAAGTCAAATTCAAATTTGATGCTGAAAAAGGCATGATTTGTGTTATACATTACATTGATATTTTTGGGAGGGAAATAGTGTTTTTTGTTTGATCGTTAAATACCTGAGGGGAGTACAGATTACCTTTATCTCTGTATGTTTACTTACAGGCATGTGCAAAGACACTCTGGCCTCCATCTCAGACCCAGTGACCCATAACACCTACGGCCGGAAGGAAGGGGCCTGGATGAAGGACCCAAAAGGCAACGGAAATGTCATATATGTCACCAACTACTACTACGGTAACCACCTACTGGAATTCCACGACATGGACAACTTCAAACAAGGTATTTTCACAATAGAATAGTCTCAAAGCCAAGTAACTGCTTTGGTTCTAGGTGCCATGATTACGAGACAGACATGGCAATAGATTAATGTAATGGTGTCATTTGATTTGTGCAATGTGTGCTGCTCAGTATTGAATACTTTATTATTTCTCTGGTCTGTTTCCTGTCAGGACATTTCACCAATTCCTACAAGCTACCGTACAACTGGATCGGCACAGGCCACGTGGTGTACAACGGAGCTTTCTATTACAACCGCGCCTTCTCCCGTGACATCATCAAGTTCGACCTGCATCTGCTCTACGTGGCGGCCTGGACGACGCTGCACGACGCCGTGTTAGAGGAGGAGGACGCCTCCTGGAGGTGGCGAGGACACTCGGATATCGACTTTGCGGTGGATGAGAGCGGCCTGTGGTTAGTGTACCCTGCTCTGGATGAGGAGGGCTTCCATCAGGAAGTAATCATCCTAAGCCGCGTGAACCCGACCGACCTCAGTCTCCAGAGTACGTTCAGAACGGGCCTGAGGAGACACTTCTACGGAAACTCCTTTGTCATTTGTGGTGTCCTGTATGCGGTGGACAACTACGAACGCACCCACGCCAATATATCCTACGCCTTTGATACGCACACACACACCCAGATGATCCCCAGAATACCTTTCACAAACAACTACACATACACGACGCAAATCGACTACAACCCCAAGGACAAAAAGCTGTACGCATGGGACAACGGTCACCAGGTGACCTACAATGTTATATTTGCATATTAAAAAGCAGACGAGTAGTGATCCATATAATAAAGGGACGAGCACTTTTTTGTATTAAAGATCCTAAATATACACACTACCATTCAAAAGTTTAAGAACACCTACTCATTCAAGGGTTTTTCTTCATTTGTACTATTTTCTACATTGTAGAATAATAGTGAAGACGTCAAAACTATGAAATAACACATATGGAATCATGTAGTAACCAAAAAAGTGTTAAACAAATCAAAATATATTTTTTATTTGAGATTCTTCAATTAGCCACCCTTTGCGTGGGTGACAGCTTTGCACACTCTATTTTAACCAGCTTCACCTGGAATGCTTTTCCAACAGTCTTGAAGGAGATTCCACATATGCTGAGCACTTGTTGGCTGCTTTTCCTAGACTTTGCAGTCCGACTCATCGCAAACCATCTAAATTTGGTTGAGGTCGGGGGATTGTGGAGGCCAGGTCATCTGATGCAGCACTCCATCACTCTCCTTCTTGGTCAAATAGCCCTTACATATCCTGGAGGTGTGTTGGGTCATTGTCCTGTTGAAAAACAAATGATAGTCCCACTAAGTCCAAACCAGATGGGATGGCGTATCGCTGCAGAATGCTGTGTCAGCCATGCTGGTTAAGTGTGCCTTGAATTCTAAATAAATCCCAGACAGTGTCACCAGCTGGGAAATACACATGTGGAGATCATCCGTTCATCCACACCGCGTCTCACAAAGACACAGCGGTTGGAACCAAAAATCTCGAATTTGGACTCCAGGCCAAAGGACAGATTTCCAGCGATCTAATGTCCATTCCTCGTGTTTCTTGGCCCAAGCAAGTCTCTTCTTTTATTGGTGTCCTTTAGTGGTGGTTTCTTTGCAGCAATTCAATCATGAAGGCCTGATTTACACAGTCTACTCTGAACAGTTGATGTTGAGATGTGTCTGTGCATTTTTTTGGGCTGCAATTTCAGAGGTTGGTAACTCTAATGAACTTATCCTCTGCAGGCAGAGGTATCATCAGAGGTATCATCACTCTCCTTAAGAAGGAAAGAAATTCCACAAATTAACTTTTAACAAAGCACACCTGTTAATTGAAATGCATTCCAGTTGACTACCTCATGAAGCTGCTTGAGAGAATGCCAAGAGTGTGCAAAGCTGTCAAAGGCAACGGGTGGCAATTTGAAGAATCTCAAATATAAAATATATTTTGATTTGGTTGGTTACTACATGTCTTATTTCATAGTTTTGTCTTCACTATTATTCTACAATGTTGAAAAAATAAACAAATAAAGCAAAACCCTTGAATGAGTACGTGTTCTCAAACTTTTAAAAAGTAGTGTACATTTGATGTCTTAGTGGATTGTAGATCAGTCTACAGGGCCATTGTGTTTTGCACTTTATAATCTCTGTTGCTCTGTTTGTGTTTTATTTCTCAAAATGTCTCCCATTTTGTCCCAACACATGTTATTGTATTTTTATATTTAATGGTCACCGTTTTTAACTGCCCAAATGGCAGCAGGCAAGATCATTCAGCGAAGTAAGACACGGTTATTTCTTACTGCTTGTTAGAA
Source organism: Oncorhynchus clarkii lewisi (assembly GCF_045791955.1). NCBI lineage: Eukaryota > Metazoa > Chordata > Actinopteri > Salmoniformes > Salmonidae > Oncorhynchus > Oncorhynchus clarkii. The sequence goes on along the minus strand of NC_092166.1, from coordinate 14,663,221 downwards.
GTTTAAAAAGTGTATGTTGTGTATACTGTAATTTAAAATGAAGCTTTTAATAAAATAAATGCCTTCAAACATGAATGCTGACACACACTAGTCATCAGTATTAGAACATGTTACTGTCCATGGTTTTATTTCTGAAAAACTCTGAAAACCATGACAAACCATTAAGCAACTCAAACAAAACAAATTCATTTTTACACCCAAAATGTACACTTTTCTGAAAAGAATGGCCACTTCATACCTTACATCATGTTTGTGTGATACTGCTACTGCACAAATATAATAATCATTCAACTGAACCACACTTGCATTTGACCCCCCACCTCTTTCTAGCTCTGACTTTCCTGATAACTACTTTGAGGAAAGCATACTTACTATGTCTCTGATATGTGGTTGTCCCACCTAGCTATCTTAAGATGAATGCACAAACTGTACGTTGATCTGGATAAGAACATCTACTAAATGACAAAAATGTAAATGTATTGCTTACATTGTTTGGGATTTTAGTAAGTCATTTTGTTCACTCAACATGGCTTCATAAAAAGTAAGAATCATAACTCCACCAGATATGTCTATTAACAACTTTAATAAAAGTGAAAAGGATCTTGTTAACGTGGCTTGGTTCCATCAATAGGGTCCAGAATCAATTACTGTTTTGTATAAAGGTATTAGGTTACATTTGGTCAAATTATGGCTCAATTAAAAGAGCGCAATAGCTGTAGGGTCAAGACAGTGAAGGAATTTTTTGAAGAGGTTACACAGGGTTCAACATTAAGTCCCATATTTATTCTAACAAATGACCTCGATGCCTGCATTGGCAGCCTGTCAATTTAACATAAACCAGATGCTCTAAACCAAGCAATATGGAGGCAAACAGTTGCTGGACAACTTCTTTATAAGTCTTGATAGATTTGTAACATCGGAGGTACAAGGCATTGTGAAATGTGGAAGACAGAGGATGTGCAAAATTGATGCAGAACTTTTCCAGAGAGGATACAACAGAGCTACATTTATTGTCACAGTTTATCAATATATCAAAATGTTGGCTAAATTATAGGCTTTCAGATTGGCAGGTATTCTGGTTGAAGTGAAGTTCAGGCAGAGTCTGATAGAACACCAACCGATGCTGCAGCCTGGAAGTCAGTGGTGTTGGCACGTAGGAACTCTGGGATGCTGGAGGTTTTGATGTGGAGGATCTTGGTGTCCATGACCTCACAGTCAATCTGCATCATCACCTCAAATTTGTCGTCCTTGATGACAGAGTCTGTAATGAAATACAATAAGTAAAAAAAGATGGTTAAAATCTAAATGATATTCAGTCATCTTGGGTCAAGACATTCAATGACGATCTCGAGGGGATCCCCTTCTAGTGTCTCTCTGTGAGGATCCAATCCCAAAGTCCGTCCTCTTAGCGCTCTAGAGCCCAAATGCAAGTCATTATTTGGTTCACTGCCTTCTCCCAGAGACCCTGTCTGGTGTCAGGTGGCTGAGGAGCCTGCAGGACGGCTGGAGGCTGAACACCAGCTCCTGGAAGAACACTGGCTGAAGCCATCAGCCTGGCCAGATTGGCCAGGTCCATGTGGCTTAGCCAGCGGGAGGAATGTATTGGCACATGTAGGGATCAGGCTCTGGATCTAAAGGTGATTAATGCATATGGAAATGAAATTGAAAGGGTTATGCAACCGATCACATTTTGTGAACACATGGACGTTCAAAGTATGTGCGTTTCTACTGTATGTTTGATGAAAACTAATATGATAAGCCCATAGTACCTGAATACACTACTGTAGATATACTATTCAAAAATATTACCCAGTAAAGATAAATAGAATTTAACACTTTTGTTACTGAGCTGAATCCGCCCATATATCTGTGCAAGGAATCTGAGTTTTAGCTGCCAGGTGTACACCTGCATTGTCTCGAGATTACAGTTTTAAGGCTTGGAACTTGAAGGTGTTGAGTTGTTTGGCAGACACACAGCTTATTTCATAGCTAATTCCAAATGGAACACTTGTATATTCATACAGACCATACCTTATTCCAAATGGCACAGCACTTACCTGAGCATAGCTAATTCCAAATGGTGGAAGTCTTTGCGTCAGACCAACCATAAATTAAACTATGTGAACATGAGAAAATATGTGGGCCTGTCAAGACAACAGTGAAATGGCTTATTTCAAATCATGAGAACAAAAATACTCAATTATCCTTCATTATCCTCCACATACCATGCAGCCTTCAACCGAGGCCAATTGGTTATGGCAGTTACTCAAAAGGCCACTTGGCATTCTTGCACCATATGTTGTAGCCCAGAAGAGTGATTCTGAGGACAAAACTGTGGTAAATCTTCTATTCAAGTAGTGAGGAATATCAAACTGATTTCTACAGATGGAAGCTATTTATGGCAAGAATATGTCTTTCTAAACAACCACACTCTGTGGCTGGGGAAAATTACAACCTACCGTTACAATCACCTGGCAATTATATGCAGCCACCACTGTGCCTCTCCAAGGATATTATCTAATGATATGTAATAAGCATTGCATATCCTTTCAACAAAGCCATAAGCACATCAAACAAATTCCTCTCTGGCATCCACTTCTGCACCGCAAAAAAAACTGAAAACAAAAGAAACCGAGACGATGGTAACAAAAGAAACCGAGACGGTGAGGAAGAGAAACAGAGATAAATAAATAAACCATAAGCATTCCCATGACAGGACTGCATTGTATTCCACCTACGCCTCTATCCCACTCGCTCTCTTCTCCTCATAGTCGCTCTAAAGCTGTAATCTAGATATTGTCACCCATCTATGAGATTGCATAATAGCAGATCCAAAACATGTTGGCTAATGTTGTGGGAGCTAATGACCTAGACCTTAAACAAAGAAGTTAATGATGAATCTTTCCCTACAAAAACATGCCAAACTTCAGATTTAAATGTCTGGATTCAGAGAAAGTAAAACTGCTATCAACAAGCAGTCAGCATAAAGTTCGGTTTTGTAGGATGATGCATGTTTGCATAACAAACTTGATCCATAAGACTCAGGAAACAGGTCTTGGAATGTTTCAGGGCCATTAACAGTGTGAGGCGGGTAAGAGCAGCCTCTGCAATGTTCTATACTGGCGGGCCTCTGGGACCCACTAAAGTATGTTTACAGGGGCCTGGCTCAAGGCCATAATGGCGAGGCTCCTGCACTGAAGGCAGCCGATCCCCAGAGGTGTCCAGGGAGGGAGGTTTTCCTTTGGCCGGAGGCGCTTGTCTGTAAGGGCTGAGCTCTGAAAGACAGTATTGGTGTGGAATGAACGAACCATGATAATAACTCCAAAGCATGGTGGTCTCACAGCATTTAGTGCTAAGCATAGAGCCTTTATGAGAAACGGAGGTACCGTTTGAAACATCAGACGCTATGAGAATCAAGTGCAGTGGTTGCTTTGTAATCTGGAATTTTCACACTTCATCTACTCTTTTTTTTTAAACGGTTAAATGCTAATCATAGTACATAGTATGGAAATACTTACTAGCTTAAAATACATACACTTGAAGTCGGAGGTTTACATGAACTAGTTTTAATTACTCCAACCTAAGTGTTTCAACCACTCCACACATTTCTTGTTAACAAACTATAGTTTTGGCAAGTCGGTTAGGACATCTACTTTGTGCATGACACAAGTAATTATTCCAATAATTGTTAAGACAGATAATTTCACTGTATCACAATTGCAGTGGGTCCGAAGTTTACATACACTAAGTTGACTGTGCCTTTAGAAACAGCTTGGAGAATTCCAGAAAATGATGTTAGAAGCTTCTGGCTTTAGAAGCTTCTGATAGGCTAATTGATATCATTTGAGTCAATTGGAGGTTTATCTGTGGATGTATTTCAAGGCCTACCTTCACACTCAGTGTCTCTTTGCTTGAAATCATGAGAAAATCAAAAAGAAATCAGCCAAGACCTCAGGAAAAAAAATGTAGACCTCCACAAGTCTGGTTCACCCTTGGGAGCAATTTCCAAACGCCTGAAGGTAACAGGTTCATCTGTACAAACAATAGTACGCAAGTATAAACACCATGTGACCACGCAGCCCTCATACCGCTCAGGAAGGAGACACGTTCTGTCTCCTAGAGATGAACGTACTTTGGTGCGAAAAGTGCAAATCAATCCCAGAACAGCAAAGGACCTTGTGAAGATGCTGGAGGAAACAGGTATAAAAGTATCTATATCCACAGTAAAACGAGTCCTACATCAACACAACCTGAAGGCCATTCAGCAAGGAAGAAGCCACTGCTCCAAAACCTCCATAAAAAAGCCAGACTACAGTTTTCAACTACACATGGGGACAAAGATTGTACTTTTTGGAGAAATGTCTTCTGGTCTGACGAAACAAAAATAGAACTGTTTGGCCATAATGACCATCGTTATGTTTGGAGGAAAAAGGGGGAGGCTTGCAAGCCGAAGAACACCATTCCAACCGTGAAGCACGGGGGTGGCAGCATCATGTTGTGGGGGTGCATTGCTGCAGGAGGGACTGGTGCACTTCACAAAATAGATGGCATCATGAGGTAGGAAAATTATGTGGATATATTGAAGCAACATCTCAAGACATCAATCAGGAAGTTAAAGCTTGGTCGCAAATGGGTCTTCGAAATGGACAATGACCCCAAGCATACTTCCAAAGTTGTGGAAAATGGCTTAAGGACAACAAAGTCAAGGTATTGTGTGGCCATCACAAAGCCATGACCTCCTATAGATTGGGCAGAACTGAAAAAGCATGTGCGAGCAAGGAGGCCTACAAACCTGACTCAGTTACACCAGCTCTGTCAGGAGGAATGGGCCAAAACTCACCCAACTTATTCTGGGAAGCTTGTGGAAGGCTACCCAAAACATTTGACCCGAGTTAAACAATTTAAAGGCAATGCTACCAAATACTAATTGAGTGTATGTAAACTTCTGACCCACTGGGAATGTGATGAAAGAAATTAGAGCTAAAATAAATAATTCTCTACTATTATTCTGACATTTCACTTTATTAAAATAAAGTGGTGATCCTAATTGACCTAAAACAGGGAGTTAACTTGGATTAAATGTTAGAAATTGTGAAAAACTGAGTTTAAATGTACTTGGCTAAGGTGTATGTAAACTCCCGACTTCAACTGTACCTGCATCCGACTTCAACTGTACCTGCAACTGTAACTGCATTCAAGGTTTAAAAGGGCTTCTAAATTTTGTAATTTCCACTTCCAAATTTCTGATTTGATTTGCCCTAACAACAAATGCAACCCTACAACAATTTTCATGATTTAGAATCCACAGAATAATTCACATTTCCGGCTGCTGCAGACTAATTATCCTGCCATGAGAAACTGGTAAAATGAAGATCCTACATATGTAGTATAAGCCAACTCGTATTTTCAAACTGTTTCTGGCTCCCCCAGACAAGCTCTTCTCGAAAGCTTAACCCTCCCCTGCTACTGGAGAGACAGTAAATCACCTAAGATTAGAAAAGCAAATGTACCTACCGTACAGTACTGTTGTCTCTGAACTTCAGAAAGTGTACATTCTATCCTTGGAAAATCTGTATTCTACTTATTTTCTTCAGGGTAGAAGGGACACCAACAGACCAATACGATTGCCCTTAGCAAAATAGCCTAATTCATTGCACATGACAGAAGTAAAAAAATTGCTTAGTTTACACCTGAAAGCTATTTCTGTCACTAATACAATAGGAAGTAAATATAGAGGAAAGCTTTCAAGACGAAAAGAAAAAGTGAGCATTCAGCCATCACAATAACAGTCATTTGTTCAAGCTGGTTCAAGCTGTAACTAAACTGATGACTATAGTGTACAGTGAGCGTAGGTTGTCTGTTTATACACAGAAGGAAGGTGGAGATGTAAATTGGCTGTGGCTTCTGATTACGTGAAAGCTCTTCTCCAAAACGTACATCAATAAACTTCCTTAGAGTTAAAAGTCAAATGGTTATTTTTGGCTTGCTATTGCTCAGTTCCCATCGGTTACTAGTCCTTACCATTCACATTAATAGCTGGTAACACCAAGGACATCTTTGGCCTTCTCCCTTTGCTGTGGTTGGTCGCAGGGAGCAGAAGGTGATCCTACAAGGAAAGAAAGAGTTGGCGTTAGATAACTAATGACTAACTGCATTAACTAAGTTGAACTGGTCCTTAACCCATTATAGTCTGAGCCGGAGGGTGGGGTGGGGGTTCTATTAAGCTATATGGAATTGTTTTAAGAAGGTCATATCAATGGTCATTTTGCTATTCGAGTTAGAATTTTAACACCCCTTGAAGTATAAAAAATATATAAAATGTTATTTGTTCTAACACTGCTTTTAGCCCATACAAACATATTGAATAACAAATTCACTACATGGAAAAACAGAAAAAAAAATCTAAAAGAAGTTTGTTCTGAAGTGTCAGTTCTATATCTGAGAGATAAAAGATCAGGATTTTATTTATTTAATGTATTTTGTGGTACTAAACAGTTTCTATTTACAATGTATTCAGAAAGTATTCAGACCCCCTTAACTTTTTCCACATTTTGTTTCGTTACTGCAAAAAAAATATATATGTTTAAATCCCTCATTAAGCTACACACAATACCCCATGACAAAGCAAAAACTGGTTTTTAGAAATGTTTCCAAATACATTTAAAAAAAATACTAAACTGATATCACAAATACATAAGTATTCAGACCCTTTACTCAGTACTTTGTTGAAGCGATTACAGCCTCAAGTATTCTTGGGTATGACGCTACAAGCTTGGCACACTTTTCTCTTAAGATCCTCTCAAGCTCTGTCAGGTTGAATGGGGAGCGTCGCTGAAACAGCCATTTTGAGGTATTTCCAGAGATGTTCAATCGGGTTCAAGTCCAGGTTCAATTGGGTTCAAGTCTGGGCTCTGGCTGGGCAATTTAAAGACTTGTCCCAAAGCCACTCCTGCATTGTCTTGGCTGTGTGCTTAGGGTCGTTGTCCTGTTGGAAGGTGAATCGTCGCCTCCCAGTCTAAGGTCCTGAGAGCTCTGGAGCAGGTCTTCATCAAGGATCTCCCTGTTCTTTGCTCCGTTCATCTTTCCCTCAACCCTAACTAGTCTCCCAGTCCCTGCTGCTGAAAAATATCCCCATAGTATGACGCTGCCACCTTTTGGCAAACTCCAAGCAGGGCTGTCATGTGTCTTTTACTGAGGAGTGGATTCCGTCTTGCCAACCTACCATAAAGGCCTGATTGGTGGAATGATGCAGAGATGGGAGAACCTTCCAGAAGGACAACCATCTCCACAGAGGAAGCCTGGAGCTCTGTCAGCTTGGCCATCGAGTTCTTGGTCACCTCCCTGGCCGGTTGGCCAGCTCTAGGAAGAGTCTTAGTGGTTCCAAACGTCTTCCATTTAAGAATGGAGGCCACTGTGTTCTTGGAGACCTTCGATGTTGCATAAATTTTTTGGTACCCTTCCCCAGATCTGTGCCTTGACACAATCCCGTCTCTGAGCTCTACGGACAATTCCTTTGACCTCATGGCTTGGTTTTTGCTCTGACATGCACTGTCAACTGTGGGACCTTACATAGACAGGCGTGTGCCTTTCCAAATCATGTCCAATCAATTGAATTTACCACAGGTGAACTCCAATGAAGTTGTAGAAACATCAAGGATAATCAATGGAAACAGGTTGCACCTGAGCTCAATTTGGAGTCTCATTGCAAAGGTTCTGAATACTTACATAAACAAGGTATGTCTTAATTTTTAATACATTTCAAAAATAATTCTAAACCTGTTTTCACTTTGACTATTGTTTGCAGATTGATGAGTAAATACATTAAATAGTACCCGCAAAACGCCAGTCTCAACGTCAACAGTGAAGAGGAGAATCTGGAACTCTGGCCTTCTAGGCAGAGTTCCTCTGTCCAGTGTCTGTTCTTTTGCCCATCTTAATCTTTTCTTTTTATTGGCCAGTCTGAGATATGGCTTTTTCTTTGCAACTCTGCCTAGAATGCCAGCATCCAGGAGTCGACTCTTCACTGTTGACGTTGAGACTGGTGTTTTGTGGCTACTATTTAATGAAGCTGCCAGTTGAGGACTAGACACTCTAATGTACTTGTCCTCTTGCTCAGTTGTGCACCGGGGCCTCCCACTCCTCTTTCTATTCTGGTAGAGCCAGTTTGTGCTGTTCTGTAAAGGGAGTAGTACACAGCGTTGTATGAGATCTTCAGTTCCTTGGCAATTTCTCATATGGAATAGCCTTCATTTCTCAGAACAAGAATAGACTGATGAGTTTCAGAAGAAAGCTATTTGTTTCTGGCCATTTTAAGCCAGTAATCGAACACACAAATGCTGACGCTCCAGATACTCAACTAGTCTAAAGAAGGACAGCTTTATTGATTCTTTAACCAGAACAACAGTTTTCAGCTGTGCTAACATAATTGCAAAATGATTTTCTAATGATCAATTAGCCTTTTAAAATGATAAACTTGGATTAGCTAGCACAACGTGCCATTGAAACAAAGGAGTGATGGTTGCTGATAAATGGGCCTCTGTACACCTATGTAGATATTCAATAAAAAAATCTGGCGTTTCCAGCTACTATAGTCATTTACAACATTAACAATGTCTACACTGTATTTCTGATCAACTTGAAATTTTAAAGGACAAAAACATTGCTTTTCTTTTAAAAACAAGGACATTTATAAGTGACCCCAAACTTTTGAACGGTAGCTTAGGTGTTCCTTTTGTCCAGGTCGGAAAGGGCAGTGGGGAGTGTGATTCATCATCTGTGGATCTGTTGGGGCGTTATGCGAATTGGAGTGGGTCTAGGATTTCCAGGATGATGATGTGAGCCATGACCAGCCTTTCAAAGCACTACATGGCTACCGACGTGAGTGCTACAGGGCGGTAGCGATTTAGGTAGGTTACCTTAGCTTTTTGGGCACAGGGACTATGGCGGTGTGCTTGAAACATGTAGGTATTACAGACTCGGTCAGGGAGAGGTTGAAAATGTCCGTGAAGACACTTGCCAGTTGGTCCGCACATGCTCTAAGTACACGTCCTGGTAATCCGGCTGGCCCAGAGGCCTTGTGAATGTTGATCTGTTTAAAGGTCTTGCTCACATCGGCTACGGAGAGCGTGATCACTCAGTCGCCCGGAACAGCTGGTGCTCTCATGCATGCTTCAGTGTTGCTTGCCTTGAAGCGAGCATTAAGGCATTTAGCCCGTCTGGTCGGTTCACGTCATTGGGCAGCTCGTGGCTGGGTTTCCCTTTGTAGTCTGTAACAGTTTGCAAGCCCTGCCACATCTGACGAGTGTCAGAGCCGGTGTAGTAGGATTTAATCTTAGTCATGTATTGGCACTTTGCCGTCACTGGTTCGTCTGAGGGCATAGAGGGATTTCTTATAAGCGTCCGGCTTAGTGTCCCGCTCCTTGAAAGCGGCAGCTCTAGCTTTTAACTTTGTGCGGATGTTGCCTGTAATCCATAGCTTCTGGTTGGGATATGTAAGTACGGTCACAGTGGGGACGACGTTGTCGATGCCCTTATTGATGAAGCCAGTAACTGAGGTGGCATACTCCTCAATGCCATTGGATGAATACCGGAAAACATATTCCAGTCTGCGCCAGCAAATTAGTCTTGTAGCGTAGCAGACACGTCATCGGACCACTTCGGCTGTACCAACTTCAGACGAGTTCTAAGACCCGTTTAGGTGTTGTAGGGAAAAAAACAGAGAACAGCATCGTGGGAAAACAGTTGACGCTACAGACGATTTTGTGAGAAGACCAATTTTCGGGATGTCTCATGGTCTGACAAACACTGCTCTAGCTCTGTCACATTTCACCGTAGATGCAGAAGTGCAACATAGGCGGATGCGGTGGATTGAGCCAGTCGTCTAGGCCCCTTCCAAGGAGCCCTATTCTTTAAACACAGTAACTAAAAGTCTTGATAAATATTGGTGGTCTGGGAGAGGAGATCCATGCATGGTTGAGAGACTGCTGTCACCAGCTTGACCAGACCAGACGGTTCCTCTCCCAGTTGGAATAGAGCAGCAGTAAAAGTACTTTCCATGTTTGTTTTCACCTGCCTGGGTGGTGTTTTTTTTCAGTTGTGACTATTCTATTGGTTCCAAAGCGCCAAGCAAGCTCAATCAAGCCCTGCTAAAGTATTTGAAAATACTTCAAGGAGTATTTGAACCCAGGTCTGGTTAAAACGGAGCTGTCCCTGGGAAAAGAGAAGAAGTCATGGCAAAACTAGGAACTTAATCCCAAAGCTCACTGATGTAGCACAGATATACTATAGAGAAGGCCTATACTGTAGGCTTTGAAGGGGCTATGAGGTCCCTTCCTAAACACACCATTGAATTTAGGGCTCTCAAGGACTAGTTTTCATACCAAAAGACTCAAAAAGTCAGACGTTTACAGTGTAGAGTGACGGCACAGAGGTAAATATTTTGTTTTGATGCCAGCTGCCACTATTGGGAGTACATGTGACTGTACCTCAGATCGACATAGCTGGCTAAGGTAAACATTAGCGTGTGCTAAGGTAGCGAGCAACACGATTAGTCTGCTTCCGAGTGAAATACGGAACGGTTTGGATCAGCGGAACGGTTTGGATCAGCGCAATACAGTGTGTAAATAACAGTGTAAGTAGGTGGAGATAAACATTGAGACTTCTGGCTTAAGACAGTCCTTGATAACCCCTAACACACATTTTGCTGTAGCCCCAGACAAGCACACCTGTTTCAACTAACGATCAAGCCCTCAAGGAGTTGAATCACGTGCGTTTGTCTGGGGCTACAACAAAAATGTGTGCTGTTGTGGGGTAGTCAAGGAATGGAGTTGGGAAACACTGCTTTAAGACATGGAAGCCAGGGACAACTAGTCTTGAAATAGACAGAGAGACTGGTTCTGATCCAGCCCTTCAAATAACATTAGTTCTAAACATCTGACAAAACTATGGAGCTTTGATACAGTGTTAAACACATAGAAATATATTGAATAGAACGGGCGTCCCCATTCAAATCAATGATGGCATAATGGGCGGACTGGTGGCTATTGCGAGTATATCCATAGGAGCAAAGCAGGAAGTAAAAGCTTCAAGGGATAGTGCTAGCTGTCTATGTCAGTGGCGGTCAGTGCCATTTCAGATGAGGGAGGAACATTTTTTTTTATTAGCATTTTATTTTCTATTACAGCATATTGGATGACATTCATATTCCATTCACCCAGTTAAATGTAACAGCGATAGGTTTAGGCTACTACATGATACTCAAATTTTCCCTGTACCCATCATGAGGTTGCTACAACCTAGCCTATGAATGAAAATTTACAACGTAGGTGCACACAGGTCGAGAGACAAAATTTATGTGACAGACAGTGACACGGATAGATAGTGACATCCAATACCGACTTGCACACTCCTGAATCTAGCTGTTAGTGGGTATAATTAGTACAACAGTTACAAACGAGAGTTTCTATAGGACAAATTCAGGTATGTTTATCCCCGTTTACTTCTGTTTAAGAAACATTTTTCAACAGAATCGGTGGAATGAATACACCACAGATCACAAGTAAACACAGTTCACAGTTTCATAGCAGCCACGTTGTATTCCTTCTCACATCTACTTTACACCGGAGGGTCCCAGTGGCATTACATTTGTAAAACTAAAAGCTTACCTTGACTTGGAAGAGTTCCAGTATTGTGCTGGATAGACATAGCCAGCTAGCTAACATAGCATCCCTGTTTGAGCAGGGTGTTTCAGGAAGCTAAACTAGCTAGCTGCATTTGCTAGCTAAGTAAGTGAAACTAAGTGAAAAAAAAGGCTAAATTAATTTTTTCAAAATAGTTCTGAGTCAACTACTCCCCACATTCTATGCACTGCAGTGCTAGCTAGCTGTAACTTATGATAGGTTGGAGGACATCCTCCGGACATTGTCATAATTACTGTGTAAGTCTATGGAAGAGTGAGAACCATGATCCTCCTAGGTTTTGTATTGAAGTCAATGTACTCAGTGGAGGATGGAAGCTAGCTGTCCCATGGTGCTACCCTACAGAGTGCCGTTGATCAATTATTTAGTGATGTGATTATATTTAGTATAGTTTTATCTAAAAAGGATACCTTTTTAAATGTTTTAAATTTACAATTTTAATGAAATTCCCTTTGGAATTCTCTTTGGCAAAGATTGTAAAAGCGGGTAGCCCTGAACTCAGATGGAACGTTTCCATGAGCTTCGGGGGGAAAAAATGATTGGGAAACATTTCTACCATTTTGTCCGAAAATTTCTTTGCCCTTTGCACAGTACCCCAGCGAGCCAATTATCATCATCAAAAGTGATTCAGTAAAATACTGTATGAATATATTCCTGATCATCATGTTCACCTACAAAACTTTGGGCTCAGCTTTTCTTTCCCACAGCAGCCATGGTCCAATGCATTAAGTTAGCATTCTGCTCTTTCCATCACTTGCGCCGTGGCGTGCTCTTTGAGACAGACCACTGAGACCAGACGCTGCTCTGTTCATCCCATCAGGCCAGACAGAGAGCTTAGGTTTAGGAGAGCCGGCTACAGCTGCACACCCTCGTCTAAAGTACATTCTCCTCTACTGAATGATTTAAAAAAAAGGAAATTAATGAATTACATTTAATTTCCGTGTCAAATACCCAGTTGGCAACCCATCCCTTATGGTATTAATTGACACATTAACAAATATTACAATAATTTACTGTGATAATTCAGTGATAATTCTTCCTACGGTGTTCTCTGCAGTGTGCATCACATGAAGAGTGAAAAAATTAATTTAAATACAAAAATCGATCTACTAGTACAGGGACTCCAATCCAATGGCTGGCTGAATGACCCATTTGAGGGCTAGAAGTACAGACCGTACAGAAGCAGGCAGCCATTTCCAATGACATCACAACTCTTGTTTGAGGTTAAACCAGGTGCAATTCATGCAATTACTGTACGTGTGTGACACTCAGCTTAAGATCGTCAGAGTGTGGGATTAACACATTGACAACAGCTCACAATGTACGGCGTATGTGCAGTACCTTCTGGAAAGGAGCATACTTGGTTTGCCAGCAAAGGGTTTCTATTGAGGCCATGATACAAAACAATGGCGATTGTACAAGAGCTTCTTATCCGGACTGAATGATGCAGGCAGGTCTGAAGGCAGGTGGTGGGTGGGTTGATGCCTCCATCGGGGCTCAGTTAATGGGCCTTTAGGAAACAGATATCTGATCCTGGATAAAGGGCCCTCAGAGAGCAGAGCTGATGGGCACACAAAAGAGCTGAAGAGGGGCCCCTTGGAGTTGATGCTCTGAATTAATTGAGTTGAGAGATTGCAATCAGAGCTCACTTTCCTTCTCTCTGTCTGTTTCTCTCTCTCTCTATCTCTCAGGTTCTCACAAAACAGACATTGGCAGGCCATCAAAGAGAATGGTCCTTGCTGACTTTCCTGACCAGCCATCAGGTTAGAATAACGTTGAAAATCAGACCAAGACTTCAGAGGGGCTGTCTGAATAGATGGCTAAATGAATAGGGAGGTGTAAGGGGTGTTAGGTGTGCAATGGTTGAGAATGAGAATAAAACAGACAGAACTAAGAAGGGATTCAGCCGATGAGCATCATGAGACTGCTTTCACAAAGCCTCAGAAGTGTATAAAACGCTCCATCAAATGTATAAAGGAATGTCTGGAGACATATCAGAGGAGACGGAATAACAGATATAAGAATCTCAGTTTACAGTTGATGGGTCTTTTATGAAAATGGAGGGAATGCATTCTCGTCATCGAAAAGACTTTCCTGGCAGAGGTTGCCGATAAACAGTTGTGAATATGATTTTAATTTTCACTTTAATGTAAATGTATTGGAGATGTTTAACTACATCCTTCCACTTCACCAGAGAAAAGATTTCAAGATGTGTGGGACGGAAGGACAATGTGCTCAATCAATACATCAAAAGATTCTCAGTGGTTAGGCTACATCAAATAAAAATTGCAGTGAAATTCCAATCTGGTAGCTTAACAAGAAACGGACACCATTGGTTACCGTAAATGGTCATTTCAGCCAAAACACCACACAGAATGAAAGGAAATAAGAACAGCATCAAGGATCATCTTCTTTATTGTTCTAGATGGACACCGATTGAATTTGGACACTGATTTCAGAAGGTCTACATGCCTTAGGTCTCTGAAAGCCATAACATTCCTTCCGAATGTGCTCGCTCAAAATCCAAAAGGCCTACATCAAAACACACAAATGCAATTTGTGTCAAGGTCAATTAGTGAATCATTAACTGTACACTGATAAAGTTACAAATCACATAAATGCATTACATACGCTCATATGTGATGATTTAACCGCTAATGTACATGTTTAATCAGCAGCACCAGCCATTTTTCTAACCCCATTCATTCATGCATTTGGTAGGTAAAATAGGAAGTAAAGAAAAACAAATATTTCCATTAGCTTCAAAAGACCATGTGCTCTTGAATTTGGGTGCCCTGGATTAGTGCTCCGTATGCTCTTCAAAAATAGTTTCACAACCACTTCATGATTCCATTTCTTCCCTACTTATCAGTTTCATCCGCTGAAGACTTGCTGAAGGCAAAACTGTGTCATGAAACAGTTACAGACCAGATTTTAATTTGGCCTTGAGATCAGCACATTGTCACAACCAGAAGGATACATGGTTGCCTGCTTCTACGGAATATGCTATGGAATATGCATGGAGTGACTCACCCGGCGAAAGGACACCATATAGAAAGTATCGCCTCGTCGATTTAACTCATCGAAGAAGTCGCTGTAGCTTTGATGGTGTGAGTAGTACACCAGAACCTCACTTCCTGGTCTGCTGAAAGAGAGCGAGAGGTGGCAGTGAAATAGACTATATGACATATCAAAACTAAATCTAACATAATATAAATCTGTGTAATTAAGGTTAGTTGACATCTTAAAGAAGGTCTGACAATATTTATGACTGCAGCCTGCTGTGTCGGTGAATTTAAAAGAAAGAGACCTAGAAGATCTTGATTAAATGTAACTACATTTACTGTATCTAAAATCACCATCTCCTTCACATGAAACATTATTACAAAGTTATTACCATGCTATTACTATGTTTAAGGGAATACGTCATCTAGAAATAGTACTCTAAGTTCCCCTGTTGAATCTAGAGGAACATCTTCCCACTTCTAGCTCACAGTGTAACACAAGTTGTATGTGTGGGGCATCGATGTATCATAGGTCTACCATTGACTTGGTAGCAAAGGCTACTGTTGTAGTTGGGCTGGTAAATAGCAACACAACTGTTTTGGCCTCTCATTCTCCACAGTAGTGGAGCCAAAAGGGAAAACATGACCATAAAATAATTTTGAAGTGTTTGAAGTAAGACACTGAAAATACTGTAGGGTCCATTTAAAATGTATTTGCACAACACATTGTTTCTGACCTTTTTGATGAATACTTACTCAGAGTAGCTGACTGTTACAACCTGGTTACTGGACTGGGTTGTCTGAGGCCTCTCAGGTGACTTCTGTGAAAAGAGTTATAGAATGGTGGTCAGTGAGTCACTGCCATTAAACCAGACCGCTCCATTCTGAAACTTGAATCATTGAATGAAGAACACTATATAAAATTGTGTCTTTTGTCTTGGCTGATTGATGACAAAAAATCAAGTGGAATTAGAGACAATTTGTTTATATATGTGGCAATGTTTCTTGTATTTGACCATTTCCTTAGCCAGTATGCCAGTATGGATTTACCCATGCTCTCTGACAGCATTGCCCACTGTATTATGACCTGAAAAAGCACTGATCCTCATCCTGTCTCTGCTCTACACATATCCTGTGATTTACATGTGAAACAGAAGCACAGGTATATAACCTTCAAAATAAATGTAAGCTGAAAAGTTCCTTTAAAATATTTTGAAGGAAAAATCTAAATTAAAAATGTATACAACCGTTATTGTTGGATGACACATGCAATATTACCGTAAAAACCAACATGGATGGGATGAAAGTAACACTTTAAAAACAATTGACTAAAGCCTATTAAAGGCAATGACAGAATCCAGGCATGCCAGTTCAAAGGGTCACTGCATGAGTGGCCCACGGCTGAGAAAACATGTTTCACTGTGGATGAAGATCAGTGTGTACATTTTCGGACACCCTCAGCCTCAAAACTCACCCCTCAATGAGTCAATCAACAACCCTCCTTGAGTTAATCGTCATGCCGCACGCTTCAAGGAGAGCTGACTATTGACTTCATTAAAGAGGGGTGAGGCATGAGGCTGAGGGTGTCCTAAAATGTACACCACACCCCAGTATAAGGATTCCATTGAAACAGTCAAATTTTAGTTCGCACTAAATCTCCATATACAGTATTCAGACCCCTTGACTTTTTCCACATTTGTTACGTTACAGCCTTTTTCTAAAAATGGATTAAAAAAAAATATCTACACACAATACCCCATAATGACAAAGCAAAAACAGGTTTTTAGAAACTTTTTCAAATGTGTTTAAAAAACGAAACTTATTTACATAGGTATTCAGACCCTTTGCTATGAGACTCGAAATTTTTCAATTGATCATGATTTGGTAAGGCACACACCTGATTATATAAGATCCCACAGTTGACAGTGCATATCAGAGCAAAAACCAAGCCATGAGGTCAAAGGAATTGTCCGTAGAGCTCCGAGACAGGATTGTGTCGAGGCACAGATCTGGGGAAGGGTACCAAAAAATGTCGGCAACATTGAAGGTCCCCAAGAACACAGTGGCCTCCATCATTCTTAAATGGAAGACGTTTGGAACCACCAAGACACTTCCTAGAGCTGGCCGCCCTGCTAAACTGAGCATTTGGGGTAGAAGGGCCTTGATCACGGAGGTGACCAAGAACTCAATGGTCAATGACAGAGCTACAGAGTTCCTCTGTGGAGATGGGAGAACCTTCCAGAAGGACAATCATCTCTGCAGCACTCCACCAATCGGGCCTTTTAGGTAGAATGGCCAGACAGAAGCCACTCCTCATTAGAAGGCACATGACAGCCCGTTTGGAATTTGCCAAAAGGCACCTAAAGGACTCAGACCATGAGAAACAAGATTCTTTGGTCTGATGAAACCAAGATTGAACTCTTTGGCTGGAGGAAACCTGGCGCCATCCCGGTGGTGGCAGCATCATGCTGTGGGGATGTTTTTCAGAGGCAGGGACTGGGAGACTAGCCAGGAAGTGGGGTATCTGCTCTGTGCAAAAGGAGATAGAGAGGCAAGGGATTGCAAATCTAGAAGATGCTCGTCCAACTCTCCATAATTGAGCAAGTTAGATGCTATCGAAAACAGTCTCACACACAGATGTGCTATACAGAAACCGATAAAAACATAACTTTTTCTGTGCCAAGTTTCTCAATTTAGGACACGCTCCTCTTCAGAGATAGAGGTAAGAAATCAAGATAAACCAAACGCAGGCATATTGGCACGCACACCAGAGAAACCAAAAATTTTACAAAAGAAATCAGCTTCTACTGCAGAATCTGAGACAGTGGCGCCACTCAGCTTGAGTTTTGACTTCTGCCTGACTGTATCAGGTACAGTCTGTACTGTCAATTTTATTCCCTTTTCACCTGAAATATCCATCCTCCTAAAACTATATGTGCTAGCCTTATTCCTTTGCGACTAGACGAGTGGAGCAAAGCGGTTTTCAAGAAGAGCTCTGCAACGAATCTGGCCTGACCTGGTAGGACACGGCAGTATAATATTTCAAGTGATATCACAGGAAATATGACACAAAAAAAAACTTTGTCTCCTCTTTGTCCCTTTTCTTTCTGCACAACAGGTTGGTGAGGATGGAGAGAGAGATTTACAGACAGGCGTTTTTCATCCAATTCGACGAGGGCTCTCGAAGTCTGTGCTTTACCGTGCATTTCATTGGGATCAGTGGGGGTTTTTCCCCATAAACTCCAAGTCTGGGGTTGAATCACACAGGTCTAAGATAGATCTCACTGCTTTTCATCAAATGGCAAACAAAACGGTTTGATAAGTGTACTTCAAAGTTGGAACTCAAAAAAAGGAGAGCATGATGTCCAAGTGTGAGGATATGCCAACATTGTGCAAAGCTACATAGACAACATCTCCTGGTCTGACAAATCATGAATCTCTATTGTGCCTCTTCAGTTGGTAGAGCAAATGCAGAGGGGTTTTCCCACAGTCTGGAAGAAGTTAAACACATCCAAAGGAGGGACAGTGTGCAAACTGTAAATCTCACTTATAAAAGTACTCCCTTGAGAAGAGTTTATCACTAATACTATATGCTAAGATTCCCCAACTGGTAGCCCACAGGCCAAATTTGGCCCACATGTAATTTTATTTGGCCCCCCAAGTTTTTCGAAGCAAAACGAATATATATTTTAATTTTTATTGTTGGACATAAGACTGTAAAAACACCAGCAAATCAGCTCAAAGTGATTTTAATTTTGGAAATCTGTTTCAACGTATTCCCACGCATAATATAGAGATACACATTATACTGTATACAAATGCCAGCAAGGTTTGAAATGATTCTGCTTTAGACAAATATTATATCTGTTTGGGCTTCTTGACTTCAATTTGCAGTCTACAAATGATTTGTAATTATGTTCTGGCCCCCTGATCATCCGTAGTAGTGCACTACACAGACAATATGGTATCATTTGAGATGGAGCTAATGAAAAGAAAGGCTGAGTCAAGGACCAGGTCTAGCCCTGAGGTTTACGTGTGTAGGAGAGCCTTGAGCATGAAACGCTGCACAACTAACATTATTAAACATTCATTTATATCCTCTTCCTCCTCTAACTGGAACTAGAACTCCCTGAGGGTGTCATACACAGTGGAAACCCCCCACTTCCAATTAGGCAACCCCTAAATATGTCTTACACGGGAAGCTAGAGATGCACGTGGAATCCTCCCAAAGAGAAGAAACACCATTGGTTATCATTTGCTTCCCATGTCAACTAATGTTAGTGGCACCATATCTTTGGGTGTTTTTACTAGTTTGTTTTCTTTCTAGAGTAAGTGGTGCATACAGTAACACAATGTATCAACAATAATGTCCTCAAACCATTTGTATATGTAACTGAGCCTGACACACTGCTGAGTGAGTACTGGCTGAACATGAGAACCAAAAGACAGTGTGAGCTTCACAAAAAACTGTCTGAAGACATTGTTACTGACAAAGTTAAAACAGCAAAACACAAAAATTCAAAGGACTTTGTCTCCAAGTGGGGCCAATATTTTAGGCCTGTAAAACTGATTTAATGATTTGGGCTCCTCACATTCTGACTGCAGCACAGCAGACTACAGACTTGACTCACTGGGTCTGAGTTCAAATGGAAGCCAGTCTGAAACTGTAACACTTCACCTATAGCCCCCAGTATTCTACCTCTCTATTTAAGCTGTCAAAGACAACACATTCCAGATGTCAAAAACAAAATAAAAAGTGCTATATCAAAAACAAATCAAATGCAATCAACTAATATCAGTATCTAACCTAAGGAAGGATTTATAACCGGAGGTTAAATTTGAGTGTTAGTTTTACCAACAAAAACATATTTAGCTATTTGTCACGTGTGCTCCCTCTCCGGCCTCTAGGTCACCAGGCTGCTTGTTAGGGCGCACACCTGTCACCAGCGTGAGGCGCATAATAATGACACTCACCTGGACTCCATCACCTCCTTGATTACCTGCCCTTTATGTCACTCCCTTTGGATTCTTCCCCAGTCGTCATTGTTTCTGTTCCATGTCGGTGCGCTGTTCGTTTTGTTCTTTTATTTATTAAATGTTTTCACTCCCTGAACTTGCTTCCCGACTTTCAGCGTACATCGTTACAATATTAGCCAAATGGTGTCAGATGTCGGCAGCTGTGACCTCATAACAAGAAAGATAAACAGTCTAGTGAGAATATGTGTATGTTGCTGTGGCAGCTCTACTTAATGGGCCATCACGGAGAGACGTGTTGACAAGGGCCTGAACCCTCTACTGGAGTACACATTGGCCTACGTACTGACAGTTTAAATAGCCTCTGAGGTACTGCTTAACCTGTCCAAAAATCAGCAAGGACCATTACTGACGTCTGATCAGACATGAAAATGTCTTCATTATTAGGGCCATGTAACCTGCCTGACCAGGGAAAACTTAGGACCTAGTTAGTATCTTTGTCCCTGTTTTGTAGGGAAGAAGCGTGTCTAACCTACCAGGACAGTTTTGGTTGTGTGCTGTTCAGTTGTTGTATGTCTGGATTGATCGGTGGTAGAACGTGTGGACTTGGTCCTCTCCTCTTCGTGTCGATGAACCCAGCCTCTCAGGTTCTGAGCCAGACTAGAGGGGAAGAACCAATATTCAGTTAGAAATCATATTTTATTAACTTATTTTGATTGCCTGAAAAAAAATTAGCTTTCTATTCATCTTCGGAGTGAACTTGGTAGCCATATTGCATTTTATTATGACAGAATTTAAAAAACTTGATTTTCAGGGATTTTTCTATGTAAAAGCTGTTGAAGGCTGCTGCTGGCTTTCATACAGTATGAACCTCATCCCTCTGAGATGGCGTGACGGTTTGAAAATTGGGTGGAGCTAAAGTGTGGGCCATCAGTTTTTATACTGAGCACCATCCATCTTGTCAGTCAACTGTGACGGCGTGAAAAGGACTGGTGAAGACTTTGGTTTGATGAGTGGTCCACGTGGATCACATTACAGTCTACCTAACAATGAGGAGGACAAAGTCTAGCTCTTCAGAGAGTACTGAGTGGACTCATTGATACTCAATTGAGGTAGCTATCACCGTGATTTCAATATGGAATTCAAATTCTGAAATCGATGTACCCAAGTCTTACTTAACCGGATGTTCTAATCTTGCTTTCATACTGGCAATATAGACAAGAAGGCTGGACGATTGAGGCTAAGTACAGATGTAAGATCTTAATGTGACCTATATTGTCACAGCAAAATATTCCTGCAGCAACTGGATTTGAACGTTTAGTCCATAATGTTAATTGAACGGTGGGGAGGCTATTAGCTGGCCAAAAGTAGGCTACATGAAAAGTACAAAACTGATAATATAACCGTGGGTTTTCAGTGAATATGTCAATCGCGAAGCTCACACTAAAAATTCTCAGCAAAAAAAAAGAGTGATCAAATTAAGATCCTACAGTTGTAGAACCGAATTATCTGCTGGTAGAAGGCTACTGATCAGATTGACTTGGTTAGTACTGACCGGAGGGACTTGGTCCTGGAGACAGGAGAGTGGGAAGCCATCTCCTCTGGAGCATAGTCCTCCCACCTAGAGCACAGATAGATGGGGGGGGGGAGATAACAGAAACAAAGGGATAGATTGAGAGAAAGAGAGAGACAGGAAGCGAGGGAGACATTAATCATCAACAACACATTCCCCTCCCCTCTGATCTCGTTATGATTCAGCAGCTGATATGCTACAGGACCATGCTGCGGTACGTTGTGGGTTTTCCTTGTGGTCTATAGACCTTAATGCATTAACCGGAATACCAGTCACTTACTCTGGATGTCCCAGGTGTTCATCAGTTCTAAACGAGCATCTGGAACAAAAACTGTGCAGATGACTCAATAGACAAAACAACTTGATGAATGAAGTCATAACTTAAAGAACGAGTTGAGTTGATGAATGATGTCACGCCTGCTCCCGCTCTCCCTCCCTGGCGCTCGAGGGCGCCAGGCTGCCCAGCGTTTCACACTCCTGCCACCATCATTACGCACACCTGCTTCCCTTGTCACACGCATCAGCGATTCATTGGACTCACCTGGACTCAATCACCTGCTTTCATTACCTCCCCTATATCTGTCTGTTCCCGAGGTTGTTCCCTGACTTCAGCATATTGTCATGTCGTTTGTTCCCCGTTCTGACGCTGTTCCTGTTCTGTCACTTGTCCGTTCATTAAATGTGTACTCCCTGTACCTGCTGCTCATCTCCAGCATCGGTTCTTACAGATGTCATAAATGAAAGGTGTTGAGTTTATGAACAAAGTCATAATTAAAGAAGGGGTTGAGTTGATGAATGATGTCATAAATAAAGAAGGGGTTGAGCTGATTAATGATGTCAAACTAAACGGTTTGAGTTAATAAGTTTTACGGAGTTCTGCTCAGTCAGCTGCAACAATAACCAGCAGAGCCAGTGGGATCTTCACACACACAAACGCAGGTAGGCACAGACACACACAGCAGGAGCAGAGAGGTTGGACTGGATTTCTCCTGGGAATAGTTAGATAAATGGTCTGTTCCTGAAATCTGTGTGGAACATCCACTTGTCTGGATGAGCCCTGGGCTCCAGATCAGAAGAAAAGGAGAAAAGGGCATTAAAATGGCCCATAAGCCAAAAAGGAGGAGTCCACACACATTGTGCTGGTGAACATATACTTTGATGATATTCAGTATTGTGTTCTATAGCCTGGACCCAGATGACCAAACTATCGGTTACATAATGCTCCACTCCTTAAGTGGTCTCTCTCAGTGGGAGACTATGTAACCTTCTCCAAGCCTTCCAGTTAGACTACTGCTGTACTACCACAAGGTATTTGTAGTGAAGTTATGTAGTACTTTATAGCAGAGAGCTGGACACATGGGGACAACCGGTGGTGAGCCAGGAGTTTATAAAGAGTCTGTCAATCTGGATATCAATAGATTGTTTGCAGGAGTGACATAGAGGAGGACTCATCCACGGCACAGCGCATCCTTCCTGCAAACATGTCTGTCATCTCTTAAGGCCTCTGTTGTGTGCTTTGTATCACTCATGCCAAAATAAATACTCAGTCAACTATATGACTTGTACACAGCAAGGTCATAATCTTTGACTGAGTGAGATACAGATGTAGGATCTTAATTTCATCACTATTTTGTTAAGAATTAAATGCAAACTTGTAGTGTATTTCTCATTTCCACGTAGAAATGTTTCTTGATTTGCCCAAACCAAAAATGTATTAACCCCCTACAAAAATGTCCATAAATTATAATCCACATAATAATTCAGATTTCCTGTTGATGCAGGATTGTTTTTCTGCTGTTGCAAACTGTCTCAAATTAAGATCCTACAGCTGCACACACAACATGAGTATAACTAGTGCTGAAATTATACATGTTAAAGAGGAAACTTGCGAGACAACATTAGTTTGATTTTGCCAAGTTGGTTCAAATTAAACTGGCCACTAAAAAGAGACGCCACAAGTAATACTAT
Source organism: Oncorhynchus clarkii lewisi (assembly GCF_045791955.1). Taxonomy (NCBI): domain Eukaryota; kingdom Metazoa; phylum Chordata; class Actinopteri; order Salmoniformes; family Salmonidae; genus Oncorhynchus; species Oncorhynchus clarkii. The sequence continues at coordinate 14,640,005 of NC_092166.1, read as the reverse complement.
TATATTGTGCTCTGCTTGCAACGCTCCTATTCAACACAGTGACACAAGGTAAATATAGGAGTCCTGTATAAGCTTTTGGCTAGCCCCGGCACATTTACATGGATGTCCAATTACTGTAATATTGATGAATGTGCACTCTCCCCTATAAATAAATAAATGGATGTAAATATTATCACCAAGATAAAATAAGCAATCTTTCCATTCCAAAAAATAAAACAGGTCTGGAAATAGATGCTTAGTCAAACTGAAACGACCGGCCAATTCCTCTACAGTTCTGGTTCCCTGGACAGAATTCCCAACAGAAGTTCTCTTGGATGGATCCGATTCTCCTCCAGAAGCCAACACTTGAGGGTACCCACTTCTCTTTAATTCAGCTTTTTTGTCCTTCTTAAAACACAAAATATTCTTCCTGGTTTGTGAGCATTTTGCAAAGGCAAAGATGTGACTTTAAAGCCTATCAATCCAAGCCTGTGCCTAACTCTAATGCACCGATGTGTAAATAGGCTTGTTAATTAGAGATTTAGCAGAAACCATTGGATCTCCTTGTTACATAGCGCTGCACCAAAGCAAGTAGCCTCCCCCCCGCCCTCTCTCTCCCCCTCCCTCAGTCCGTCCGTCTGTCTGTCCGTGTGTGCATACAGTACACAGCATTATATGTATATTGGGACAGAAACTCTCGAGGACCCTCATGTTCTTGTTGTGGTAATTACCTGTCATGGGATTGGTGGGATTGTGGGTACTGGGCGTCCATCGGCTCCAATGGGGACTGGGGGGCTGGTGTTTCCTCCCCTCTCCTCTGTTGTTGGTCGGGGGAGAAGCTGAGCAGATGTCGGCTGCTTTGTGGCTCCTGGACAGACTCAAAAAGGTCAAAATGCACACAAGTTGTGTAGAAACAGATTAGTCGGCCAGGGAAATCTGAAAAAAGAGCATGTCGGGGGAGTGGGGGATACACAGCAGGGGAAAGATGTAAGCAACCACTGTATAGGCTGCAATGGTAGTCAGTGGCGTCCCCGGGGAGCCTGAATAAGAGGCTGAAAATGAGTTTGATATGAAGCTATATGAATCGGCATATGAGTCTCTGCAGAAAAATGACCTGACTCAATGTGAATTATTATGTGGATTAAGATTAATGGACATTTTTATAGGGGTCAATATATTTTTTTTGTAAGGGAAAGTGGAAATTACACACTTCAGAAGCCTTTTTAAACCTCAAATACACTACAAGTTTAGGAAAGTTCTCCTGCTAGAGATGTAGATCTTAGAAACAGATTAGATTCAAGTGGAAAGGGAGGGGGGGGGGGGGGGGGCTGCCAGGTCCTGAGAAATCAAAAAGAGCATGTCGGGGGAGTGGGGGATACACATCCTGCAAGGGGAAAGTCAACCCTGTCATTAAGCAACCACTGTATAGTCGACAGAACAAACCACCCCTCCTCCACAATGGTAGTCAGCAATCTGGCGCTTCACTGGCTCTGGTGTAAACTGGGAGTACGGGGAGCCTGAATAAGAGGCTGAAAATGAGTTTGATATGAAGCTATATGAATCGGCATATGAGTCTCTACTCTCTAGAGATGTAGATTTCAGCTGTTGACTGCAGGTTTGTTGATGTTGCACTCTGATTGGGCGGCGGGGTGGAAAAGTCAGCAGTTTTTGTGCAGTGAGATAACATAAGGCTTGCAGAACCATTAAATTATTGTTTTACGGTGGAGAACTTGCCGTTGCAATGTTTATACAGTGCCTTTGTTTACAAACGCATGCACGCACACTTCTTAATCTGAGAATTGGCATCTACAGCACCTGAGAGGGATGTCTACCTGGTAGTCCTAAAGAATAGGTTTTAACAGTACCCAAAACCATTCAGGGATTTTATTTGATCACAGGAAAACGCTACTGACCCCTCAGCCTCCAGTATTTATGCTGCAGTAGTTTGTGTTGGGGGGCTAGGGTCAGTCTGTTATATCTGGAGTACTTCTGTCTTATCTGGTGTCCTGTGTGAATTTAAGTATGCTCTCTCTAATTCTCTCTCTCTCTCGGAGGACCTGAGCCCTAGGACCATGCCTCAGGACTACCTCGCATGATGACTCCTTGCTGTCCCCAGTCCACCTGGCTGTGCTGCTGCTCCAGTTTCAACTGTTCTGCCTGCGGCTATGGAACCCTGACCTGTTCACCGGACGTGCTACCTGTCCCAGACCTGCTGTTTAACTCTCTAGAGACAGCAGGAGCGGTAAAGATACTCTGAATGATCGGCTATAAAAAGCCAACTGACATTTACTCCTGAGGTGCTGACTTGTTGCACCCTCAACAACTACTGTGATTATTATTATTTAACCATGCTGGTCATTTATGAATATTTAAACTTCTTGGCCATGTTCTGTTATAATCTCCACCCGGCACAGCCAGAAGAGGACTGGCCACCCCTTATAGCCTGGTTCCTCTCTAGGTTTCTTCCTAGGTTTTGGCCTTTCTAGGGAGTTTCCTAGCCACCGTGCTTCTACACCTGCATTGCTTGCCGTTTGGGGAATTAGACTGGGTTTCTGTACAGCACTTTGAGATATCAGCTGATGTAAGAAGGGCTATATAAATAAATTTGATACTACATACAGTAAATACCGAGATGCGAGTTTGATTGAATTGAGCGATCAAGTCATCATACTGTACCCTGACTTACTGTACATTCGGAATATATTCGGAAGACCCCTTGAATTTTTCCACATTTTGTTCAGTTACAGCTTGTTCTTTTCTCATCAATCTACACATAATACCCCATAATGACATAGTAAAACAGTTTTTTTTTTTTTGTAAATTACAAATAAAAAACAGAAATACCTTATTTACATAAGTATTCAGAACCTTTGCTATGAGACTCAAAATTAAGGTCAGGTGAATCCTGTTTCCATTGATCAAGTTGTAGAAACATCTCAAGCATGATTGGAGTCCACTTGTGATAAATTCAACTGATTGGACATGATTTGGAAAAGGCACACACCTGTCTATATAAGGTCCCACAGTTGACAGTGCATGTCAGAGCAAAAACCAAGCCACGAGGTCAAAGGATTGTCCGTAGAGCTCAAGGACAGGATTGGGTCAAGGCACAGATCTGGGGAAGGGTACCAAAACATTTCTGCAGCATTGAAGGTCCCCAAGAACACAGTGGCCTCCATCATTCTTAATTGGAAGAAGTTTGGAACCACTAAGACTCTTCCTAGAGCTGGCCGCCCATCCAAACTGAGTGATCGGGGGAGAAAGGCCTTGGTCAGTGAGATGACAAAAGAACCCGATGGTCACTCTGACAGAGCTCCTCTGTGGAGATGGGAGAACCTTCCAGAGGGACAACCATCTCTGCAGCACTCTACCATTCAGGCCTTTATAGTAGAGTGGGCACATGGAAGCCACTCTTCAGTAAAAGGCACATGACAGCCCTGCTTGGAGCTTGCTAAAGGACTCTCAGAAAATGAGAAACGCGATTCTCTGGTCTGATGAAATCAAGATTGAACTCTTTGGCCTGAATGCCAAGCATCACTTCTGGAGGAAACCTGGTACCATCCCTACGGTGAAGCATGGTGGTGGCAGCATCATGCTGTGGGGATGTTTTTCAGCGGCAGGGACAGGGAGACTAGTCAGAATCGAGGGAAAGATGAACCGAGCATCGCTGCAAAATATCCTTGATGAAAACCTGCTCCAGAGTGCTCAGAACCTCAAGACTGGGGCGAAGGTTCACCTTCAACAGGACAAGCACACAGCCAAGACAACGCAGGAGTAGCGTCGGGACAAGTCTCTGAATGTCCTTGAGTGGCCCAGGCAGAGCCTGGACTTGAACCCAATCGAACATCTCTGGAGACACCTGAAAATAGCTGTGCAGCAACACTCCCCAGCCAACCTGACAAAGCTTGAGAGGAACTACATAGAAGGAAGGGAGAACCTCCCCAAATACAAGTGTGCCAAGCTTGTAGCTTCATTCCCAAGAAGACTCAAGGCTGTATTTGCTGCCAAAGTTGCTTCAAAGTACTGAGTAAAGTAGACATGTGATATTTCAGTGTTTTACTTTTAATAAACTTTTAAAAAAAATCTAAAACCTGTTTTTGTTTTGTCATTATTGGGTATTGTGTGTAGATTGATGAGGGACATTTAATCAATTTTAGAATAATGCTGTAATGTAAACAAATGTAGAAAAGGTCAAGGGGTCTGAATACTTTCCGAATGCACTGTAAACTGTATTTTATTTTTTCAAAGACAGTGAATTATATTCCAAATCCAACAAAGGTTCTCCACCAAATGAGCCATACAAATTATCTATCTATTCCTACTGTACTTGTCTGTTTGTTTTTCGGTGCAGCTAAGCCAGTGATACAACTACAGTACATCACAACAGGGAACATGGATTCGGGCAGTGAGAGGTGATGTCACAGGTTTGATGTGTAAGATCTGCCGAGGTAAAGGGTTTCATGGAAAACATCCAATAGACACTAGACAATTACATTTTGATAAGTTAGCAGACGCTCAAATCCAGAGGTTAGCATTTTTCGTAATGAATCTTGTTCGAGGCAGGTCTGTAAAGTGGTCACTAGCTAGCACAGCCACAAAATCATACCATCTGATTTTAACCCTAACCAAACTGCTAAATCTAATGCCTAACCCCAATCTTAAATTAAATATTTTTACAAAATAGACAATTTTGACTTTGTAGCTGGTATATACAGTTGAAGTTGAAAGTTTACATACCCCTAGCCAAATACATTTAAACTCAGTTTTTCACAATTCCTGACATTTATCCTGACATTTAAAAATTCCCTGTCTTAGGTCAGGTAGGATCACCACTTTATTTTAAGAATGTGAAATGTCAGAATAATAGTAGAGATAATGATTTGTTTCAGCTTTTATTTCTTTCATCACATTCCCAGTGGGTCAGGAGTTTACATACATTCAATTAGTATTTGGTAGCATTGTCTTTAAATTGATTAACTTGGGTCAAACGTTTTGGATAGCCTTCCACAAGCTTCCCACAATAAGTTGGGTGAATTTTGGCCCATTCCTCCTGGTGTAACGGAGTCAGGTTTGTCGGCCTCCTTGCTAGCGGAACCCCTCGACAACATTCTGCTGAAAAGGCAGAGCGCAAAATTCAAAAATATGTTTTTGAAATATGTAACTTTCATACATTCACAAGTGCAATACACCAAATTAAAGCTTCTTGTTAATCTACCCATCGTGTCCAATTTCAAAAAGTCTTTATAGCGAAAGTACACCATATGATTATGTTAGGTCAGAGACTAGTCACAAAAACACACACAGCCCTTTTCCAGCCAAAGAGAGGAGTCACAAAAAGCAGAAATAGAGTTCAAATTAAACACTAACCTTTGATGATCTTCATCAGATGGCACTCATAGGACTTCATGTTACACAATACATGTATGTTTTGTTCAATAAAGTTCATATTTATATCCAAAAATCTCAGTTTACATTGGCGCTTTATGGTCAGTAATGTTGTGCCTCGAAAACATCCAGTGAATATTCAGAGAGCCACATCAATTTACAGAAATACTCATGATAAACTTTGATAAAAGATACAAGTGTTATGCACAGAATTATAGATATACTTCTCCTTAATGCAACCACTGTGTCAGATTTCAAAAAAGCTTTACGGAAAAAGCAAACCATGCAATAATCTGAGTACGACGCTCAAACACAAAAACATGCCATGCAGATACCCGCCATGTTGTGGAGTCAGAAATAGCGTTATAAATATTCACTTACCTTTGATGATCTTCATCAGAATGCACTCCCAGTTCCACAATAAATGTTTGTTTTGTTCGAAAAAGTCCATCATTTATGTCCAAATACCTCCTTTTGTTAGCGCGTTTGGTAAACAAATCCAAACTCACAAGGCGCAGGCAAGTCCAGGCGAAAGTTCAGACGAAAAGTTCAAAAAGTTATATTACAGTTCCTAGAAACATGTCAAACGATGTATAGAATTTATGTTTTAAACATAAATCTTCAATAATGTTCCAACCGGAGAATTCCTTTTTCTTTAGAATTGCAATGGAACACAGGTCGCTCTCACGTGTGCGCACGTGATCAGCTCATGGCACTCTGGCAGGCCTCTGGTTAAATCAGCTCTCATTCGCCCCCACTTCACAGTAGAAGCCTCAAACAAGGTTCTAAAGACTGTTGACATCTAGTGGAAACCTTAGGAAGTGCAATATGACTCCATAGACACTATATTCGATAGGCAATTAGTTGAAAAACTACAAACCTCAGATTTCCCACTTCCTGGTTGGATTTTTCTCAGGTTTTCACCTGCCATATGAGTTCTGTTATACTCAGACATCATTCAAACAGTTTTAGAAACTTCAGTGTTTTCTAGCCAATACTACTAATAATATGCATATATTACCTTCTGGGCCAGAGTAGCAGGAAGTTTACTCTGGGCACACTTTTCATCCGAATGTGAAAATGCTGCCCTCTATCCCAAACAGGTTAAATTGTTTAACTTGGGTCAAACGTTTTGGATAGCCTTCCACAAGCTTCCCACAAAAGTTGGGTGAATTTTTGCCCATTCCTCCTGACAGAGCTGGTGTAACTGAGTCAGGTGTGGAGGCCTCCTTGCTCGCACATGCTTTTTCAGTTCCATCGGCTTGCAAGCCTCCCCCTTTTTCCTCCAAACATAACAATGGTCATTATGACCAAACAGTTCCATTTTTGTTTCATCAGACCAGAGGACATTTCTCCAAAAAGTACGATCTTTGTCCCCATGTGCAGTTGCAAACCATAGTCTGGCTTTTTTTTTATGGCGGATGTGGAGCAGTGTCTTCTTCCTTGCTAAGTGGCCTTTCAGGTTATGTCGATATGGGACTCGTTTTACTGTGGATATAGATACTTTGTACCTGCTTCCTCCAGCATCTTCACAAGGTCCTTTGCTGTTGTTCTGGGATTGATTTGCACTTTTCGCACCAAAGTACGTTCATCTCTAGGAGACGGAATGTTTCTCCTTCCTGAGCCGTGTGACGGCTGCGTCGTCCCATGGTGTTTATACTTGCGTACTATTGTTTGTACAGATGAATGTGGAACCTTCAGGCATTTGGAAATTGCTCCCAAGGATGAACCAGACTTCACCTTCAATTGACTCAAATTATGTCAATTAGCCTATCAGAAGCTTCTAAAGGCATGACATCATTTTCTGGAATTTTCCAAGCTGTCTAAAGGCACAGTCAACTTAGTGTATGTAAACTTCTGACCCACTGGAATTGTGATACAGTGAATTATAAGGGAAACAATCTGTCTGTAAACAATTGTTGGAAAAATTACTTGTGTCATGCATAAAGTAGATGTCCTAACCGACTTGCCAAAACTATAGTTTGTTAACAACAAATTTGTGGAGTGGTTGAAAAACTAGTTTTAATGACTCCAACCTAAGTGTATGTAAACTTCCGACTTCAACTGTATCTATAGGGAAATCGCTCAATTCTTCCTCCAGGACAAGACTCATGATCCTTAACGTCAACCTACTCGACATACAGTCAGACTGCATAATGGAGTTCAAAATAATCACTGTTCAGTAGCTGTTACCAGTCTACAACAAATGATTGGTAAGAGTCCACCGGAATTGAGAGTGGTAAAACTACATTGGTCCTACATAGATTTAGCATCGCAAGCTGCCTAATCTGGCAAGCAGGGGTAATCAGTCTGGTATTTACGAGGCTAAAACAGATTACTGAATAGCTCTAAAACTATGCCATGCGGCCATGTGTGATAGGATAAGTAACAGAAAAAGGCTGTGAAAGTCTATGATAGGCTGTGAATATATCAGTGCTAAGGGGTGTTATTAGGTACGAGGCAAAGCCAGAAGCCACTGTCATGTTTTACCAGTGATGTCCATGATTGTTTTATCTCCTCTTTGGTTTGACAGAAAGATAAATCACCCATCATCCTATGGGCCTCCTCCGCCCTTGGGAACAGACAGATTGGGTCTTTTGAAAGTCCTTTCAGACACTATGCCCTGCTAAGGTTCCCACGGGGGTTAAAGGTCAAACATAATTCATTACCAGCCAGACGTCAGTCCCCTGGGACTGGACAAGGAAGACTATGACCTCTTCTCCCTGGCCTGAGGGGTGGTCCGTTATCGTAAACAAACAACTTCCTCACATATGCGGATGCACACCCACACACACCCACACACAGGCACACCCACACACACCCACACAGGCACACCCACACACAAGCCATCCTTGTCTTCTAGAAAGGTGACAAGCTACATGACACAGCAAAATGCTTATCTTTCAAAGAAACTTCCCAGCACTAAATTGTTGCCATCACACAGTAATGAAGCTTTGGAGACGGCTAATGCTTCTAACACAGAGACTCAAAGAAGGTCTGGAATCAAACAGAATATTATGGGGGGTGGTTTGCTCACAGCTCTTTTTGTGCAACCGTGAGTGAGATTGCCATTCTAGTTGATCTAATCTGTTGTGCCATCACATTCTAACCACAGTGGCCTTGTAGTTAGAATGTCTGCCCTGAGATTGGAAGGTTAGGAGTTCAATCCTTGGCTGAGTCATACCAAAAACTGTAAAAATGAGACCTGGTACTATGCTTAGCTCTGCGATAGACTAGCGTCCTGTCCAGGTGGTCTACATCAAGCTGTCTCACGGTACAGAAACAGGACTCATTCCTGCTCGCACCTCACAAGGTTACTTACTTATGGCCAGTGATGGTATCTTGTCAATTGAGAGCTGTGTAGAGAGAGCTAGCACACTTAACTATATAATATATCTGACCCCCCAAAAAATAACCCTGTATGGTTCTTCAAAAGGTTCCTTGATTAAATTCTCAATAAAGGTTCTATAAAGAGCCATTCAAACCCTTTTTGGGTTTATAGAACCTTAGGAAAGGGTTCTTAATAGCACCACAAAGGTTCCATTTAGAACCGTATGAGCATGGTTCTTTGTAGAACCTTCAAAAAAGGATTATATTGTTACGAGCCAAAGAACCCTTATTTTGGCACTATATAGAACCATTTGTTTTTATAGTGTATAGCTCTTAGATATCGAGGCGGAAAAAAAACACTTTCACTGCAATTAGAGACTAAAGTAATAACATTTTCTGAGGTTGTCTAAGAGTTCAGCCAAGGTCATGATGCAGCCTGAAAATAGCACTGTCATATTGAGAAAGTAGGAAATAATTATGAAATTATGTTTTCTTTGTTGACTGTTTTATGTCTATGTTGGGCTACCATATCAATATTTCAATTTCATATTTTTCCAGCAAAGTTTGAAAAAGTATTAAACTTCTAGAACTGATTACAAGCTGTTAACAAACTGACTGAGCCAACACAACTCTACATTTATTACTAGGGCTACTGTGTCAAATGTTTTTGCCAAGCTCTACCACAGTAAAACCCAAATAGCGTAGCATTAATTAAAAGAGATTTTATTGGAGAAACCTCTGCCTCAAAACAATAAGATAATATTTGTATTCTTCTAATGTTGGCTTATCCACTCCACTCTCTTCAATTTGAGAAAAGTCCAATAATAGTATTGCACGTAACACAGTGCTACATATGGTCCTAAACAGTGATCAACCGTTATATGTTATTATTCCTTCAAGACAAGGCTAAATAAACCAGTCACTCCAGCTGTCCTTATGTCACCTTGTTGGAATGGTTACGTAAAGTGAAGGGGCTTTCCTATGCAGACCTGAGTGCAACTATTTAAAATCTGTCAAATACTTGTACCGTTTGTTTCAGCGGGAAGAGTGGACCAAAGCGCAGCGTGGAAAATGTTCATGATACTTATTTTCAAGAAACACTCAAACAAAAGTAACAACTCCCCCCCCCCAAAAAAAACAAACGCGAACAGTTCCATCAGGCAAAGACACTAAACAGAAAATAACACCCCACAAAACCCAAACGGAAAATCACAACTTAAATATGATCCCCAATCAGAGACAACGAAAGATAGCTGCCTCTGATTGGGAACCACACTCGGCAAAACAACAAAGAAATAGAAAACATAGATTTTCCCACCCGAGTTACACCCTGACCTAACCAAACATAGAGAATAAATAAGGATCTCTAAGGTCAGGGCGTGGCTGCCAGATGGATGGGATTTGCAGTTTTGTATCTGTTCTATTGGTCCCATTGCACAACACAAGCTCAATCAAACCCATTTAAAGTATTTACAATTATTTTAAATACTATTTGTACCAAGTGTTGGAATGGTTAAGTAGACTCAGAGGGATTTCCTAAACTCTAACCCAGCACAGGTTAAATAGTGAACAGAACACATGCTGGGTTATTTTGACCCACCCAGTTGGGTTGCTTGAATAATCCAAACATGGATTACTATGTATGATACAATGCCTACCAGCGCAAGGTGTCCACAGTAATACTAACATTTACTCTACGATGATGACACACATGCCAACAGGCCAAATCAAAACATATGTCCACTTTAGGGACCACTTCAAGAACACACTGAAATATCCCAGTTGTGTAACGAGACAGCTACATGTTTTGCGTTAGGAAAAAACAATGTTCTAGATGTTTCTCTTCTCTCCTCGAAAAAGAAAAGGAGAGCCTCACACTCTAGGAGCTCAGATGCAATAATTGGATACCAACGTGTGGACAGCTAAGCTGTCTTCATCAAGCTATAATGACAGCCAAGCTGTCTTCATCAGGTTATAATGACAGCCAAGCTATCTTCATCAGGCTTTAATGACAGCCAAGGTGTCTTCATCAGATTATAATGACAGCCAAGCTGTCTTCATCAGGCTTTAATGACAGCAAAGCTGTCTTCATCAGGTTACAATGACAGCCAAGCTGTCTTCATCAGGCTTTAATGACAGCCAAGGTGTCTTCATCAGATTATAATGACAGCCAAGCTGTCTTCATCAGGCTTTAGTGACAGCCAAGCTGTCTTCATCAGGCTTTAGTGACAGCCAAGCTGTCTTCATCAGGCTTTAGTGACAGCCAAGCTGTCTTCATCAGGTTATAATGGCAGCCAAGCTGTCTTCATCAGGTTATAATGGCAGCCAAGCTGTCTTCATCAGGTTATAATGGCAGCCAAGCTGTCTTCATCAGGTTATAATGGCAGCCAAGCTGTCTTCATCAGGCTGTCATGACAGCCAAGGTGTCTTCAACAGGTTAGAATGACAGCCCAGCTGTCTTCATTGAGCTATAATAACAGCCAAGCCGTCTTCACCAGGTTGTAATGACAGCCAAGCCATCTTCACCTGGTTCTAATGACAGCCCAGCTGTCTTCATCGAGCTATAATAACAGCCAAGCCGTCTTCACCAGGTTGTAATGACAGCCAAGCCATCTTCACCTGGCTCTAATGACAGCCCAGCTGTCTTCATCAGGCTACAATGACAGCCAAACTGTCTGCATCAGGCTACAATGACAGCCAAGCTGTCTTCATCAGGCTATAATGACAGCCAAGCTGTCTTCATCAGGGTATAATGACAGCCAAGCTGTCTTCATCAGGCTACAATGACAGCCAAGCTGTCTTCATCAGGCTACAATGACAGCCAAGCTGTCTTCATCAGGCTATAATGACAGCCAAGCTGTCTTCATCAGGGTATAATGACAGCCAAGCTGTCTTCATCAGGCTTTAGTGACAGCCAAGCTGTCTTCATCAGGCTTTAGTGACAGCCAAGCTGTCTTCATCAGGCTTTAGTGACAGCCAAGCTGTCTTCATCAGGCTTTAGTGACAGCCAAGCTGTCTTCATCAGGCTTTAGTGACAGCCAAGCTGTCTTCATCAGGTTATAATGGCAGCCAAGCTGTCTTCATCAGGTTATAATGGCAACCAAGCTGTCTTCATCAGGTTATAATGGCAGCCAAGCTGTCTTCATCAGGTTATAATGGCAGCAAAGCTGTCTTCATCAGGTTATAATGGCAGCCAAGCTGTCTTCATCAGGCTATAATGACTGCCAAGCTGTCTTCATCAGGCTATAATGACTAACACTGCGGGTCACTAGTTTATATAGTTTGGAAGGACACACAGGTGTCTGTAGTTATGGCTGGGTGTGCCTTGATGTCATTGGCTGATTTACAGATATAAATATAGCATGTAAAAAGCATGAATGGATAACATATGATCATAAATACAGTTTTGCTACAAAGGCCTACAAACATTTACAATGAATAGCAAAATCACAAGTATGGCTTCAGATCAAGTCTACGGTGGCTTGCGAAAGTATTCACACCCTTGGCATTTTTCTTATTTTGTTGCCTTACAACCTGGAATTAAATTTGATTTTAGGGGGTTTGTATCAGTTGATTTTCACAACATGCCTACCACTATGAAGATGCAAAATATGTTTTATTGTGAAACAAACAAGAAATAAGACAAAAAAACTGAAAACTTGAGCGTGCATAACTATCCACCTCCCCCCAAAGTCAATACTTTGTAGAGACACTTTTTGCAACAATTACAGCTGCAAGCCTCTTGGGATTTGTCTCTATAAGCTTGGCACATCCTGCCAATGGGATTTTTGGCCATTCTTCAAGGCAAAACTGCTCCAGCTCCTTCAAGTTGGATGGGTTCTGCTGTGTACAGCAATCTTTAAGTCATACCACAAATTGACAATTGGATTGAGGTCTGTGCTTTGACTAGGCCATTCCAAGACATTACATGTTTCCCTTTAAACCACGAGTGTTGCTTTAGCAAGATGCTATGTCCCAGTCTCAAATCTCTAGAAGACTGAAACAGGTTTCCCTTAAGAATTTCAGATGATTTAGCACCATCATTCTTTCAATTCTGACCAGTTTCCCAGTCCCTGATGATGAAAAACATCCCCACAGCATGATGCTGCCACGAACATGCTTCACTGTGGCGGTTTTTTTGTACCTTTATTTAACTAGGCAGTTAAGAACAAATCCTTATTTTCAATGACGGCTTTGGAACAGTGGGTTAATTGCCTTGTTCAGAGGCAGGACGACAGATGTTTACCTTGTCAGCTCGGGGATTCGATCTTGCAACCTTTCGGTTACTAGTCCAAAGCTTTCACCACTAGGCTATCTGCTGTTCTCGTGGTGATGAGAGGTGTTGTGTTTGCACCAGACATAGCATTTTCCTTGATGGCCAAAAAGCTAAATTCTTGTCTCATCTGACCAGAGTACCTTCTTCCATATGTTTGGGGAGTCTCCCACATGCCTTTTGGTGAACACCAAACGCATTTGCTTATGTTTTTCTGACCATTCTTCCGTAAAGCCCAGCTCTGTGGAGTGTACAGCTTAAAGTGGTCCTATGGACAGATACTCCAATCTCCGCTGTGGAGCTTTTCAGCTCCTTCAGGGTTATCTTTGGTCTCTTTGTTGCCTCTCTGTTTAATGCCCTCCCTGCCTGGTCTGTGAGTTTTAGTGGGCGGATCTCTCTTGGCAGGTTTGTTGTGGTGCCATATTCTTTCCATTTTTTTATAATGGATTTAATGGTGCTCCGTGGGATGTTCAAAGTTTCTGATATTTTTTTATAACGCAACCCTGATCTGTACTTCTCCACTGTCACGTTCTGACCTTTATTTCCTTTGTTTTTGTATTTAGTTAGTATGGTCAGGGCGTGAGTTGGGTGGGCAGTCTATGTTTGATTTTCTATGATTTGGGGATTTCTATGTTTCGGCCTAGTATGGTTCTCAATCAGAGGCAGGTGTCATTAGTTGTCTCTGATTGAGAATCATACTTAGGTAGCCTGGGTTGCACTGTTTGTTTGTGGGTGATTGTCTATGTTAGTTGCTTGTGTCAACACAGTCCTTGGGATAGCTTCACGGTCTTTATTTGTTTATTGTTTTTGTATTCCGTGTTCAGTTCTTTCTTTAATTAAACATTCAACATGGACACTTACCACGCCGCATTTTGGTCCTCTGATCCTTCTTGCCTCTCCTCTTCAGATGAAGAGGAGGAAGACCGTGACATCCACAACGTTGTCCCTGACCTTCATCAATTTGGACTATTTTGTGTATGTCCATTATATGAAATCCAAATAAAAATCCATTTAAATTAGAGGTTGTAATGCAACAAAATAGAAAAATGCCAAGGGGGTGAATACTTTTGCAAGGCACTGTATGTTGAGACCGAAGGGAACAATGGTCTTTAAATTAAAGATCCAGGCAGCGTTTTGTTATGACAATAACTTGTCTCTTCTCAACACATATTATAAGCTGCAAAACATAAATCTTATAAATATTGAACTTAGCAAACACATAAGGACCGACCCCACCCCTCTACCCCCTAAATGTTCCATCCGTGAGACACTCCCCCAGGTAAGTGTTACCACAGTAAAAAGACAGGTGCTCAATTTCTGTCTGTCTGACCACCCTCAGGGCCTATTGGTTTTAAAGATGCCTTGCCCTCCTAAATACCAACCACCTCCACTCCTCCCACCTCTCTCCAGATGTCTGGATGGACACTGGGCAGACCCCAGCATGTCCTCTATTTTTGTGAGATTGAGCACCTAAGAAGACTGGGGTAAGATGTTACTTTAGGCTAGATGTTTCTGCACTGTGTGCCTTTAATCTGAGGGAATAAATCATGGAATAAGACAGAACACAATGCTGAAGGCTCTTCTCCAAAAAGGTCAAGAGGGAAAGCAGACATGCTATACGGAGGTCAGATGCATTTCAAACATACCTCAGTGTCCACAGCTGTGTTGTGATAGGTCATTGCCATGGGATGGGTGGGGCCAGAAACAGCAGTGGTCCCCATGGTAACATGATGGGGTACAATTGGCATGGTGAACACCTGGTTGGTGACAGCGAGAAGGGGAGGGGCTGGGGAAGCGATCTGGGGTCCAATCAACAGTCTCGGCTGGAGATGCATCGTGGGAACTGCTGCTGACAAAGACCAGATACAGTTAAGAAAGAGGTCAACCATTCTGTCTGTTTTAGCCTTGTCCTAAACCTGGATGTTAGCCATCTCTGAATAATTCATGAGGCATAACAGAGTCAGAAGAGTTGGCTAAAGATCATCCTATGTCCCTCTGGGGTGTCCTTCACTCAGCGTACATCACTGTAACATAACTAATTGAATACAGTCAGTCTACATCACTGTAACATAACTGACTGAACAGTCAGAGTAGCCAGCATCCTTAGAGTTGAGGAACATGTACAATAGCTCTTCACAATGTTCATCTCACTGATCAATCCTG
The DNA here is from genome assembly GCF_045791955.1 of Oncorhynchus clarkii lewisi. NCBI lineage: Eukaryota > Metazoa > Chordata > Actinopteri > Salmoniformes > Salmonidae > Oncorhynchus > Oncorhynchus clarkii. The sequence continues at coordinate 14,624,875 of NC_092166.1, read as the reverse complement.
GGTTCAGATAGAATTTGTTTTCTTTCTAATCCAGACTGTAGTCTTTTTTTCTCATCCGCGATCACTAAGGATGTCAGGTCACCTGTATGGGATACTGACCCCCCATAAACAGATCCATCCCACTCCCTGCCCAGAGTCAGACTCTTGTTTAGTGCTGAGAGCCTGTCCCTCCCGCAGACACCTTCAGCAGTCCTCCAAGGATCCATTATCAAACATATAAAGCCCTGTCACAGTCCCCTTCAAAGCCCTGTCACAGTCCCCTTCAAAGCCCTGTCACAGTCACCTTCAAAGCCCTGTCACAGTCCCCTTCAAAGCCCTGCCACAGTCCCCTTCAAAGCCCTGCTACAGTCCCCTTCAAAGCCCTGTCACAGTCCCCTTCAAAGCCCTGTCACAGTCCCCTTCAAATCCCTGCCACAGTCCCCTTCAAAGCCCTGCCACAGTCCCCTTCAAAGCCCTGCCACAGTCCCCTTCAAAGCCCTGCCACAGTCCCCTTCAAAGCCCTGTCACAGTCCCCTTCAAAGCCCTGCCACAGTCCCCTTCAAAGCCCTGTCACAGTCCCCTTCAAAGCCCTGTCACAGTCACCTTCAAAGCCCTGTCACAGTCCCCTTCAAAGCCCTGTCACAGTCCCCTTCAAAGCCCTGCCACAGTCCCCTTCAAAGCCCTGTCACAGTCCCCTTCAAAGCCCTGCCACAGTCCCCTTCAAAGCCCTGCCACAGTCCCCTTCAAAGCCCTGTCACAGTCATCTTCAAAGCCCTGCCAGTCACCTTCAAATCCCTGTCACAGTGACCTTCAAAGCCCTGCCAGTCACCTTCAAATCCCTGGGCCTCCTGAAGTCTAATGTAGTGTATTAGGGGCCTGCAGAGGAAAACCCTCCCATGCTAATTACACTGTAATAATACAAGTAGACCTAAGATCCTACTGAGGTTAAAGGCTTTTAGTCTGGCGACTAATGGGCCATGACCCTGCTGCCTCAGAGAGAACTCAAGAGAGAATTATAGACAAAAGAGCAGATCTGATTGGTCAAAAGACCAATTAGTTGAAAAAATATCAGAATTGGGTTGCCTGTGTAAACGCAGCCTCAGATGGATGTACTGTATCTGTTTGATCATTGGTATATAAATGAGAGGTTATGACGGGTGTAGTTGATATGAGTGTGCTCTGTGCTGATGTTCATGAAATATACGTTTTAAAACAACAATATTTCTAGTGGTTTTTAGAGTCTGTCCTCGAGGATCCTGCATGGTATGCACTGGTCATACACTGGACATTGTGTTACATTTGAGGTAGTCTTGGCTGAGTCCCTAACAACCGGATGTTCCGAATTCAGAGGAAATAGAAAGAGAGCCTGTGACATAACTTCCGCTTTTGGATGTTAAAAAAGCAAAACTCCTCTACATTTACTGGATTGGTTGAACAGTGCAGAAGATAACCTCCCCCAATGTTTTTTTTTGTTCTTGTATGTAGGGGATCTAGTTTCAGGCGTTTATTTTGCTGCTACTTTACATTTGAGGAGAAGCCAGTAGCTTTCTTTGCACAGTAGCCACTGTTTTGAGGACACCTTGTGGTCAATAACAACAGGTGCAGTCACAGGAGTTACAAATACACATTCTATTTTTCATTTTGTTCACAGGTTGTTTCAGCTTTTCATTACCTTGCAAATACCATTATGTACTGTAACAAGGCAACAGTAAACCCGTCAACCCCTACAAATGATTCAAAATCTAATTTGCGGCAGAGTTTATAGGTCCTTATGGGGAACCTTTCTGTCATGAAAAAATGCATTTTTGTGCAACATTACATGACGGTAGCTCAAACGTCAAACGGGGTAAGAGATATGCTTGTTCAAAGTTTGGAATTCCAGATGATTACTATAGCAAGACGCATCATTCACCCAAGTTTTGTCAAAATCGGGCCCCCCCCCCCCGAGGAAGCCATATAACCTGAATTACTTCAGTGAATAAGACCCACCAATATAAAGGGGCATTCGTCACAACAAAACTGTGCAGAACACTATTCAAACCTCTCAAAATAATAGTAGACATACAAAATATTATTTCATTGCAAGATAACACAAGAGTAAAGTTAAAGTATGAAAGTTCAGATTCTCACCAGTAGAGGGTACAGTAGCATGCACAGTCACGTGCGGTGGATCCTTGATCACTGAGACCACAGTCTGCAGGCCAACGGGCTGGATGACAATGGTCCTGGTTTTGAGAAGAGGGGCCAAGGGTTGGGTGAGGAGGACAGAGGGGGGAAGTTTGGGCTGAATGGACACCCTCTGGTTTGGGTGGGCGGGTCGCTTGGCTGGTGGGAAAAGAGTAAGAGAATAAGTGTTTTTGTATATATATATATTTTTAACCATTATTTAACTAGGCAAGTCAGTTAAAAACACATTTTTATTTACAATGACGGCCTACCCCGGCCAAACCCGGACGACGCTGGGCCAATTGTGCGCCGCCCTATGGGACTCCCAATCACGGCCAGATGTGATTCAGCCTGGATTTGAACCAGGGACTGTAGTGTCGCCTCTTGCACTGAGATGCAGTGCCTTAGACCACTGCGCCACTCGGGAGCCCCCGAGGGGTGAACTATGATACAACTAATCAGACACTTTCAATTATTTTTTTGAATAATAAATATCCACCATATTGTGACATGTACATCAAAGAGACGTTTCACCTCTGGGAGATGGGCTGACTCGCTTGTGTATTTTCTTTTCAGGAGACAACGTAGTCGGTAAAGGCTGCATAGACACATCATCTTCCTGCTGGTACGCATCGGCAGGGACAAGACAGAAGTTAGTGAGAGTAGTCAGTACTTAGCCTACTATTTACACATAGGGGGAGAGTGTTGAGCGAATTGAAATCTTACTTTCAGGGATAGTGGTGACAGTGAGGAGGTATCACTAACTGCAGATCCAGATGATAGGGAGGACCGAGGCACTCCTACATCTGCCAACAAAACAATTAGAACTCAATTCAATTGACAAGCAGGGGCATCACATTGCCGATCCTCTTTCACGTCCTGTGTGATTGACCTTACAACACAGTCTTTGGGCCTCACAGGTGCAGCCTTCCCACGCCCAAGACAGCCACCTAATGTCTACTGACTAGGGCAGGGATGGGCCCTTTTGTAGGGCAGGGATGGGCTCCACACACACACAAAAAACTGTTGGTTGTACATTTTTCTGCTGTTATGTCAGTCACTGACAGTCACTCAAATAGCTCATGTCAGCTAACATTTTTTAGATTGCTAAATTAATCTAGCCAGGTATCTAAACTTGTAGTAATCATGGACAAATTAGCAACCGGAGAGCCCAATTGATTATGTTAGTCAGATATCGTATAAAAAAATTGGTACAGTATGTGCGGGTAGATGCAGACAAACGCATTCCCTTGGGGGAGGGAAACAGTACATAACTGTTATGTCTTGTGGGTTTCATAACCACATCTTTATAACAATTCAATAACGATGAGACGGGAGACAGGAATCAGTCCCACCATTTATCTACAACGTGCAGTTCTTAACACACAACCCCCATGATGCTCTGCGGCACAACCCCAATATGCCACATCTCCTCCCCTCCTACTTAAATTGTTCCCATTATGAACAGCATTCCTGAGAAGATGACTGTGAGCCCCTAGGCGGCGACTACTGGGTCAGGGTGTCACGGAGTCAGAGTTCTGGACCACTCTTGACTGACTGGGGGTTCGGTCGGTGTTGCATTACTCAACATGAACTGATGCAGGCGAAGACTTGCGTGCAATGTGTTCCTGTAGGATAGCAGGATGCTGTTCAAGCATTGGTGCAGTGTCCCTTGACCTTGAGACACTTTTAAGGCATGTTTCATGGTCTGTATGAATCTCTCCGCCAGCCCATTAGTTGATGGATGTTACCTGATGAGTTCGCCATTCACCTTGGGAACGTGGCACTTTCTTGGGACAGGAGCTGCGGTCCGTTGTCGCTAACGAGTTGGAGTGGCGATCCGAACCGTCTAAACACTTCTCCAAGCTTCTCGATTGTCTTCTCTGCCCTAGTAGATCTCATGATGGTGGGCCACACGAGTGGCGCAGCGGTATAAGGCACGGCATCACAGTGCTAGAGGCATCACTACAGACCCGGATTCGATCCCAGGCTATGTAGCAGCCGGCCGCGACCGGGAGACACATGAGGCGGCTCACAATTGTTAGGGAAGAGTTGGGCCGGCCAGGATGTCCTTGTCCCATCCCCCTCTAGCGACTCCTTGTGGCAGCCCGGGTGCATGCACGCTGACTTTGGTCGCCAGTTGTACTGTGTTTCCTCCGACGCATTGGTGCGGCTGGCTTCCGGGTTAAGCGAGTAGTGTGTCAAGAAGCAGTGGAGGACACATGGCTCTCGAGATTCGCCTCTCCTGAGTCTGTACGGGAGTTGCAGCGATGGGACAAGACAGTATATCATGAAATTGGGGAGAAAGTAAAAAATATAATAAAAAATCAAAAATCTCATGATGGCAACCTCTGGCCACTTGCTATGAGCATCCACGTCCACAAGAAGCATAGTCTTCGAATGAACCTGCGAATTCTATGTGTATGCATTACCATGCCTCCTCCGGCCAATCCCACAGATGAAGAGGTGCAAGTTAAGGTACCTTGTGAACCTTCTGACATGAGGAACATATTTTCGCTTTCACCTCAATGCTTCCATCCAATCCAGGCCACCAGAAGTAGCTTGTGTGATTTCATTCATGCAAACCACAATGACCTGAGTGTAGCTGATAGAACACTGGTTTCCACAGCGATGGTGGAATGATAACTCTCCTCCGTCACAGCAGACAACCGGACTGTACTGACAGCTCAGTTGTCCTGGAAAGGTAAGGTTTCAGTTCCGTAGCAACTCCTGCAACTTTAACTTTGATGATAATGTCCATCACTTCAGGTAACACCGGGTAATTTCTGGTGTTTCTCCGCACTTGTGTTGAAGTGACTGGTGTGTTTTCCACTTGTCTGAAGTAGAATATGTCCACTTGGTGTGACTCTAGCTTGACCACAGGTTGTGGTAACCTGGAAAGTACATCTGCATTCTGCATTGCAGTGCAGTTCTGCAGTGCAGACTTGCGGTACTTGATGTCCTAGGTGTGTGCTGACAACAACAAAGCCCCCCTTTGCATTCTGCTTGCAGCAAGTGAACGAATCCCACTCAAGATCTGATCTATCGTCCTCTGGAACAGTGCTGGTGCACTTGGGATTCCAAACGGTAGACGACAGAACCTGGAGAGCCACAGCGGTGTGTCACAGCGGTCAGCAGCTCCATTGACTTTCATCCACATGCATCTGCAAATAGGCTTGGCAGAGGTCAATGTCCTGAACTTTTGACCCCAGCTAAACCCACGAAAAGGTTGTTGATGTGTGGTATCGGATACTGCTCAGTGAACAACACAGGGTTAACTGTGACTTTAAAATGTATGTCTAAGTAGCATATTTATTTAAGTAGTTTTTTATAATTATCTGTTGCAAGTACTGATGTTCCTGTTTAACTGCAAATATTAAATGTCTGCCAGTATTAAATGTCTGCCAGCGTTGAATGTTATGGTTAAAGTTTGATGCCAGACTGGATTTGAGGACACACTTGGGCGTTGGGTCTCCACGAGCCACCAGGACAGCTTCAATGCGCCTTCGCCTAGATTCTACAAGTGTCTGGAACTCTACTGGAGGGATGTGACGCCATTCTTTGGTGAGAAATTCCATAATTTGGTGTTTTGTTGGTGGTGCTGGAAAATGCTGTCTCAGGTGCCACTCCAGAATCTCCCATAAGTGTTCAGTTGGGTTGAGATCTGGCGATTGCGCCACACACACACACACACACACACACACACACACACACACACACACACACACACACACACACACACACACACACACACACACACACACACACACACACACACACACACACACACACACACACACACACACACACACACACACACACACACACACTTTAAACACCCTATGCTCCTTTGAGACACTTCTTTCAGTCACTGAGATCTCTACTTCTAGTCTTGTAGCCAAAATAATGGGCAACTGGGCATTTTTATGCATGATGGGATGTTAATTGCTTAATTACCTCAGGAACCACACCTTCCTTCAATATACTTTGTATCCCTCATTTACTCAGGTGTTTCATTTATTTAGGCAGTTACCTGCATCTATGACACTGTGTGATTCTGTAGCAGCCTATATTGTGACTTCCTACAAGCCTCTCAGGCTGGTGTTTACAGAACATTTGGTGCAGTGTGATTAATATATAAGGGCCTTCTCAGAGACATTTTCTTTGCTTCGGCTCTGGATGTGTTCTCCCTGAAATCTTACTATAAACCGGATAGATTGTTTTATTTATACACTGCTCAAAAAAATAAAGGGAACACTTAAACAACACAATGTAACTCCAAGTCAATCACACTTCTGTGAAATCAAACTGTCCACTTAGGAAGCAACACTGATTGACAATACATTTCACATGCTGTTGTGCAAATGGAATAGACAACAGGTGGAAATTATAGGCAATTAGCAAGACACCCCCAATAAAGGAGTGGTTCTGCAGGTGGTGACCAGACCACTTCTCAGTTCCTATGCTTCCTGGCTGATGTTTTGGTCAATTTTGAATGCTGGCGGTGCTTTCACTCTAGTGGTAGCATGAGACGGAGTCTACAACCCACACAAGTGGCTCAGGTAGTGCAGCTCATCCAGGATGGCACATCAATGCGAGCTGTGGCAAGAAGGTTTGCTGTGTCTGTCAGCGTAGTGTCCAGAGCATGGAGGGGCTACCAGGAGACAGGCCAGTACATCAGGAGACGTGGAGGAGGCCGTAGGAGGGCAACAACCCAGCAGCAGGACCGCTACCTCAGGAGGAGCACTGCCAGAGCACTGCCAGAGCCCTGAAAAAATGACCTCCAGCAGGCCACAAATGTGCATGTGTCTGCTCAAACGGTCAGAAAAAGACTCCATGAGTGTGGTATGAGGGCCCGAGGTCCACAGGTGGGGGTTGGGCTTAAAAGCCTGTTTGGCATTTGCCAAAGAACACCAAGATTGGCAAATTCGCCACTGGCGCCCTGTGCTCTTCACAGATGAAAGCAGGTTCACACTGAGCACATGTGACAGACATGACAGTCTGGAGACGCCGTGGAGAACGTTCTGCTGCCTGCAACATCCTCCAGCATGACCGGTTTGGCGGTGGGTCAGTCATGGTGTGGGGTGGCATTTCTTTGGGAGGCCGCACAGCCCTCCATATACTCGCCGAAGGTAGCCTGACTGCCATTAGGTACCAAGATGAGATCCTCAGACCCTTTGTGAGACCATATGCTGGTGCGGTTGGCCCTGGGTTCCTCCTAATGCAAGACAATGCTAGACCTCATGTGGCTGGAGTGTGTCAGCAGTTCCTGCAAGAGGAAGGCATTGATGCTATGGACTGGTCCGCCCGTTCCCCAGACCTGAATCCAATTGAGCACATCTGGGACATCATGTCTCGCTCCATCCACCAACGCCACGTTGCACCACAGACTGTCCAGGAGTTGGCGGATGCTTTAGTCCAGGTCTGGGAGAATATCCCTCAGGAGACCATCCCCCACCTCATCAGGAGCATGCCCAGGCGTTGTAGGGAGGTCATACAGGCACGTGGAGGCCAGACACACTCCTGAGCCTCATTTTGACTTGTTTTAAGGACATTACATCAAAGTTGGATCAGCCTATAGTGTGGTTTTCCACTTTAATTTTGAGTGTGACTCCAAATCCAGACCTACATGGGTTGATAAATTTGATTTCCATTGATAATTTTTGTGTGATATTGTTGTCAGCACATTCAACTATGTAAAGAAAGAAAAAAGTATTTAATAAGAATATTTCATTCATTCAGATCTAGGATGTGTTATTTTAGTGTTCCCTCTCCTTTCTATTCACCAGAAAATCCCCTTTACAGTGTGGGTGTGTGTTTCCTGTATGAGATTTGAATCTATTACCAGGAAGACACAGGGTTCTAGTAGTGTTTCTGACGGTTGGCTACACTCAGCCTACTTTGCCTTGGCTTGGCTGTTATAGTTAAACTGAAAGTGATGCAATCCTGGTGATTTTTACCTGTGCAGCAACTGTCAGTATCTCCACTGGCGAAGGATCTCCATTGTAACAGATTAATGTCATTCACCTAAGAAACATGCAGTCTGTTAGCTGTCACTTTCAGTCACTAAGATTGACTGTAGGTTAGGCAGCTACTATTACCAACAATTTTAGATGTAGCCTAGTAGGATAATAACACATAGCATTAAATAGCGGGGTAATGTGGTGTAATACCTCTTGTTGCAGTGTTGTTTCATTAGGTGGTGTGAACTCAAATTCTTGAAGCAGTTCTTCTGCATCACTTAGGTTTTCAAGTTCTTTAAACAGGTTGATGTCTGTAACAATGTTGCAAGCGGGAACAGATCAGTGAAAGAATCCAACGTATCTATTCTAATACATTACGCCTGTAAAAATGTTGCAAGAGACCAGTGAGTTTCCAAAGTAGCTTCAATACATAAAAAAATAGTTAGGGGGAAAGTTGCTTATTGACACTCAGTCAAAACAAGTACTGCTGCCCCTGAGCATTAAAACGTATGTTATATTCAATATATCCAGACAGTCAATGAAGTTGCACGTTGTGTTTACAAAACAGCTATTATTATATAATAAGAATCGCACTTACCCCATTCGCCATCATGATCAATGCAAATATCGGCTAAATCGCTGTCAAATAGCCCATATTGTGGATGACTGTCTAAATCCAAAGGTAACGCTGCCATTTCTAATGTTAGAAATTGTCAAAAGAGTCACAACAAAGTGTTCACATTTCCTAGTTTGCCGTCAACTCTCCACTATAAATACCATAAATAAATAAATAAATAAATACACGTCCTGCTATTAGTACGGAACCCGCGATGGGACATTTACAAAACATGACAGTTCCCAGCCGGTCTCGCCTGCTAGTGATAAAGGTTATTTGAACTAGTAGCCGCACACTGAGGCAAACATCTACATGACATGTCTGGAGATCTGCTTCTTCAAAATGCCAATGCATTATGATATGGGGGGCATAAAATGCTAATAATAATCATTCCAATGAATAATGTAAGCAGCAGAAATACTGGTAAGACAGACAGAAATATAGAGAAAGGTATTCTGAAAGAGAAATACTTATTTCAAATCAAATGAAATGTTATTTGTCACATAGGTGCGGTAGCAGAGAGAACAGTCTATGACTAGGGTGGCTGGAGTCTTTGACTGTCGGAGGCCAAGCAGTTGCTATACCAGGCAGTGATGCAACCCGTCAGGACGCTCTCGATGATACAGCTGTAAAATCATTTGAGGATCTGAGGACCCATGCCAAATCTTCTCAGTCTCCTGAGGGGGAATAGGTTTGTCGTGCCCTCTTCACGACTGCCTTGGTGTGCTTGGACCATTTTAGTTTCTTGGTGATGTGGACGCCAAGGAACTTGAAGCTCTCAACCCTCTCCACTACAGCCCCATCGATGAGAATGGGGGCGTGCTCGGTCCTCTTTTTCCTGTAGTCCACAATCATCTCCTTTGTCTTGATCACGTTGAGGGAGTTGTTGTCCTTGCACCACATGGTCAGGTCTCTGACCTCCTCCCTATAGCCTGTCTCATTGTCGTCGGTGATCAGGCCTACCACTGTTGTGTCATCAGAAAATGTAATGATGGTGTTGGAGTTGTGCCTGGCCGTGCAGTCATGAGTGAACAGGGAGTGCAGGAGGGGACTGAGCACACCCCCCTGAGGGGCCCCCGTGATGTGGATCAGCGTGGCGGATGTGTTGTTACCTACCCTTAACACCTGGGGGCGGCCCGTCAGGAAGTCTAGGATCCTGCTGCAGAGGGAGGTGTTTAGTCCCAGGGTCCTTAGCTTGGTGATGAGCTTTGAGGGCACTATGGTGTTGAACTCTGAGCTGTAGTCAATGAATAGCATTCTCACATAGGTGTTCCTTTTGTCCAGGTGGGAAACGGCAGTGCAATAGAGATTGCATCATCTGTGGATCTGTTGGTGCGGTATGCAAATTGGAGTGGGTCTAGGGTTTCTGGGAAAATGGTGTTGATGTGAGCCATGACCAGCCTTTCAAAGCATTTCATGGCTACAGACGTGAGTGCTACGGGTTGGTAGTTATTTAGGCAGGTTACCTTAGTGTTCTTGGGCACAGAGACTATGGTGGTCTGCTTGAAACATGTTGGTATTACAGACTCAGACAGGGAGAGGTTGAAAAAGTCAGTGATGACACTTGCTAGTTGGTCAGCGCATGTTCGGAGTACACGTCCGGCCTTGTGAATGTTGACCTGTTTGAAGGTCTTACTCACATCGGCTGTGGAGAGCGTGATCACACAGTCATCCGGAACAGTTGGTGCTCTCTTGCATGTTTCAGTGTTACTTAACTCGAAGCGAGCATAGAAGTTATTTAGATCGTCTGGTAGGCTTGTGTCACTGGGCAGCTCTCGGCTGTGCTTCCCTTTGTAGTCTGTAATAGTTTGCAAGCCCTGCCACATCCGATGAGCGTCGGAGCCAGTGTAGTATGATTCGATCTTAGTCCTGTATTGACGCTTTGCCTGTTTGATGGTTTGTCATAGCGGTATTTCTTAAAAGCTTCCGGGTTAGAGTCCCGCTCCTTGAAAGCGGCAGCTCTACCCTTTACCTCAGTGCGAATGTTGCCTGTAATCCATGGCTTCTGGTTGGAGTATGTACGTACAGTCACTGTGTGGACGACATCCTCGATGCACTTATTGATAAAGCCAGTGACTGATATGGTGTACTCCTCAATGCCATCGGAAGAATCCCGGAATATATTTCAGCCTATGCTAGCAAAACAGTCCTGTTTAGCATATGCTTCATCTGACCACTTTTTTTATAGATCGAGTCACTGGTGCCAACATGTAAGAAGTGGTTACATTTGATGTCCAGCAGTGACTGCTAGTCATCAAGGGTAACCACTTACATGTCGATTACATGTCACTTCATTTAAGATTTTTTTTATGTCTAGCTGTCTTCTAGACTGCTTTGAGTTCAGCGACAGACACACCTCAGAGAACTTGGCAGAGGAACTGTTGAGAGTGGCCAGAGAATGGCAAGTAGATGGAAAAGTGGTCTGTTATGTTAGCGGCAATGCAGCTAACATAACCAAAGCCATGAAAATGTTAAAATGGATCCATCATCCATGTCTTCCCCACACAATCAACCTGATTGTAAGAGATGCTCTGAAGGTGATGAAGCCCACTGTGGACAAAGTGAAAGCAGCTGTGGAATACTTCCACACAAGCACAGTAGGTGCTGAAAAACTCAAGTCTACACAACGCCAGATGGGGATGCCTGAGCTGAGGCCTAAACAAGACTGCACTACAAGGTGGAATTCAACATTTTATTTGTTCATCTCTACCCTGGCCATTGTCAATGCACCTGTTGATGCTCTGACCCAAGAGGAATGGGAGGTGATGGAGGAGGTGTGCAGAGTCCTGGAACCCTTTGAGCAGGTCACTGTGGAGATCAGTGGAGAGAGGTACAGTAAGCAGTTATTACTACATCATTATTTAATCCAGTATTATATATGTATATGAGCGGTAGATGAGAATGTAGTATCAGTAGACAAAACATGAACTAATAAGTTACTTTTCTCTCTTTTCAGCTATGTGACAGCCTCGAAAATGATACTCCTGTGTCAGGGTCTGCAGCGAATCACAGCCAGCCGCCAGAGAGTTGATGGACACCCCATGTTCATCAATGGACAGAAAGTTTCACAGAATGGAATATAATCACGTGCTATCAGAAACCGCTGCACTTGACCCCAGGTTTAAGAAGTTAGCCTTCAATGATGCCAGAGAGATTGATGAGGCTCTTCAAAGAATAACCTCAGAAGCAGGGAGGGACAGCCCCAGCAGACAGCTGGTCCAGGCACCAGGGCAACAGGAAGAAGAGGGATCAGATAGAGCAGAAGCACCAGCAGTAGTGCCACAAACGTCTGCTTTTGGATGCTGTTTGACAAGAGAGCAACTGGGGATGCAGCACGAAGGAATCCCTCAGCAGATGCCATAACTGAGGTCCGATCCTATTTGAAGGAGCCCTGCAGATCCTCTGAGCTGGTGGAAGAACAAGGCCTCTGTCTACCCATGGCTTACTAAAGTCATGACAGGGAGACTGCATAGTGGCCACATCCGTTCCCTCTGAGAGGGTCTTCTCGACAACGGGATAAATAATTACTGAGAGAAGAAACCGCATCAGCCCCTCGAAAGTGAGGCAGCTTGCATTTCTGAATGCAAATCTCTCATAAAAGCAAAATATGGTCAGCATTGCTGTGTGTTGCTGGTTATAACATGGCAATAAAGAAGAGAGAGAAAAGAGGGACCAGTTGAATGTTTTAAGTGGGATGCTGCAGTTCTGCAAATTATTTATTTTTCTTTGATATGGTGCAATATTCTATTATGCTGTTCAGATTGTGTTCGTTTTGAATGGTTAGGTGTATATGCACTTTGTTTATATACATTAAAAGGTATACTTTAAAAACAAATGTTGAATAGCGTTCTTTTTCATAACAGACCAATGCATTTTAAATAAATTGTGGTTAAGGTAGAGTATGATTTCATTTAATGATTTAATTAGAATTGTTTTAACACCAATCATAGTCAAACTATCGCAAACTCTTTGACTTGAAAAACTACAAAACATATTTTTTTAAAGAGCTGTTTGGGAGCCAAAAGAGCCGGCTCTTTTTGGTGAGCTGAGCCGAACTGAAAAGAGCCGGAATGCCCATCCCTAATAACCTCACAAGGCACCCTGATCTTTTTCCTCGAAATCTCCGTTTCCTTCTCCAGCGAAACACGGGGCCGGGTGTCAGCAGTATAGCCCTTGCGTCCATCTCATTGAAGAAAAACATCCAGTTTGAGGTGAGCAATCCCAGTGCCGATTTGAGAAGCTCTTTTCGGTCGGTAGCAGCAACATTATGTACAAAACAAGTTACAAGCAACGCAAAAAAAAAAAACACTCATCAGTTTGTGCAATCTGCTTCAGTTGCATGTAATATAGAACAATAAATACCATCTCGTTAGGTGCAATTCCACAGTGACAGACTCAGATGTCACTTTAAATGTTAAACAAAAAACTATGATTGCGTGGTTAAATAAACCATAAACCATCTCCACACACAAGGACTACTTTCAACAATTTCCACAGAAAATCTTACTAAAATACAATTACTCAAAGAGTAATTCAGTACCAGAATGATGACACAAACCGTCCTTCTGGTACCAAACTCTGCATCTGAACTGTTTTTCAAGTAAATATGTTTATGTAAAATGTTCAGTGGAAATTGTTAAAAGTAGTCCACGTGCATAGAGTTCTATGATTTGTTTAACTTTGCGGTTTTTGTTTGACATACATTTTAAAGTGACAAATCTGAGTCTCAGTGTCAGTTACTTTGGAATTGCCCTCGGGCTACTCATTCAATTAATATGCAAGTAGGAGAACTAGTCTAGGTAACCTACAATATCTATGAACCATCAATGGCAGACAAGGAAAGATGGAGACAGCTATTCTGAGAAATGTATTACAGATATGAATCATTTTTACATTTTCATGATTTGAGTGTGGCTATACTGATGTGTTTGATTTCATCCACTCTGTTTTTATGCATCTGGAAGGCTGGAGTCACCCATCGACCACAGGAACACTGCTCCCCACACCAGCTGAATGAGCCCAACTTGGAGCTACACTTTGGGCACAAGATCTATAAAAAAATAAGAAAAATACAAGTTTAAAAAAAATATATATTTAGAAGACACTGAATATAACAAGTAAATGCTAAGTTAATTATTCTCAAATGTGGTCATCGAGGAGTCTCGTTTGTAGGTTTTCATACCCACAAACCTATCATTCAGTTTGAATTCTGTTTATTAATTGATCTGCTAAATGTAGTAAAGCCGCTTCAGTAAGTCTGTTATATTGTGCCAAGATAAATATGCATTCTCATTTTACACTGAACAATGTGACTAAAACTGACTTAAACTGAAGAAAAATGTCTGAATATTCTATGCCAGCATGAACTAAGTACGACTATTCCATCTGAAAGCGAATTGTCATTTTTACCTGTCCATCCATCACCCCTAACAAGGCCTGTTCCATCCACTGGACAGGCTCAGTGAAGTAGGAGGTACATTGGGTCTGGTCCCCACTCGGTAAGTTACTCATCTTCTTATAGGCAAAAGCAGTCGGTCCATTGCCAATAGTGTGACTGAGGATACTGGAAGCGCGGAACAGTGTCCGTCTAAAGGAGAAGACAGAAGGGGGTAACAACAGAGGGTGAACATGAAGAACATTTGTGTTGCTTGCTGACAGCCTTTATTTTTCACTCTCACTTCAGTCTCTCTTCAGCATCTGAAACCGTAGGGTGTGTGTATTCTTCATTTATTCACTCATTCAGTTCCCTTACCGACATTTTTTACACCTGTATACCACCTCAGAACAGGTGCTTAGGTAAGGGTCCACTGCAAACAACTCCTTTGGGACATTCTGAAGCTCTGCGTCAAGGATAAACAATGGTCTTAAGAGGATCTCTACAAAACAGAGCTGGCAGCAATTCAATTCATATGGATGAATGTTTCAATTAGGTTAAACAGAGTAATATCCCCTGGTACAGTGAAATAAACTACAGTGGTCCTGAAACAGGAAGAAAGAAAAAAAAGGTGGCAGGTTAGTAGCCTAGCAGTTAAGAATGTTGGGCAGTAACCAAATAGGTGCTGGTTCGATTCCCCGAGCCGACTAGGTGAAAAATGTGCATCTGCTAAATGTAAATAACAGAAAGGATGAAGAGGTGAGGAAAACAGCAGGACATACCTGGGTATTTCTCTGTGAGTTTCTGGAGTCTGTACTGCTTGTACTGGGGGCTGGTGACATCTACTTCACAACCCAATGACTCATATAGTGCTAACTGGTCCACAAACCCCTCATTCATCCTAAACATGAATTAAATACATTTTACAATGGACATAGTTGACAAAGATAACAATACTTCCTTTAAATAACAAAGTGTCCTTAATAAACATGAACAATTCAGACCAGGCAGTTTAATGGTATAATAAAATCACATCTTTTTTTGCTTACTTTACATCAGGTTTAAGTTGCTGGAGTTTGGCATAGGCATCGCCGAAGTTCATTTTATGACGTTTCATCAAGTAAGCAGTCACCACCGCCGCACTCCGACTTTGCCCTACGTGGCTTAAACACAAACACAGCGTTGCATGTCAAATGCATGTGAGGCTATCATGATATGCATTAAATAACTCAGGATTTGATAGGCCTCACGCACCAATGCACAAGGACAGATGTTGATGCCTCGCAAGCATCACATATGAAGCGTATGCAGTCATCAAGGTGGCTGAGTAGGTCTGTGGAGGACTCGTCCAGGGAATAGACATACTTCATCCTAAATGGCCCATCAGGTGAAGCTGGCTGCTCTGAGTCCACTGTGAGTATGTGGGTGATGCCAGCATTGGTCAGGTCCTGGGCATCTTTCAGGTCAGATGCTGCCCCGATGTAGACTCCTGTCTCTACCTGAATCATGACTTGGCAATCAGGATTTCTCTATGGTAGAAGACCTGTGAAATACACCTGTTGTTAGCATGTGACATTTAAAGACTGCATAGCTATACATGAATATGATATAGTGAATATGTACGTTAAGACATTCACTACGTTAGCTAGCTACTGGCATATTTTTTTTGTATATGCTGTACTAAATAGCTTCCTTCCTGAATATCAGAATATAACATATGTATATTTTATCCATAAATTGATGAGGTATGATCTGTCCATGAATAATTTTCACTCAATTATCATTTTGACAGATACGTAGCTATAGCTAAACACAGCTTGCTAGGCTAGCTAACGTTAGCTAGCTAGATTCATTTATCCGGCTCTGCTAAGTCAGCCTCAAGTTTCTAGCCTAAATATAAATGTTATTCTATTCGTAAAAAATATCAGTCATGCCTCTTGCAAACGAAGTGTGCTATTTCAGTGAGTTGTTAATAACCTAGCTAGCTAGCTACTAAACATAACTAAAAACGTAATGCATGGCTGCTAAACTGTTTGGTCCGGTTATTAATTGTAACCAATCAGGGAACAAAAATTGAACACTTTTAGTTCCGGAGATAGCTCCACTTTAGTTCCTACACGGCGAACGAAGTTTGAAGCTGTGTTAGCTGAGGAACGCTCAACTCCGTATATTGAGGCTGAGATGAGTATTGCGAACTTGCCTTGCGAGAATGGAGTTGTGCGTTCATCAGCTAAGCTGTGAATAAACGGTTTGCTGAGTGGTACACTTTCACAACTCTTAGTACAAAACTGAACTGGTCACAGTGAAATGTAATGAGACCATTGGTTTAATCACCAAAACACAACATAATGATATCTTTTAAATTGTGTCATTTTAACTACCAGTTAATCCAAATAGCAAACAATGCAAGATACGCATTTCAAATCGCCCTTAGAAGTGCTGAAAGTAATATGCTGCAGTACTGTAAGTTACAGTTTTCACATTAGGCAATACACAACAATTTACAGAAAATCTATCATTTTCATATCTATTCAATGTGTAATCAAAAGGTGTGATCAAAGATAGAAGATAGAAAGCTATCGGGTGGGGGGGGGGGGGTGATATACAGAAGATAGCCCTATTTGGTAAAAGACCAAGTCCATATTATGGCAAGAACAGCTCAAATAAGAAAAGAGAAACGACAGTCCATCATTACTTTAAGACACGAAGATCAGTCAATTCGGAAAATTTCAAGAACTTTGAAAGTTTCTTCAAGTGCAGTCGCAAAAACCATTAAGCGCTTTGATGAAACTGGCTCTCATGAGGACCGCCAGAGGAAAGGAAGACCCAGAGTTACCTCTACCTGCTGCAGAGGATAAGTTCATTAGAGTTACCAGCCTCAGAAATTGCAGCCCAAATAAATGCTTCACGATAAGTCTGATTTGGGCTTAGTGTGACTATCATTTGTTTTTCAACAGGACAATGACCCAACACACCTCCAGGATATGTAAGGGCTATTTTACAAAGAAGGAGAGGGATGGAGTGCTGCGTTAGATGACCTGACCTCCACAATTCCCTGACCTCAACCAAATTGAGATGGTTTGGGATGAGTCGGACCACAGAGTGAAGGAAAAGCAGCCAACAGTAGTAAAAAATAAAGTAAAACCCTTGAATGAGTAGGTGTTCTGAAACATTTGACAGATTGTGTATTTTTGAATACGGGTGTTATTCATATGTATAGCAAGTAACGACAAGAGAATTGTTGAAGATGCACATGGGGTAATGAGGAGATTACCGAGTGTGTTTGGGAATAGTACTAAGTGAATGTGGATGTGAAAGTTGTGTGATTGTGAGATGTGACATATTAAGCTGTAACACAAATTACTGAAATTTGGATAATAAATGGATTGAAATTAGTACTATTACGATTTAAATGTGGATATTAAACTGGTGGGAGCTGAGTTTTCCAGTTCTGTGGGAGCTGATCTATAACATTATCTACGTTATCTACAGGTAGAGGATATGGTTCTGCCAGTCTGTATGTTTAGGGAAAGCAGCCTTTATACCGGTGAACACTGCATCCAGCTGGTCGCACATGTTTATAGTCCTTCCATTTAAATTTTAAACAACAGCAGAGTATTTCTTCAATTTCTCTGGGGGAGGGGTTGTACATGGAGATGATTGTTTTTATCTCTTCTTCAAACTTTACAGCATATTTTGCTGGGTCAGTGACATCACCCACTATTGCCTTAATTTCATCAACATCCCACGGTCTATCCATTTCCAACATGCTACCACCACCATTGGGGATAGAGTAGCGTATTAACAGATACATTCCCGGGGAGGTTTTCTTTCTCGTATATTTTCTATTTTTTGCCCTCATTGCTGTCATCACTGCTGCTTGTTTCATCTTCTTCATCTCGGCTACTTTTTTACTGACGTTCTTCCTGCTGCTTGCACTCCTTAATTTGCATCTTGTATTTCTACATTCTCTCTTCTCTTTTTGTCTCTTACATTTCTCCAGTTCTCTTCTGACAAACACAACTGATTGGCTCAAATGTGTTAAATTCACTTTTAAGAAGGCACACCTGTTAATTGAAATGCATTCCAGGTGACTACCTCATGAAGCTGGTTGAGAGAATGCCAAGAGTGTGCAAAGCTGTCATCAAGGCAAAGGGTGGCTATTTGAAGAATCTCAAATATAAAATATATTTTGATTTGTTTAACACATTTTTGTTACTACATGATCACATATGTGTTATTTCATAGTTTTGATGTCTTCACTATTATTATACAATGTAGAAAGAAAAGAAAAACCCTTGAATGAGTAGGTGTTCTAAAACTTTTGACCAGTAGTGTACCTCATGTGATGTTGTACCTGGCTGCAGACCACACAGACATTTCTTATAAATGTCTACAGACAGCTGTTAGTGGGACTTTCCATGGTACCGTTAAGCCTTCGCTATAGTTTTCTCATTATTTCTCATTAAACTAGTGAATAGTCTTCTCTCTATAAGGCTATGGGTACCATTTTATTAATTAATCGCCTCGATTTCATTATTAGTATTTTTTTAATACAAATTCATTTAAATTGACTTACTGGAATTCAGAAGACATGTCCCTCAGAGTTTTACATATTGGGTATCTTCCCCCAGGACCGATCTCAGTAGAAGTCTGGTCCACGTCACCTTTTTTGGTCAGAAGGGAAATTCCCTTACACTTTCCCACTAGGGAATGCAGCACCGGTGTCTCCCTCTCAGACCTTCACTGAGATGCTCCACAGGTGGAATCACTGATCCTGTTTGTTGACACCAAATTGAGGAAATTATTACAGAGGACCCTCAAAGTCAATATACATTATGTATAGTTATCATGTATCATACATATAATTTAGATGTTTATACTTGTCACGACTTCCTCGGAAGTCGGTCCTTCTCCTTGTTCGGACGACGTCACCGGTCTTCTATTCATCGCCGATCCACCTTTCATTTTCCATTTGTTTTGTCTCGAATTACATGTTGTGTATTTAACCCTCTGTTCCCCACATGTCCTTGCCCGGTATTGTTGATTGTAAGAGTTTGTGCACGTTATGTCTGCGAAGGGTTTCGTCCCATTGTATTTATTTATTGTTTTTGTTCACTGTGATTTTTATCATTAAACTGCACCGTTGTAACACAGTCTTTGCTCTCCTGCGCCTGACTTCTCTGCGCCAGTACGCACGCATTACAATACTTTACAAACACACATTTTATTTCTGTAGTTCTCTAAATCCATACATAGCAGACAAACCAGTTTAAAATCTATAGGTTTACCAAACGGTTAAGTGATTAACCATTAAGCGCTGTTGGGTTAAGTCATGGTCAAACATTTTCAAACAAATGAGAAGAGAATAATATGAAAATTGTTGATAGCATTGCTTTGTGAAAGGCAATTACTTTATTTGAAAGATAATTATAGATGAAACACTGATTAGGTTATTATCAAATTATCCCACCAGGTACAACCCCAAATCTGTAAACACGGGCACCCTCATAGATATCATCCTAACTAACTTGCCCTCCAAATACACCTCTGCTGTTTTCTTTTACCAAGATCTCAGTGATCACTGCCTCATTGCCTGCATCCATAATGGGTCTGCGGTCAAACGACCACCCCTCATCACTGTCAAACGCTCCCTAAAACACTTCAGCGAGCAGGCCTTTCTAATTGACCTGGCCCAGGTATCCTGGAAGGATATTGACCTCATCCCATCAGTAGAGGATGCCTGGTTATTCTTTAAAAGTGCCTTCCTCACCATCTTAAATAAGCAAGCCCCATTCAAAAAGTTTAGAACCAGGAACAGATATAGCCCTAGGTTATCTCCTGACCTGACTGTCTTTGACCAGCACAAAAACATCCTGTGGTGTTCTGCATTAGCATCGAATAGCCCTGTGATATGCAACTTTTCAGAGAAGTTAGGAACCAATATACACCGGCAGTTAGGAAAGCTAAGGCTAGCTTTTTCAAGCAGAAATGTGCATCCTGTAGCACAAACTCAAAAATGTTCTGGGACACTAAAGTCCATGGAGAATAAGAGCACCTCCTCCCAGCTGCCCACTGCACTGAGGCTAGGAAACACTGTCACCACCGATAAATCCACTATAATTGAGAATTTCATAAAGCATTTTTCTACGGCTGGCCATGCTTTCCACCTGGCTACCCCTACACCAATCAACAGCCCTCCACCCCCCACAGCAACTCGCCCAAGCCTCCCCATTTCTCCTTCACCCAAATCCAGATAGCAGATGTTCTGAAAGACCTGCAAAATCTGGGCCCGTACAAATCAGCTGGGCTAGACAATCTGGAAAAATTCTGCTAAATTGTTGCAACCCCTATTACTAGCCTGTTCCTATCCTACCGATCCTCGACTTCGGTGATGTCATTTCCAAAATAGCCTCCAACACTCTACTCAACAAAATGCAGTCTATCACAGTGCCATCCGTTTTGTCACCAAAGCCCCATATACTACCCGCCACTGCGACCTGTATGCTCTCGTTGGCTGGCTCTCGCTTCATACTTGAAGCCAAACCCACTGGCTCCAGGTCATCTACAAGTCTAGGTAAAGCCCCGCCTTATCTCAGCTCACTGGTCACCATAACAGCACCCACTCGTAGCACGGGCTCCAGCAGGTATATCTCACTGGTCACCCCCAAAGCCAATTCTTACTTTGGCCGCCTTACCTTCCAGTTCTCTGCTGCCAATGACTGGAACGAACTGCAAAAATCACTGAAGCTGGAGATTTACCTCCCTCACTAGCTTTAAGCACCAGCTGTCCTAGCAGCTCACTGATCACTGCACCTGTACATAGCCCATCTGTAAATAGCCCATCCAACTACCTCATCCTCATACTGTATTTATTTATTTATCTTGCTCCTTTGCACCCCGGTATCTCTACTTTCTCATTCATCTTCTGCACATCTACCATTCCAGTGTTTAATTGTTATATTGTAATTACTCCGCCACCATGGCCAATTTATTGCCTTACCTCTCTTATCCTACCTCATTTGCACATACTGTCTATAGACGTTTCTACTGTATTATTGACTGTATGTTTGTTTATTCCATGTGTAACTCTGTGTTGTTGTATGTGTCGAACTGCTTTGCTTTATCTTGGCCAGGTCGCAGTTGCAAATGAGAACTTGTTCTCAACTAGCCTACCTGGTTAAATAAAGGTGAAATAAAATAAATTAAAAGGTTTGGTGAAAAAGTTACCGTATGATTTTGTGTGTTGTACTTAGTCAATTGAAAATGTGCTTCAAGTTTTGAAAAAAATGCCTTTTTGATGATCTGTTTTGAGTTTTGTATTAAGAGTTGTAAAATGTTACCACATACTTGTGAAAATAGTACCAAAGCGATGAAAAAAACTGTAATCAGATTTGTCCCGCCATTCTCAATTTCTTGTCTTTTTTGTATTTTTTCCCCTTACATTTTAATTGTTTGACATTTTACTGCATTGTTAGGAGCAATTAACATACGCATTTCGCTGCACCCGCTATAACATCTGCTACTGTAAACTGTGTACACGACCAGTAAACTTTGATTTGATATTACATCTTTATTTCATTAGATGGCAGCAAATACACGTTTTAAATGGATGCATGGAAATGGTGACACTACTTCAAATCAAATGTAATGTTATTTGTCACATGCTTCGTAAACAACTTTCCCAACAATGTAAAGAGAAAATAACAGAAATAATAAAACAATAATAACACAAGGAATAAATACACAATGAGTAACAATTACTTGGCTATATAAACAGGGTACCAGTGCCATGTCGATGTGCAGGTCTATGAGGTAGTTGAAGTAGATATGTGCATATACAGTATGTAGGGATAAAGTGACTAGGCAACAGGATAATAAACGGTAGCATCAGTGTATGTAATGAGTCAAAGAGTTAGTGCAAAAAGGGTCAATGCAGATAGTCCGGGTAGATATTTGGTTAACTAATTAATTATCTATTTAGCATTCTTATGACTTGGGGGTAGAACCTGTTCAGTGTCCTGTTGGTTCCAGACATTGTGCATCCGCACAGGTTGCAGTGCTGTAGCAGAGAGAAAAGTCTATGACTTTAGGGGCTGGAGTCTTTGACCATTCTTAGGTGCTTCTTCTGACACTGTCTGGTATAGAGGTCCTGGATGGCAGGACGCTCGGCCCCAGTGATGTACTGGAATGTACACACTACCCTCTGTAGTGCCTTGTGGTCAGATGTTGATCCGTTGCCATACCAGGCGGTGATGCAGCCAGTCAAAATGCTCTCAATGGTGCAGCTGTAGAACTTTTTGAGGCTCTGAGGACCCATGGCAAATCTTTTCAGCCTCCTGAGGGGGAAGAGGCGTTGTCATGCCTTCTGTGTTGGTGTGTGTGGACCATGATAATTCCTTTCTCGAACAGCTTCACTACAGCTCCGTCGATGGATGGGGGCGTGCTCGGCCCTCCATTTCTTGTAGTCCACGATCAGTGATTTTTGGAAGTCTCCAAAATGTATTGATAAGTATCAAAGAGAAAATTAATTTATAAACATTTGGGCCACTCAACATAACACAACATGCATCAACATTTTGAAGTGTTTGTGAAAATGATATATGATACAACAGTTTATTCATGTCACAGTGTTGATAGTTCAAGATTTATTGTCACAATACAGTGAAATGCTTAAATATATGAAATATTAAAGTACACTGCACATGCTATCATGCACTTTCCTCTGAACTCAACAACACCCATTTCTTATTGATCCTGCCAAGTCAGATTTTTGATGCTAGTCCATGTCTGCTCTCCAGTTTCAGCGAATGTCTCCAATAAGCCTTTGACTTACATTATAAATAGAGAGAGCTGTTCCTAGAGGGTGTGACGACACGGTTAGGCTACCCTCAATTTATGGCCCTCGTTGAAAAGTAGTCCCTCCGTGTACAATTTGGACATTTCGTCCTGGTTTGGTCACTGGAGTGACCCTGTGATTTTGACAGTAAAATACAATGCAGCACCTTCATATTCCTCTGCCCTTTCCCCAAAAAAAGTATCTAAAATGGAGTGTTGTTTGCTAGAAATGATACAACTGCCATTTTTGTTTTGGCTGTGTTAGATGTGATGTGAAAGCTGATACGATGACATTTGAGCAAGTGTGAGTCACTCTTCAAGGGCCTCTGCAGCCTTGATGTGGACTCGGGGCTGCAGAGCTGCTTTGATCTAAAAATCACAGTTATCACCCGTGTACTTACTTATTACTGAGATACGTGGTTGTCCCAACTAGCTATTTTAAGATGAATTCACTAACTGTAAGTCGCTCTGGATAAGAGTGTCTGATAAATGACTAAAACGTAATGAAAAAAGACCGTTCTAAAACTACGAAAGGAGGGTGAAACATGCTCTTTAGTGGTACAGAGGAACAAACAGTTCACAGCAGACCAGACCAGTGTGACATGAAGAAGCAGGTGTCTCTGGCCCTAATCTGATTGGTCCCTTCAGGACAGATCCAGCTTAACCTGAGGTGTTCTAGGCGAATCCCTGGTCCAGCCGTCTCTTTTACAACAGTGTCTCTAAGCCAGACCACAGATCCGGTATTCTTTGCACGCATATAGGATGCAATGGGGTGGGATTATTTTTATTTCTGTGTAATTTGCGTCTAATTTTTTGTTTGGGCAACATTAGCAATCATTCAAAATAGTGGCTGGGGTTATTCTTAGGTCAGTTATGACTGGGCCACATCAACATCATAGATTTTTTATGCGGTATGACAAATCTATGGTCTGGTTGGCTTCATCTCAATTATTTGTTGTAACCCTCTAGACAGAACCAGGGATTAACAGGTTCATAAAATGCGTCTTTCGAGGCCTTCTGGAGATGACAATTGGTCCTCGGAGAGGGTGGAAATATAACAACTGTAAGACATATATTTTCTGAAGGACCGTGCATGTGGACTGACCACCACTCTTGAATAGCAAAGGCCTATGTACAGGAAAAATACACTGAGTATACCAAACATTTGGAACACCTTCCTAATATTCTACAGGGATGCTGACCCATGTTGACTCCAATGCTTCCCACAGTTGCGTCAAGTTGTCTGGATGTCCTTTGGGTGGTGGACCATTCTTGATACACACGGGAAACTGTTGACCGTGAAAAACCCAGTAGAGTTGCAGTTCCTGACACAAACTGGTGGGCCAGGCACCTACTATCATAAACCATTCAAAGGTACTTCAATCTTTAGTATTGCCCATTCACCCTCTGAATGGCACACATACACAATCCATGTCTCAATTGTCTCAAGGGTAAAAAATCTTTCTTTAACCTCTATGGGATAGTTGTCCACCCCGCGGGACAGTTGAGCTAACGTAGGCTAATGTTATTCGCATGAGGTTGTAAGTAACAAAATCATTTCCCAGGACATAGACATATCTGATATGGGCAGAAAGCTTAAATTCTTGTTAATCTAACTGCACTGTCCAATTTACAGTGAAAGAATACCATGCTATTGTTTGAGGCGAGTGCACAATTATGAACTTGAAAATGTATTAATTAACCAATTAGGCACATTTGGGCAGTCTTGATACAACATATTGAACATATATGCAATGGATCATTGGATCAGTCTAAAACTTCACATCTAGTGGCCAAAATCTAAATTGCGCCTGGGCTGGAATAATACATTATGGACTTTCTCTTGCATTTCAAAGATGATGGTAAAAAATATAAAAGATTATTTGTAATATCTTTTACAAAATCTAATGTGTTATATTCTCCCACATTAATTTCACATTTCCACAAACTTCAAAGTGTTTCCTTTCAAATGGTATCAAGAATATGCATATCTTTGCTTCAGGCCCATGAGCTACAGGCAGTTAGATTTGTGTATGTAATTTTAGGCGAAAATTTAAAAAAAGGGTTGGATCCTTAAAAGGTTTGCTCTTCCCCTTCATCTACACTGATTGAAGTGGATTTAACAAGTTACATCAATAAGCGATCATAGCTTTCACCTAGATTCACACGGTCAGTCTGTCGTGGAAAGAGCTCAGTGTATGTGGTTACATCATGGCCACTATACCATCACAGAAAAAATATGACACAGACATAATGTAAATTCATCAAGTATAAAACTAGTGCTCTTGTAGTTGCCAAAATATGTGAGATGGCGAGTGAACATGACATTCCATTAAAATGAAAAAAAATGGGCTATAAAATACTATTGTGGTGCATTTTTCGATCTTGTTCTATAACAACTGTACCATAATGTGTAGATCGCGCAGGGTCAGGAATAACTCCTGACCCTAGTTAATTGTGATATATTTAAGATAGTCAGCACATGGAATAACTCCTGACCCTAGTTAATTGTGATATATTTAAGATAGAGCATTTCCTTTTTGTCCAAAATGCCAGAATGTCCCTTGCACTCTTTTTGTTGTCTACTACACTGCTACATTCGGACCTGTTGTTGTCGCAGGCTTTCACTGTCATTGTACTTTTAAAAATAATTATTCTGGCAACTATCTTGTTTGGAAAGGAAGAGCCTTGAGTGTTCCTCCAATTTGGCAGCAGGCGGGTACTCTCTTCCTCTGTTAGTTGATGGTGTGTGCCCCCGGTCACCCGCTCTGGCCTTCTTCAGGCCCTATTGATTTTGCTCTGTTGTTTCCTGTCAAATGTCCTCTTGAAGATGTCTGTTTTAGCCCACTGTTTGGCCACTGTGCTGTGATTCAGGTGGAGTTCTCAAGGGAAGGGCCAGGTGATTTCCTGTTGTTTGTCTCCCAATTGTTCCCAGATTGACTCTTTGTTTGGTCTGTTTGCTGGAACTGTAGGTGTTTTGGTGAGCCTGCCTCACTACACTTTCCTCATGATCCCAACCCTTCGATGCTTGCAGATCTGTAAGGGGGACGCCATATGGTGTAAGCTAAGCCAGTACGCTGCTTTTACCTATCCAGACCCTCTGGACATGCAAACATTGAGGGGTTAGGTAGGCCAACAGGGAAGAAAATGAAGCGAATTGGGACAGGCTGTTGGTTAGCTTCACGGACCAGACTCATAGGCTCGCTTAGTAAGTTACAGCAGCTGTTGAAAGAGACTATGGGAGCCTGAACAAGGACCGGGCGGACACATTTCACCCTCTCGGTCGTTCCCCTACTTGAATGCATGGGATCTCTCCAATGGTTGTTCTGCTGATAAAATGGTCAGAGCATGCTGTCCATCTGGTTAGCTGCTGAGCTGGCTTTCACAATATGTTGCAAACTTGGCTTCCCCTTTTGTCTCCTTGCCTCTGAATTATTGCTCAAGGTTCTTGTTGTTGAAGTAATACTTATTTCGACGCCAAGGATCCCATAGGCCCCTCTCAACTCCATTGATTCCATTGGGATTAGCTGATTGCTAATGATGTCCACTCTCCCTGTAACGTTTACCTCAGAAAGTCAGCTAATTTCCCAATGTGATGAATTGGACAAACATTTTGATGCCCGACTGCAGTTTACAATCCAGCTTGGATACGTTGTTGGATGACCTTGGGACTGGAAAACAATTCCAGCTTTTTTGGGGGTCTCTCAGGGTTGAGCGTTGGGCCCGTGGTGGAGCTCTCATGTGTTGATCAGTGTGTCATGGTTCAGGTCCCATGAGCCCGGCTGACAGATCTGTTGAGTAAGATTTACGACAGACTTCCTGTGCCGCTGAAACGATACGCCAGTCATGAGGTTATGCTGCTCTAGCTGTCTTTCCTGTTGGTCAGGGCTTTCTCCAGTAAAACTAAAGTTCAGATCCTGTTTGGAAGTAACCACAATGTCTCCTGTTCTGTCTGTTGGTTAAAGAACTGTGTGGTGATTACCAAAAATTACGAGTACAAATCTTCTCATTTTTATCAAGTCAAGATCATAGAATGATACAAGCTGGTTGCGATTTCAAATTTCCACAGACTTGAATGTCCACTTTCACCTCGAAATTCCTGTGTCTTCATCGAGCCATGTTGACTCAACATGTTGACTCACCAATCCCTGAAGGGCAGTATTTCTGTACTTCTTTAAGTTTTTATTGACTTGGCCAAACAAAGAGAGGCAGATACAGCAAATGAATGAAAAATTGGCCCCTTTTACAGAACTTCAGATGAGAGCAAAGGTCCCATCTTGGAAGTACAAAGAGTTCCTAGATAAGTGACTGCCATATTTTCAAACGCTGATGATAAACCAAACCAAACTGTCCATTAGCCTCATCAAGCTTCATGTTCAACACACTTTATTGTGGCTATAGATCTCATCATACAGCCTCCTAGCCTGGAACTATCCCTGACATGGTTGTTTTTGTTTCAGTATCTTTAACTCAACTGAACGCATGGAAACTTAGCTGAGGCCAAAGAAAGAGCTTACAATGGAAAGTTGGGTTGCACGTTTCATCTTTTGTGCTCGGAGATTGATGATGTATGAGATTGATGATGTTCTACACGCCTGCGTTGGGTGCTGTGCGGGAGGGATGCACTCCGCAGCAGTGTGGGGGGTGATGATGGGGGAGGAAGAGGGGAGGGGAGGGCAAGAGGGAAGGGAGCTCATAGAGGCATGATGAGACCTAGATTAAGAGTTCATGGAAGATGGAAACAACTCAGCCAACCAAGCCGAAGACCGTTCACAAACACACACGTGCACAGATGCATAGCACACGTTTTAAGACACACTGACACACAGATTATTGAACACACAGATACAATTATATGTGCACACACACACTCAAAAGAAAACACTAAAATCTATATGCATGAAGATCCACACAACACACACACACACCTCGATCTCATAATGTCATATTAGTTTAAAAAGTGGAGGCAGGGTGATTCAACTGTAGTGGCCATATGCTCACGATGTGTAACAGACCAGACTGACTGACACCTTTGTAATACAGACAATAGAGGAAATGAAGCTATTCTGCAGACATTGTGGGCAGAAGCAAAATGCAGTGATGGTAAGAAAAAAACATGTTTCATCATGCACAATGGTCATTTTTAGCTACAACTGTTAATTCTGTACTTTACCTAAGGAAGACACTATCGAGTGAGCTTGCTTCACTGGGCTATATGAGGGACCGGGCGAGCTGTGGTCACTTTTGCTTCTCAGCTCTCTGAGTTGGGTTAATGCTTCAGCTTAAGTGGTGATAGATGGTGTTGAGGGTGGGGTCTGTTGCCTTGTGCTTTTTAATGGGTTTCACATGGCCTATTGTTGTTGACTAGCAGCAATGTTTGCTCCTGTTTAAAACCTCATATGTAAAGTCCCCTGTTTTGGGGACCTGCGTGGTTATGGTACCGGTTCCAACCCACATTTAAGAGTATCAATTGATATGTGGACCACATAGATGGAAATGGCTTGCGTTGAGCGGTAGCCCTGATTCTCATGGACACAGAAGTATGTCTCTTCTGCCTGTGTGAAGCAGGATGTGAAATCTGACACCACTTGAAGCTGGGATGTCCCTCCTACCATTTCATTCGCTCTTTCGACTGTCCATCAACCCCTGGCTGAACCCTATGTCACAGCCACGAATAAGGCATATGATTGAAATCCTTACATCATAACGCAGCAGGAGAGAGTGGTTTCGTTGCAGTAGCACATTCAGAGATGTGTATATATAGCCAGTAATCTAAAATCGTTCATAGATTTTAAACAAAAAAACATAGACGGACAAGATTAATATGAGATGAAGCAAGTTCAAGAAGCCAAGCTAGAGCTCTGTGGGACGTTCATAGCGATGGGCGCAGGAGTTTAGAAAATATGCACATTTTCTCTAACACTAAATATACAAATATGTATTTTACACTTATAAGGAAGGTGAAAAATTATAGTTAGTCATTTTATAAATTGATTATACTATATTTATGAAAACATATAAATAATTAAAAGTTTTATTCATACAGTTTTGTTGAATAGAAAATACATAATATCAAATATTTCATATTTTATATTTTTTTGTCATATTTGTACTGTGTACTTGAGCTTGTGTTCTCAAAAGTGACGACACCTCATCCATTTATAACTATTTTTCCCAGAAGGGTGAGATTTGAACCTTTCTTGGAGTATGCAGCGCTACCTGTTATTGTTTATGGTGCTCTCATGATAAATAATTACATACATTACATTTTTGATTACATTTAGTTACATTTAAGATGTTTTAAACCACTTCTGCAATGATTGAAGTCACATTATTTGATTATGTTGAATATTTTGGAATATTTCAAAATATTTAAATACACACACCCAAGCCTGTTTTTTTTCACATGCTTTGAGAAACACAGAGAGTGGCACACACGCACACACACACACACACTGACACACGCACACACACACTGACATACGCACACACACAAACTTTGTATGTTGATTGTTATTCACAACCCTCTGATTTTCATTTTGAACCACCATGATTGAAAACAAAATAGTATTCTGCCACTTAAAACCGTGTGCTATGCAATGATACTGAGTAACAGGGGACAGACAATACTAATGTCCTAGACCATGTGGCTCCATTAGTGAGATAAAAGACAGGGTGATAAATGGTCCTTTTAGTCCCCTTCTTTGACTTTCATGAATTTACATTATCTAAAGGAGGACAAATGAAAAGGGGCCTGATTAGTGTGGAATGAGTTGGAAGAAAAGCTATTCATCTTTGTTAGCATCCTCCTGTGTTCTTTTGTGGGTTGTTTTTAGAAGGAGGGGGCGCTGGGGGAGTCTTTCCCAGCCAGGGAGCAGAGCGGCTGGACTGAGGGAGTGGTGGAGTGGTCAGCCGCGGTGCTCGCGGAGCGTCCCCGTCCCCCTTAAACGAGAGTTCAAGACTGTGAATGCCGGTGACTTCTGAATAACCTCCCGAGGTAGTGGGAGCTCACCCTTAAATGACCCCTCACTCTGAGGGGAGGGAGGGGGGGGTCCAAGGGGTCTTCAGACCTTCCATCAGTAGTCAAACATAGCCTGTAGCATCCCCTTGGAATTGGAGGAATTTCCACTTTAATTCCTCAATTAAGTATATAGCATATTGGCATATTTAATTTACTTTTGCTGTGCCCAAAAAAATTTGCAGACACATTATCCTAAATTGGCATGCCTCTAATGTACTAGATTTGATTTGTAAATAGATGTCATTATTTGTAAATTAAGCGAATAAGGTTGTCATTTGGGAGAATCCCACTAGACACATACGTCATTTCAACATGTAGTTTTGATTTAGATTTGGTTGAGTTGTCATCTAACCTGAATTGTGAAGAAGAAGAAAAATCACCATGTCATTGGATTTAGGTAAAAAGTTGGGTAAAGAAATACGAAATTCCCTTATGGTGATGGCTTGTTGCAAATCCAATCAGTTTTTCACATTGATTCAGCATCATGACATTGCTTTTTTTTTTTTTAATGGCATGGAACAAATGTTGATTCAACCTGTTTTTGCCCAGTGGGATTCCTGATTTCGCCACCCCCTCCGCTGGGCCCCTCCGTGTGTGGTAGCCCAGTCAGGCAACAGTAAGAAGAGAACTCAGTCAAGGCGGGGACGACGTTCACAGAGAGATGCTGCCCTATGAACGCTAAACAAGAACATTCATCTTGGAGAGAAAAAACGTACAATAATAATAACGTCCATACAGTTATGGATAACAATGACTCTTATCTACATCTAAGTAAGTATGTTTTTCCGTTTCTCTATCAAGTCTTGAGACGCGGGCGGTATATCCCGCATAGGCTGCTCTTGCAGTTCTCTGTGTTGTGTTTGTTTTTTCCGAATTCCCTCTGCACAGCCGACTTTATACGGACTGCAATAAATCCCGCGTGGCAATGTTATCTATGTAGTTAACACTTGTCCGGCGCCTAATGTGTATTGATTGACAAGGAGGCAGTGCCAATGCTCAAGTCAGCTGATAGTGATTCTGCTCCTCAGTCAGGGTCAGGGGTTGGCACTTTAATTGCGCTTTTGTAATTTATGTCCTTTCTTACGCGCCTCTTGTTAAACTGTTCGCTGCCTTGTTCTTATTTATGGGTCTGGCTTGGCAGAGAAGCGCTTATCCATTCGACAGCCATACATTCACTCACCTCACGGCTGTTCTCGAGGAAAGTTCGTCAAGAAGACCACATTGAGAGGGTAGGCCGATACGATTTTTTCTCACTGCAAGCTCTACTTCTCTTTAGCAGGTTATTCTTAATTGGTTGAAATTGTTCCGTAATTGAATCATCATATTTTTTTTTCAATCAAAGAACGAAAATGAGGCCACAGCACAACAAACCACGAATAAGCAGTCCTGTGGACCCAAAGACTTATTCTATCTTTGTATTGGAAATGCACATTATTTTCTATTCTATTGCATTTCCACACAGCCTAGGCGACTGTATCATTTCCCTATTCATATTTAGATTTTAGTGTAACAGTATTGATCATTACAATCTACAACACCAACTATTGTCAATAATTAATTCATTAAAAAAAACAGACAAAGTGTGACAGCAATTGTCACTGAATCAGTTTAGTGGATTATTACCAGAACACGCATGAATCCATGCATGCAGTAAATTATACTGCTACAGAGAGGATTCTGAAGGACTCAAATCCATTACTTTCTCAGCATGTTATGTTTGTGTAATGACATGCTTATATTGCTACAGCGGACATTATCCCACATTGGACCAGGAATCTGAGACATCTTGATCTATTTTTACTTCTCTATCTCTCTCTCTTTCTCTCTCGTTTTCTCTTTCACTCTATTGTTCTCGTCCACTCTCTTCTCTCTTTCTCTCACACTCTTTCTCTCTCTAGGGTTTAGTTATGTGAACAAATGAGTGTGGGACAAGTTCATCTGCATGGGTTCGTCTCCTCTGCAGCGGTGGACTTTGTTTTATTTCAACATTGGCATGGTCTGACTTCTGCTATGATCCCACTGGGCACAAACTGGTTGGATCAATGTTGCTTCTACGTCAGAAAAAACAACCCATATGTGATGACATTGAATCAACGTGGAAAACTGATTTGATTTGCAAAAAGTCATCAAAGTAAAGGAATTTAGAGAATTTAGTCATTCTTTTCACCCAACTTTGAACCTAAATCCCATGACATGGTTCAAATTATTGTTGATTTCACATTGAATTCACATTAGTTCACAATTCAATGAAATATAATTCACTAGTAACACATACTGTAATGCACCAATGCAATGGCAGAACACGTTAGTGGAGTAGGAACCAGCCATATGGCGCTACGGTCACAGCTGTGAGTTCCATGATCTCTTCCTGCAGCAAGCAGTCAAAGAGAGTGAGAAGTCATGTGGCCAAGTCATTCTGGTTTTCACTGCCAATGGTGATTAGGAAGGCTGACATGGGATCAGTCCTGTTGACTATGGTCAGTGCTATTCGGAATCCTTGGGATGTCCCTACTCTAAATCCTAACCCTAAATCCTACCTTTGCCTAACCCTAACCGTAACCATTTTAAATGTCAACTTCAATTTGGTAGGGATGCCCCAAGGATCCCAGATAGCACGGACCCTTGACAACACAAGCCTACTAACACTCGTCCACTGACTGAGCCTCTCACATATGCATATTTTTTAAAACTGCACTGTTGGTTAGGGGCTTGTAAGTAAGCACTTCACTGTAAGGTCTACCTACACCTGTTGTATTCGGCGCATGTGACGAATAAAATTTGATTTGATGCGAGAGAATGGTTTGAGGCTATACGATTACTGACAAACTGCCTTCATTAGCACCATTCATGCATTTCAAAGGGTTTGATGGT
The DNA here is from genome assembly GCF_045791955.1 of Oncorhynchus clarkii lewisi. Taxonomy (NCBI): domain Eukaryota; kingdom Metazoa; phylum Chordata; class Actinopteri; order Salmoniformes; family Salmonidae; genus Oncorhynchus; species Oncorhynchus clarkii. The sequence continues at coordinate 14,592,047 of NC_092166.1, read as the reverse complement.
GTATTTAAACTACTGTACATGTTATCTCATGCCAGGCTATGTGAGGATAACTTCACTATATTTAAGCAATAAGGCCTGAGGAGGTCTCTTATTGCTATTACAAACTGGTTACCAAAGTAATTAGAGCAATACAAATAAATGTTTTGTCATACCCGTGGTATACGGTCTGATATACCACAGCTGTCAGCCAATCAGAATTCAGGGCTCGAACCACCGAGTTTATAATTAAGCAATAAGTCACGAGGAGGTGTGGTATATGGCCAATATACCACGGCTAAGGGCTGTTCTTATGCACGAGGCAACACGGAGTGCCTGGATACAGCCCTTAGCCGTGGTATATTGGCCATATACCACAAACCCCCAAGGTGCCTTATTGCTATTATAAACTGGTTACCAATGTAATTAGAGCAGTAAAAATACATGTTTTGTCATACACGTGGTATATGGTCTGATATACCATGGCTGTCAGCCAATCAGCATTTAGGGCTCGAACCACCGAGTTTATAATATACTGTAAGCTACTTTATTTTCTCTCGGCCAAAATAGGACAATTCTGTCGGTGTTGGAACAGCAGAACTAGAAGACAATGACCCATTTCAGTGGAGGCTTTTTGGAAATGAAAAGCGAGAGTTAATCTGGTATTTTTTATATATGGTACCATGCTGTGTTTTAGTTTGTCTGTAGACAGGGTAAGTCAACACGAGCAGCATCCTGGGTCTACAGCCTCTCCACTGGTGTCAGCCAAAGATCAATGAACTTCAGCACACTATTTGGCCTACTTTCAGTTCAGGCTCCATACTGTAGTTTGACATACTTGTTTTCCCCTGTCTGCAAGCCATCAGGTAAATCAGCAACTCTAAACCTGCTAATAAACCTGCTATTGAACATGTCTCTTCATGTGTTATTATACCATTGACATAATTCTCAGCGCTGACCATATTTGTTCATGAAAAGGTTGTTACATAAATGTCTGTTTAAAAATAACAGAAAAATGCTGTTGTAATAAGACGACATTTAGACACAGGTTTGGGAACAGATGTTGCTGTATTATATTCATCAACAGTAGAACAAGAAGAGGATGTCAAAAAATACTCTGATTCCTCAAATACCCCAAAAGGTCCCCCTAGTTAATTATTCACTAGCATGCTTCGTTCCTACGCGCTACCTCTTAATTGCCCCCATACTGTATAGAACTGGGATGGCAGTCTGATTTAGCTACCAGTGTTCTCTGTAGTACTCATTATAATCAGTGTTGAGACTTCCTGATATCACTGAATAAATCACCATCAGTTCATATTGAGCTTCACACCACAGACAGCCAGACCGTCAGGCAGACAGGAAAGCTGATGGACAGGCAGACAGACAGACAAGCATTCAGGCAGACAGACAGACATGTAGATGGATCGATAGACCGACTGATATGAAATACAGATAGACTAAGTCAATGTTGTCTGTCTGGGGTGAAGCCACATAAACTAATGTTGATTTATTCAGTGCTATAGCATGTAGTGTCTGGAGCATAAGCAGTGCTCCACAGGATGAGTATCCACTTCTGAGTCTTCTCCTGGGAACTAGGGCCTACTGAGAGATAAGCTGCATCTCACTCTCTCTTTTTCTCTCTCTCTTTCTATCTCTTTTTCTCTCTTTCTCTCTTTTTCTCTCTTTTTCTATCTCTCTCTCTTTTTCTTTCTCTCTCTCTTTTTCTTTCTCTTTCTCTCTCTCTCTGCCTCTCTCTGTCTCTCTTTTTCTCTCTATCTATCTCTATCTCTCTTTTTCTCTCTATCTATCTCTATCTCTCTTTTTCTCTCTCTCTCTCTTTCTCGCTCTCTCTTTCTCTCTCTCTCTCTCTCTCTCTCTCTCTCGCTCTCTCTCTTCTCTCTCTCTCTCTCTCTCTCTCTCTCTCTCTCTCTCTCTCTCTCTCTCTCTCTCTCTCTCTCTCTCTCTCTCTCTCTCTCCACACAGTGGGATCCGATGACCCAACATGGGCCTCATGTTTCATTAACAATTATTTGATGATGTCCCTTAATAGGTAGTACAAGGCCTGTGTTGTGTTGGGTCCTGGGCACTGAGAGGCCCTCTATGTGCTGCTGTGTTTGTAAAGGGGTTAGGAGATAAAGAGAGGGAAGAGAGTGGGGAGATCAAGTGGCACGTTTGGTCTCTCTCCCTCCCTCTCTCTCTCTCTCTCCCTCCCTCGATCTTAATTGGCATTCAACAAGACACCTGTTTCTTAACAGATATTAGTATGTAGCTTGGTACTCGTCAAATGCGTGAGTGTGTGTGTGTGTGGGTGTGTGTGAGCATTCTGTAGTTGTGTGTGTTGTGTACCTGTCTGTGTATTTGTCTGTCTATCTGTCTCTCTGTTCGTCTAATTGGATTACTTAGGACCTTCTATGTACTTGTAGCTTCAGTCCGCCCACAGTCGTCTCCTCTCAACTCCTTTAATGTGATGTACATCGTGGAGTTGAGAGTAACTTGGCTATGTCCAGACCTGATCCAACCTATAGGATTAATATCAGGTCCCTGTCTGCCTTCTCATCATAACCTTATTGCTGCCATGCTCTCCGCTTTCAACCGCGCTTGTTGCCGTGGGCTACTCTTTTGTACCCGACTCATTGTGCTTTGATGCTATAACCAATGTCCTCTATACACCGCTCTGTTCTTCATTCTGTCATTTTATTGTCATTTGTTCTGATTGTCTGTCTCTCTTTGTATGGAGGAAACTCAGAAATAGCAGAGGCAGAAATGGTGTCAACATACAGGGCTGGCAGGCCCGGCCATTAGATAACATTTAGTCAGGGCCAGGCGCGGTGCTCTGATGTGTATCCCGGCAGGCTTGTGATTGTGAATCAGCTCCCTTATCTAATTGGTAATTTTTCTGCCCCAGTTGTAGTGGGCCCAGTCTGGGTAGCCAACGCTACTGCTTCAGTAGAATAGGAGAGCAGTGCTGCTCCACAGATAGAGGGGCTCGTGGTTGGCTTTACTCTTTATGGAAACTTCAGAACTTTGTAGTCTCTTGTAGGATTATAGGGGAATTGAATAGAATAGCCTATAGAGCATCTACATAAATAGTGATTATATTTCTATGCCATACAGTAACTGCTTGTACATAACATCTCAATGTTGAGATGTTTATCAGCTTTTTGGGAATTTGTTTTTGTTGTTTGAGTTCAATTGTGGTCAGAGATAGTGGCCAGTTTCTTAGAGACGGAGATCAGTGAAGGCACAGTATTGAAAAGCTTCTAGCCTTGGAGAAGGTCCAGTTGTTTTCTGTACAGCAGCACCATATCCTGGGTTCCTCCCCTGCCCAAAAGCTCTATAGAGCTGCTTCAATATACCATCTCCTCCAGGGGGATAATCCCCTTTAATCCCCCCCCCCCCAAACACACACACACACACAAGCAAACACACACACACACACACACACACACACACACACACACACACACACACACACACACACACGTGCACACTCCCTCTCCAAACTCCACAGACATTGAGCCCCTCCCCTGCTACCCCCTGGCCACATGGCATATGACTGCCCCCCCAACCTCTGTTAATCAGGACATGAAATAGACACCAGGATGGAAATGTTAACCTCAGAGAGAGAATGAGAGGGCGAGATCAGAGTTTCTATATACAGTGGGAACCCACTCAGAATGTGGTTGACTTTATTCATTGTATATGATGTTACACAATGCTTAGAAAACAGACTCATGAAGATGCATGCATGGAATGATGGTGAACATGTATGAAATGGTTGATTGAACGCCTGTTACGACATGCATTTGTAATGGTCTTGTGTCACTGTCACGTGTCCAATGCTATTTGTGTGAATACATAAACAGTTGTATGTAGCACGTGTTGTCTTTTATCATGGTGTTATAATGACAGTGTTGCTGAAAAGCCAAAACAGTTGTAAAAATCACAAATTTAGATTGATATAACAGATGTACAGTGGGGCAAAAAAGTATTTAGTCAGCCACCAATTGTGCAAGTTCTCCCACTTAAAAAGATGAGAGGCCTGTAATTTTCATCATAGGTACACTTCAACTATGACAGACAAAATGAGGGAAAAAAAATCCATAAAATCACATTGTAGGATTTTTAATGAATTTATTTGCAAATTATGGTGGAAAATAAGTATTTGGTCAATAACAAAAGTTTATCTCAATACTTTGTTATATACCCTTTGTTGGCAATGACAGAGGTCAAACGTTTTCTGTAAGTCTTCACAAGGTTTTCACACACTGTTGCTGGTATTTTGGCCCATTCCTCCATGCAGATCTCCTCTAGAGCAGTGATGTTTTAGGGCTGTTGCTGGGCAACATGGACTTTCAACTCCCTCCAAAGATTTTCTATGGGGTTGAGATTTGGAGACTGGATAGGCCACTCCAGGACCTTGAAATGCCTCTTACGAAGCCACTCCTTCGTTGCTGGGGCGGTGTGTTTGGGATCATTGTCAAGCTGAAAGACCCAGCCACGTTTTATCTTCAATGCTCTTGCTGATGGAAGGAGGTTTTCACTCAAAATCTCACGAAACATGGCCCCATTCATTCTTTCCTTTACACGGATCAGTTATCCTGGTCCCTTTGCAGAAAAACAGCCCCAAAGCATGATGTTTCCAACCCCATGCTTCACAGTGGGTATGGTGTTCTTTGGATGCAAGTCAGCATTCTTTGTCCTCCAAACACGACGAGTTGAGTTTTTACCAAAAAGTTATATTTTGGTTTCATCTGACCATATGACATTCTCCCAATCTTCTTCTGGGTCATCCAAATGCTCTCTAGCAAACTTCAGACGGGCCTGGACATGTACTGGCTTAAGCAGGGGGACACGTCTGGCACTGCAGGATTTGAGTCCCTGGCAGCGTAGTGTGTTACTGATGGTAGGCTTTGTTACTTTGGTCCCAGCTCTCTGCAGGTCATTCACTAGGTCCCCCCGTGTGGTTCTGGGATTTTTGCTCACCGTTCTTGTGATCATTTTGACCCCACGGGATGAGATCTTGCGTGGAGCCCCAGATCGAGGGAGATTATCAGTGGTCTTGTATGTCTTCCATTTCCTAATAATTGCTCCCACAGTTGATTTCTTCAAACCAAGCTGCTTACCTATTGCAGATTCAGTCTTCCCAGCCTGGTGCAGGGTTACAATTTTGTTTCTGGTGTCTTTTGACAGCTCTTTGGTCTTGGCCATAGTGGAGTTTGGAGTGTGACTGTTTGAGGTTGTGGACAGGTGTATTTTATACTGATAACAAGTTCAAACAGGTGCCATTAATACAGGTAACGAGTGGAGGACAGAGGAGCCTCTTAAAGAAGAAGTTACAGGTCTGTGAGAGCCAGAAATCTTGCTTGTTTGTAGGTGACCAAATACTTATTTTCCACAATAATTTGCAAATAAATTCATTAAAAATCCTACAATGTGATTTTCTGGATTTTTTTTTCTCATTTTGTCTGTCATAGTTGAAGTGTACGTATGATGAAAATTACAGGCCTCTCTCATCTTTTTAAGTGGGAGAACTTGCACGATTGGTGGCTGACTAAATACCTTTTTGCCCCACTGTAACAGAGTTGACATGTCTAAATGTAACAGGGTTGACATGTCTAAATGTAACAGGGTTGACATGTCTAAATGTAACAGGGTTGACATGTCTAAATGTAACAGGGTTGACATGTCTAAATGTAACAGGGTTGAATTATTAAAAAGTCAAACCACAATGTACTGTAGGTAATATGATAACAGTGAAATGGTGCAGTTTGGTGTGTAGCTATAGGAGAGAGGTACTCTGTCTTGGTTACAGTACATTATGTATCATATGAAACAAAATATATACACTGAGTGTACAAAACATTAGGAACACCCGCTCTTTCCATAACATAGACTGACCAGGTGAATCCAGTCCATGACAGACTGACCAGGTGATTCCAGGTGAAAGCTACATTATGATCCCTTATTGATGTCACTTGTTAAATCCACTTCAATCAGTGTAGATGAAGGGGAGGAGCCAGGTTCAAGAAGGATTTTTAAGAATTGGATGAGACATGGATTGTTTATGTGTGCCATTCAGAGGGTGAATAGGCAAGACAAAGCATGTAAGTTCCTTTGAACGGGGTATGGTAGTAGGTACCAGGCACACCGGGACACCGTTTCCCGTCCCTATCAAGAATGGTCCACCACCCAAAGAACATCCAGCCAACTCAATATTTGGAAGGTGTTCCTAATGTTTGGTATACTCAGTGTATAAAATGGTGTGTATAGACAGTATGGACAGTATATGAATAGAAAAGGTGTGTACAACAGTCGTTATATAGGATGAGCCATGACTAGAATACAGTATGTACATATAAAGTGGGTAAAACAGTATGTAAACATTATTAAAGTGACCAGTGTTCAATGACTCTATGTACCTAGTGCGGCAGTCTCTAAAGTGCAGAGTTGAGTATCGAGTGGTAGCCGGCTAGTAACAGTGATTGAGGTTCAGGGCAGGGTACTGGGTGGAGGCCGGCTAGTGATGACTGTTTAACAGTCTGATGGCCTGGAGATAGAAGCTGTTTATCAGACTCTCAGTCCCAGCTTTGATGCACCTGTACTCTCCAACTTCTGGATGACAGTGGGGTGAACATGCAGTGGCTCAGGTGTTGTTCCTTGATGACCTTTTTGGCCTTCCTGTGACATTGGGTGCTGTAGTAGTCCTGAAGGGACTGTAGGCTGTCTCGTCATTGTTGGTAATCAGGTCTACCACTGCTATGTCGTTAGCAGACTTGATGATTGAGTTGGAGACGTGCGTGGCAACACAGTCATGGATGAACAGGGAGTGTAGGAGGGGGCTGAGCACACACCCTTGTGGGGCCCCCGTGTTGAGGATCAGCGTGGCAGAGGTGTTGTTGCCTACCATCACCACCTGGGGTCAGCCCCTCAGGAAGTCTAGGACTCAGGGCGGGGTTCAGGGCGGGGTTCAGACCCAGGGCCCTGAGCTTAGTGATGAGGTTGGAGGGCACTATGGTGTTAAAGGCTGAGCTGTAGTCGATGACCAGCATGCTTACATAGGTATTTATCTTGTCCAGGTGGGATAGGGCAGTGGATCTGTTGGGACTGAATACAACCTGTAGTGGGTCTAGGGTGTTAGGTAAGATGGAGGTGATATGGTCCTTAACTAGCCTCTCATAGCACTTCATGACAGAAGTGAGTGCTATGGAGGGATATTAATTAAGTTCAGTTACCTTCGCTTTCTTGGGTACAGGAACAGTGGTGAACATCTTGAAGCAAGTGGGGACAGCAGACTGGGACAGTGAGAGATTGAATATGTCCCCAAACACTCCAGCCAGCTGGTCTGCGCATGCTCCGAGGATGCAGCTTGGGATGCCGTCTGGGCCCGGTAGCCTTGCGAGGGTTAACACTCTTAAATACCTTACTCACGTCGGCCATGGAGAACTAGAGCACAGAGTCATCGTGAGCGGAGGGGGCCCACGGTGGTGGTTCGATGTTTTCCTCAAAGTGGGCGAAGATGGGGTTTAGCTTGTCCGGGAGCGAGGCGTTGGTGTCTGCGATGTGGCTGGCTTTCCCTTTATAATCCATGATTGTCTGGAGTCCCTGACACATATGTCTTGTGTCTGAGCCGTTGAATTGCTACTCCAGTTTGTCCCTGTTCTGGCGTTTTGCCTCTTTGATTGCCTTACGGAGGCCATAGCTGGATGTGGTTAAATGTGGTGTTCGCGCTTTCCAGTTTTGTGTGAATACTACCATCTATCCACGGTTTCTGGGATGGATAAATTGTAATCATCTCGGTAGGAACAACATCCTGTATGCACTTCCTGATGAACCCAGTCACTGAGTCAGTGTATACGTCGACCCAGAAAATGTCCCAGTCCGCATGATCAAAACAATCCTGAAGCATAGATTCTGATTGGTCAGACCAACGTTGAACAATCATCTTGGAAATAGATGTCCTCTGCCATAGGAATTGATACAGTGTGATTTCCTGATACGTGAACAAGGAAAAAGTGCATATCTGGTTTGTGCATGAATCCATTCACCAGTGGTCCCAAGCCATTACAAATACAGTATATCAGCAGTTGACTCCATATTCCCATTAGTAACTGTTAGCAAAGTTACTGTATCCTCCCATGTAATACTGAATTGTTTTATCAATGAATGTGAAGCTTTGAGTTGGACTGAATGGACTCTCTATTTCACTTCACTCTCCTCTCATGCTTAAGCCATACAAGTTAATGATGTCTGCTCGGCACATCTTCTGTCATTTCAACAGGAAAAAGGGACAAGTCTACAAGAGAGAAGGGACATCTTTAATTAAAAAGTCATCCAATCCTCCACTGGGTATTTGAGAGAGCCCATCCGACAGACAGGATAGAATTTTCTCCTTTTCTAGGCCAAATCCCTTTAGACACATGGAACAGGGACAGAGACTGCACGTGTGAATGAATGTGTATGTTTGTCATGTAACGAGCAACTGGGAAATGTGTTCTACAGTGCCTCAGCATGCTGTCGTGTAGACCAAGCCCCCACTCAACCGCTTCCAGCCCACTACCTCTAATACACACACACACACACACACACACACACACACACACACACACACACACACACACACACACACACACACACACACACACACACACACACACACACACACACACAGTAAATAACCAGGTTGGAGATGCTTACAGAGGCTAAGAGGATTATACGGTCCCTGATTGATCAGACATCATCTCCATTTAGACAGGAATGAGTGGGCTCTGTCTCCACACATCAGGCCTGGGCTTTTCTATGATCAGTTTTGGCTCTCAGATCATAATGAATACGACAGGGGAGACCAGACCAGGCCAAAAGGCTACAGGCCTGCTTTTTACATGATTAAGCTAAGGCGCTCACTGATCATATTTTTTTATTATGATGATGGTATCTCTATAAAAGTCAGTGAAAAAAATCATTTGAAAACACTTCTAAACCACTTAACCCAGATGATGTTTGTATGGTGACATACTCATTTACATTCATATGTGTACATGTGTGTTGCTCAAATATGCCTATTAATTTTGTGTGTGTGTGTACACGTGTACGTGTTTGTACGTGTGTGAGGCTCTTTGCTGTTGGAATTTGACATTTAGCAGGCATTAATATCACAGGAGGAGCTGTGCCAAGAGACAGAGAGAGCGAGTGTGTGTGTGTGTGTGTGTGTGTGTGCCACTCTACAGCTGCTTGTAACACACACACACATGATCGGGGGCTGCCAGCCCGCCGCCTGCGTTGGAAGGGTCAAGCCCCCTGCAGATCCTCCGAGGTGTCGCCTGCAGACATGAGAATCATAGCAGGTGTCGGAGATTCCGGAGGAAAAGAGGAAAGCGACTTAATAGACATTAGCCAATCAGAGTTAGATATGTACGTAAACTACCAGCCCCTGATGCTCCTTCCTGACTTTGACAGTGAGTAACATAGATATTGTGGGAGCAATATGGCCACTTCGACCATACATATAGTCCAGAGTAATATACTTTGACTTGGCAGGCACTGACTGTATGCTAGGTACAATAGCTAATACATGAATTAACTGAAGTATGTGGGCATGTATTTGTTGGCATAGAACGATTGACTGTGATCTTGGCTGAACATGAAGTGCTGGGTTCTGTCTTCAACAAAAAATGGCAAGCTGTGTGTTGGTGTCTTTGGACCTTTGTGACACAATAGTAGACAGTTGGTGAAAGTGTGTGTGTGATCAGACACAGACACGCACACATTTATTTTCTAGATTCTGTTCAAACCTGTCTAAATATACATTGGGGTTTCCTGCGTCTGGTTTGGCAGAGAAACTGCTAAAGGTACAGCTGTTACTACACAATATGAGGAAGTGCCTTTGTCCTCCTTTAGCTTGTTTTAGACTTGCTACTTTTATAGATAGAACCTTTTTATACTTGTGTGAGCGTTATGTTTATTGTAATGCGTGGATTATGGTGTGAAGCATGTGTGGCTATGATCGTGTGTATGTGTGTGTGTGTGTGTGTGTGTGTGTGTGTGTGTGTGTGTGTGAGAGAGACATTCTGTGTGCATGAAAATCAAGTAGTCATTTAACACTGCCACACAAAACGTCCCAACCCCACTAACACATGCTAGTATCAGTGACCACTGTAGACTGGCGTCCGAGCGCTGCTGGTCTGGCTGACCTATCAGACTCTGTCCTGTGTAACATGAGAGAGATCCCTGTACCCAGGACTGACTATGGCGACCCTGAAACCATGCCCCATGCAAATGCCACCCCCCATTAACCCTGTGACACACAGCTCTGCCCAACAGCCCAACCTTAAATTGTTGGGGCCTGAAATGTCAACCTGTCATTCTATATTCCAGCTAGGAAGAAAACCCTGGCCGTGCTACAATCTGCATACATGTAAATAGATTTGATAGTTGATAAAGCCCTCTCTTGTTGAATTATGTTTCTGTTGGAATGGGGTTGTTGATATGATTTTTTTGATGATGCAGATTTATAATGGGAGTTTTAGTCGGTTTGTTTTGGAAGGGAAATAACCTTCTGTTGTTCGTTCGTTTTGTTCTCATACAATCATGGCAATTTCATATCAACCCAAATTGCTATACAAACTAAAAAACAATCTTTGTGCAGCATTAAAGTCTCACTTTCCTTATGTAGGCTAATGTTTGTCGTTGTGATGTAGGCTAATGTTTGTCGTTGTGATGTAGGCTAATGTTTGTCGTTGTGATGTAGGCTAATGTTTGTCGTTGTGATGTAGGCTAATGTTTGTCGTCGTGATGTAGGCTAATGTTTGTCGTTGTGATGTAGGCTAATGTTTGTCGTTGTGATGTAGGCTAATGTTTGTCGTTGTGATGTAGGCTAATGTTTGTCGTTGTGATGTAGGCTAATGTTTGTCTAATGTTTGTCGTTGTGATGTAGGCTAATGTTTGTCGTTGTGATGTAGGCTAATGTTTGTCGTTGTGATGTAGGCTAATGTTTGTCGTTGTGATGTAGGCTAATGTTTGTCGTTGTGATGTAGGCTAATGTTTGTCGTTGTGATGTAGGCTAATGTTTGTCGTTGTGATGTAGGCTAATGTTTGTCGTTATTTTGGCTAAGGTCATAGAGAAAAGCTCTATGATGTTGCCCTACCATCCCTCTAGCGTCCCTGTAACATCCCCCTGACATTTCCTCATGTTGATGCATAATGTGAATATGACCTTATAAAGCTCCTATGAATGATCAGATCAGTGTAGCCTGTCTCTGCACTGACCTTTTGGGCTATTCTGGTGATATATGGAAGTCCCTTATGCAGGTTTTCCCCATGCACTGACCCCCAAGCTACATCAGGCTACATCAGGCTACATCACAGTGCATTACCAGCTGGATCAGTGATGAGGTTAAATGGAGTGATGGACATTTTGGACCCCTGGCTGTCTACTCAAGCACCTCGTTTTGCTGTGAAAAGGGGCTGATGTGGGTCTAGTTGTTATTCTCTGGTCTGATTGGTCATCACACCGTCTGTGAACCAGAACCAAGGTCTTTTGCTGTAGTCATGAACATTTTATTTTCATATGGAATAGACTAGAATGGGTTAGAGTTGTGGTTCTACACTGTAGATTTCTACCTGCAACATCTGAATGTTTCACTTTATTGATCCCTATGAAAACGGTAATCCTCTTTGAGGACAATATAGTTCATATAGATGACGGTCGAATTCATGAGGCACCAACTACATGAACTGGTCCAATAAGAAATGCTTGTTTTCAGTTGTAGCAAGCTTTTCTACGGTGTGCTCTAATGAATAAAACCCTGCTGTGTTCCATTCTGTTCTGTTCTTTTATTGATTGCCATGTCTCCTAACTCCTTCATTCTCATCTCTGATTGGCTGTTTTTTGCTCTGATTACAGGTTCTTCTGTGCAGGTCTCGCACCTGAGCTCCACCCCATCTCAGTCCCTCAGCACCATGGTGGGGCCCCCTCACCACCACCCCTATCACCACCACCATCATCATCATCACCACCCCTCCATCATCAGTGCCTCTGTCAACCCCGGGCAGCCCCTCCCGTCTCCCATGAGCACCCTGGGCTCGCCATTCAACGGGCAGGGCAGCTCGCCGTACTCAGTCATCACCTCGTCATCTCTGGGCTCCCCAAGTGTCTCCATCCCCCCTACTCCCACCATGGGCTTCAGCACACTCTCCAGCCCACAGGTAAGGGTCAATGTATTCACACGCATAATAATTAGTTGCTTATATTTGTCCTATTTTTGAATTGGAAATGTATTTTTTTCATATCCCAACTCCCCCTGAGACAGGGGCCATGACCAGGGCTCAGCCAATTATTGACAACGACCCTGGAGCAATTAAGGTTAAGTTCCTTTCTCAAGGACACATTAACTGATTTTTCTTCACTAGTCGGCTTGGGGAATAGAACCAGTGACCTTCCGGTTACTGGCCCAACACTCTTAACTTCTAGGCTCCCTGCCTCCTGGACAATTATTTATGCTCACGCCTATACACACACACTTGTTAAACACGAACACACTAAAAACACGAGAGGCCTTACAGCAGGTGAGCCGACCCACCAAAGTAGCTTTGGAACTACTGCATTGGATACATTGTTGTCACTTATATGAGTCTCTTAATGCCCTAGCCTTGCATGCCAAGCTTCAAACCCATGCCAATTGAAGGAGACTACTCTACACCCAGCTGACTAGCCTTTCCTGGCCCTTTTGTATTTCTAACTGTTTCTCTGTCAGAGCTGATACTACCGAAGTCTCAGACTCCATAGTGGTCATCTGCATCCTTCTAACACAGTGGTCACCAACCCTTTCTGAGTCAAGATCACATTCTGAGTCAAGATCACATTCTGAGTCAAGATCACATTCTGAGTCAAGATCACATTCTGAGTCAAAATGCAGGTTGAGATCAACTGCTCAGAATCATTTTGACAGGACGTAAGCCTATGCAACGTTAACCTATTAAAAACAGTACTGTAGAAATTAGGTTTGTGCAGTAGGCTATAGGCCCAATACGTTATCACTGCATATTGGCTTTGCTTTAATTCCCTTGCCAGTGTATTGTTGTTCAGACCACTTTTATATTATATTAAACAATTTGAGGTAGACAATATGATCACACCGGTAATAGATCAGTTGTTGTATTACATGTGAGGCTGAGAGCATACATTTGCTTTTTATTTGTATTTTATTGGGCTGATGGTGCCTGCATTTGATTGTTTCAGAGGAGAGAGAACGCAGCATCCTGAGGGTCTACCTCCTAACGTTCCTCCGCTCTCCCTTTCCTCCACTGACCAAAAAAAGACACCGTCTTCCAGCTCATAGTTAAGCTCGAGTCGCAGCGCATTATTTCTGCCTCATGCACAAATTCATGTTGTTACTTCAATGACCAGAGAAAGTGAAATATTCCTCGATATTAAAGAAGACCCAAGCCGCTGATAATAACAATGCAAGCCCACCTATACACTTTCCTACTCATTCATTACAGCTGCAGTGTTTGTTGTAACACGAGTGGAGGTAGGAAGAATGCACATTTTATGGCTTATAAAACTGTTGAATAAAAAGAGTAAAAACTTCAACATGAACTCAGTCATAAAAACAGCAGCTCTTTGCTGTATTCGTTGACAGTCTCTCTGGCCATGGTTTTAAACATTTTGAAATCTCACAGTATCGACCTTGCTTTAGCTTCTTTTACACCTGCTATGTTACTTCAAACAGATTTGCCCTCCATGAAGGCAGAGTTTGTACCTTCAGACACATGAAATGGTTCTAAATTGCAACACTTCACCTACCTGGCATGTAGGGCAGCTGAATCAGGTGCACCTACCGCCAACAGCCTGAGACAAATAAATACAAATAGGAACGCAAGGCTTCATTGCTAGGAATGCCTTGGAGATTGGTGACCACTGTTCTAACAGAACCTAGAAGGCTAGCCTGACCCCACCCACAGTGGGGTCGCCAAAAATGCATCCGGTTTTCAAGGGAAATTAAAAAAGCCTGTGACACAACTTCTGCTTTTGGATGTTAACAAGGCAACACTCTATCTTAACATCTCCACATTTACTGGATTGGTTGACCAGTGCAGAGGAAAACCTCCCCTGACAGTTTTTTTTCTCTCTCGTCAGGACCAGAAAGAAAGAAACACAGCTCAGGCCTGCTACATTAGGTTAGCCTGACCCAGACTCATTCATGTCCACAGACTACAACTGAATCACTGCCCTAGAAATAGAACCTCATTCTATTCTGTTGCTCAATTCACTCGTCCCCACTCCATTAGTGAGACAGCGCTTCCACTTACTTCGAGTCCAAGTCTCAAATAGATAACAAATGGGGGAAATAGAGGCTTACTCTTGTGAATTTAAAAGTTAACATTTTATTCAGTTAGTTAAAAAAAAAACATTGCCGTTCTGTCCTGCATTAAATAGAATCTAGAATGTCTCCTTTTCTGACCGTTTTTTTGCACCGTCCCTGCCTTTACCACTGGCTTGGCCTCTGCCTGCCCTAGAGGGGATGAGCGAATTGTATTTGGCTGTCCCACTCGGAGCTAACTGAGCTAAGCTAATGAGGCGTGATGGCTAGTGAGTCGGAGGGAGATATCATTGACCCAGCCTGCTAAGCTAAAGCCTTGAAGGCTAGCTAGCTAGCAGAAAAGAGTACACAAATGGAAGTCATCTAATGACAGCTGTGCCAACAGGCTTCTGTAAAGCAAATAGGGACACATATGCAATAGTCAGATTCAGATCCATTTATTGCCAATAGGATGTTAAAATTGGATTTCTTCTTACCGCTAATAGTGCAGCTCCCTTTTGGTCTCAAAGAAGTAGACACTTTCAATGAGCTGGTACTTTCAATGAGCCAAGCAACAGAGAAATGTGTATAGAACAGTCGGTAGCATTAAGAGCACTGTGAATAATGTATAGGCTATATGAAGTATTCAACAAGGGCCCCATGGCTGATATGTGTGGAGTGGGAGACATGGGATGTGGTGTGTAGACTAACTATATAGGTCATCCGTGCATATGTTTCCTTTGTGTATGTGCGTGCGTGAGTGTGTGTGTGTCGACCCTGTCGCCTTTTAGTCTACAGTAGAGTACAGTACACAGCAGTAAGCCGAATAGGGGCCAGAAAGCTCTGTTACTACCCAAACACACTAGATCCAGGCTGGTCTCTTGACCTGCAATAGTCCCTTAACCTGTGTGTGTGCGCGTGCGTACACAGCAGTCTAGGTCCAAGAGGCTTCTAAACAGCTTCTACCCCCAAGCCATAAGACTCCTGAACATCTAATCAAATGGCTACCCAGACTATTTGCATTGCCCCCCCCCCCCCCCTCCCTCTCTTTTACACCGCTGCTACTCTCTGTTGTTACCATCTATGCATAGTCACTTTAATAACTCTACCTACATGTACATATTACCTCAACTAACCGGTGCCCCCGCACATTGACTCTGTACCGGTGCCCCTCTGAATATAGTCTCGCTATTGTTATTTTACTGCTGCTCTTAATTTCTTGTTCATTTTATTTCTTATTCTTATCCGTATTTTTTGAAACTGCATTGTTGGTTAGGGGCTCATAAGTAAGCATTTCACTGTAAGGTCTGCACCTGTTGTATTTGGAGCATATGACTAATACAATTTTATTTGATTTGAGCATGCCTGTATAGCACAGCGCATACATCCCTCACTGTCAGAATAATGCAGTTTTAGGAGGATGTTCTCATTCTTAATGATCAGACCTGGGTTCAAATAGTATTTGTTCTATTTCTAATACTTTAGCTGGGCTTGATTGAGCTTATCTGGCACAATGGAACCAATGGAATAGTCCTTAAAGTGTAAGCCCCGCCCCTCTGGCACTCTAGACAGGCTCAATCAAACTCAAAGTATTTCAAAGAACATAAATACTTCATGGTCTGATAATGATCGGCAGGCAGCCTAGCGGTGGGCCGGTAACCGAAAGGTTGCTAGTTTGAATCCGAGAGCCGACTAGGTGAAAAGGGCACTTAACACTAATTGCTCCAGGGTCGGCATCTATAATGGCTGATCCCTGGCCGTGACCATATCCTCTGAGGGATATGCAAAAAACACATTTCCATTTCACACCAACACTTGTACATGTGTAAAACAGGACAAATATAAGTAACCCCTATTAGACCTTTAGATGGCCCAGAGTGGCTTATAAAGTTTCCTTAAAGAGCAACTGAGCACACCAATTGGCACGTGTGTTTTTCTGTTGCTCATTTGAAAAACAAGTTTTCAGTCTTGGACGTGTGTTTTCTGACCGATACAGTTTGGTTAATGATGTTTGTCCCCCATGAGACACTGTAGATACCTGCCTATTTCACTTCCTCAAAATCCCCAGAATTAATCTAAGATAACTCAAGAAATCTGTAATTTATTTTGACGTTTTTGCTGAGGATGTTTTAGTTGCACGATTTGATATCTAACCAAGGTGTTTGGTGCAGTAGTTCTCATGTAAAAAAATGCACAATGTGTTGTCTTATGTAAACAAAGTCGGAGCTGCTGAGCAGGTCTGCCTTACTGTCTATGCTATTGGATAGAGAGCAGTCACCGCAGCTGGTCACCCCATGATAGTGGGCAAAGGGACATCGTCAAATCAAAACCCAACCTTCATTTACCCTTTGTTACGCAAAATCTTTCCAAACTCCGTTTTAGACCAGACTGACTTTATTACAAAAATTACCCTATTTAGACTTTATTGTAAATTTAGACACTATATTAACTGTTTATGACTCATATCGATACCACATAGGCCATTTTCAAAGGGATTAGTTGATTTTAAAAGCAGTCGCTCTTTAATGACCAACTACCTCCCTCTACTGCTCTCATGTGGAACTGCATGTAACAGGTTTCAATTGAGTGTTTTCAGTTGAGTTCGATTAGAATTCAAACTGGTATCAGCAGATATAATTTTGTGCCCTTCCTTAAGAACCTTGTGTCCATGTTGACTGTGGGTGTTCGCTGAGAGTAAACATTCAAAGTGAACTGCTACTTCCTCACCTAGAGGGAACAGGTCACATGACAAAGGAAAAAACACTTCCGATAAGGTTGTAAGGTGGGAGGGGGAGGCAGAAAGGACAAGGGAGGAGTGAATACAAACACACGTTAGCACACCTGGGGGCTATTATGTTTGAATGATGCACATTGATTGACATGGGTGCATACACACAAATACACTGAGGAAGGCACTGACTGTGTAGCTAATGCATGGTTGAAATAGTACATAGCTCATCTGTAAATAGCCCATCCCATATACCTCATCCCCATACTGTATTTATTTATTCATCTTGCTCCTTTGCACCCCAGTATCTCTACTTGCACATTCATATTCTGCACATTCTACCATTCCTGTGTTTAATTGCTATATTGTAATTACTTTGCCACCATGGCCTATTTATTGCCTTAACTCTCTTATCCTATATCATTTGCACATGCTGTATAAAGATTTTTCTACTGTATTATTGATTATTTGTTTCTTTATTCCATGTGTAACTCTATTATTGTTGTATGTGTTGAACTGCTTTGCTTTATCTTGGCCAGGTCACAGTTGCAAATGAGAACTTGTTCTCAACTAGCCTACCTGGTTAAATAAAGGTGAAATATATATATATTTTTTAAATAGGGATGTTGTCATAGAAAGACTGACATAATATATCACTCACTGTGATCTTTGCTGAACCCGGAAGTGCTGAGTTCTGTCTTCAACAAAACTGGGAAGCTGCAAGTCGGTGACTTTTTACTTTTGACCTTTGTGATACAGTGGGCAGTTGGCGAAAGTGAGACACCCACACACATTTCCCCATTAACCCCCTCTCTGCTGTCGATGTCCCCCTCTCTGTAGATGAACTCTCTGAACAATGTGAGCAGCAGTGAGGATATCAAGCCTCCTCCAGGCCTAGCTGGACTGGGTCACATGAACAGCTACGGCTGCATGAGCCCAGGGTCCATGTCCAAGCACATCTGTGCCATCTGTGGGGACCGATCCTCAGGTAAAACACAACAGGCCCTAGACTAGACCATACTATAATGTAGCAGGTTACCAGACTAGACCATACTATAATGTAGCTGGTTACCAGACTATAATATACTGTAGCTTGTTACCAGACCATACTATACTGTAGCTGGTTACCAGACTATAATATACTGTAGCTGGTTACCTGACTAGACCACACTATACTGTAGCTGGTTACCAGACTATAATATACTGTAGCTGGTTACCAGACTAGACCATACTATAATGTAGCTGGTTACCAGACTATAATATACTGTAGCTGGTTACCAGACTAGACCATACTATAATGTAGCTGGTTACCAGACTAGACCATACTATAATGTAGCTGGTTACCAGACTATAATATACTGTAGCTGGTTACCAGACCATACTATATTGTAGCTGGTTACCAGACTAGACCATACTATATTGTAGCTGGTTACCAGACTAGACCATAATATACTGTAGCTGGTTACCAGATTTGACCATACTATACTGTAGCTCGTTACCAGACTAGACCATACTATAATGTAGCTGGTTACCAGACTAGACCATACTATAATGTAGCTGGTTACCAGACTATAATATACTGTAGCTGGTTACCAGACCATACTATACTGTAGCTGGTTACCAGACTAGACCATACTATACTGTAGCTGGTTACCAGATTTGACCATACTATACTGTAGCTCGTTACCTGACTAGACCACACTATACTGTAGCTGTTTACCAGCTTTGACCATACTATACTGTAGCTGGTTACCAGATTTGACCATACTATACTGTAGCTGGTTACCAGATTTGACCATACTATACTGTAGCTGTTTACCAGATTTGACCATACTATACTGTAGCTCGTTACCTGACTAGACCACACTATACTGTAGCTCGTTACCAGACTAGACTATAATATAATGTAGCTGGTTACCAGACTATAATATACTGTAGCTGGTTACTAGACCATACTATACTGTAGCTGGTTACCAGACCATACTATACTGTAGCTGGTTACCAGACTATAATATAATGTAGCTGGTTACCAGACTATAATATACTGTAGCTGGTTACCAGACTAGACCATACTATAATGTAGCTGGTTACCAGACTATAATATACTGTAGCTGGTTACCAGACTATAATATACTGTAGCTGGTTACCAGACTAGACCATACTATACTGTAGCTGGTTACCAGACTATAATATACTGTAGCTGGTTACCAGACTAGACCATACTATAATGTAACTGGTTACCAGACTAGACCACACTATACTGTAGCTGGTTACCAGACTATAATATACTGTATGTAGCTGGTTACCAGACTATAATATACTGTAGCTGGTTACCAGACTAGACCATACTATACTGTAGCTGGTTACCAGACTATAATATACTGTAGCTGGTTACTAGACCATACTATACTGTAGCTGGTTACCAGACCATACTATACTGTAGCTGGTTACCAGACTATAATATAATGTAGCTTGTTACCAGACTAGACCATACTATACTGTAGCTGGTTACCAGACTATAATATACTGTAGCTGGTTACTAGACCATACTATACTGTAGCTGGTTACCAGACTAGACCATACTATACTGTAGCTGGTTACCAGACTAGACCATACTATACTGTAGCTGGTTACCAGACTAGACCATACTATACTGTAGATGGTTACCTGACTAGACCATACTATACTGTTGATGGTTACCTGACTAAACCATACTATACTGTAGATGGTTACCAGACTAGACCATACTATACTGTAGCTGGTTACCTGACTAGACCATACTATACTGTTGATGGTTACCTGACTAAACCATACTATACTGTAGATGGTTACCAGACTAGACCATACTATACTGTAGCTGGTTACCTGACTATAATATACTGTACTGTAGATGGTTACCTGACTAGACCATACTATACTGTACCATAGTTTTTCCCCTTGACAAGTTACATGGTTTGGAAGATATTCCTTCCCTACTACTAGTATACCATACCACCTTCATCAACATAGCTACAGGATAACTAAGCCAAAACATTTCCTTATGAAATGCTCCATCATATTATATCCCCTCACTAACAGCATTAACAGAATGATAACATCCAGAGAGAACCACACAACAACAGTTAATTTACATTAAGAGGTGATCTGATCGATACATTATTGATCTTCTATATATTCCATGTTCTTCCAGGGAAACACTATGGCGTGTACAGCTGTGAAGGCTGCAAGGGCTTCTTCAAGAGAACCATCAGGAAGGACCTCAGCTACACGTGTCGAGACAGCAAGCAGTGCCTGATCGACAAGCGCCAGCGCAACCGCTGCCAGTACTGCCGCTATCAGAAGTGTCTGGCTATGGGCATGAAGAGAGAAGGTGTGTGTGTGTGTGTGTGTGTGTGTGTGTGTGTGTGTGTGTGTGTGTGTGTGTGTGTGTGTGTGTGTGTGTGTGTGTGTGTGTGTGTGTGTGTGTGTGTGTGTGTGTGTGTGTGTGTGTGTGTGTGACTCCCATGTTTGTGTGTTCCTCTGCGCAGCGGTGCAGGAGGAGCGTCAGCGGGGCCGGGAGAAGAGTGATAATGAGGTGGAGTCTACCAGTAGTTTTAACGAGGACATGCCTGTTGAGAAGATACTGGACGCGGAGCTGGCTATCGAACCCAAGACTGAAGCCTATATGGAGGCGAGCGCAGGCAACTCTGTAAGCAAACCTCCCTCTGTCCATCCTTCCGCCCATCTCTCTCTCTCTCTATGGACAGATCTCCACTACGTCAAATCATATTCGTTGTCCTGAATGCTTGAGGTCACTCTACACATGTCTATTTGTTCCAAACTCAGTGTCCTCTTTCATAGCTGATTATTGAATAGTCCATGTGTGTCTCTGTCTATCTGACAGAAGAACGACCCGGTCACCAACATCTGCCAGGCAGCAGACAAGCAGCTGTTCACCCTGGTGGAGTGGGCCAAGAGGATCCCCCACTTCTCTGAGCTGCCCCTGGACGACCAGGTCATCTTATTACGAGCAGGTAGGCTCCAGCTACAGCACAGCAGATCACCATGCCTGTTCACACACCATAGACACCTATTGATTCATCTAGTGCATTGATGGAAATATTTACTATGAGTAGTGGTGGTAGAACAATACAGTATATTTTTGCACAGAGCTGTTTCCTTAGCACACCCTTACCCCTCTGGACACGTAGGTAGTTCTAGTCTCAACAACATAGTCACAATTCAAGTTAAACTCACCAGTTAACCACAGTGTGTATTTCTCTCTCTCTGTTAGGTTGGAATGAGCTGCTCATTGCCTCGTTCTCCCACCGCTCTGTGACAGTGAAAGATGGTATCCTATTGGCCACGGGGCTCCACGTACACCGCAGCAGCGCCCACAGTGCCGGGGTGGGCTCCATCTTTGACAGGTCAGAGAAAAATACTTGAACAGTATAACCCCTTGACATGTGTAATATGGATACCATAGTAACGCATAGCCCTCACCACAGGTGGCTGGTGGCTTCTTCATTGGGGAGGACGGGCTCATATTAATGGCTGGAACGGAATCAATGGAATGGTATCAAACACAGCAAACACGTTTCCATGTGTTTGATACCTTTCCATTCACTCCATTCCAGCCATTATTATAACCTGTCCTCCCCTCAGCAGCCTCCTGTGGCCTACACTATAGCTTTATCTTATGTAATTTTTTATTTTACCTTTATTTAGCCAGGCAAGTCAGTTAAGAACAAATTCTTATTTTCAATGACGGCCTGGGAACAGTGGGTTAACTGCCTGTTCAGGGGCAGAACGACAGATTTGTACCTTGTCAGCTCGGGGGTTTGAACTCGCAACCTTCCGGTTACTAGTCCAACGCTCTAACCACTAGGCTACCCTGCCGCCCCATGGCTAGAAATGTAGCCCTGGTATTTCTACAGTAGTAGAAATGTCTTTAATGATAGTTTGTTGAATATCTATAGATGGAATTGCAAAATAAAGGGTGACCATGTTTTTTTCCCTTGACTTGTTTTCAGTGTATTTTCTTGCTGTGTTGTGGTCTCCAGGGTGCTGACGGAGCTGGTGTCTAAGATGAAAGACATGCAGATGGACAAGACTGAGCTGGGCTGCCTCCGAGCCATTGTTCTCTTCAACCCAGGTAACTACCATCATCATACAAGAGGCGGCTCGTCCAGGGAGGAAGAGGAGGATGGTCATCCTCATTCATTTTAGCATTAAAGATTGTTGTCCAATTAACTTATATTTTTTTAATAATTTAATGTTTTTAACTCACCGACCACCATATATTCGACTTTAGAAATACATTACAAATACACTTATAATAAATTTCACATACTGTCTACTGTGTGCACAAGGGTAAGTTTCTGTCTATGAATGTTCTTTGCTTCCAGATGCCAAGGGCCTGTCTAATCCTACAGAGGTGGAAGCCCTGAGAGAGAAGGTGTACGCCTCACTGGAGTCCTACACTAAACACAGATATCCGGAGCAGCCTGGCAGGTCAGTGTCTCACAGTCACACTCTCCTTCAGTCTTATACATTTTCTGCTCATTTGGGCTCATTTGGGGCTGCATTCAATCCCTATTGTGGAAGTATCCCAGAAGACCCACGCTAAAATGTAAAGGACATTTCAGAATTAGCCCGACACATTCAACCTTTACCGTGAATGCAGTCTTTGCAAACGCGAGAACATTGCATTTCAATTTCAATCGATCTCCCACAACACAGATTTAATCCAATCCCTAGTCTCGGTAAATGACACACTCATACACACTAATGTCCAGTCATTCAACAGTCTCATGTGTCTGACTCTTCCTACTATATGACACTGCAGCTCTTTAAAATATCACACTTTACTCTACCCATATAGGCTCTAATTTTCCCATATTCCTTCTCCGCTAAGTCTGACTTAAAGACGATAAATCGTAATTCATCTTCATGGTTTGCGTATTCCATTACACCTTTACTCCACACACAGAGATGCGTACAAAGCTCTCCCTCGCCCTCCATTTGGAAAATCTGACCATAACTATATCCTCCTGATTCCTGCTTACAACCAAAAATTAAAGCAGGAAGCACCAGTGACTCGGTCTATAAAAAAAGTGGTGAGATGAAGCAGATGCTAAACTACAGGACTGTTTTGCTAGCACAGACTGGAATATGTTCCGGGATTCTTCCGATGGCATTGAGGAGTACACCACAGTCACTTGCTTTATCAATAAGTGCATCGAGTACGCCGTTCCCACAATGACTGTACGTACATACCCCAACCAGAAGCCATGGATTAAAGGCAACATTCGCACTGAGCTAAAGGGTAGAGCTGCCGCTTTCAAGGAGTGGGACTCTAACCCGGAAGCTTATAAGAAATCCCACCATGCCCTCAGACGAACGATCAAACAGGCAAAGCATCAACACAGGACTAAGATCGAAAAGATTTGGCATGGGTCCTCAGATCCAGCTTTACAGCTGCACCATTGAGAGCATCCTGACGAGTTGAATCACTGCCTGGTATGGCAACTGCTCGGCCTCCGACCGCAAGGCACGACAGAGGGTAGTGCCAAGCTTCCTGCCATCCAGGACCTCTCTACCAGGCGGTGTCAGAGGAAGGCCATAAAAATTGTCAAAGACTCCAGCCACTCTAGTCATAAACTGTTCTCTCTGCTACGGCACGGCAAGAGGTACCGGAGCGCCAAGTCTAGGTCCAAGAGGCTCCTAAACAGCTTCTAATAACTCTACCTACATGTGCATAATTACCTCAATACCGGTGGCCCCGCACCTTGACACATTGACTCTGTACCAGTACCCCCTGTATATAGCCAAGCCTCTTGGCTTGTAAGTAAGCATTGCACTGTAAGGCGTTGTATTCGGTGCATGTGACAAATAAAATTTGATTTGTTAAGGCTTTAAAATTACACCCCAGACAAGAGTAATCAATCCTCCCTCTTCCCTCTTATCTACTTTCTCCTGGTTAGATTTGCCAAGCTGTTGCTGCGCCTGCCTGCACTACGCTCCATCGGCCTCAAGTGTCTGGAGCACCTCTTCTTCTTCAAGCTGATAGGAGATACGCCCATAGATACTTTCCTCATGGAAATGCTCGAAGCGCCGCACCAGATCACATGACACAAGTCTTACCCATTGTAAATACCCCCTAAACCCAATTCCCAGATCCCGTACCCCAGAGTACAACTGCTATGAAGTCAAACTTGAGAGTTCTTCACTTGCATATTTTGTACCGAGCACAATTAATAATGTGAAAATAAAAAGTTTCTATTGGTATTTTAAGAAATGCAACACTGTCAAAGGTGAATTTTAAAGAGGATTTGTTTTTGTAAAAAGAAGAGTATTAATTATCAGATCTAGCAACAAATGAATGCAACATGTCTTATTTTATTCAATGATGAACGGTATGAAATACAATGTCACCAGAATAGAATATCTGTGCAAATAGAAAGACAACTTTTAACATAATAAATTGCTTCAAGTCTGGTCAATTCATTCTGTCAACCTTTATTCTCAGCCTCAATTAGATTTTTATTTAAAGTACAGTTACAAAATAGGACAACAAAGATAAATCACATTCTTTAAACATACTCTATGTAAATACAGTATGTACAGTTGAAGTCTGAAGTTTACATGCACTTAGGTTGGAGTCATTAAAACTAGTTTTTCAACCACCCCAAAAATGTCTTGTTAACAGAACTATAGTTTTGGCAGTAATATTTCCAACAATTGTTTACAGATAGATTATTTCACTTATAATTCACTGAATCACAATTCCAGTGGGTCGGAAGTTTACATACACTAAGTTGTCTGTGCCTTTAACACAGCTTGGAAAATTCCAGAAAATTATGACATGGCTTTAGAAGCTTCTGATAGGCTAATTGAAATCATTTGAGTCAATTGGAGGTGTACCTATGGATGTATTTCAAGGCCCTACCTTCAAACTCAGTGCCTCTTTGCTTGACATTGTGAGAAAATCAAAAGAAATTTGGAGAAATGTCCTCTGGTCTGATGAAACAAAAATAGAAATGTTTGGCCATAATGACCAACGTTATGTTTGGAGAAAAAAGGGGGATGCTTGCAAGCCAAAGAACACCATCCCAACCGTGAAGCACGGGGGAGGCAGCATCATGTTGTTGGGTTGTTTTGCTGCAGGAGGGACTGGTGAACTTCACAAAATAGATGGCATCATGAGGAAGAAAAATATGTGGATATATTGAAGCAACATCTCAAGACATCGGTCAGGAAGTTAAAGCTTGGTCGCAAATGGGTCTATCAAAATGGATAATGCATACTTCCAAAGTTGTGGCAAAATGGCTTAAGGACAACAAAGTCAAGGTATTGGACTGGCCATCACAAAGACCTGACCTCAATCCTATAGAAAATGTGTGGGCAGAACTGAAAAAGCGTGTGCCAGCAAGGAGGCCTACAAACCTGACTCAGTTTCACCAGCTCTGTCAGGAGGAATGGGCAAATATTCACCCAACTTATTGTGGGAACCTTGTGGAAGGCTACCTGAAACGTTTGACCAAAGTTAAACAATTTAAAGGCAATGCTGCCAAATACTAATTGAGTGTATGTAAACTTCCGACCCACTGGGAATGTGATGAAAGAAATAAAAACTGAAATAAATAATTCTCTCAACTATTATTCTGACATTTCACATTCTTAAAATAAAGTGGTGATCCTACCTGACCTAACACAGGGCATTTTTACTAGGATTAAAAGTCAGGAATTGTGAAAAACTGAGTTTAAATGTATTTGGCTAAGGTGTATGTAAACTTCCGACTTCTACTGTAAATACATTATGTGTAGGATGGGAGAAGAAACCTAGCAAAGATTTGAACAGAACCTCACTCAGTCAGTTTGTTATGCTATAAACTTGCAATAAACTCAATGGTATGTGGTAACATCATGTTCTGTGTCCTATTGTAATCTCCTTCCCATATGTGAAGTAACCTATTAAGAGAGAGCACAAGCAGCGTTGGAAAGCCTGAGAATGTCAAATGCGTGGAAAAGCTAAATAGTAGTAAGACATAGAACCACAGTTTATTTTATAATGTCAGTGGACCAACCAACAGCTCTCCCACTTGCCATACATCATTTTGTGTTGCATTAGTGAAATTGTGAAATACTATCTAATTATTCTCTTGAAATTAGAGACTTACCTCATAAAACGTCTAGGTTACACACAAAGTTGACATGTGTGTCTCGTTTAGTATTGCTCTTTTAAGTGACAAAATATGTAAATGCCATTCGGTAGCTATTTAATCTCTTTATAACACATATTTCATCCCAACAAGTCATTGCACATCTCCTTTATCAAGTATTTATTAAGTGTCCATTCAAGAGTGTTGGAGCAAAAAGAACAACTGCGGTCTGATTTTCATTAATTCATTCCAATGCCAGCCACCCTTTACAGCAACGATACTCTAATTGGGCCAGGAGTTCTTCCTGACTTTGCAAAAACTCTGGGCCCAAGTTATAGGCTATAATAATAGTAATATTTGTCCCATTTCGCATGTATTAATATGCATGCATGAATTGGAAATGTAAAAAATTCCACCCTCGGAGTGGTGTCACAGCCAAGGTATGCCATTATCAACGGCTACCCTGGAACAATTACGATTACGTGCCTTGCTCAAGGGCACATCAACAGATTTTTTACCTTGATGGCTCAGTGCTTAAAACTTGCAACCTTTCTGTCACTGGCCCAATGCGTTAACTGCTAGGCTATCTGCCGGCCTATATCTCAGAGCCCAGAGATTTAATTGACCAGATCTCAAGAACAAGACAAATCCTGGCCCTATCCATAGTACCTGGCTTGAGTTCCACACTAAATGATGCCGTACAGTATAGCAGATCATGGTTAGTTCATAGGAACTCTGGGCAGATCAGACTGTAACCATATCATTCTCGTCACCCACGGTGAGTCCAGTCCAGAGGCAGAGAGAGACAAAGGTCATGGCTAGCTGTGGAAGTCTTGCCAGCTTGTGTTCCTGTGGTCTGTAGGCTGACAGCTGGGTAGTATACTAGCCTAATAAGGCCTCCAACACAGCTCCTACAAACCACCTTTTACAAGACTCTGAAATCAAGAACTACAACATAATGTTCACAGAACTGAGAAAGAATTTGGGGTCACAGAGCAGGGAGTCGTCTCAGTCAGTCCCTTTGTAGGCATCAACCTTCAGTAAGATTCAGCATCTTCCACATGTTAACCTGCCGGCAGGTAGCCTAGTGGTTAAGAGCTTTGGGCCAATACCCGAAAGGTTTCTAGTTTGAATCCCTGAGCCGACCAGGGTAAAATCTGTCGATGTGCTCTTGAGCAAGGCACTTAACCCTAATTCCTCCTGTAAGTCACTCTGGATAAATGGTAAATGTGGGGCTATACATTTTTGATCTAGTGAACTCGTAAAATTCTGATTGTAAGATTATTGGTCAAAGAGGATGTTTATGTGAAGCCAAGTGCATGTGTGAACATGGGTGTGTTTAAGAATGCTCTTTGAAGCACTCACTATTTTCCAGTGTGTAACGTGCTTAAGTACAAATACTTTCAAGTACTACTTAAGTCGTTTTTTGGGGTATCTATACTTCACTATTTCTATTTATTTTTTAAACTTTTACTTTTACTCCACTACATTCCTAAAGAAAATATTGTACATTTTACTCCTTACATTTTTCCTGACACCACCCAAAAGTACTCGTTACATTTTGAATGCTGAGCAGGACAGAAAATATTCTAAATCACACCCTTATCAAGAGAACACCCCTGGTCATCCCTACTGCCTTTGATCTGGCAGACTCACTAAACACAAATGCTTTGTTTGTAAATTATGTCTGTTGAAGTGTGGCCCTGAAAAAAAGAAAGGAAAGGTTGCTTAATATAAGGAAATTGAAGTGATTTATACTTTTACTTAGCATTTTTGATTTTTGAAGTATATTTTAGCAATTACATTTACTTTTGATACTTATGTATATTTAAAACCAAATACTTTTAGACTTTTACTCAAGTAGTATTTTACTTGGTGACTTTCACTTTTACTTCATTTCACTTTCACTTCATTTTCTATTAAGGTATCTTTACTTCTACTCAAGTATGACAATTGGGTACTTTTCCCATCACTGCTATTTTCATTCTTGAAACATATTGCCTCGGAGAGACGGTTTGAATAATACCTACATGTTCGTCGGTGGGGTAGAAGACATTACCTTAGAATAGAACCAGGAGAGACTATTCTTTCTTGAAAAGTATATTTTGTTCCAAACACTGAAAATGTATCAAGAGGCAGGGTCACACAAAAAAAACATTTTCTAAAAAAAATAAAGCAGCAATTGACACTTGTTTGTGTGTATGTATTGATGTGTGCCTTTTTAAAAATGTATGTAGTTCTGTCCTTGAGCTGTTCTTGTCTAATGATGTTCTGTATTATGTCATTCTGTTTTGTGTGGACCCCAGGAAGGGTAGCTGCTGTTTTTGTAACAGCTAATGGGGGTCCTAATAAAATACCAAATGGTAGTGAGAGTAAGTGCTGTGTTTCGGTGCGCCTCATTGTTATTGTAGCGAGATCAAATCACTGGAAGATCTCAGGGGTATACTACAAAGCAGGATCAATGAGTTAGCCAGCTAACTTTGATAAACAACCAGAAAAAACTGTTGATTTTCTGGTTCATTAAGGCTAAACTTAGATGTGTGTTTTTGGTTGTTGACTCAATTAGACCATGCCCATTTCAAGCTTAAATAAGAAGTTATTTCAGAATATTTAAGCAGGTGAGCTTGCTAACTCATTGATCCTGCATTGTAGTATACCCCTTGTGTTGTACACAGACCTACTCAGAGAGATGAACGCCACAATAAAGGTGTGCTGAATGATTTACATTCAAATCACTGCACACTGTTCAGTTGCTACATTATCACTTAGGTCCAGAGATTTTACTGACCACATGATCTGACAAGGGAAACCTTTAAGAGCCCTAGTACTAGCCAGAGATTACCTATTATATTGGCACTATCATAGAGTTCTTCCTGGTTATAGAGTAATTGGTTTAGTTTAGTCATGATTGACCATGTTCCACTAACCTACTGTAAGGAACACTAGTCAGAATGTAGTTAAAATATCACCAAAAAAAACAGTTATTTTTGTTTGGTAATACAGTACTAATACATCAGTTTGAAGTTTGGGCCCTGAGAGTGAAAGCTTGATCATACACTGAGGTACATTGTGAATCACGAGAACAATTCAACCTTTTAACCAATTGAGGTTGTCAGGCGGACTTTAATTTAATTAAGATGATAAAAACCAATCAGTGTGTTGTTGTTGGAGTCCACACAGAGTGGCGGGAACAACCATGCAGGTCTGGTTATTAATATAAAGAACATAGTGTTTTTTGGGGACCCTTGAAAAGCAAGGTCGTCACCTCACTGTGATGTCACCGGTGTCTATTCCCACAGATGCTCTTTCAGTTTCTTATTCCACGCCTCAACACGCCTGGCCAGGTTAGTTCTACTTCCTGTGAGTGAGGAGGAGGTCTCTGCATCATTTGTGGTTTTAATTGTGTCTGTATTTGGACTAATAAAAATATCCTGCGGTAGCTGTCACTCCAAAACCAGCCCTATTCACACTATATAAAGCCCATAGGAAGTTAGGGAGAGCAAGGTGAGTCGACTGCAGTTGACTTGTGTGAAGGTGATTGGCTTTCTTTGATCTTTTTCTCTATTTCAGGGACCTACCAAGCATAACATGTGAAGAGAACATTGACAATTAGTTATGGTTTGATTATTTGAATGTAACTTTGTAACACTCCTTTATGGATAAAACCAAAGAGGAGGATGCTTTTTTCCAGTTCATCCTACTGAGTTGGACAAAAGGTATTTAATAGTCTTCTTTTTCTATTATATTAGAGACAAACTCATGATGACTGCATCGTCACTGTTGGCTGCCTTCGTGGTGGCGACCCGTGCTGCTCTTCTGCCATTCTCTGCTGCTCAAGGTAAGAACCCATTGTCTGGTACAGGGGCCACATTATATGCTGAATATGTGACACTGTTAATGCAACAGTTCTGTAAGTCACTTTGGACCTTTTTTAATGGTAGCATTGAATGTACAGTAGTAGTTGTTTTTGAGCTCATCCCTCCCCATCGCTGTCGTCCCAACCTGCAGACAGCTGCAGTGCTAGATGTGGTGAGCCATTTGCTCGTGGTCAGCCCTGCTAGTGTGACGCCAGCTGCCTCCCTCATGACGAGTGCTGCAAGGACTTTGAGGCTCTCTGCACTTCCGGTAAGACTGATGCTATTACTATGTCTTTATTTAAAAGTCAGCATGGTTATTCATCAGAGTCTGTATATATGCATGAATGTAAACATGTGATGATGTACCTGAAACTCAAACTATGTGACAGGCCAAGTCATCCATCAATGGTGTAGTAGAGAGGACCATGTACAAAGAGAAAGTCTGTGTGTTGGTGAATATCAGGTCGTGCAGTGGTAGGTGTGGTGAATGGTTCAGACGAGGCAGGCTTTGCGAATGTGACTCAGGCTGTGTCCGCTATGACACCTGTTGCCGTGACTACCAGAACCACTGCGGTACGTCCAACAGCTATCTTTATGAAGACTCTTTACAACACTTTTTCATGATATCTGATAGTTAGCTCAACTTAACCAGGACAATACAACCAGCAATCAGTAATCCATTAAACCCATCAGTCCCACAGAGAACATGTCTAAAGAACACTGCCTATGTAGTTAATGATTTAAAGTGAGTTGAATAGAGTGATGGGTCAGACCATTTACTAATCGTTTTTGATTATCACCATCAACTTTCTTCTGTTTTTAGATGCCACTCCAATTCCAACACCAACCCAGAGGATCAAGCAGGATGCCACGAAAAAGCCAACAGGCTCAGTTATTGTCTTTGTCTTTGTAGCAAAGTAACTGCATGGATCAACAGAGCTTGTGTACCCTGATTATAGGCCAAACTGTCTCAGTGCTAGGTTAGAGTGGGCCATTTTAAACAGTAGAAACGTTTAAATAAGATACAATTAATTATCTTTAGCGCTTCCTAAGAACAAATCCTCCAGCAAGACAGAATTGAAGTCTCTCAAATTTTCCAAGAAAACTTTAAACAGCGAGAGTGAGGAAGGCAGACAAGGCATGTGTGTAATAGCTGCGGTCCTGAGTTTTTCCAAACCAAGGCCATGCTTATTGACTGGAAGAGCAATTAGCCTCCATCTGGTTACGTGTTGATCAGTGACCGACTGACTGCATGTGATAATCCAACCCACAATAGGCCTCTAGGTTATTGATGTATTGTGGTCAGATGAGATGAAAGCAGTAACTGTACTGATACATGCAGCAGTTCAGGGGCTGAGCCTGTGTCTGTCTGCCCTCTGGGTCTCAGAACACAAAAGTTGATCATTTCTGGTATTTTTGTTGTGCTTTCAGACCATAGTAAGGTCACATACCCCGCTCTGTCTGACCTCTTTCCTGAGACTCAGGACTATTGTAAGTTCAGCCTATTGTGGGTGCTCTTGTCCATCATTGACATTATAACACTTTATGTAATGTATGAAATGTAGAGATTGAGGACTTTGTCAACACACAAGGCACTTGATGCTGGGCAACAATTGATTAAGAATTATAACTACATGCTAGAATCATTCAGTCATTTTCATAATTTAGAGTTTATGGTAGCCTGCTCTGTGGATTCCTGTAACCGGTCTGTGTTTCTCACAGACACCAACGGCCCTTACCCTGGATCCAGCAGCTCTAGTCAGAGTGACTATTCTCCTTTCTCCGAGGACCCAGCATCCTCTTTGAACCCTGACTTTTACCCCCTGACTGACCGCTTCATGGCCCAGCCACTGTCATGGATAGTGAGTGTCAAGTGTTTGATGGTGTTGTCTGAGAAAGTGGCAGAACAGCTAGTTATGTTTTGAGGTAGTCGAGCGACAAGAGCAAAGCTCTATGCATCTTAGTAGGCTCAGGAGTCCAATTTTCTCTCTGAGTGCTGATACCTGCTTGTGTTTGTTGGTATGTACATGTTCTAACGTCCTCCATCTTGCCCCCTTATCTCCTGTGAAGCCTTGAGTGATGCAGCCACCAGTCTCTTGGAGGGCATCTCAGCTCAACGGCCCCAGCACCCTGGCAGGCATAGCCAAGGCCTTTGAGGTCAACAACCCAAACAAACCCCACAAAAAAGTGTACCAGCTGGGGACCTCAGGATTAGATACTAATGTCATGTTTCTCCGTCAGTCACTTTTGGGATGTCTGCTCTGTTGTGATGTATAGTACTGCATCAATTGATTATTGCTAAAAAAAATGATGCAATCACTGTCAAGTAAATATTTAGCTATTATACAGTAAGCTATATGTATAATATTATATAGTAAATAACACCTAAATATTCTTCACAATTGTAATGGCTTCTACCCACACGGGTGTGTCCTCTTTACTCTAGATGCCAACAGTAACCCAGACCTCTGCAGTGACCTGCCCATCAACAGACTGGCCAACGGAACCATTCTCATCTTCAAGTGTGTGTTGAGCATAGTGGCCTAGCTCATGCCCAGCACTGTCCTACACAGCTCTCTCATATCTCACTTATTACTTAGTGATTAAATGTTTATGAAGGTCAAGTAGCTTTTCCAAAGCAGCAGCAGACAAAAACTGAAGTGAGTTGATACATTATCTAATGATTGTGGTTTGGTTTCCCCCAACCAGGTAATTTCTTCTGGACGATGGACCCCAGGACCAAGGCCCTTTGCCCAGCCCGCAACGTCACGGAGGAGTTTGGCATTCCGTCCCCTATTGACAGTGCCATCACCCGCACCAACTGCCAGGGCAAGAGCTACATCATCAAGATGCTTTAGAACTGCAGAGGAAAAACCTAGAACCTGAGAAGTTCAGAGGGTTGGGGCAGTGGAGATGCCTTGGTGGAACCAAATGGCAACACTTTTGTCCCCATCTCTTTTCCATGTAAGGCTACTGGAGGATGGCCAACGGCAAGATGGAGCCTGGTTACCCCAAATCTGTTGCCTCTAGTTTTGATGGTCTGACTGGCACCATCACTGCAGCCCTGTCTGTGCCTGTTAACAGGAGAAGGCCCGAGTCTGTCTACTTCTTCAAGAAAAGTTAGGGAGAGTTTTGAGGATTACCACTACCTAACCTACTCCCATTGCTTTACATGATGATTTACACCAATGAGCTTGCTTCACTCAAGCCTAATAAACCATTTCTTTCTCACAGGAGGCACCATGCAGAAATACTCCTACCCTGCTGGAAGTAGCCCCGTCTGTGGCAAGAAATCCAAGTCCAGTACCAAGAAACCCCACGGTCGCAGAGCAGAGGTGCGTCTGGGAGTAGAGATTAACATCAAGCCGTCTCTGAAAGGCTTCCCCTCCTCAGTGACCTCAGCTGTGTCTGTCCCCAGCGCCAAGAAGGCCGACAGATACAAATACTTCCTCTTTGCTGGACCCAAGTCTTAGTTTGAGGTATTGTACATCTGATATCTTGGTTATATCATGGAAATGGGGTTACTGCAGTTCAAAAGACAGACGTAATGTACACATACATATTTAAGAAATTTATCATTCTTACGCCGATGCTGCGTTTGACATACAGTTTGCAAAACATTAAGAACACCTGCTCTTTCCATGACCGACTGCCCAGGTTGAAAAGCTATGATCCCTTGAGGTCACTTGTTAAACACACTTCAGTGTTTATGAAGGGGAGGAGACAGGTTAAAGAAAAATGTGTAAGCCTTGAGACATTGTTTGTATGTCCTATTCAGACGGTGAATGGGCAAGATAAGAGATTTAAGTGCCTTTGAACCACAAGCGGCAGTTGGCACATTAATTGGAGAGGACGGGCTCACAGTAATGGCTGGAATGGTATCAAACATGTTTTGAGAGAAACAGAATACGCAATGTGGAAATTACCGGTCACTAGGGATAAAAACGATAAAAACGAATACTAAAAAGTCAAAATGCTAATCTAAAAGCAAAACAGTTATTCTGTTGGAAAGGTAGTTATTTATAATCTATATAGTAACATGAACTCTAATCCATTTTAGCGCTCTACTTCAACATCAAGATATCTGGTGACCTGCCTGCTCTGGCCAAACCAGACAACCCCGATCCCCGCCAGAACGCCATCAACGGGGCGGCAGGGTAGCCTAGTGGTTAGAGCGTTGGACTAGTAACCGGAAGGTTGCGAGTTCAAACCCCCGAGCTGACAAGGTACAAATCTGTCGTTCTGCCCCTGAACAGGCAGTTAACCCACCGTTCCCAGGCCGTCATTGAAAATAAGAATTTGTTCTTAACTGACTTGCCTGGTTAAATAAAGGTAAAATAAAAAAAATAAAAAATCAACTGGCTCAAGTGTGTCTAGAGCAACCCTATGGATGGACCACCGACAACGCACGACTACGACAAACATTTTATTTTCCTCTAAGTTTATTAGCAAAAACAAAAGCAATGGAACAATCACTCTTCTTGAAACAAATACAAAACAACAAAAATGTACGCTTTTAAAGCACATGGTATCCACTGACACGAAGTTAGGGAAGAAAAGTCGATCACAAATTAGTATGATTTTTTAAGTAGACCAAGACACTATGATTGATAGTTGGGATGAAGGGCGGGGGATGGAGCAGTGCATGATGGCATCATTAGCGGGGTAGGTTTCCTCTGCCGAAGGGGCCTCTTCCTGCTCGAAGGAAGCCCATACCTTGAATGGAGGAGGCGAAAAGAGTCAAGTTCCATCTTACCCATCATCCAAAATGGCCACTTCATGACACTTGTAACTCTGTTGTGCTGCTTTAGATTGGGTCACTATAGCTTCTTTGAAGATTGTTTTGATCTGCGTTGAAATAATTACCTCTAAACTGTCAGTGCTAAGTTCAAACCTAAGATAAAACATTTTACAAGTCCAAGTTTAAACCATACCTGGGGGGGCTTAAGTATCTCTCGCATGACAGCAACCCTGCTCCAACTATACTTGCAGCACATGTACTCCAACATGCCAAACAAAAGTCTACAATGTGTGCTTTATGTCACCTACTTTCACTTGCTTATCAAACTAATTTAAAAAAATTCTCATCTACTTTGTTGTGTGCTGCGTTTCCACTCTATTAGGCAACAGTATGGTAGCAAAGCTACTGCTTTAGTTGAATGGACTTATAACATGTTGTTCTGGGTTAAAAGTGGCCTTCAAGACTTAAAAATTCAATGTAGATGAAAGCTCACCTCCTCTGCGGATGAGCGCCCTGCCCCTGTTGGCTGTTCTCATGGGCAGAGAGTGCTGGGCCAAGGGGCGACCGGAGGGCTTGGGCTGCACACTACTGCTGGTGTCTGAAGAGAGAGGGAGCAAAATAATTAGAGAAGAGACAAAGAGGTTGTAAGCAGGGATGAGAGAAGGTTGAGGTGTGAGAGAACAAGCAAGAGAGACGTGAGAGAGGGAAAGCTGTACTGACCGGCAGAGCTGGAGGTGGGCTCCTGGCTTGTGGAGGGCAGACTAGCATCGTCTGACGGCTGGACAGAGTCCATCTCAGCCTGGCTATCCATGGACGCTTCACCACTCCTACTAATAGGATTGAAAAGTGTATGAGCAACACACACACCCCCCCCCCATCCCCACACCACAACAACCCCTGTTCTCACCCTTCACTATCTGCCTCCATGAACACCTCGTCACCGTCATCTCCTGGGATGGTCTCTCCGCCGGGGACTGCCAGCCCGTGGTGGCTCGTGGATGTCGTCACCATGGGAACAGACTGGGATGCCATGTCCTGGGCATCAGAGGGGTGGGATTCATTGAAGAGTGTCACTGGGGCAGCAACCTGCAGGGGCGTGGTGGGAACACTCCTCCCTCCAGACTCCTCGTCGTGAGCGGCCAGGAACAGTGGACTCTCGTACATCCCCAGACCTACAGACACAACCACAGAGGTCAGGGAGTTGAAGCGGACACTCATTACAATGACATATACATTTCATGACAGATATATTGTATCTATAGAGGAAAAAGACAGTACAGAGCAGCATATTCACTCAGTGCTACTTGGTGTGTGTTATACCTCCTTGTGAGGCGAGCTGTCCGAGGTCAGAGTGGGACGAGCTGGCCTGAGGCATGTCTTCAGGAGGACCAAACCTGAACCTGGGAACTCCTGCTACCTGTGGAGAACTGAGACAGACACCGATAATAATATCAATGAAAAACCAATGGCCAAGAGACTGGGTCCAGTCAATAAATACCAAATCACAACATTCATTTAAGGGTCCATACAAGTAAGTGTGTGTGTGTGTGTGTGAGAGAGACTTACTGGATGGCCTCAGCAAAGCCATCAGTCCGGTGGGGCACCACCAGCGTGGGCGTACTGGGGACCATCCTGTCATCGTCATCAAAGAAGTGTTGCTGAGGGATGGAGAACAGAGATGGTGAGAAAGGACTTGCAAACTGTGCAAGACATAACTTGGTTAGGTTACATGGTCATTGAAATACTCCTGGACCCAAATTATGCCTAGACCAAGAAGCCTTTAGTCCAGGAATAAGCTTGGTAACACTAATCTGTGTCTGGGAAACCAAGCCTCAAAATATAGCCAGGCACCATTCCTTCCTGCCTTACCATGTTGCCTATCCCAGGCGTGAGCTGGGGTCCTCTGCCTACAGACTGCCGGCGGATTGGCACAGACAGCCTCTGTGGGACAAACAACCACAAGGACACTGAACTAGACAAAATATTTTTGCACAGCTGACTCAGTACATAGTGAATATTGTATAATTGAACCCAGGAGCATGTTAGTACAGGTTACATCTGAATATCTGTATTTACGTCTGTATCAAAACCTTACCTGTGTGGGTGGAGGTCCCAGGCCCAGCTCAGGGCCGGGGGGCTGGATGTAGAGGCGTGGGGGCAGGGGGTGTGGGGGTCGGCGGGGGACAGACTGGGGCAGGCGCAGGCTGGAGGAGGGGGAGAAGGGGGAGGTAGAGAAGGAGAAAGTGCTGGTAGTACTAGCGGTAGGCTGTAGTAGTTCTTTGGGGGGGTCGGACATGGCCATGGGGAAGGATTCGGTGGTACTGCTGCTCCCCTCACCTGGAAGCAGGGGAAGGGGTTAATGTCTCAGACTCTGATACGTCAGTCACATCTACCTCAAGTTTCTATTCACTTCTACTTAATGATATTTACTGCATTAATTTTACTTTCAAAACACGACATCCATATTTGGAAGTCTCTCAATTGTCAGACAAAACTCCCTCAGTCATCAGTGTTTCAAATGCAAATTGGGGGACTTCCTAATACAAATGTCGTACAAAAACAGTGTCTCTCACCGCTTTGTGAGTCAGCCTGTTTCTGGGAGGTTGAGTCTATAGCTCCCATGCTCTCCTCGTTCTCCGAGGCAGGCTCCGAGGTCTCAGGGCCCGTCTCGTCTCCTTCAAACGGCTCGTTGGCGTCTCCGCTCCCCTCGTTGCTCTCCTCTCTTCCCATCCCCTGGTCCTCGTCATCATCATCATCCTTCTCTTCCTCCACCTCTTCCTCATACTGAGAAAATACAAACATCTCTTGAATAATCAAATGTATTTAAAGATTGTATACATTAGCAATTGTCACAAAGTGCTTTTACAGAGAGAAAATAAACTAGTGTGAAATGCACTTCTAGCGTGAAATGCACACCTTACTTCGAATTAAACACCTAAATAGAGCTCAACAGATCAGATTCTGCAAACATTCATAAAACACAATATATTTTAACGTCAACATATACTGAAACCCTCACCTGCTCTGCCTCTTCCTCCTCTTCTTCTCGACTGGAGCTGTCTGTGTCGATGATGATGACGTCAGGCTGGCGCTCTTCGCTGGAGTCCTGGGTGTCCGAGGGTTGGGGGGTCACCTGGTGGTCTGAGGGGACAGACTGGGACACCCCGTCATCCTCTTCCTCCACCTCTCCCAGTACAGGAAAGGACACGTCTGGTAGTTCCTACCGCACACAGTTAGATAGGGTTTTGCAACAACACTCATGTGATGAGGAATGCATGCACCTGTATACATACAGGGCCTGATACACATGCGTATGAATTTGTGCGCACACACTCCTATGTCTTAAGGTTTACCTGGCTGCCATCTGGAGTCTCCTGGTTCTCCCCTGACCCCTCAGCCTCTCCATCAGTGCCCTCTTCATTCTCCTCCTCCAGTCCTACTCTCTGGATGATACGGAGCTTTTTGGGGATGGGTGGTTCGTCTGGGTTCTCCAGGGCCATGTCGGCGCTCTCTGCTCGAGCCTCCAGCTCCACCTCGCGTGCACGCTTTGGCCCAGCAGAGCCCCCTGTAGCAATAGCGGAGCCAAATACGGCCGTAGAAGTGGAGGGCCTCTCCACTTGACCACTAGGGCCCGCCTCTGTCTCCTGACTGGCCAGCTCAGCGGTGGGCGGGGCCTGCTGTTGCTGGGTTGGCTGGACGAAGGCGGTGGCCTGGCTGCTGATTGGCTGAAACTGAGAGTGCGTGATGTTCTGGACGCTAGGGCTGGTGGAGCGGACCGAGCCGCTGGTGCTGCCGAACACAGACACGTGTTCCACGGGGGTTCCACTCTCAGAGGACTGCAGCACTGTGGGGGTTAACACACACACACAGGGGATAACAAGGTCAGGTCAACAGTCGCCCATCCACAGCTGCCCTGGGGGACAGTCGCCCATCCACAGCTGCTCTGGGGGACAGTCGCCCATCCACAGCTGCCCTGGGGGACAGTCGCCCATCCACAGCTGCCCTGGGGGACAGTCGCCCATCCACAGCTGCCCTGGGGGACAGTCGCCCATCCACAGCTGCCCTGGGGGACAGTCACCCATCTAATGCCAATCCTATAATACAGAGCCACTTCTCTCACCTTCCTGGTTTTCAGACTGTGTATGGGGCATGACAGTGGCCGTGGGGGTGGGCATGGTTATGGGCACCATGGGTCGGATGCTGGCCCTGGGGGTGGACTTGTTCCCGGGGATGGGGGAAGGTTTACTGGGGGCACCGCCCGACACCGTGGTGGGTTTGATGTTGGCAGTGGGGGGCTGCTCTGAAGAGCCGGAAGAACCACTGTTTGGTAAGAAATGGGAGACACAGACGTGGTGTTAAGAGTTGGGGGATGCATCAGTTACTTTAGATTTTAAACCAGTCTTTATTTTCAGTGTGCATGATTCAGACATATTTCTACCTTCCCCTGTCTGCAGCTTGGGAAGTCCTCTGGTTGATCTGCCTCTGATCTGGAGCTCTCTGTTGCTGCTCCTGGGTCTGGAAGAAGAAAGTGTCTATCACAAATAATTGAATTGGAAATTCAATTCATCTCCTGGATTGACTGAATTTTAAATGTAATTTATCCCAAATCAAGTGTACAGTACTCCCTGTACAGTACGTAAGGGTGCATGCAGACGTTTGTGTGCAGTGCCTGTACCTTATTTTTCCCCTGGTCCTGGGACTCGTCTCTCTGAGGTTGTTCGTCACGGTGGTCTCGGAGCTCCCTGATCTCTCGGTCCTGTCGGTGCAGACGGCCCTCATACTGGGACTTGATAGCACTCAGACGCACCTCCTGCTCCTCCCGCTGCTGCTTCAGCTCCTCCACCTCCTTGGTCAGATGCTCCTTCGCAACTGGGACACACACAGAATACTTCATTTGGAATCCGTGATGAGTACAAACCCCAGATAGTTCTCAGATCACTTAAATAATTTCTTTAAAATCGGGGCAACAAACTAGATAATGTGCATAAACAAAACATAAACAGCTAGCTATGTGACTTACTGTTGAGTTGGTTGATCTTCTGCTTGGCGCCCATGAAGACCTTCTTGGTCTTCTCCTCCTTGTCGGCAATCTGTTGCCGTAGCGACTCCTCCTGAGCAGTCTTCTCCTGCAGCTCCTGTTTCAGCCGGGTCACTTCACCCTGGGTCCCCTGGGCAGACTGTTCCTGGAGCCGGGTCAGCTCCTGTTTCAGCCGGGTCACTTCACCCTGGGTCCCCTGGGCCTGGGTAGACTGTTCCTGGAGCCGGGTCAGCTCCTGTTTCAGCCGGGTCACTTCACCCTGGGTCCCCTGGGCCTGGGTAAACTGTTCTTGGAGCCGGGTCAGCTCCTGTTTCAGCCGGGTCACTTCACCCTGGGTCCCCTGGGCCTGGGTAGACTGTTCCTGGAGCCGGGCCAGCTCCTGTTTCAGCCGGGTCACTTCACCTTGGGACCCCTGGGCCTGGGTAGACTGTTCCTGGAGCCGGGTCAGCTCCTGTTTCAGCCGGGTCACTTCACCCTGGGTCCCCTGGGCCTGGGTAGACTGTTCCTGGAGGCGGGTCAGCTCCTGTTTCAGCCGGGTCACTTCACCCTGGGTCCCCTGGGCAGACTGTTCCTGGAGGCGGGTCAGCTCCTGTTTCAGCCGGGTCACTTCACTCTGTGTCCCCTGGGCCTGTGTAGACTGTTCCTGGAGCCGGGTCAGCTCCTGTTTCAGCCGCCCCATCTCTGTGTTGCGCTCATTCACCGTCTGACAGGGTGATTGAGAACAATACTTTATTAATCCATACGAGATAGAAATGTGTCTCCTGCTATCATTAGAGGGGTTTGGGGGTCAACGGTTTGAGGTGTTTTGTAAAGCTGTATGGTGAACGAAGTACAGGAAAGGGAATAGATTGGTCCTCCAGAACAAGGGAACAGGATCATGGCTGGACAAGGAAGGTGGCAATGTATTCAATCATGACCTTTCTCTGGATTTTTTTTTATTTATGGAAATACAAATACAATCAAATCAAAGGTTAATTTCTAGTCAATAGCTAGGTTTCCATCCAAATGGTGAAAGATAATCAGGCGAATATTTTTAAAAATCTGCATAAAATCACCAGATTTTCTCACCAGTGGTGAGTTATCCATCAAACTGACTTGTTGGGGATAAAAGGCTATGTACATCATTTATTTTTCAGTCTATGGTTTTGTCACAAAAACTGTAGTGATAAATCGCTCAGTCTGGTTTCACCTCATGCTCTCTAGGACAAGAATTTACTGATAGTGGACAGGGGGTTATATGATGAGATATGGATAAGAGTAAGACGATCTCAATTGATAATTGGCAGCCAAGCACCGATCATCAGGTCACAAGCGTTCAAATAACAGCCTACCCTCAATATTTAGCCTATTGGAAATGTGCCTGATCACTGTGCACTTAACCACCAGCTGAAATTCATAACTTATTTAATCTGCCTATAAACTTTTCATGTTTTCCATTGTGGTGGTTGGCCAATATCATTTGCTCCAAGTTTACTTCGATATGATGGTTATGTTAATATTTGCGCATGAATGCATTTCCACCGCCATTTTGCGCATTATTCTTTATACAGACAAAAAGTTGTCGACCGAACAAATAGTTTTTCGACATTTATGAAATTACACTGACATTTCCTGTCAGTACTTTTTTTTATGCGTCAGGTAATTCAACCGCATTAAATGGTTGGAAACATGGTTTATGATATTGACAAGGTGCCAACACCCATCTGCACAAAAGTAGACTTTTAGAAAAGCAGTTAAGCCCAGCATCTACAACACTGGCTCCATACACATACAGTATACCTACCTCCTGTACGTTTTCCAGTTGTCCCTCCAGGTCTTTGACCTTGGTCTCAGCCTGGCTGAGGGAGTCCTTCAGGCTCTGGATCTCTTGGGCAGAGGCCTGCTGGGCCTGTTGAGCCTGCTGCTGGGCCTGTTGCACAGCCTGCAGCACCTCCTCCTGGGCTGGCTTGGCTGCTGCCTCCGCCACCAGCTACCAAAGGGGACAGGAGCAGAGTGTTGGAACGGAACAGAATTAACAGTCAGTAAAGTTCTGACTGGCCCCGGTCATTGTAGCTGTGGGTGCAAACATGTGCAGGTACAGTTTAAACATGCACGATCAGCAAATGTACACACACACACCTTGTCGTGCTGCACTTTGAGCTCCTCATACTGCGTCTTGTAGCGTCGTCCGATTTTCTTGACCTGCGTGATGGTCTTGCACTTCTCCTGGATGTCCAGGTGCTTCGCGTCCCTCTCAGTGGTCACCTTGCCCAGATTCTCCTTCAGGTTCTGCGCCTGGCTCTGGGCTGTGATAACCGACGCATGGGTCCTAATGGAGGACAGGGGTATGTACAGAGTCAAGTGTAGAGGAATGCGGATTAGAAAATAACCTAATAAAAATTATTTTGGACAATAATCTTGGGACAGTTTATATTTGAGCCTACTGTACTATTACATTTGGATTCAGTTTCTGAATTGGAAACAATGAATAGTCCCCAACCCTGGTGTGCACGTGTGTTTTATAATTCTACAACGATGCATAGAATCAGAGTGAGCGGCAAATTGCATGTCACAACATGACAGGTGTATTGTGTAGTAAGACAAGATAAATATAGGATAGCAAATTGGTAGTTATAGTAATTGTTATTGCCTTGTTTTTTATATCAACAAATATAAAGAATTGTACGTTAATTGTGATGAGTCTATTTCGAGTGAGTGCGTACTGACCTGGCCACCTCAGCCTTCAGTCTCCCAGTCTCCTCAGAGAGCTGCTGGATGCGTTTGAGGTGGGCCTCTCTCTCAGAGTGCAGCTTCTTGTTCTCCTCCTGGTCTGTATCCTTCTGCTGGCTCACCAGTTGCTGAGGGACACACACACACACAAATTCACTCTGGAATGCCAGAGTGTGCTCTGGGTGTTTGCAAATTCAGAGCGTTGTCAGATTGTCCATTCGTAAATTCTCTGAGCATTCAGAGTGCACACTGGATGATCTGGCTGAAGAGTAGGGTTGATCTGACCTCACAATGGGAGTCAAGCACCCAAGCTAACTGGCTAACGTTGGCTAGCTACTTCAAGAAACAAATGAGAGAACAGCTCACTGACCATTTTACTCTCCCTAGCAGAGCTGGTTAGGCTGTTTTCATGTTATTGGTGTTGGTGACTGCAACTGTCCTGCTTGCAATAATTGAATTACAGTTATTTGCAGACGTTTAATGACACCGGCCATATTCAATGGGTGTTGTGTGTTCGAAAATGCATCAGTTATTCTGCGCTCTTGTACACTCAGATGAGAGTGCTCTGATATCAGAGTAGATAGCCAAAGTGAATTTATGAACAAACAGCACGCACACATATTGTACATCATCTCTCTCACACAAACATTGAAGTTGAACTCTGACCTGTGTGCGGGCCTTCCAGCGTTTGCTGTCCTCTTCCAACAGTTTCTTCTCAGCCTGCAGCATGCCATTCTTCTCACTCAGCTCAGAGTTGGAGTCCTGCAGGGGAGTGATGTCCGCCTCCAGCTTACGCACCTGGAAGAAAAAGGAAGTAATGGTAAACGCTCAATTCACATGAGAAAAAGAGCACTCTGTCAGTATATGTATAGAGACAAGGGTTCTTCGTGTATAGCATCAAAGCAACGGAGTTCTACAGAACTATAAAAATGTAATTCAGTCTCATCATACAGGTGATGTGTGTCCAAAAGGCAACAGACTGGCTCAGAAATCAACATTAGGATGCCTACTAAACATTTGGGAGTATTACTGCAGCTGACAAACATCTTTAGAAAGAAATCATGTAGCTAGTACCAATTATTAGTGATGCTTTTAACACTCATAGGGCCCAATAAAATCCATTCATGCGTTTGCTTGATTCCGTTTGTTTTTCTAGGTTTGTTTTCGTCTTCTGGTTTTTGTTCTCCAAATCACCCACAGAGACCATTGTATGGTATGCAGTGTTTCTGTAGCACTCATGTGATTGCAGAGTTAACAAAACAAATGGCCACTGGATTGATGTAAATAATCAGATATTCTGCCAGGTAGGCATAGGCTACTTTGTAGTTAACATTTCATTGAGGTTAAGGAATGCTTTTCCATCTACGAATTTACAGTCATCATTAGCATCATCATTAACGGCTACACAAAATGTGTACCAAACGCACGCACCACACACAAACATGGGCATTCATGTTTCAGAAAGCTGCAAATTATAGCGTTTATCAATTCAAAACATTTAGTTGATTTCCTAAT
This sequence comes from Oncorhynchus clarkii lewisi, assembly GCF_045791955.1. NCBI lineage: Eukaryota > Metazoa > Chordata > Actinopteri > Salmoniformes > Salmonidae > Oncorhynchus > Oncorhynchus clarkii. The sequence goes on along the minus strand of NC_092166.1, from coordinate 14,548,037 downwards.
AAGTTCAATACATGTTATAATATTGTTGAATTCCGTTTAAATGTCTGGATTCCGTGATTCTGTCCGTGTTTTCCACATCACTCAATAGAGTGTATAGTAGTCCTTACTTTAGCCTGGGTTTGGTGCAGCTCCTGTTCCAGTCGCTCCCTCTCCTCCTTCAGCATCTTGTTGGTCTCCACCAGCACGTTTAAGTTCTCCATCCTCTTCATTTTCTCATCGTGCTGGGCCATGGTCTTTGCTGTCAGCTGGGGGGCAGACAGCAGAGTTGGTTGAAATTAAAATATGAACCCGTAGCAGGCTGTAACAGAGGAAAGGATGCTCTGAAAGGTTAAGAACTTTCTAATTCTACCTGTAGTTTCTCTCTCTCAGCGTTGAGGCTCTCTTGTAGTTCCTTCAGCTCTCGATCCTGGTGTTCAACCTGTTGTTTGTAGCGCAGTGTCTCAACCTCAGCCACCTCAAACTGTGTCTCTGCAATCTCCTTCTCACGACGCACAAACCTGCAGGAGGGAAAGGTCAGAGCAGGCTTAACAAACTGCTTGCTCGCTAAAGTACTGGTTAGGAACAGCTCTAGTATAGGCTCGGTTTCCAGACACAGATTAAGCCCATTTTTAAGGTAGAATGGTACTTTTTTTGTTGTTGTCTAGAACTAGCTCAATCTGGTCTGGGAAACCATTTTGTAGTGTAAAAATGTATCAGTGTGATCTTTCAGTTTTACAATCAGGAAATTCAGGTGACCGCAGATTCAGATGTAAATTATCCATGTTTAACACAGGTCAGCAATACAGGTATCAAGTATCTATAAAGGAATTGGCACAGTAAGCAAAGTCACATCCCTATCTACTACCTGAGGATCTCCAGGATCTGTTCCTGGGACTTGCCCTCTTCGCTGAAGGACAGGTTGAGGCTGCTCTCCCTACTAGCCTGTTGCTGCTGCTGTACTGTGGCGGCCATTTTGGCTCCCAGGCTCTCCATCTGCTGGTGCAGCAGGCCATTCTGCTTCTGCAGCTCGTCTGCCCGCTTCTGCTGCTTGGACAGGTCCTCCTGGGGGAAGAGGGAAGCCAGGGTGTGAAGAACAATGTTTCCAGCTCATCACCAGTAAGCAACTGATGGAACGGTAACCTGATACATCCTGGCCAAATCTAATAGTTCTTTACCACATTGTCTGTCAAAAAGATCCGCATAACTCTTTCAACAACGTTCACCTCCTGACCAACCACCAACCTTGAGTTTCTTCTCCAGCTGGTTCCAGTTGGTGCGAGCCTCCTGTAGCTGGGTGGTGGTCTGTTTGGCCTTGTCCTCCAGCTGCTTCCTGCTCTGGTTCCCCTGCAGGCCTTGTTTCTTGACCGCCTGTAGCGCCTCCACATCAGCCGCATGCAGCATCAGCTCCCGCTCGTACTTGTTCTGGGCCTCCGCTGCCAGCTTGCCCTGTGCAAGGAGAAAGAGAGTTAAGTTTGACAAACCCATGCCTAGACACTGTCATACCAACAGTCTTTCTAGCGTTTTACCTCATTTATAACTAGAGGTGAAGCACAAAGGATCTGAAGCAAGCAACATCCAGGGCAGTTTGCCCTTAATTATCGACTGAGAACATGTAGCCTGACATAGCTGGAAGTCTACCTGCTGCAGGCTGTCCTGCATGGCCTTCTGTTCCTGGGTGATGGCTGCAGCCTTCCTCTCCTCCGCCTCCTGCAGCTCTGACTGCAAGTTTTTCATGGTCCTCTTCAGCTCATTCACCTGGGGAAAAAGGAGTAGGCATGAGCGGAGGATGACAGAGAAGAGCCTTGTTGGGCCCCCGACTAACATGTCAGCTCCAGACATCCAAACATAAGAGGGGTCAATACATTGCAACATTTAGCAACAGCTGTGGCTTCTGATGTTTTGAGAAAGTATTTGGTACAGTTGCCATCTTACCTGTTTCTCCACAATATCCATGGCCTTCCTCTTCTCCTCACGGAGCTCCTGTTTCTCCTTCTCAGCCTCCACCAGCTTCTTCTCCAGCCCACGCTGGAACTCCTGGGCCTCCTTTAGACGAGTCTCCACAGGAGAACGAGCCTGAGAGGTAGAGAGAGAGGAAGTTAGGCATCAAAGAAGTTACATCAAATTGGTGTTCAAAGTGAGTTTGAACTCCACTGGTAGTGCCGATTACTACAAGGATGGAAGATTGATAAGTCAAAGGGAAAGGGTCATTGTAGGATAATAAGTACTTGTATGCTTTTCTTGTGCTAATTCTCAACACATAACCTGTTTCTCTTTGCTGAGGGACTCCTCCAGGCTGAGCACCACGGTGCGGTACTGCTCCACGTTAGTGCTCGCGTTCTGCAGGCGCTCCTGCAGATCGCTGATCTGCTTCTCGGCCTGCTGCAGACGCCCGCGCACCTCCTCTAGTTCTGACTGGAGCTTGGCCTGGGCCTCCTGGGACTGGGTCTGAGATGGAGCTACAAACAAACACACAGAGAGTGACTGAAAATGCCAACAGTTCTGGTCCAATGCCACCATTTCCAATGCTTTTACACAATACATTGCAATGTCTCCTGTCAAATTCCCAGAGGACATCTGTATTTGCCCCTTTGGACAAAAGCCTACCTCTTAACGGTGCTCTGATGGGTGCCCGGGGGTTAGTCTGGCCCAGACCTGAACCCTGGTTCTGGCTTTCTGCATGGCTGAGCTGTTGTTTCAGAAGGTTAGCCTGCTGCTCAGCATTCTTCAACAGCTCCTTGGTCTTCTGGTGCAGGGCACACTGGGCCTCTAGCTGCTTCTTGGCCTCCAGCAGTTGAGCCTGAGGGAGTATATTTAAATAAAAACTGGTGGAGGAAGGAAAGGGGGCCTAAAAGTGTCCGCATGCTCCCAGCCGAAAAAGTTTGTGCATATATTATGACAACATTGTGACGTTTTTCTTTGTTTTGGTCTTCGGCAAGGTTTTTTGGGGCTGTTCGTGCACACACACACACACAAAAATGTCTGAAGGCAAGACGAAGTCTACGCCCCTTCGTCAGTGATTGGTCAACAGTAGGGATTCTTCACTGAAGTGCTTGTTGTCATTCAATGAGAAACAAATCATTTAATGCAAATTTCTTCACTTTTTGCACCAAACATCTTAGTTAGATGTAAAATTGCTCGACTAAAATCTTGGCAAAAACGTCATAATTAATGACAGATTTCTTGAGTCATCTTAGATTAATTCTGAATGTTGAGGAAGTGTATACTGGCTACGGCGTCTAAAGATGAACAAACAGTACTATTGGCGCTTTTTTCTCGTTCTTTTAAGGGAGTTTGCGAGCTGAACCGAAGCATGCGGAATGCTTAAGTGATGTTATGGTAAAAGCCACAGAAGGTCTAATATTCTCATAGTCACGGGTATTCAACTCATACCCTACGAGAAGGGCAATTAAAGAGAGAAGGACAGAACGAAAGGGTTGGGGGAAGAAAGAGGGGATGAAAAAGTGAGAGGAGATAAAGGAGACAGAAAAAAAGACAACCAGTGTCAGAGAGCAAATCAGTAAGAAAGAGGGAAGGAAGTGAAGTAAGAAAAAGATTGAGTATATACGAACGTCTTGGTTACGGCCCAGCATGTGCCTCTGCTCCACCTCCTCAGCCAGTTTCTTCTTAAACTGGGTGAGCTCTCTCTCCAGTCTCTCTATCTGGCTGTTCAGACGCTGCCTGGTCTCGGTCTCTGTACGCTCCATCGTCAGCTATGGGACAAGAGTAAGGCAGGGAGGTGATCGTCATTAAACATAGATCTTTTCTACACTAGAGTAGTGTGACTGGACTCTACGGCAAAGCTGCATTTGCAGTGATATCCCACAGGGCTAATGAAAGTGGGGTAAAGCCAAACCACAGATTTGTCCTTTGAGGCATTTTCAATTACTAGAGGCCCACTGTGAGGAGTCTGTCAGGATAGACCTCAGTAAGGATACAATGTGTTTGTGTGTAACTGGTTGACATATGTAAGAGCAGTGTGTGTACCTGGATTGACTTGAGGTTGGTGAGCAGGAGGTTCTGGTTGCGCTGCTCAGCCATCATGGCTTCCTTCTCCTGGTTCAGTCTGGACTCTGCTGACTTCAGCATGTCTCTCTCTTTCTTCATGTTCTCACCACGCACCTGATGGTGGGGGGGAAGAAAGAAAAGGAGAAAGAAGAAATGGAGAGAGAGGGGAGAAGAGAAATTAATAAACATACATACCCCATCGCAACTTAACTAACCCCGCCTGGGCCAACCTTAACCTCCTAACCTCTGCCAAGGCCAGCTTCTCATTGGCCGCCCGGAGATCCTGGGTCATGGTGTGGATGATCTGCTCATGTTTCTGAGCCGTGGCGGCCATCTTCTGGCTCTTATCGTGCAGAGCAGCGATCTCCCGCCTGTAGCCGTTTACATTCTCCTGCAGCATCTCGTATCTGACAGAGACCAAACATGGTTTGATTGACTTCAGCAGATGGACACTTCTGCCCCAAAAAATACATATGAGATGTGTTTGTTCAGAGCATTCGAAAAGGGAAGCGGAAAATGATCGATAGACAAAATTAAAAATGCAACAGAAATCAATTTTCTCCGAATTTTCTAAAGTAAGTCAGGTGAAGTATGAAAAAGCAATGCTGGACATATACTAAATCCAACAACAATACTGATGTGTAACAACTTACCTCTTGGAGGCAAACTCCAGCTGTGTGGAGAGCTTGGCCTTCTGGGAGCGGACCGCAGACAGCTGCTCCTGTAGCTTCTCGTTCTGCTCGTTCAGCATCCTGTCGTTCACCGCCTTCTCATTCTTGTATGTGGTGAAGGAGTCGTTCAACTGGAAGGGGCAGAATGAAAAAAATATTTTGTGAACGGGGTGGTGTACCTAATAAACTGACCACTGAGTGGGAGTGTGCGATCGTTCCCTTTTGATCACTGAGTGTAAGTTAAATTGGTTTCCATCGCATTTTCAACTCTACGGATTGTTTTGTCGCAAACTGTGGCAATAAATCGCGATCTTGCTCAATCTGGTTTTGGCACATGCTCTCTAAACAGTTCACTGATAGTGGACAGGGTACATTATATGATGAGATATGGATAAGAAGAATATAATTTATATTTGATAATTGGCAGCCAACCATTGATTATCATATGTCACCAGCATTCAAATAATACTCTCAATATTTATTGTAAATTTGCGTCAAGCTCACCACTGTTCAGCACCACCATGAAGTTCATGATAATTTATTTAATCTGCCTATAAACTCCTAGTGAAAGTAAAAATTATATCACGTGACTCCAAGTTTACTTCGATATGATGATTATTACATCAAAATACAAAATATTTTGTAACAACTGATGAGTCCTCTCTTGCAGTGCCGAACTGCATGTGAACAGCAGTGACAGTGATCTACAAGTCATTTTGCATGCTGGACAACCCCAGGCAATAACAGTAGCCTAGTCAAACTACACACTGTGCCCAGTTTCGCATGCTGACCAACGCGAGGTAAGTAAACAAATTCATAACATAGATGAATAGTATCTCAATTTCCTTTGATTCAACAAAGAATTAATTAAAGTGTCAACTTGAATGTTGTCTGACTGCCTCTCCCTGGTACGCATCTGACCTGTTTGAGAGCAGCCTTGGCCTGGGAGGTCTGGGAAGACTCAGCGGCTGAAGCCCTCATGGGGGTGGCCCTGGTGGGAGGGGGGAAGGAGGGCCTGCTGGGGGTGTACATCTGGGGGGCTGCCTCCTGTGTAGGACCTGGGAATAAGAACATATATAATCCTGTCAGCATAACAAAGATCAATTAATTGATCTAAAGCTCCAAGGCCCAATAAATAAACATGCCCGGGTCCATGTATTGATTTGGTTGTGTGTGAAGGTAGGCTCAATGCATATATCTTTGTCATGATTAGGGTTAGGTTGAAGGGTGGTTATACTGTGGTGGTTGAGGTTACGTTTAAGTTGATGAGTGTTTACAGCGGGTAGGTTGGGGTTAGGTTGTGAGATGGTTGCTGAGAAGTTCACCTTGTGGTGGGAGGTTGAAGCCGGTGCTCTGGGACAGCAGGATGCGGTACATGTCTCTCTGGCGGCCGTTGGAGTCAGCCAGCTGCTTTTGCTGGTTTCTCTGCTCCTTTATAATCTCCAGCTCCTTCTGGACCTTCTCTAGCTGCTGTTCCAGCTGGGTCACACTACATATACACAAGACAGGAGAAATAGAGTTTGTTTTCAGAAATAATGCATTTGTAAAAAGCACTAAGCAAATTAAATCTGACTGTATGACTGCGATACTATGTTCAAGGGTGAGGAAGTACAGTGTCAAGGGGTTGATAAACGTTCCCTACCGTGCAGACTTGGCCTCAGTCTGCTCTCTCTCCATCTTCTCCCCCAGCTCCCGGAGACGTGCCAGCATGCTCTGGTTTTGCCGCTGCAGCTCCTCCACACTGCGGAAGGAAACCTGGCGTGGGTTGATGATCTCAGAGCTGCTGCTCAGGTTCATCGTCTCCTCGCGGACCACCGGGTTGCCACGCGCCTCCTCCAGCTCCACTAGCAGGACGCGCACCTAGAGGGCGCGATGAAAAGGAGTAAAATCTATATGAGAGCAACTTATTAAAGGCAGTGGCTCCTATTCTTATTCCTGGAGGAGCTTCTCTTGATTTTGTTAAGGCAAGGAAAACCAAGACACTTTGATAGCCACCAAACTGTTAACTTCATATTTTAAGTTCCCCTATATTTCTGTTATTACAGTGCTATTACTCTGTTATTAGTGCACCTGGACAGGAGTCTCACTGTTGATGGACCTGGCCTGAGAGCAATGAACACAATGTATTGTGGAAATATGGTTTAGTAAACGTTGTTAAACTGGAACGTAGTTAAGTTCATTTTAAGTTAACAGTTATATTAATATGGTAATGGTAGACACTAAATGACAACATGGTATACCTGCTGGGACATGTCCTCCAGCTCTCTCTCAGAGTGCTGGTTGTCCTTCTCCAGGTTGGAGCAGTGCTTTTTGGCCTCATCTGTCTCTTTCTGCAGGCTGTGGATCTCCTGAAGATTACAAGAGATCGAAATTGGTCAATCCAAGCCTCAACTCAGACATTAGCACTGATACATGCCTATATTTTTCTGCGTCGTATTCTCTCCCCTCTTCTATGTGATGTATCTGGGTTTTGTTCATGAAATGGAAGACATTTCAAAACTAAAATGAGCATTTCTTATAAGTCTAGGTAGTCCCTCCCTTCAGTTTGGTGCCTAATGAACACGACCCAGCTTCTTCCTCTGCCAATTTCTCTTTTCCCCTCCCCCACATATCGATCCTCACTCGTCCAGTCCTGCCACTCCCGTCACCTCTCCCGCTCACCGTCCTGGCCTGTTCCAGTTTGGCACAGAGGCTGTTCATGGACCTCTGCATGCTCTCATACTCCTCCCGCTGGCGCTTTAGGATAGGCGCCTTCTCCTCCACCTCCTGCACGATCTCGTCCAGCACGCGCGTCACACGCCGGTTCTCCTGCTTCTCCACGAGCAACTGGTCCTGGATGTCCACGAATGCGTTGTACAGCTAAGAGAGCGGGATTGTTTTGTGTTTAAGTCATGACTAAACATTTGCCATCAGAAAGTATTCATACCCCTTGACTTATTCCACATTTTATTGTGATATTGAATTCAAAAACAGATTAAATTACACACAAAACCCCACAATAACAAACTGAAAACATGGTTTTTAGAAATGTTTGCAAATGTATTGAAATACAGAAATCTAATTTACATAAGTATTCACACCCCCTCGCTATGACACTCCAAATTGACGTCGGGTGCATCCAATTTGGGGGGGAACAGATAGTCCCCCACCAAACAAATCTATAGGAAGTCTGTTCTGATACCGACTGTTCTGATACCGCAGATACCGACTAAAATCGGTCGATTTAAAAAATATATATATATATATTTGTAATAATGAGAACTACAACAATACCGAATGAACACTTATTTTTACTTAATATAATAGATAAAATCAATTTAGTCTCAAATAAAAAATGAAACATGTTCAATTTGGTTTAAATAATGCAAAAACAACGTGTTGAAGAAAGTAAAACTGCAATATGTGCCATGTAAAAAAGCGAACGTTTAAGTTCTTTGCTCAGAACATATGAAAGATGGTGGTTCCTTTTAACACGAGTCTTCAATATTCCCAGGTAAGAAGTGTTCGGTTGTAGTTATTATAGGACTCTCTCTCTCGCTCTCTATACCATTTGTATTTCATATACCTTTGACTATTGGATGTTCTAATAGGTAATTTAGTATTGCCAGCCTAATCTCGGGTGTTGATAGGCTTGAAGTCAAACAGTGCAATGCTTGAAGCAGAGTGAAGAGCTGCTGGCAAATGCAGGGAAGTGCTGTTTGAATGAATGCAGTCAGACTGCTCTTTCAAATCATAGACTTAATTATAATATAATAACACACAGAAATACGTAGGTCATTAATAATGGTCAAATCCGGAAATTATAATTTCGAAAACAAGACGCTTAATCTTTCAGTGAAATACGGAACCGTTCCGTATTTTATCGAATGGGTGGCAACCCCAAGTCTAAATATTGCTGTTACATTGCACAACCGTCAATGTTATGTCATAATTATGTACAATTCTGGCAAATGAATTACAGTCTTTGTTAGGAAGAAATAGTCTTCACAGTTCGCAACGAGCCAGGCGGCCCAAACAGCTGCATATACCCCGACGCTGTTGCACAGAACGCAAGAGAAGTGACACAATTTCCCTAGTTAAAAGAAATTCATGTTAGCAGGCAATATTAACTAAATATGCAGGTTTAAAAATATATACCTGTGTATTGATTTTAAGAAAGGCGTCAATGTTTATGGTTAGGTACACATTGGTGCAACGACAGTGCTTTTTTCGCAAATGCGCTTGTTAAATCACCCGTTTGGCGAAGTAGGCTGTGATTCAATGATAAATTAACAGGAACCGAATCGATTATATGCAACGCAGGACAAGCTAGATAAACTAGTAATATCAACCATGTGTAGTTAACTAGTGATTATGTTAAGATTGATTGTTTTTAATAAGATAAGTTTAATGCTAGCTAGCACCTTACCTTGGCTCCTTGATGCACTCGCATAACAGGTAGTCAGCCTGCCATGTAGTCTCCTTGTGGAGTGCAATGTAATCGTCGTCCAAAAATGACGATTATCGATTGTTATGAAAACTTGAAATGGGCACTAATTAATCGGTCGACCTCTAGTCTGTCCTATATCTGAGAAAGATAAGAAACATCTGGAAACATGCATTTTTTTTTTTTTTACATGAACCCCTTATTTTTTTGACACAAAACAGTCTCCATATATACTTCCATTCATTTATTCAGCTGGTACTGGGGGACCTTCAGGCGGGTATTGTGAGGCCTGTGGTCATGTACGTGTTCGTGAGAGTCTTTTCTTTCCATAGAGGGGTCATAATAGTTTTGCAGGCCAAACCGTATGGATGCTAGACGATTTCCTGTTAACCAATCACCAACAAAGGGGCGTAGACTTTGGCTTGACTCCAGAAAAAAATGTAATCCAAAACGTCACAAGTGTCTTCATAATATATGCACAAACTCTTACTACCCGTTTCATCTGGGAAGCATACAGACATCTTTAGACTGAGGCAAAGATTAACGTTCCAACAGGACAATGACCCCAAGCATTCAGCCAAAAACAACCCTGGCATGGTTTCAGAACAAGAATGTGAAGGTCCTTGAGTAGCTCAGCCAAAGCTCACCCAAATCCAGATGTACCCAAGACGACAAAGCTGTAATCGTCGCCAACGGCGCTTCTACAAAGTATTGACTCAGGGATATGAATTCTTATGTAAATAAGATATTTCTGTATTTCACTTTAAATAGTTTTTGCTAAAATTTCTAAAAACATGTTTTCACTGTCATTATGGGGCATTGTGTGTAGATGGGTAATAAAAAAAAAGATATATTTAATCTATTTTTAACTCAGACTAACACAACCCAATGTGGAATAAGTCAACGGGTATTAATTTTTTCTGAAGGCACTGTATCTTCGAGACTTTTGGACACTTCATTTCAATGCTTCGTCACAATGTTAAAACATGTAATTTTACCTCCATGAACTTCATTCCAGGCTTGACAATCTTGGCCACAGCAGCTGCGGTCGGACACATGGAGTCCAACTCTTCCTCTGTGAGCACTGGCATGCCTGAAGAAATAAACACTTTAAAAAAAACAAATCATTCAACAATCCTAGACACCTTGTCTTGCAGTATGAGATAATATCTCAAATAAGACATTTCAAGAGAATATAGGACTGAGGAGTCCAAGATCAACAGATTCAGATTGTAGCTAAAGGAAAATTCTAGACAATACATATATACAGTACTGTCCCATACTTCTTTTCTTATCTGAGGCACGCAGGTTGGCGTTCTCCAGCTCCATCTTCTTAAACTTCTCCTTCAGCTCAGCCTCCTGTTTGCTCTTTGACCCCTCCATATCTGCCAGCTTCTTCTCCATGTTCTGTCTCGCTGTTGGAAGGAAGAGCCATGACATAATTAGAAAAAAAATGTATACTATGTTTTTATTAATGTTTCTATTAGATTTCAGCCAAACCAAAGTGTTACTTTTCCCTATAACATTTGGGTCTTTTCAAAATGTGATATTATTTAGATAGATTGTATCAATGGTTGACAACAACCATTAGGAATTGGAAACAATAGAGTGAACGCATTGTGTATCTCACCATCACCAGACTCCTTCACCAGCTTGTGCAGCTCCTCCACGGCCCTGTTCAACTCCTCGTTCTTGGACTCTGCATCTGACGCTGACCCCTAAAGAAACCACATAGAAGAACGGACCATTAGCAAGCTACCACCGCACTGCTATGAATGCCTTATATGACTAAATGTTCACACTAAATATTGTACATAATGCAAAACAGTGCTAAAATATACCCCTGCATAATAAAAAACAGTGCTCATACATATTCCAACATAGTTCATTAGAAGAATAGTCAGATAATTACCTTGTACAAGTTGGAGAGCTTGATGTGGGCATTCTGTTCATTGCGGTACTTCTCCTCCATGGTGCTATGATGGTCTTTAGCCTACAATACATAGATGTATTGATAACAGTATAGTTCCTTATCAATAATCCCATTTCTAATCAGTTGAATTTACACCAAACCTCTTTCAGTTTTGTCATCAGGTCCTCCACTCGCTTCTGCAGGTTCTCACTGCTCTTCTTCAGATTGGTGACTTGGGTTTGAAGTCTTGTGACCTGGAGAGAGGGTGGAAGGCACTGGGTGTAAGGACATAGACTGCTCTATATGGTCACAACATTCATACCAAAGAAATGTAATGCTCTCCACATCATTATAGCTAAGAGTTATATTGACATTTTCTATGCCTATTGCTTTGTATACGAGATCATACAATTACAGAACAGCCTGGTGAAATTGAAGCATATATGATATATTTGCACAAGATGTCATAAAACCAGTGGGCCTTATGGTACAGTACCTCATCCTTCTTGCACTCAAAGCTGCACTTGAGCTCCAGGATCTCCTTGCCCTTGTCCCTGGAGACTGATAGCAGCTCCTCTGTCTTGGTCTTCAGTTCAGAGTTCAGCCACGTGTTCTGATTCTGCAGTAGCTCCTTCTCCTGCTCCATACGTTTCTCACGGTGCTAGAAATACAATGTGTGAAATCATTAAGCAATCATTGTATTCAATACAATATAGGGATGATCAGACAGGTGCATTCTCTGAGACACCCCATCTCAATCTGCTTCTCAAAGTGCTTGAAATACAACCTTGTTATGTTGTCAATGTAGTTAATATAAAGTAAAGGGCTAGCATGCTCTGAGGCTCTGGAATTTTTCACCTGAATGGAGACCTCAGAAGATTGGATCTCATCCAGTTTGAGCTGTAGATCTATTTTGGCTGTGTTGGTCTCCACCAGCTTGTCATTGAGCCGCTTGACATCCTCTGCGGAAAACAAATTAACACACTTATCATATGGAATAATAGCAGGTAGTAAGACAAACAAATCATTTACAATGAGGACAACTCGCATGTGCCGAGTCCGTGTCTTACCGGTGAGATTTTCCACATCTTGAGTTCTCTTTTCAAGCAGACGAGCCAGTTCCCGCCTTTCGGCCTCAATCTCATATTTGGCTTTGCTCTGAGATAGAGTTATGATATATGTTAACGCTCATGCCCTTCCATTCCCTGAAGTTTGATGAAAAAGCTTTCTGCATGCATAACGGTCATGTGGACAAAGAAAGATACGCATATTCTCACCGGCTGCTGTGATTCCTTCTCCTCTGACGATTCCACATCCACACCTTTCAGATTGTTCAGCTCTTCGACTACAGAGAAAGAGAATATAACACTTAACCTTCAATCTAACCTCCTGGACTTGGACTGTGTGACAGATGGAATGTCAACATTGGTAGTGTGGAAAACAACAGACTACTTACTGAGTTTGGTATTCTCCTCTTTGAGAGTCTGGTAATTCCGGGTGTGAGACACAATCTGCTCTTGACTCTCCGCCAATCTCTTCTCAACGTCAAAGTATTGCTGCTCTATATATGTAGTAAGGCATGGGGGATATGTCACACATGGGCAGGCGATAGGCTAGCTCTCAAACACGTTAAGAAATCATTGACATGGGAGGCAATAATATGATGTAGGTAGCTGGTGTGTCTAACGCTAGTCTTCTAGACAAAAATTAGTAACACTGGAAATATGAATGAGAAACGTGTAAGAGCCAGAATTTGAGGATGTACATGGAATAAAACGTGATCAGTTTAGTCACCCCTTCCTAGAAGGTAGCGGCAGCGAGCTTAACTAATTAGCAAACTCACTTCACTTAAAACGCACTTGCAAAACAATCATTGCACTCAACCAGCTAACGTTCACGTTACAGTACAGGGCCTGTACTACTACCATCTCAGGCTATAACGTTACTGCTGTGGTAGCTAATAAATACGGCCAACTTCATAGATTATTAGCTAACTAGTAACGTAAAATATAACCAACCAGCAGCTAAAGTTATATTGGTTGATATAAACAGCGAACTAAAGCTAGCTAACCGACTAGCCAATGCTCCACTTACCACAGTCCGCTTTGAACCGCTCGTGCTGCGTTTTGAGGGATTCGATTTCATTCTTCTGGTCAGTTAGGAACTTTTCTAATTTGTTTTGAGCAGCTTTAGGAAGTTTATTAAGCTCTGTACGCTCCAAAACTTGGAGCAGAACTGCCGCCATCTCCCAACCAGTCCGAAACAGCGCAAAGCAACTTCGTTGGGATAGCTATCAGAAGAAAAAATGTCCTCGAGTAGCATAACCTACGTTGTCAATAAGCGACAGATACCATTAACCGCGGAGCATCACGGGAGATTGAGTATATTGTCCAATCATCTTCCTCGGATGCAGTGACGTGTTATTTAGGCGATGCCACAAGTATCAACCAAAAACGTTTTAGAACGAACTCATTGTTCTGTGTATCAACCAACATTTTTTAATAACTTAACCAAGATAGACCACAGCCCATCGTTTCAAATGGGAAGACATTTGTCAAAGTGGGCAAAACAAGCAAGGAGGAGGGCAACGCGAAGCACGAGCTAGCGAGATCCTATTGAGGCGTTCTATCATAATTTGTATATTTCCGTTAGGGAACGCCTACTTTGAAGTGCACGTTTGGATGAACTAAATTGGCATTTGCACTCTTAAACAACGCAATTTTTACTTTGGCAACGGGTAAAGTCTACATAACGTAGTCCACTCTTTTAGACAGATTTTAGTTTTGTGAACAGAAAACGGTATCGAGATAACATGTTTAATCGATGAGAAAATGTGCAGAATATCGTCCAAACTCCATCTTCTCCCACTGGTGGCCACTGGGCTTCCTCGCACTACGCGCAAACGCCAAGCAGATGCTTCACATTTATACATCCGGTGAAATATCTGTCTCATTGAACTATTTTAATGTTTTATTTCACCTTTATTTAACCAGGTAGGCTAGTTGAGAACAACTTCTCATTTACAACTTCGACCTGGCCAAGATAAAGCAAAGCAGTGTGACACAGACAACAACACAGAGTTACACATGGAGTAAACAATAAGCAAGCCAATAACACAATAATCAAGTCAATGACACAGTAGCAATAAGAAAGTCTATATACAGTGTGTGCATGAGGAGGGAGGCAATAAATAGGCCATAGGAGTGAATGATTACAATTTAGCAGATTAACACTGGAGTGATAAATGAGCAGATGATGTGCAAGTAGAAATACTGGTGTGCAAAAGAGAAGAAAAGTAAATAAAATAAAAACAGTATGGGGATGAGGTAGGTAGATTGAGTGGGCTATTTACAGACGGGCTATGTACAGCTGCAGCGATCGGTTAGCTGCTCAGATAGTTAATGTTTAAAGTTGGTGAGGGAAATAAAAGTCTACAACTTCAGCGATTTTTGCAATTCGTTCCAGTCACTGGCAGCAGAGAACTGGAAGGAAAGGTGGCCAAACAAGGTGTTGGCTTTAGGGATGATCAGTGAGATATACCTGCTGGAACGTGTGCTACGGGTGGGTGTTGTTATCGTGACCAGTGAACTGAGATAAGGCAGAGCTTTACCTAGCATAGACTTATAGATGACCTGGAGCCAGTGGGTCTGGTGACGAATATGTAGCGAGGGCCAGCCGACTAGAGCATACAGGTCGCAGTAGTGGGTGGTATAAGGTGATTTGGTAACAAAACGGATGGCACTGTGATAGACTGCATCCAGTTTGCTGAGTAGAGTATTGGAAGCTATTTTGTATATGACATCGCCAAAGTTGAGGATCGGTAGGATAGTCAGTTTTACTAGGGTAAGTTTGGCGGCGTGAGTGAAGGAGGCTTTTTTGCGAAATAGAAAGCCGATTCTAGATTTGATTTTGGATTGGAGATGTTTAATATGAGTCTGGAATGAGAGTTTACAGTCTAACCAGACACCTAGGTATTTATAGTTGTCCACATATTCTAGGTCGGAACCGTCCAGGTGGATGATGCTAGTCGGGTGGGCGGGTGCGGGCAGCGAACGGTTGAAAAGCATGCATTTGGTTTTACTAGCGTTTAGGAGCAGTTGGAGGCCACGGAAGGAGTGTTGTATGGCATTGAAGCTCGTTTGGAGGTTAGTTAGCACAGTGTCCAAGGAAGGGCCAGAAGTATACAGAATGGTGTCGTCTGCGTAGAGGTGGATCTTGCCTGCAGCAAGAGCGACATCATTGATATATACAGAGATATATACAGAGAAAAGAGTCGGCCCGAGAATTGAACCCTGTGGTACCCCCATAAAGACTGCCAGAGGTCCGGACAACATGCCCTCCGATTTGACACACTGAACTCTGTCTGCAAAGTAGTTGGTGAACCAGGCGAGGCAGTCATTAGAAAAACCAAGGCCATTGAGTCTGCCGATAAGAATACGGTGATTGACAGCGGTTATGATATCGTTCAGTACCTTGAGCGTGGCTGAGGTGCACCCGTGACCGGCTCGGAAACCGGATTGCACAGCGGAGAAGGTATGGTGGGATTCGAAATGGTCAGTGATCTGTTTATTAACTTGGCTTTCAAAGACTTTACATAGGCAGGGCAGGATGGATATAGGTCTGTAACAGTTTGGGTCTAGGGTGTCACTCCCTAGGAAAGAGAGGGATGACCGCGGCAGCTTTCCAATCTTTAGGGATCTCGGACGATACAAAAGAGAGGTTGAACAGGCTGGTAATAGGGGTTGCAACCATCTAAACGTATCGTTGGGACTTCGCCCAATTTAAGTGGACAACGGTTAAGGTTAGGTAAGAGTTAAAGTTAGGGGTAAAGGTTAGGGTTTAAGGTTTACGGTGTACAATTTAGAGGCGATAGTGGCCAATGAATGGGAATCAACGCCCCGTCCAACAGACGATTGACCAATCTCTTTCACGTTGGCAGGTTGCGTCACGTGGTTGCTAAACTAATCGTCACACAATCCCTTCTAAAAGGCAGGGTATTGCCGCATTCAAAACAACTGGGAAATCTCTGACTTCCGAGCGTTCACAACAGTTAGAATGTCTAAAAAAATCGGAGCTCTAGGAAGCGGCCAGAGTTCCCGAGTTGGAATTCCGAGTTGGATGATCGTTCAAATCGATTTTTCCAAGTCGGAGCTCGTTTTTATTCAATTCCCAGTTTTGAACGCACGATTGTCCGATACTTTCAAGTTCCCCGTTGTTTTGAACGCGGCACCTGCCTATTTTCCTCGAAAGTACTTAATGTAACGATTTCAATAGAGTATTACAGAAAACAAGTTATTCCCATCTCTGATATGAAGTCGTTTTTTTCAAAGTTGCCGAAATATCAGGTGTGTCGACTTATGTCAGTGTATTCGTAACAGCCTAACCACAACTAAACGTTTATTTGATCAAATAAGCCTCACAATAACAAATTAGTAATTACATTTGTGCTGACCAAAATCGACACTCCCATTGACTTGCATACAATTCCTCTCTTTGTGGTTTTATTTCGTAGACAGATTTTGGGCGGAGTAAACCCTCTCGCTTCGTCTTTTCCTCTCTGTTGTCCGCTAATTTTGTCTCTTATTTAAGTTTAGGCATAATATTAGCAGTGTGGTTAGGTTTAAAACCTCTTGGTGTTAGGGGGCAGTATTTTCATTTTTGGAAAAAAAAACGTTCCCGTTTTAAACGGGATATTTTGTCAGGAAAAGATGCTAGAATATGCATATAATTGACAGCTTTGGATAGAAAACACTCTAACGTTTCCAAAACTGTAAAGATATTGTCTGTGAGTATAACAGAACTGATGTTTTAGGCAAAAGCCTGAGAAAAATCCAATCCGGAAGTGCCCCAGGTTTTGAGAGCGCTGCGTTCCAATGACTCCCTATTCAGCTGTGAATGTACCATCAACGAGCTTAAGCTTTCTACGTATTCCCCAAGGTGTCTACAGCATTGTGACGTAGTTTTACGCATTTCTGTTGAAGAATAGCCATAGGCGGCCACATTGCGTAAGTGGTCACATGGTGGCTCCGAGAGAGATTCTCGCGTAAAATACAGAGGTAGCCACTATTTCAATCGGTCCTAGTGAAAAACGAATTGTCCCGACGGATATATTATTGAATAGATATTAGAAAAACACATTGAGGATGGATTCTAAACAGCGTTTGCCATGTTTCTGTCGATATTATGGAGCTAATTTGGAATATTTTTCGGCGGGCGATTTCTCAGCCAAACGTGAAGAACAAACTGGAGCTATTTCGCCTACAAAAATAATATTTTGGGAAAAAATGAACTTTGGCTGTCTACCTGGGAGTCTCATGAGTGAAAACATCCGAAGTTCATCAAAGGTAAACAATTTAATTTGATTGCTTTTCTGATTTCCATGACAAGTTTGCCTGCTGCTAGCATGGCATAATGCTATGCTAGGCTATGATAAACTTACACAAATGCTTGTCTAGCGTTGGCTGTAAAGCATATTTTGAAAATCTGAGATGACAGGGTGATTAACAAAAGGCTAAGCTGTGTTCCAATATATTTCACTTGTGATTTTCATGAATAGGAATATTTTCTAGGAAGATTTATGTCCGTTGCGTTATGCTAATTAGTGTCAGATGATGATAACGGTCCCGTTCACGGGATGGGGTGTCACTACAGGTTAAAATCAGATTTAAAAAATATTAATTGTAGAAATGGGTGGGGTTTAGCTATAATTATGACTGTCTTTGTGGCTGTGTTAATTAGTGACAACCATATTCATTTGCTGCTGGAACTGTTCATGAAGTAACCACTCATGTCAACCAGGTAGCTAACGTTATAACAACGAATTTAAGCCTACATTTTTATACATTTGGGCTGAACTCATAAGGATACAATCTTACACCTCTGTGTGTTTGTCAAACCTCTAGATGATTTGTGTTTGTTTGAAAACCAAGTTACCTTTCCATCCACTAATGTAACGTGTCATGCCAGACTGAGCTAGCTAACTATAACGTTAATTTCTGCTGAAGTACTGTCCATTAGTTATATGAAATAAACTACTGTGATATTTTGGAAAATGCTGTGTTTCAGAGCTTCTGAATACAACTTGCAGGGCTTCATGATTGAAGAGAAAGCAAAAGTTCTCTCGCTGCCTTTCTCCGTCTTCATTCTGTCATTAGAATTGGCAGAGACTACATAGTGGAGGGTGTGGTGGTGAAATATCTGTCCAATCTCCGTGCATTTTGTGTCACAGGACTTCTCATTGGCCAGGAAAGGTTCACATATCATGGATCTATGCGTCATTCCCTAATAGGTGTCAGGGTCACACATCGTAGCAAAACGTTTTGTAATGGAAAACGAAAAGTACCACTTCAGGTAGTTTTATTTTGTTATTTTGTTTTATTTTATTATTATTTAAGATTTTATTTTAATTTTCAAAAATCAGAAAACATACTGGTTTACTCTCTCCACCTGCCCATTACTCTCGGGGTGAAACCCCAAAGTAAGGCTGATTGAGACCCCCAGACGTTCCATGAACGCCTTCCAGACCCTAGACGTGAACTGGGGACCTTGATCAGACACTATATCCTCAGCCACCCCATAGTGCCGGTAGACGTGCGTAAACAAGGCCTCTGCAGTCTGTAGGGCCGTAGGGAGACCGGGCAGAGGGAGGAGACGAAAGGACTAGGAGAACCGATCCACAACGACCAGGATCGCGGTGCTACCCTGTGAGGGGGGAGATCGGTAAGAAAATCCACCAACAGGTGCGACCAAGGCTGTTGTGGAATGAATAAGGGGTGAAGCTTCCCTCTGGGCAGGTTCCTAGGAGCCTTACACTGGGCGCACACCAAGCAGGAGGAAACATAAACCCTCACATCCTTAGCCAAGGTAGGCCACCAGTACCTCCTGCTCAAACAGTGCACTGTCCGACCGATCCCACGATGCCCAGAGGAGGGTGACGTGTGGGCCCAATAGATCAACCGGTCACGGAGAGCAGACGGGACGTACAGACACCCAGAAGGACACTGGACGGGAGCGGGCTCTGCACGTAATGCCTGCTCAATGTCCGTGTCCAGCTCCCACACTACCGGCGCAGGAGGCTGGGAGTATTGGACTGGGATCCATGGGCTGCTCCTCTGTGTCATACAGCCGGGACAATGCGTCTGCCTTCACGTTCTGGGAGCCTGGTCTTTAGGACAGGGTGAACACAAAACGGGTGAGCCTGGCGAGGGTTCAGTCTCCTCACTGCCCGGATGTACTCCAGATTGTGGTGGTCAGTCCAGATGTGAAAAGGGTGTTTAGCCACCTCAAGCCAATGTCTCCACGCCTTCAGAGCCTTTACGACAGCCATCAGCTCCCGGTCCCCAAAGTCATAGTGTTGTGCTCTCTCAGCGCGTACCCGAGCGCTGAGAGAGCACGGCTCCTATCCCAGCCTCGGACACATCCACCTCCACTATGAACGCCAAAGAGGGATCCGGATGGGCCAGCACAGGAGCCGAGGTAAACAGAGCCCTCAAGTGACCAAAAGCCCTGTCCGCCTCAGCCGACCACTGCAAACTCACCGGGCCCCCCTTCAGCAGTGATGTAATGGGAGCCGCTACCTGACAAAACCCCCGGATAAACCTCTGATAGTAATTGGCAAACACAAGAAACCAAGTTTTTTCAAATTTATTAAAAAATGTTTAACCTTTATTTAACTAGGCAAGTCAGTTAAGAACAAATTCTTATTTACAATGACGGCCTACACTAGACAAACCCGGGCGACGCTGGGCCAATTGTTCCCGGCCCTATGGGACTCCCAATCACGGCCAGTTGTGATACGGCCTGGATTCAAACCAGGGTGTCTGTAGTGACATCTCTAGCACTGAGATGCAGTGCCTTAGACCGCTGCACCACTCGGGAGCCCTGAGTTACCCAGATATGAGGCAGTAGAGATGACCACTCTTGATAAGTGTATGAATTGGACCATTTTCCTGTCTTGCTAAGCATTCAAAATGTAACTAGTAATTTTTAGTGTCAGGGAAAACGTATGGAGTAAAAAGTACATAATTTTTAAAAGAATGTAGTGAATTAGAAGTTGTCAAAAATATGAAAAGTGAAGTACAGATAACCCCAAAAGTATTTTACACCACTAATATGAACATAATGTCCAGCAGAGTGGAGATGTTCCTGGAATATATTTTAATAGAGAGAGAGAGGACAAAGATACAGTATTAGTTCTCTGCTTTAGCATTGGATTTTAGGCTATGCAGATCAACCACAAGGTGGCACTGTTGACCATTCACTGGTTGTCGCAATACTCACTGTTCCATCATTTACCTGTTCTCCTGCATTACAGTATATATTCCCCCAAACAATAACAAATCAAACACTGAACAATGACTCATACTTAAATCTGCAGAGTTTACATAATGGGGTGGCAGGGTAGCCTAGTGGTTAGAGCGTTGGACTAGTAACCGGAAGGTTGCAAGTTCAAACCCCCGAGCTGACAAGGTTCAAATCTGTCGTTCTGCCCCTGAACAAGCAGTTAACCCACTGGCCGTCATTGAAAATAAGAATTTGTTCTTAACTGACTTGCCTAGTTAAATAAAGGTAAAAATAATAATAATGTTTTTCTGCTCTCCTCTCTTCAGCGGGGTCAGTTGGTTTACAGCTAGTGCTCCCTCGCAGAGTTTTTGCCTCCTTGCCCGGCATGGGCCTGTGTGTGTGTGACATGTTCCGTGACGAGTGTGTGTCCGACGTGAGTGAGATGCTGGACAGGGACATGCCTGAGAACAACATAGGCACATCCCAGGAGGCCCTCTTAGGTGGGTTAGGGTTACCATGACAACCGGTGGCCAGGGGTCAACGTAGGTGGACGCCATGACAGTTAGTTTAATTTGGATTATAAGTAACTCAAAGAATGACAAGTATTACGCTAGTTGATTGTTAAAATTATGCTTGTCAAACAGGGAGGTACTATCTGAACTTTCCCAATAGGAAAGACTAATTTTCGTTTTCCATAGCAAAACACAAACATGCCATAATAAACATGATCCAGGAAGTGGGTATTCTCTGTTTTGGTATAGACAATGTAGACTACTACAGTATCAAGTGTAATCTTCCAATGACCGGGTCAATAAAGCAAGGAGTGTTACTCCCTATGAGGAATGAAACAGGAATTCCAGAGGGAAACGGTCACAATCAGTAACCTGAGGCTACATGCCTGTGAATAGTTCATGAAAGATCATACAATGACTACTTGGAAACATATCAGGTTTCCCCACCGTGACACACAATGTTGTGGGGAAACCTCATTGTCAACTGTGTTTCGGTTTAGTCAGTCACGTGAGGAAAGACATCTTATGATGGTCGTTACTCATAATTGAAATTCTTCAAACCAATAGTTTTTCTTTTGGTATGTTGGTTAAGAAGTGATATCATATGGGTTGTTTTAGCTTCCTAAATCATTGTAGAGTTTAGAATCTACATTTTCTATTCTTTCCATACTTCTACTTGTCTTCCATTGATTGTAAGGGTGACATTGTTGAAAATGTCTGATTTTGAAGCTCCTATGATTGACCTAGAGAAGATGATTTTTCAGAAGTACCTGAAGGCTAAATCTACTGTTGATGCACCTCTTAAGACACCCTCTGAAGATCCCACTGAAGACCCCAAAACATACAAGATGTACACCACATGACCAAAAGTATGTGGACACCTGCTCGTCCAACACCTCGTTCCAAAGTCCCCCCTTTGCCGACATAACAACCTCCACTCTTCTGGGAAGGCTTTCCACTAGATTTTGGCACATTTCTGCGGGGACTTGCTTCCATTCAGCCACAGAGCGTTAGTGAGTACGGGCACTGATGTTGGGCGATTAGGCTTTGCTCGCAGTCGGCGTTCCAATTCATCCCAAAGGTGTCGATGGGGTTGAGGTCAGGGGTATGTGCAGGCCATTCAAGCTCTTCCACAACGATCTCGACAAACCGTTTCTCTATGGATCTCGCTTTGAGCATGTGGGCATTGTCATGCTGAAACAGGAAAGGGCCTTCCCCATACTGTTGCCACAAAGTTGGAAGCACAGAATCATCTATGTTGCAGCGTTAAGATTTCCCTTCACTGGAACTAAGGGTTAAGCCCAAACCATGAAAAGCAGCTCCAGACCAATATTCTTCCTCCACCAATCTTTACAGTTGGCACTATGCATTGGGGCATCCGCCAAACCTAGATTCGTCCTTCGGACTGCCAGATTGTGAAGTGTGACGCTCCTGACGAGCAGTTCTTGTGTTGACGTTGCTTCCATGGGCAGTTTGGAACTCGGTAGTGTTGCAACAGAGGACAGAACATTTTTACGCACTTCAGCACTTGGTGGTTCCGTTCTTTGAGCTTGTGTGGCCTACGACTTCGCGGCTGAGCTGTTGTTGCTCCTCCTGACCGGGGCAGCTTTAGCAGGGCAGACATTTGAGGAACTGACATGTTGGAATGTGATGGTGCCACACATTAAAAGTAACTGAGCTCTTCAGTAAGGGTATTCTACTGCCAATGTTTGTCTTTGGAGATTGCATGGCTCTATGCTCGATTATATACACCTGTCAGCAACGGCTGTGGCTAAAATGGTCAAATACACTAATTTGAAGGGGTGCCCACATACTTTCGTATATATAGTGTACTACGCTGGTATTTCGTTTGAAATACTCTCTTCAAACAACCATTTCCTCAGAATTCAGGAGGTAGAAAGGAAAGGAACTGAAAAGGGGGATACCTAGTCTGTTGTACAACTGAATGCATTCAACTGAAGTGTGGCTTCTGCATTTAACCTAACCCCTCTGAATGACCAGGGAAAAACTCCTGGCTGTTGTGATTTGAGTTAACATTATATCAATAGCTATTGAGAAAGACTGAAGCGTGTGTATGTAAAAGCATGTACAGGAAGTATCGATTGCTAAAAGATTAGGGTAATGGTTGTGACATGGTGAGGCTGGCCCCAGGTGCAACGAGACCAGACGAGGAATCAGTGGTTAAGGAAAAACATATTACTTTACTGAGAAACGGTAACAGAAGGATCGCAGTAACACTGGGAGACCAACAAACACTGAGTCTCGAAAACTCGCTCGGGAGACAACCGCACACGGCACATAATACAGGCTTCTGCACAAGAAAACACCTCCTTTTAACAGGGAAATCAGAAGTAAATAGGACACACCTGAGTGTCGTTAATGTCTCTAGGACGGTCTCTGCCGCCCTCTGGTGACAGGTGGAACCATGACAATGGTATTGTGGTTATTTTGTGAACCACTAGGCAAGCACCTCTCGTGTCATTCCTAACACCTAACCCAACCTATTAATCAGCATCATCAGGTATGTAACATAGCTGTCTCTTGACTCAGCCGGATACCGTTGTGTTTTGTAGGTGTTGCCATGTTGTATAGGTGTTGCAATCACTCTCCTAGCCATGGGCAACTTGCTGCTCTACCTGAGCAACAAGTGGTGGAGGCACACAGGATACACACACAACAACAGCTGGTCCTATGTGGAGTGACTAAATCGCTTGATTTAATTACATTTTCATGAAATTGAGTTTACATGATTTATTATTATACAAGCATATGCAAGCTGTATTGATCATTTAGCATATTTATTTTCATATGAATTGTAAAGCAGAATTATATAGAGAGAAATAAAGAATTTTCTCAGAGAAGCATGTGTATAGAATATGGTGTAATGTCTTACAGTAAGTGTGTGTCCAATTAACATGTTGAAGCATATATTTAAAATTCCCTCTATGATTTATTATAATGGGGAAAATGGACCCGCTAATTGTTATTTTCAGTTCATTCAGGCATCATAAGATATTCTGATGTGAGATAACCACAAACTATCCACTCTGTCCTGACATGTTACCTCATGCCACCCACGCTTCATGCCAACAACCATGTCTATCGGACCACTCCTCACCCACAGTGCTGGCACAACGAACAACGGAAATGCATCAGAAGTGCTCAGAGCGTTGGTATTCATTACAGTATTTTGAGATGACCTAGGGCTACAGTATGGTCATGCTCGGTATAGAGCTCGCCAGCTTGTAGACCTAAAAAACAGCAATGAGTTACCTCTGGTTCATTCAGCCATTCCTACGGGGAAGGACGTTGTTTTTTGGATAAATGCCGAAAATAAGGTTGCAGGTTAACACAGGCTTAGAATACAGTATTTCAAAAGTTTTGTTCTGTCAGATAATATCAGTCAGTTAACATGACCTTTATGAATTTATGAACAATTATTATGTACAGTGCTTTATGGGCTTGTTTTGATTACATAAATGCTTCGAAATTCACAAAAAGCTACATTAGCTGATTCTCAAGGAACAAAATGTATAACATCTCCTAAGCCTGTTGTTAACACAGACTTATTTTCAGCGTTTATCTCAAATCCATACGAAAACCCCATTCATTTCCCTATAGGCTTGTTAATATTGATAAAACAATTAGACCGAGAAACCAACCAACACTTTCATGAGAAACCAACCAACACTTTCACTGCTTTTAATGACTGATTGGGGGTGAACACATTAAACCTATTGAATTCAAACATGAAAATATAGCACAGAATGCAATGACGTTGAGTCAATAGTGATAAACAAGCCCAAGCCCCCAAAAGGGGGTTCATTACTCCAACCACAGGATCCTATACTGTGTCGCCAATACAACCTTTAACAAAGATTGCAATATTATCCACTTATCAATCTCACACACAGAGAATAAAAGCATTTTATAGTGATACACACATACAGTATTGAGCTGATGTCTGAAATCTGTAGCTTTGCTGATGTGAATGTACGCTGCCTGTGATAAACTTAAACGGCCTTGACTGGATAGTGGATACTGTTAACTAAAAATATAGCATTTACAGCAGCCTAGAAGGCTAAAAGATTCAGAAATGTGCTCTGACTGTCATTGACACCCTATTAAGACCCGTATTCCACCTCCACACCTGCATCCTCCTCATCCGGACAGGTTGCAAACTCCTTCTCGGGCAGCAGGCCATACTCGCTGAGGAACGCCTCGATATCGGTAGCGAAGAACTCCTCACTGAGGTGCTGTGTCATGGACAGGAAGTTGCCTAGCAGCTTGCCTGCCTTGTACACCAGAATGGTGGGCAGCACGTTGTCTGAGAAGGGCTCGCCGGCACCTGTTGCGGTCGCCTGGATGTGGCAGAACTTGCTGCTGGTGTACACTGTGGCCAGGCAGTCCAGGCAGGAGTTGAGTGCCTCGCAACCTTTGACCCCATCCTCGTAGATTAGTACGATCACCAGGGTGCGCCTTCTCAATGACCTCCAGGAAGGCCTCGGCGCTGTCCACTCTGATTGTTCCATCTCCCCAGTCAACTCCCTCAGCACCTCCTCGTTTCCATCACTGAATTAATAATGTAGCCCTTGAGCTGCTGGAAATGGGGTATAGGGTTGGACCTGGGGTATAGGATTGGAGCTGGAGTTGGAGCTGGAGCTGAGGTATAGGATTGGAACTGGGGTATAGGATTGGAGCTGGGGTATGGGATTGGAGCTGGGGTATAGGATTGGAGTTGCGGTATAGGATTGGAGTTGCGGTATAGGATTGGAGTTGGGGTATAGGATTGGAGCTGGGGTATAGGATTGAACCTGGGGTATAGGATTGGACCTGGGGTATAGGATTGGAGATGGAGTTGGAGCTGGGATATAGGGCTGGAGCTGGGGTATAGGATTGGAGTTGGGGTATAGGATTGGAGCTGGGGTATAGGATTGGAGCTGGGGTATTGGATTGGAGCTGGGGTATAGAGTTGGAGCTGGGGTATTAGATTGGAGCTGGGGTTTAGGATTGGAGTTGGAGCTGGGGTATAGGGCTGGAGCTGGGCTATACGATTGGAGCTGGGGTATTGGATTGGAGCTGGGGTATAGGGTTGGAGTTGGGGTATAGGATTGGAGCTGGGGTATAGAATTGGAGCTGGAGTTGGAGCTGGGGTATAGGGCTGGAGCTGGGATATAGGATTGGAGTTGGGGTATAGGATTGGAGCTGGGTAATTGGATTGGAGCTGGGGTATAGGGTTGGAGCTGGGGTATAGAATTGGAGCTGGGGTATAGAATTGGAGTTGGGGTGTAGGATTGGAGCTGGGTTATAGGATTGGAGCTGGGGTATAGGATTGGATTTTCGGTATAGTATTGGGTTAGGATTGGAGCTGGGCTATTGGATTGGAGCTGGGTTATAGGATTGGAGCTGGGGTATAGGATTGGAGCTGGGGTATAGGATTGGAGCTGGGGTATAGGGTTGGAGCTGGGGTATAGAATTGGAGCTGCGGTATAGAATTGGAGCTGGAGTTGGAGCTGGAGCTGAGGTATAGGATTGGAGCTGGGATATAGGATTGGAGCTGGGGTATTGGTTTGGAGCTGGAGTTGGAGCTGGGGAATAGGGATGGAGCTGGGGTATAGGATTGGAGCTGGGGTATAGGATTGGAGCTGGGGTATAGGATTGGAGCTGGGAGATAGGATTGGAGCTGGGGTATTGGATTGGAGCTGGGGTATAGGGTTGGAGCTGGGGTATAGGGTTGGAGCTGGGTTATTAGATTGGAGCTGGACTTGGAGCTGGGGTATAGGGCTGGAGCTGGGGTATAGGATTGGAGCTGCAGTATAGGGATGGAGCTGGAGTATAGGATTGGAGCTGGGATATAGAATTGGAGCTGGAGTTGGAGCTGGGGTATAGGGCTGGAGCTGGGGTATAGGATTGGAGCTGGGAATAGGGATGGAGCTGGGGTATAAGATTGGAGCTGGGGTATAGAATTGGAGCTGGAGTTTGAGCTAGGGTATAAGGCTGGAGCTGGGCTATATGATTGGAGCTGCAGTATAGGATTGGAGCTGGAGTTGGAGCTGGGGTATAGGATTGGAGCTGGGGTATAGGGCTGGAGCTGGGATATAGGGATGGAGCTGGGGCATAGGATTGGATCTGGGATATGGGATTGGAGTTGGGATATAGGGATGGAGCTGGGGTATAGGATTGGAGCTGGGGTATAGGATTGGAGCTGGGATTGGAGCTGGGTTATAGGATTGGAGCTGGGGTATAGGATTGGAGCTGGGGTATAGGGCTGGAGCTGGGGTATAGGATTGGAGCTGGGGTATAGGATTGGAGCTGGGGTATTGGATTGGAGCTGGGTTATAGGGTTGGAGTTGGGGTATAGGATTGGAGCTGGAGTTGGAGCTGGGGTATAGGGCTGGAGCTGGGGTATAGGATTGGAGCTGCAGTATAGGGATGGAGCTGGAGTATAGGATTGGAGCTGGGATATAGAATTGGAGCTGGAGTTGGAGCTGGGGTATAGGGCTGGAGCTGGGGTATAGGATTGGAGCTGGGAATAGGGATGGAGCTGGGGTATAAGATTGGAGCTGGGGTATAGAATTGGAGCTGGAGTTTGAGCTGGGGTATAGGGCTGGAGCTGGGCTATATGATTGGAGCTGCAGTATAGGATTGGAGCTGGAGTTGGAGATGGGGTATAGGATTGGAGCTGGGGTATAGGGCTGGAGCTGGGATATAGGGATGGAGCTGGGGCATAGGATTGGATCTGGGATATGGGATTGGAGTTGGGATATAGGGATGGAGCTGGGGTATAGGATTGGAGCTGAGGTATAGGATTGGAGCTGGGATATGGGATTGGAGCTGGGGTATAGGATTGGAGCTGGGGTATAGGGCTCGAGCTGGGGTATAGGATTGGAGCTGGGGTATAGGATTGGAGCTGGGGTATTGGATTGGAGCTGGGGTATAGGGTTGGAGTTGGGGTATAGGATTGGAGCTGGGTTATTAGATTGGAGCTGGGGTATAGGGCTTGAGCTGGAGTTGGAGCTGGAGCTGGGGTATAGGTTTGGAGCTGGTGTTGGAGCTGGGGTATAGGGCAGGAGCTAGGGTATAAGATTGGAGCTGGAGTTGGAGCTGGGATATAGGGCTGGAGCTGGGCTATAGGATTGGAGCTGGGGTATAGGACTGGAGCTGGGGTATAGAATTAAAGCTGGAGTTGGAGCTGAGGTATAGGATTGGAGCTGGGGTATTGGATTGGAGTTGGAGCTGGGATATAGGGCTGGAGCTGGTGTATAGGATTGGAGCTGGGGTATAGGGATGGAGCTGGGGTATAGGATTGGAGCTGGAGTATGGGATTGGAGCTGGGATATGGGATTGGAGCTGGGGTATAGGATTGGAGGTGGGGTATAGGATTGGAGCTGGGGTATAGGGATGGAGCTGGGGTATAGGATTGGAGCTGGGAGATAGGATTGGAGCTGGGCTATTGGATTGGAGCTGGGGTATAGGGTTGGAGTTGGGGTATAGGATTGGAGCTGGGTTATTAGTTTAGAGCTGGAATTGGAGCTGGGGTATAGGGCTGGAGCTGGGGTATAGGATTGGAGCTGCAGTATAGGGATGGAGCTGGAGTAGGATTGGAGATGGGGTATAGAATTGGAGCTGGGGTATAGAATTGGAGCTGGGGTATAGGGCTTGAGCTGGAGTTGGAGATGGAGCTGGGGGATAGGTTTGGAGCTGGAGTTGGAGCTGGGGTATAGGTCAGGAGCTGGGGTATAGGATTGGAGCTGGAGTTGGAGCTGGGATATAGGGCTGGAGCTGGGCTATAGGATTGGAGCTGGGGTATAGGAATGGAGCTGGGTTATAGAATTGGAGCTGGAGTTGGAGCTGGAGCTGAGGTATAGGATTGGAGCTGGGTTATTGGATTGGAGCTGGAGTTGGAGCTGGGGTATAGGGCTGGAGCTGGTGTATAGGATTTTAGCTGGGGTATAGGGATGGAGCTGGGGTATAGTATTGGAGCTGGAGTATGGGATTGGAGCTGGGATATAGGGATGTAGCTGGGGTATAGGATTGGAGCTGGGGTATAGGGTTGGAGTTGGGGTATAGGATTGGAGCTGGGTTATTAGATTGGAGCTGGGATATAGGATTGGAGTTGGAGTTGGAGCTGGGGTATATGGCTGGAGCTGGGGTATAGCAGTGTAGCTGGAGTTGGAGCTGGGGTATAGGGCAGGAGCTGGGCTATAGGATTGGAGCTGGGGTATAGGGATGGAGCTGGGGTATAGAATTGGAGCTGGAGTTGGAGCTGGGGTATAGGGCTTGAGCTGGGGTATAGGATTGGAGCTGGGGTATAGGGATGGAGCTGGGGTATAGGATTGGAGCTGTGGTATAGAATTGGAGCTGGAGTTGGAGCTGGGGTATAGGGCTTGAGCTGGGGTATAGGATTGGAGCTGGGGTATAGGGATGGAGCTGCGGTATAGGATTGGAGCTGGGGTATAGGATTGGAGCTGGGGTATAGGGTTGGAGCTGGGGTTGGTGTTGTGGTTAGAGTTGGGACTGGACTGGACTGGCCATAGTGGTAACACTTGTTTCGTAGCTACTTGTGGTCATACTTACATTCATAACCCATACCTAAGACATTCATAACCCATACCTAAGACAATCATAACCCATACATAACCCATACCTAAGACATTCATAACCCATACATAACCCATACCTAAGACATTCATAACCCATACCTAAGACATTCATAACCCATATGTAAAACATTCATAACCCTTACCTAACACATTCATAACCCTTACCTAACACATTTTTAAACCTTACCTAACACATTCATAACCCACACCTAAGACATTCATAACCCATACATAGCACATTCATAACCCACACCTAAGACATTCATAACCCATACATAACCCATACCTAACACATTCATGACCCATACATAACCCATACCTAACACATTCATAACCCATACATAACACATTCATAACCCATACATAACACATTCATAACCCATACATAACACATTCATAACCCATACCTAACACATTCAATATTCATACATAACACATTCATAACCCATACATAACACATTCATAACACATACATAAGCAGTAAATAAACATGCAGGGGAAGAAGGTGTGTTTGTATTGGGCTATGGAGGGGGAACTGAGGAGCTCATTTGGTCAAGATAACCCTTGCAACTCTCTGTTTGGACCACAAAGTGAAGAACATTTTCCACAGAGCCGCTGTGCCGAGCATGGGATGCCCTGGTGGAGCCTTTCCTCTCCGGCCGGCCACCCTGCCCCATACTTCTCCTATCACCGTCTACACCAGAGCAGAGGGCGCAAAGCCATGACTGGGGAGACTGGGCTTCGTCAGGGCCCTGTGACAGGGAGATAGGGTCTGGTCGAGAGAGAGAGCGAGAGAGAGAGAGATAGGGTCTGAGAGAGAGAGAGAGAGAGAGAGGGAGAGGGAGAGGGAAAGAGAGAGAGGGGTCTGATCGAGAGAGAGAGAGCGAGAGGGGGGGGTCTGGTCGAGAGAGAGAGAGAGAGAGAGAGTCTGGTTGAGATAGACAGAGAGACAGAGACAGAGGGGGGGAGGGGGGGGGGTCTGGTCTGCAGGGAGGGAGAGAGCGGGAGTGTCTGGCCTGGAGGGAGGGTGCGTCTGGTCTGGAGCTCCCTATCAGCAGAGCAGTGGTCTGGCTTGTGTTAAGCAGGTCTGTGATAAGATGCAGGTTCTTCTTTATTCCATTTGAACCTATGGTCTCTTGGTTTGTGTTACCCCCCCCCCCCTCTCAAACCCACACCACCCAGTCTAGGGAAACCCAGAAGATGAATGACTCGCCTGCTGGTCGTTGACAAGTTCCCTCCAAATAATATAATATGTGTTCTAATAGCACACACTGTCGAACGTAGGGCCAAAGCTGAGACGCTTGTGCATCTCCTTCATGCACTGCTGTCGATTCTTGCGCAGGCACTTCTCATCCTCCTCTGCGATCATTTCAAACTCCTGGACACTCATCTGTATGGAGACAAATGGGGTGATGGAAGCTGAGTCAAGGCTCATGTCTAGGATGTATAGGGGTCTGAAACAGAAATATAATTGACTTGAATGGAGGGTCTAGTCATTTTATTTCTATGGGTTAAAATAGGTAAAGTAAAGATGTTATGATTCTCACAGGAGCTTGTAACACTTGTGTCTCCCTCTGTGGTCGAGTCACTTACAGTCTCTCCGTGTGTTTGAACACTGACTGACCGTGTGGTTGTGGTTGAACACTGACTGACCTTGCGGTTGAGTCTGTCTGGGATGTCATCGCTCTGGGGGTTGGACATCTGTCTGAGGAGCTCCTTCTTGCTGGGAGGGGTGTCCTGGTCCTCACACTTGAACTTCCTCCAGTCATTGATCACACCCTTGGGGCCTTGTAGATAAACCACAAAGTAGTTGAGACGGGGTTCTATATGTAATTATATGGGTTGAGAGGGGTCCATCAATAGGTGAAAACAAGAGCCGAGTTTTACAGAGAAAAAAGTCTGCATCAGAAAGACCGTTTGTACAGAATTCACTCTCATTTCATGTGAGGTTTGGATTGTAAACCGTGTAGACCTATAGTCAGGTCACTAGAAGGGTTGATATTAGTTGATGATTTGTCTGTCACCTGTTTGGATTGCTGGCACCTTATCTTCACCTGGGCTTGACATAATGAACTTTCTGAATGAAGAGACAAAATACAGTTTATCAATGAAAACCATTTTCTTATCACCACTTCCTCAAAGAGACTGGCTTGTAACAAAGTTGTCGCCTTGGCAGCATTGTAGCATCACATTGGTTCGTAGGTGTGCCTGGCTTGTGTGCTGTATGCAGCATGTTGAAACTGTCAGAGACATTCAGAGGGAGCCAGGATGATGCTGTATTATCAGATTAAGATTATGTCTAATATTCAGGGTTTTCTAAAACAGAGTTAATTCATGGGTCTGCGTGGGACTACGTGTGTAAAATGCTGCTTGGAGATAAAGATAACAATGTGGCATGTATTATTTGTATGACCTATACAGACCCCCTAAACCACTAAGCATAAGATCAGGGAGCCAATACAACTCTTCAGGTGGAGCATCTAAAGAGGTGATTACAACAGCAGCTTGTTTAGACATGATGCGGCTAAGTCTGAGTAATGACAGCATTCATAGGCCTGCTCAAAAAAATGCCTCAAACCTAAACCTTACTAATCTGGACCATGCCAATCCTTGTGATATACACACCCTCCCCCCAAAATCTCTCCATCTCCATCTCCAGTGTTAGAGCAACTACAATACAACATCTCAAATTAACCTGAAACCTTTCTCATTTGATCTCTGTCGCTAAATTTGAAAAGCTACTTTGCCCCCCTAGGGCAACCATAAACCATAAAGCTTCTACAGAGCTGAAAATAAAACATTATCTTTGATGATAACGCTGCCAACACAACTTGCTAGATTCTTAATAAATGTGTACAGTGTGTCAATGTATTTTGGTTTGTCTTGTACATCATCATTGTGTCCAAGGTGACGTTCCAGTGCTCTAGGCACTGTCCCTCAAATGTGTGCTATCCTGCAGTAAATTACAGAATAGTCTTTATATGGATTTCAATAATGTTGAGCATAAATTATGATATGGCCTGATGTCGTTTTTTATTGCTCCATCTAGTGCGGACTATTGCGCTGGTTATCTGAAATGATGGGTTGCAGATTAACGTATTTTAACCATCTGAATGTGCATTCTAATCCCAGAGACATGAAACATGGTCTTTAGTACACCTGTCAGAACACAGTGACGCACAGTACACTGTAAAACCATAAACCTATAAAGGGAAAATCTGCAGCTCAAACAATAACAAAGCCCTTCCACCTTTTAGTAAAACTTTGATGGATGTTGCGGGACAAATTTAACCATTCTCAATTCAATAGAAAGAGCTATGGGTGCAAGGATTGACTATCCATTATATCAAAATTATATTTTTAACCATGTTTTGAGGCTATATAGGGTTTGTTTACAATTTCATTGTTTACAAACAATGACGTAAAACCGGCTTGTATATTGAGTTATGATGGGGTACGACAGTTGAACTAAGCTCCTTAAGCAGCGTTTCTTAAAGTATGGGTCGCGGACCTGTTAATGGTGGGTCGCGACGTAAATGTATAATTATTTCATTAATTACTGGAATTTATTTGGCCAAGTGCGACTGCGCTTTCGGTTCAGTACGCGCTCTGCTCAGTTTGGTAGCTGCGCGAGTTGGAGAGGGAGATGACCGTGTGCTTCGCGGTTTACCGGATCTTTTCTCTGCAGTTTTGTTGAAGATCACTCCGCGACCCACACGCTGCAGCGCTGTCATTCAAGCCACTGACTTGTTATTCCCACTCGCCATCACTCACCGCTGTCATGAAATGGACTCATGTTAGCCACAAGTTCTGACTGAGCTCAATAGTCATGAAACGCAAAAACAGTGATGACTTTTTGTCTCTTTCATAGAAACTTCGAGAAATAACGAGGAGCGCCCACAATGTGTTTTGTGTGGGGAAGTGCTTAGTAATGAGTCTCTCAAAACGAACAAATTAATAAAACGACACGTCCTGAACAAACATCTAGGCACAACATGACGGTAAACCAAGGGAGTTCTTTCAGAACAGGGCAGAATGCTTCAGGAAACAGTGCTTCTAAAGTGGAAAAGTCAGTCAACTAGCAAGGCATTGTTGTCATTTTATAACAGGTATATGCAGAAATAAGGGAGTACTATCTCTCATAGTAGTAGATGTGAGTTTCTCTTTCAAACAATCCCCTGGCCTTTTAACGTTACACAGCTAATAGCTAACGTTAGCCAAAGCAAGCTAACTAGCTACTGATAGTGCAACCCTAAGAAACAGTACAGATGAAACATTCAGGCCTACTGTACATTTAACTGTAGAAATGTTTGTTGAAAACACGTCTAGGTCGGAACTGTTGCTGTTTAAATACAAGTAATATTTTTTATTCTGAACTGGAATAAACTGATTGAAGCAAGATGTTTTTTTTAGACAAACACTCACACAGTTCTGGGCTGTTCATCTACAGCAGGAAGCGGTCTCCTGCCTGACTGAGAAAGCAGTAGATGTTCTGATCCAGTTTGGCACCACATACATATGCAAGTCAGGGTTCTCAAGCAAATAAACGGTGTCAATGCTGAGCATGACCTCAGTGTTGCACTATCAAAAACTGAGCCCAGAATAGACATGCTTGTTGAAATTTTTAACCAGCCACAAACCGCTCATGAGAAGCAATCCCACACATGAATGGTCTCAGGATGCTTTACTGTTGGCATGACACAGGACTGATGGTAGTGCTCACCTTGTCTTCTCCGGACAAGCCCCAAACAATCGGAAAGGGGATTCATCAGAGAAAATTACTTTACCCTTGTCCTCAGCAGTCCAATCCCTGTACCTTTTGCAGAATATCAGTCTGTCCCTGATGTTTTTCCTGGAGAGAAGTGGCTTCCTTGCTGCCCTTTTTGACACCAGGCCATTCTCCAAAAGTCTTCACCTCACTGTGCGTGCAGATGAACTCACACCTGCCCGCTGCCATTCCTGAGCAAGCTCTGTACTGGTGGTGCCCCAATCCCGCAGCTGAATCAACTTTCGGAGACGGTCCTGGCGCTTGCTGGACTTTCTTGGGCGCCCTGAAGCCTTCTTCACAACAATTGAACCACTCTCCTTGAAGTTCTTGATGATCCGATAAATGGTTGATTTAGGTGCAATCTTACTGGCAGCAATATCCTTGCCTGTGAAGCCCTTTTTGTGCAAAGCAATGACGACGGCACGTGTTTACCATGGTTGACAGAGGAAGAACAATGATTCCAAGCACCACCCTCCTTTTGAAGCTTCCAGTCTGTTATTCAAACTCAATCAGCATGACAGAGTGATCTCCAGCCTTGTCCTCGTGAACACTCACCTGAGTTAATGAGAGAATCACTGACATAATGTTAGCTGGTCCTTTTGTGGCAGGGCTGAAATGCAGTGGAAATGTTTTTGGGGGATTCAGTTCATTTGCATGGCAAAGGGGGACTTTGCAATTAATTGCAATTCATCTGATCACTCTTGATAACATTCTGGAGTATATGCAAATTGCCATCATACAAACTGAGGCAGCAGAATTTATGAAAATGTATATTTGTGTCATTCTCAAAACTTTTGGCCACGACTGTACAGCATGCTCAGGAGGTAAAGCAAAACAAAAGTTATGTCAATCTTTTATTTGTTCTTCGGGCTTGTAATATTTTCCCTTCCTGTTGCTATGGCAATATTACATACACACAGAGTCAAGACCTAACTTGCCAGGGCCTTGAAAGGGAAAGCTTGCCACCAGTGCCTTAGGTCAGTCATAGAAGACCAGGATATGTTCTCATGCGTAGCTTCGACTCAGGAGTGTGTTCTGAAAGCATAATATCAGCAACACAGCCCCTAACTGGATGAGTCACATAGTTTATTTTCATCTGTTAAACATGCATCACCAAATAATCCTCTGTGGATGTGTCACTGTATCACTGTTGATGTAAAGTAAGCAAACATTCTGTAAACAACATCTGAGATGCACGCAGAGTCAGACCACATCCTAAAAGTGTTCTCTGGACAGTGCAAGGGCAAGATAGGTTCCAAAACTGTTTGTACTGTCTTGTCAACTCCAATGTTCATTGTGAGTTTACCATAGGGGTGGGCCAGACGGCACAAACAGATCTGGGATCAAGCTAACATGATTAGACCTGCTAGTCTCTTACTGGCCATTGTTTTCACGTTGGGAAATTTGGGTAAATAATACCATGATTATTCAATCTGGTAACTCATTAAAGTGTAGCTAGTTTGATTCAGTCACATATTCGACATGGCAAAAAAGCTACACAATCACAATGGCAACATCAGTTTTCTAACCAATTTTAACAATTTCTCAGAACATGCAACATGGACATTTTAGGGGCCCCTCATAGTGCCAGCAGAGTGCCCAACTCCAAGCATAACACATGCTGAATCTGGGAAGCTGGGCAAGAGAAGACTGTCCAAATGTTTCATTATTTTTTAAAAGTCTGTATGGATTATCATAACCTAACAAGGTGACAGAGGTTATGAATGGTTAAAATGAGACAGAATTTGCACATGGCATAATTGACTATTGGACGGGGGAACCAGTGGTGCAGGGATGCTGCTAGACTTTTGTTTAATCTTTTTCTATTGAAATCTATTGAAGAGAATGATAATGGAAAGATTTTAAAATGAAAAGAGCAGTTTCCTCTTTGGGACTGTGATTGACTGCATGTGTGACTAGACATGATTGTGTATCATGGGAAACATGAATTCTTTATTAGAATAGAATAATTATATATTCAGTCAGTAGGCCTCTGAAAAAGATTTTCCAATAATTCTTGAAATCACATTATCACGCATACATTGCAGGGCAAAACCAATAGCATAGACTGTTCTATGATGAATTAACAAATCTGAATTCAGACTGAATTTCCTTCCTAGACAGCATGATTCATAACAGGGATTCCCTAATTCCCACACAGTCATATTTACAATATTTGTGATTCTGTTGGTTTAAACGCTTGCCCTCACTTTTTCTGTGACTCACAGAGCTCTATCCTAGTGAAAGGGATGTACGTGTATATGGTTGTCGAAGCGATGAGGATTACATCATGACTAAGACGAGACGTAATCCTCAGGCACAGAAATGAATTGAAATAAAAATGTGTATTTGGCATCAATTTAAACCAAACCCAATACTGCTGCCAAACATGAATAGCTGTGTGAATATTGATCATTCTGACACTATCGATGGTTTAATGCTGTCTTGGGACTTTCAGACCAGGGCATACTTCTGTATATGCATGGCAGATTGACAGATTTTTTTCATACAGGATGATTGCTTTCCGGCAAGTTGCTGTTATAATATCTGAAACAGATGTGGATAGAGGCGGGTGGAAAGTTACAAACATTCTCATTGGAAGCCAAGCTCAACTGTTTATATAATGTTTTATATTACAATTCAATGTTAAATGAGTAAATTACAGTGGCAAGAAAAAGTAGGTGAACCCTTTGGAGTTGTCTGGATTTCTGCATAAATTGGTCCGAAAATTAGTTCTGGTCTTCGTCTAAGTCACAACAGACAAACATAGTCTACTTAAACTAATAACACACACGTTATTGTATTTTTCTTGACTATATTGAATACATCATTTAAACATTCACAGTGTAGGTTGGAAAAAGTATGCGATCCCCTAGGCTAATGACTTCTCCAAAATCTAATTGGAGTCAGGAGTCAGCTAACCTGGAGTACAGTCATTGAGACCAGATTGGAGATGTTGGTTAGAGCTGCCCTGCCCTATAAAAAACATTCATACATTTTTAGTTTGCTATTCACAAGAAGCATTGCCTGATTTGAACCATGCCTCGAACAAAAGAGATCTCAGAAGACCTAAGATTAAAAATTGTTGACTTGCATGAAGCTGGAAATGTTTACAAAAGTATATCTAAAAGCCTTGATGTTCATCAGTCCACGGAAAGACAAATTGTCTATAAATGGAGAAAGTTCAGCACTGTTGCTACTCACTAGGAGTGGCCGTCCTGCAAAGATGACTGCAAGAGCACAGCGCAGAATGCTCAATGAGGTTAAGAAGAATCCTAGAGTGTCAGCTAAAGATTTACAGAAATATCTGGAACATGCTAACATCTCAGTTGACGAGTCTACGATATGTAAAACACTAAACAAGAATGGTGTTCATGGGAGGACACCACAGAAGAAGCCACTGCTGTCCAAAAAAACTTTGCTGCACATCTGAAGTTTGCAAAAGAGCACCTGGATGTTCCACAGCGCTACTGGCAAAATATTCTGTGGACAGATTAAATTAAAGTTGACTTGTTTGGAAGGAACACAACACTATGTGTGGAGGAAAAAAGGCACAGCACACCAACATCAAAACCTCATCCCAACTGTAATATATGGTGGAGTGAGCATCATGGTTTGGAGCTATTTGCTGCCTCAGGGCCTGGACAGCTTGCTATCATCGACGGAAAAATTAATTCCCAAGTTTATCAATACATTTTGCAGGAGAATATAAGGATAAGGCTATCTGTCTGCCAATTGAAGCTCAACAGAAGTTGGGTAATGCAACAGGACAGCGACCCAAAACACAGAAGTAAATTAACAACAGAATAGTAATTCCAAAGGGTTCATATACTTTTTCTTGCCACTGTACTTCTTCATCATATTATTTTAGTGGGAACACATTCTGATTTTCTAAGGGATTGACATTAAAGTCTGAAAGGCATTTGACCATTGGGCAAGTCAGGATAATTGTTTTGTTACCCAAAGATTATGATCACTTGCCCAAAAATTGTAATTAGCTTTTTACATTCAGAAGTGCCATATATGGCCTGCATTTCACCTACACATATAGGAATAATCAGAAAGATCAGTACTGGAATTCTTTAATTCGGTTGTTATCAGTAAAAAAAAATCTCAGAGCCGGCTCAACTTGCCCGACTGCCATAAATACCATAAATTGTTTGTCTTTCACTTAAACAAAAGGGAGGAACCAGAAAGATCTGTTTAGTCCCCTGGAATTATTTGCAGTTTGGTTGTTTAAAGCACATGTGGCCCAATGGAGCAACCTCAGAGCATGCTCAACTTGTGCAACTGCTCAGTTCACTTTCCCCAGGCAATAAGGAAACCCTTAATGTCAATCCCTACTTCTATATAATAAAGAGCTCATTGTCCTTATAACAACCCTCAATGTCATGTTGCTTACATTATAGTAACTGAGTATTTGTTTTAGGTTGTCACTCAGTCCTTTGCACTTCCTGAAAGGAGTGGCATCGATTAGATGTAAAGAGGAAGAGACTAAATGTATACTGTTTTCATCTTGTTGTGTATCTTTGTCCCTTTCATCCATTGTTTATGCCTGTAACACAAACTTATCAGGGTCACAGTTGAGAATCCAGTTGTCTTGTGGTCAATATATATATTTTAACTGATTGTTCCGTCTTTGATGATACTAACCAGTTCTTATCATACTTTTCTCTGTCTGAACGAATTGTGTGTCAGGTTCAGTTTTAGTCTACCTGAACGAGGACTTCAGATTGTCTTGAAAGTATACATGTTTCTGATACACTGATGTCATACAGTAACACATGTTTTATTCTGTCACTTCCTGGTTGATGAGTGATTTTCAGGATACACACTGTAACCTCACATTCACAACCTTAACGTATCTCTTTGTTGATGTTTTGTACTGACCAGAGTAGCCTGGTTACCTTAAACTGTCACCATCATGTCCCCATCCTGTCACCTACTCCATACAGGTGTCTACTGTCTGAAGTATAGGTGCCACCCTCGCTGTCATTGAAATCCTGCACACTCATTGTATGAACTGCTGATGATCTGCTAATAGGGCAGCAAGGCAGAGTCACATATCTCTGGGGATCTTTCTTTCTACCCATATCTCTCACCCTCTCTCTTTCTCTCAATTCAATTACATTTAAGGGCTTTATTGGCAAGGGAATCATATGTTAACATTGCCAAAGCAAGTGAAGTAGATAATAAACAAAAGTGAAATAAAAAATAAAAAATAACAGTAAACATTACACTCACAAAGTTCCAAAATAATACAATAATTTCAAATGTCATATGTGCAAATAGTTAAAGTATAAAAGGGAAAATAAATAAACATAAATATGGGTTGTATTTACAATGGAGTTTGTTCTTCACTGGTTGTACTTTTCTTGTAGCAACAGGTCATAAATCTTGCTGCTGTGATGACACACTGGTATTTCACCTGGTAGATATGGGAGTTTATCAAAATTGGGTTTGTTTTCAAATTCTTTGTGCATCTGTGTAATCTGAGGGAAATATGTGTCTCTAATATTGTCATACATTTTTCTGTTAGTTTAAACTTTTGCCCTCACATTTTCTGTGACTCACACAGCTCTATCCTAGTGAAAGGGATGCACGTTTATATGGTCGTCGAATCGATGACGATTACATCATGACTAAGACGAGATGTAATCCTCAGGCACAGAAATGAATTGAAATAAATATATATATTTGGCATCAATTCAAACCAAACCCAATACTGCTGTCAAACATGAATCGCTGTGTGAATATTGATCATTCTGACACTAGCGATGGTTTCATGCTGTCTTGGGACTTTCAGACCTGGGTGTACACACACACACACACACACACATTGTATGAACTGCTGATAGGGCAGCAAGGCAGAGTCACTTATCTCAGTGGGAATCTTTCTTTCTACCCATATCTCTCACTCATAAATCTTGCTGCTGCGATGACACATTGTGGTATTTCACCCAGGAGTTTATCAAAATTGGGTTTGTTTTCAAATTCTTTGTGGATCTGTGTAATCTGAGGGAAATATGCATGGTCATACATTTGGCAGGAGGTTAGGAAGTGCAGCTCAGATTCCACCTCATTTTGTTGGCAGTGTGCACACAGCTTGTCTTCTCTTGAGAGACAGGTCTGCCTACGGTGGCCTTTCTCAATAGCAAGGCTATGCCCACTAAGTCTGTACATAGTCAAAACTTTCCTTAGGTTTGTGTCAGTCACGGTGGTCAGGTATTCTACCACTGTGTACTCTCGGTTTAGTGCCAAATAACATTCCAGTTCTGTTTTTTGTTAATTCTTTCCAATGTGTCAAGTAATTATCTTTTCGTTTTGTCATGATTTGGTAGGGTCTAATTGTGTTGCTGTCCTGGGGATCTGTGGGGTTTGTTTGTGTTTTTGAACAGAGCTCCATGAACAGCTTGCTTAGGGGACTCTTCTCCACCTCTGTAGGTGATGGCTTTGTTATGGAAAGTTTGGGAATCGCTTCCTTTTAGGTGGTTGTAGAATTTAACGTCTCTTTTCTGGATTTTGATCATTAGCTGGTATTGGCCAATTCTGTTCTGCCTGCATTATTTGGTGTTTTACATTGTACACAGAGGATATTTTTGCAGAATTCTGCATGCAGTCTCAATTTGGTGTTTGTCCCATCTCTTTCGCTCTCTCTACCATTCTCTCTCTCCCTTTCTCTTCTTATTTCAAACACAGCTGTGACTTGTACATGAAGTAAACACAGATCACAGCTGTCTTTCCTATTTACAGCATGTCAAGACAGACCCCCGCTGTTGATGTTTTTGTGTCATTGCCTAACTGCTTTCTGTGCCACTACCTAATTGCTAGTGTAAGCACCTCCCTCTACTTCCTTCCACTGCCATATAAGGCAGCTGACCTGTTTGCATCCGGACCCTGGGAAAGCACTACGTAGATGCTATAACAATACTTCACAAACCATTTACATAGGCCACAGGTCTCCTGTAAGAAAACCACAGGTGTGCCACCCAGAAGAGCTGTAGATTCCTTACACAAGTAAGCTTATGTAAACAATCATCAAAGGTCACACACTTAATACAGAAATATCATACGGTATGACACAGTAGTATCCTAATAACATCAGACCTTTTGACAACTTGTGACTCCAGGAATTACAAATGAGGAAAGGAAACGTTCAAGTTCATTGAATGAGAAAAGAGAGATTATATGATATGTACAATACAACCACACACATGGATACATCAGCATTTACAAATCAGAAGATAACACAAGTTTGGACAAGTTTTTCCATTGTGGTCCTAATTAACAAAATACATAATCCATCAATGAACAAATTAAATATGAAAAACTAATGGAGTTGATGCAGTTTGGAAAAGTCAGTATGGCTTGAGCGGAGGGTGCATCGCTGGTACATTACAGCCAGGGAGAAAGTAAGCCTGTCAGACAAGCCAGTAGTTCTTCATCAAGGCCCATCTCTTTGTCTGACGTACCCAGCTACTCCATAGTAGCCGCTCATCCGTGGGTAGCTAGCTAATCCTCTATTGTCGGCAGTGTAACACCCTACTGAGTGATGCATCAGCTGCAGTAAAGCACCAGAAATTCAACCACACATCAGCAGTGGAGAGGAACAGTCCTTCTGCCTCTCTGATATCTCAGACACATCAGTCTCCACCTTCCAAACAGCAGGTGAAAATAAAAAGCCTGAGCTGCTGCTGTCTTATTTAAATGAAAACATTAGCCATCCAGCTAGCTAGCTAGCCAAGGAAAAACAAACAGATTTAACATCAAGGTCTTGTAACTTTGACATTGAAGACCACCATATTTATGTGATCAAAACAGAGTTAT
This sequence comes from Oncorhynchus clarkii lewisi, assembly GCF_045791955.1. NCBI lineage: Eukaryota > Metazoa > Chordata > Actinopteri > Salmoniformes > Salmonidae > Oncorhynchus > Oncorhynchus clarkii. The sequence continues at coordinate 14,506,052 of NC_092166.1, read as the reverse complement.
CAACAAACAAATTGATTAAAACATTTAACAAAAACACACTTCAAAATTGTTAAATATTTACAAAATGTACAGTAGCTCTCTACCTAGGCGAACTCACGGCTCCGTGGTAACCACGGAACCATTGCTCACTGTGTTATCAAATGATATAATGGTGTAATGTTAAATCACTATCATTAACCAGCTAGATAATCAGGTATATGCAAAGTGAAAAGTCATTTAAACACATTAAACACTCCTCTAATGTGTGTCCATGTTAAGGAGAGGTGATTGGTCAGGGAGTGAATGCATCATCATGGAAAGTTCCAGTAATTGGTCAGGTTTGTGAATGTGTGCCATCGCCATGGAAACTCAATGTGGTTCCTGATTCACAGACAGATATGGTATATGGGATGGGTGGTCTAACTGGTCTTCATCTGGGTTAGACATGATTCACCTACCACCCCCACATTCAACACCCCCTCACTGCTTACGCAAATCCTCCAACCTTTTTTAGGTCAAACTATTATCTCAGCCTGAGGACCAACTGTATCTAGTTACCCCCATATAAACCGCAGTGTAAGGGTGGATGGTAGGCCCCTTAGTTGCCCTGGATAGTTCGAGCTGTCTGTTTACTGTTGGTGAACAAAGAGAGGCAGGAAGCAGAATATCCAGTGAAAGGTTTTTATTTAAAGGTTATTGGAGCAGATGCAGGTATTTACAAAATATACAAATCATCCAACAAGATGCTGGACCAGGCTCAAAGTAAATGATAAACTGATTAAAACCTCTTAGGGACAACTTCCGGTGAAACTGGAGGGCGCGCAATTCAAATAAATAATCAATACATAAATATTATAAATAAATAAATATTATGGATTTTAAACATTTATGTACATATAAATGTCTTATATCGGCCGAAAGCTTAAATTCTTGGTAATCTAACTGCACTGTTTTGATTTACAGTAGCTATTACAGCGAAAAACATGCCATGCAATTGTTTGAGGACGGCGCCCCACATCAAAATATTTTCCCACTATCATTAACCAGCTAGATAATCAGGTATATGATCAGGTTTCATACTTTCACAAATAAAAATTCAATATTCACTTATTTTTTGAAAATCTTCCTCTGATTTGTCGTCCAAAGGGTCCCAGCTATAACATGTAGTGTCATTTTGTTAGATAAAATCCTTCTTTATATCCCAAAAAGTCAGTTTAGTTGGCGCCATCGATTTGAGTAATCCACTCGTTCAACATGCAGAGAAAGGAGTCTGAAAATCTACCCCTAAACTTTGTTTCAAAATACGTTTCTATTTACCCTTCAGATACCCTAAAATGTAATCAAACTATAATATTTATTTCGGAAAGAAGTGTGTTCAATAGGAAGCAGGTGCGTAATGTCTTCATGGTGCACGCAAACACGAATTTCCAAGACTGTGTCCCTCTACTAAAACTGATATTTCTTATTCGTTTTTGAAGTTACAAGCCTCAAACCTTGAGCATAGACTGCTGACACCCTGTGGAAATGTTCAATATGACCTTTCTCTTGCAATTCTAAGAGGATGGTCTCTCGAAAGAAAATCTGGTTGGTTTTTCTTTGGATTTTCTCCTTTCATGTCTATTGTGTTATATTCTCCTAAATTATTTTACATTTCTACAAACTTCAAAGTGTTTTCTTTCCAATGGTACCAATTATATGCATATCCTGGATTCAGTGCCTGAGCTACATGCAGTTTACTTTGGGCATGTCATTCAGACAGGAAGTGGAGAAAAAAGGGGCCTAGCCCTAAGAATTAAAAAGGCTGAAGAACAGTCTGACTAGCCCCTAGAGCTCAGAACAACCCTAACTAACCCCTGTAGAGACAGACTGCCATCTTAATCTTAATCATAAAGCGCTACACCTGAGCATTTCATACCTTTGCAGAGACCAGGTGGACGGAAACAAAAAACACTTATATTAATAGAAAACACTTTGTCAAACTAAGCCAATAAATAATTAACAAAGTAAACAACTCTACAATAACTGTTTAGATACTATAACCTGTACGATACAAGCATATGTAGAATACTTATAAAGAGCTGGACTAGAGCAGAAAATCTTTCCCTCCAATTAGTAATGGAGTGTGTTTTCTCTTTCCTTCCAATTAGTAATGGAGTGTGCTTTCTCTTTCCCTCCAATTAGTAATGGAGTGTGTTTTCTCTTTCCCTCCAATTAGTAATGGAGTGTGTTTTCTCTTCCCTCCAATTAGTAATGGAGTGTGTTTTCTCTTTCCCTCCAATTAGTAATGGAGTGTGTTTTCTCTTTCCCTCCAATTAGTAATGGAGTGTGTTTTCTCTTCCCTCCAATTAGTAATGGAGTGTGTTTTCTCTTTCCCTCCAATTAGTAATGGAGTGTGTTTTCTCTTTCCTCCAATTAGTAATGGAGTGTGTTTTCTCTTTCCATCCAATTAGTAATGGAGTGTGTTTTCTCTTTCCTCCAATTAGTAATGGAGTGTGTTTTCTCTTTCCCTCCAATTAGTAATGGAGTGTGTTTCTCTTTCCCTCCAATTAGTAATGGAGTGTGTTTTCTCTTTCCCTCCAATTAGTAATGGAGTGTGTTTTCTCTTTCCCTCCAATTAGTAATGGAGTGTGTTTTCTCTTTCCCTCCAATTAGTAATGGAGTGTGTTTTCTCTTTCCCTCCAATTAGTAATGGTATGTGTTTTCTTAATGAGCAAACCGTGTGCACATGTCACATGTCACCTGTGTGCTTGTTGGCCACGCCCATCCACATGCTACAAGACAGATCTCACACAGAAACATTTGTAAATACCGCTTTAAACGAGCAACATAACTAATGCACTTCATCTGATTAGTCCCATTTCACAGTGTACATGGGGATTTAATTGCTTGGTCACCTCACCAAATATTACCTTTGGTTGAGTGTGTCACCTGTGTTTGATCTGTGCTAAGTAATTTGTAAACATTTAATATAAATTACAGAAGACAAGTAAGGAAGCACCAAGTTAGCTTTCTTACACCCAGCTTGTGCCTCCTTTAACCCATATTCTCTGCACTACATTGGCCCTGGCCCAGCCCATTTGCCAGGCTCCTAATTTCGGCAGTACAGCAGCACCATCCCCAGTCTCTTTCTCTGGTCCAAACCCCATCACTATCCTAGCTCCCCTTAATGTGGCCCCCATTACATTGGCTCCACTGCCTCCTCACAACCCTTAACCTGGCCCCAACTATTTGCAATGCGCTGACTTAGAGAACTGGTCTACTGCACACGGCACCTGGCATTCTACAATGACGCTTTGTAGTTAATTATTCTTCCTCTCCCCTTATCCAATCATTATCTGAACCATTTAAATTGCTCACATTTTTTTTTCTCCAGATGAATGACTTCACTGTCAACATCCTTGTTCCACTTTCTTTAAATGCAAGAGAGTTTGGAGCCTGACAGATTTGAACACATCAACCCAGAAACCCTGCTCTCTGTCATTGGTAATCCAACTTGACTGCAGATATTCTGAATGTAAGTAAGTAGAGAGAAAAAAAATAGTAGATATGTACAGAATGCCAAAAAGAAAACTGGCCAATTTGCCCTAAGTTTAAAATAGTTTTGGTTGATGTATCCTATACTATTTACAATCTCAGTGAAAGTGTTCATTAGATTATTACATAATGCATGTGTATGGATGATGTATACTGAAGAAAAATATAAACGCAACATATAAAGTGTTGGTTTCATGAGCTGAAATAAAAGATCCCAGAAATGTTCCAAACGCACACAAAACTTATTTCTCTCATTTTGTGCACACATTTGTTTATATCTCTGTTAGTGAGCATTTCTCCTTTGCCAAAATAATCCACCCACCTGACAGGTGTGGCATATCAAGAAGCTGATTAAACAGCATGATCATTAGACAGGTGCACCTTGTGCTGGGGACAATAAAAGGTCACTCTAAAATATGCAGTTTTGTCACACAGAACAATGCCACAGATGTCTCAAGTTTTGAGGAAGTGTGCAGTTGGCATGCTGAATGCAGGAATGTCCACCAGAACTGTTTCCATAGAATTTAATGTTAATTTCTAACATAAGCTGCCTCCAACCTCGTTTGAGAGAATTTGGCAGTACGTCCAACTGGCCGAGGACTGCCACATCCGTTTTTTTCTCCATTTTATCAATGGCAATTTGAATACACAGAGATGCCGTGACGAGATCCTGAGGCCCATTGTTGTGCCATTCATCTGCCGCCAACACCTCATGTTTCATCATGATAATGCACGGCCCCATGTTGCAAGGATCTGTACACAATTCCTGAAAGCTGAAAAAGTCCCAGTTCTGGATCGACGTGTACAACAGTGTGTTCCACTTCCCGCCAATATACTGCAACTTTGTACAGCCATTGAAGAGGAGTGGGACAACATTCCACAGGCCACAATCAACAGAAACTCTATGTGAAGGAGATGTGTTGCGCTGCATGAGGCAAATCGTGGTCACACCAGATACTGACTGGTTTTCTGATTCACGCCCCATTTTTTTTTTCAAGGTATCTGTGACCAACAGATGCATTTCTCTATTCCCAGTCATGTGAAATTCATAGATTAGGGTCTAAAGAATGTACACTGCTCAAAAAAATTAAGGGAACACTAAAATAACACATCCTAGATCTGAATGAATGAAATATTCTTATTAAATACTTTTTTCTTTACATAGTTGAATGTGCTGACAACAAAATCACAACAAAATTATCAATGGAAATCAAATTTATCAACCCATGGATTTGGAGTCACACTCAAAATTAAAGTGGAAAACCACACTACAGGCTGATCCAACTTTGATGTAATGTCCTTAAAACAAGTCAAAATGAGGCTCAGTCGTGTGTGTGGCCTCCACGTGCCTGTATGACCTCCCTACAATGCCTGGGCATGCTCCTGATGAGGTGGCGGATGGTCTCCTGAGGGATCTCCTCCCAGACCTGGACTAAAGCATCTGCCAACTCCTGGACAGTCTGTGGTGCAGCGTGGCGTTGGTGGATGGAGCGAGACATGATGTCCCAGATGTGCTCAATTGGATTCAGGTCTGGGGAACGGGCAGGCCAGTCTATAGCATCAATGCCTTCCTCTTGCAGGAACTGCTGACACACTCCAGCCACATGAAGTCTAGCATTGTCTTGCATTAGGAGGAACCCAGGGCCAACCGCACCAGCATATGGTCTCACAAGGGGTCTGGGGATCTCATCTTGGTACCTAATGGCAGTCAGGCTACCTCTGGCGAGCACATGGAGGTCTGTGCGGCCCCCCAAAGAAATGCCACCCCACACCATGACTGACCCACCGCCAAACCGGTCATGCTGGAGGATGTTGCAGGCAGCAGAACATTCTCCACGGCGTCTCCACATGCTCAGTGTGAACCTGCTTTCATCTGTGAAGAGCACAGGGCGCCAGTGGCGAATTTGCCAATCTTATTTAAAACCAAATACTTTTAGACTTTTACTCAAGTAGTATTTTTTTTGTGACTTACCTTAATAGAAAATTACTCAAGTAAAAGTATCTTTACTTTTACTCAAGTATGACAATTTAGTACTTTTTCCACCACTGAGTGTAATTCACATGGTTGAATTGCATGGTGCCGCTCCTAGTTTGGGAGATCTAAGCTGCATAGCCATTATGGCCTTCGTGTGAGTCTGTGACTCATGACATATTGTGCAGCAGGTTTGATCCCCTATTCCCTCTTCTTGTAACAACATGACTTTTTTGCTACCCCTCCTTTCATCCTTTAATTCCTTTTAATTCCTCTGTCATTCCCTATTCTTATGTTAGTCACGGCGCATGTTTTATTTGACTCTTATCTATCCTGATGTTTAGTCACTTTACCCTGCCTTTATGTACACATTTACCTCAAATACCTCGTACCCTTGCATATTGATCTGGTACTGGTACTCCTTGTATATAGCTTCATTCTTGTGTATTTTATTCTGCCGTGTTCCAAGTTCTTTTTTACACTGCATTGTTGGGAAGGGAAAGCATTTCATGGTAAAGTCTACACCCGTTGTATTCATCATATGTGACAAATACAATTTAATTTAATTTGACTGTTGGTTGCTGGACAGTCAATTTCCCATTCCACTAATCCCCCTCCTTAGCCAAGTCAGTCAGCCCTGACTATCCCTTCACACGCGAGTCTTTGGCTGTGTTCGAGAGCACCAAAACCGTGATATTTCATGGGTAACTGATCTACATATTATATTGAGTAGTTATTTATGATGTAAGATGATTTGTAGATCCGTCAGTCTTGCCTCGCCTTTAAAGTCTGCTGTAATGTTGAACCCGCCCTTCGTGAGTTTGTGTGTGAGTGTGCGCAGGCATGCCTCTGTAAGGATGTTTTTCTGATTGATGATTAAGAAGATTATTTCCTTTTCTTAGTCAGATCCTTTCCAGTTGAGAAGTTCTTAAGAAGAGACAGGAGAGTCTTTTGACTGCACACGTCTGTGCCACGGTAGGTCATGTTGTCATCCCACTGGGCACAGACTTCAGTTCAACATCTAGTTTTGATTTACATTTGGTTGAGTTGTCAACTAACATGAATTCAATGTGAAATCAGCCAAAAAAATGGCACCATATTCTTGAATTAAGTTTAAAAGTTGGGTGAAAGTAATATGAAATTCCCTTACCTTGATGATTTTAATTTCAAATCTAATCATTTTCCCCCGTTGATTCAACATCACCATATTGAATTTTTTTGTTGAAATGACATGGAAACAATGTTGATTCAACCAGTTTTTGCCCAAAGGGATGCGTTCCAGCATCCTAAATGAATGTGATGGGAGAGCGAAAAAAAACATTTCCCCTACAACAAAGAGGCATTAGCAACTACTCTAAATGTTTTGTTGTGGTCAAAACCTACTGTCCTTGTACTAAATGTGCTGTGCCAGTAGGCATACTCAACCATTAGACCTATATTACATGACATTGATAAGGTGGCTCCAACATCTTAGGTAAATTATGAATTTAATTTTTGTGACCACATACCATTTCACAAAAGACCATTACTAAATGCAGACTTTACATATTATTACAAGTTTATAATTTTACTTGTCTTGTTTACAGGCTACACACTTCCAGCACTGGGTCCTTACCCACTGGTTGAATCAATGTTGTTTCCACGTCATTTCAATGAAATGACGTGGAAATGCCTCTACTAATGCGTTCAGAGATGCTTAGTACAACTTTCCCAGAAGGGCTGCCTGTAAGTGGACTGTGAGGCTCGTTGACACGCGCGAACACACACCCACACACCCACCCACAACAAAAACACACACACACACACATTGAGTTGGGTTTTTCCAGGTCTGTTATTGGAGGCATAACTACCCTGCAGAGCTCTTTCCAGTACATGACTCCTCCCATTCATTTCCAACATGCCTGTATCAGGTGGTTTCGTGCCTGGAAGCACATCTGACATTCCGACACCACATGTTTTCTTTACATCACAGACGAGGGAAAGTCCAAAAAGACTCACATTCTTCTTATCCTTCACTTTACACTGCTGGTTTAGATTTTATTTTACTAGGATCCCCATTTCATGATGACAGCAAGTCTTCCAGGGGTTCCAACACAACAAAAAAGACATTACAGACAGGTTCTCGTACAGATAGACAGCTCAGTTGTCCATGTACAGTTGAAGTCGGAACATTTAGGTTGGAGGCATTAAAACTTGTTTTTCAACCACTCCACAAATTTCTTGTTGACAAACTATCGTTTTGGCAAGTTGGTTAGGACATCTACTTTGTGCATGACACAACTAATTTTCCCAACAATTATTTACAGACAGATTATTTCACTTATAATTCACTGTATCACAATTCCAGTGGGTCAGAAGTTTACATACACTAAGTTGACTGTGCCTTTTAAACAGCTTGGAAAATTCCAGAAAATTATGTCATGGCTAATAGGCTAATTGATAGGCTAATTGACATCATTTGAGTCGATTGGAGGTGTATCTGTGGATGCATTTCAAGGCCTACCTTCAAACTTAGTGCCTCTTTGCTTGACATCATGGGAAAAAAAAAAAAAACATAAACAAAAATAAATCAGTCAAGACCTCAGAAAAAACATTGTAGACCTCCACAAGTCTGGTTTATCCTTGGGAGTAATTTCCAAACGCCCGAAGGTACCACCTTCATCTGTACAAACAATAGTACGCAAGTATAAACACCATGGGACAAGCAGCCATTATACCGCTCAGGAAGGAGACGCGTTCTGTCTCCTAGAGATGAACGTACTTTGGTGCGAAAAGTGCAAATTAATCCCAGAACAACAGCAAAGGACCTTGTGAAGATGCTGGAGGAAACAGGTACAAAAGTATCTATATCCACAGTAAAACGAGTCCTATATCAACATAACCTGAAAGGCCGCTCAGCAAGGAAGAAGCCACTGCTCCAAAACCGCCATGAAAAAGCCAGACTACGGTTTGCAACTGCACATGGGGACAAAGATCGTACTTTTTGGAGAAATGTCCTCTAGTCTGATGAAACAAAAATAGAACTGTTTGGCCATAATGACCATCGTTATGTTTGGAGGAAAAAGGGGGAGGCTTGCAAGCCGAAGAACACCATCCCTACCGTGAAGCACGGGTGTGGCAGTATGTTGTGGGGGTGCTTTGCTGCAGGAGGGACTGGTGCACTTCACAAAATAGATGGCAACTGAGGTAGGAAAATGATGTGGATATATTAAAGCAAAATCTCAAGACATCAGTCAGGAAGTTAAAGCTTGGTTGCAATTGGGTCTTCCAAATGGACAATGACCCCAAGCATACTTCCAAAGTTGTGGCAAAATGGCTTAAGGACAACAAAGTCAAGGTATTGGAGTGGTCATCACAAAGCCCTGATCTCAATCTCATAGAAAATTTGTGGGCAGAACAGAAAAAGTGTGTGAGAGCAAGGAGGCCTACAAACCTGACTCAGTTACACCAGCTCTGTCTGGAGGAATGGGCCAAAATTCACCCAAATTATTGTGGGAAGCTTGTGGAAGGCTACCCGAAACGGTTGACCCAAGTTAAACAATTTAAAGGCAATGCTACCAAATACAAATTGAGTGTATGTAAACTTCTGACCCACTGGGAATGTGATGAAAAAAATAAAAGCTGAAATAAATTGTCTACTATTATTCTGACATTTCACATTCTTAAAATAAAGTGGTGATCCTTAACTGACCTAATACAGGGAATTTTTACTGGCTTTAAATGTCACGAATTGTGAAAAACTGAGTTTAAATGTATTTGGCTAAGGTGTATGTCAACTTCCGACTTTAACTGTAAGTCCAGTGAGAAAGATTACGCTACTATTAGTCTTGCGTAGCCATACCTCCAAAATCACGATGTTGTCACATCTAGGAAGCCTGGTTTTCTACCATAGCCAACCTATTCAACCAAAATGATTGAACCCTATTGAATATTGAAAAGAATAGCAGCCAAAAACATTTCAGAGTAATGATCATGACCTTCCACCAACAATTTTTTAATAAACATTTTATGTTATTTAACCTTTTTAACTAGGCAAGTCATTTCTTATTTACAATGACAGCACTGGGCCAATTGTGCGACGCCCTATGGGATTCCCAATGACGGCCGGTTGTGATACATCCTGGAATCGAACCAGGGTCTGTAGTGATGCATTTAGCACTGAGATGCAGTGCCTAAGACCGCTGCGCCACTCAGGAGCCCATTTGTCCATTTGAAGCTGGAATGCTAATTAAAATGCTAATTGATCATTAGAAAACCCTTTTGCAATTATGTTAGCACAGCTGAAAACTGTTGTTCTGATTAAAGAAGCAATACAACTGTCCTTCTTTAGACTAGTTGAGTATCTGGAGCATCATCATTTGTGGGTTTGATTACAGGCTCAAAATGGCCAGAAACAAAGGACTTTCTTCTGAAACTCGTCAGTCTATTCGTCTTCTGAGAAATGAAGGCTATTCCATGCGAGAAATATTTTGAAGACTTCATACAACGCTGTGTACTACTCCCTTCACAGAACAGCGCAAACTGTCTCTAACCAGAATAGAAAGAGGAGTGGGAGGCCCCGGTGCACTACTGAGCAAGACTACAAGTACATTAGAGTGTCTAGTTTGTGAAAAAGACGCCTCACAAGTCCTCAACTGGCAGCTTCATTAAATAGTACCTGCAAAACACCAGTCTCAACATCAACAGTGAAGAATCGACTCCGGGATGCTGGCCTTCTAGGCAGAGTAGCAAAGAAAAAGCCATATCTCAGACTGGCCAATAAAATATTAAGATGGGCAAACGAACACAGACAGTGGACAGAGCAACTCTGCCTAGTAGGCCAGCATATGATATCTGAGTGAGAGTGACTAACAAAATCAATGGGGGCCCCCCGGTCTGTATTTCGACCATGATTATTAAAAGTTTAGATAGTCTGGCCATCTTACCGATCAAAAAATGTTTTAGCTGACATGGGCTAAATGAGTGGCTGACATAACAAGAGATAAACTGCTGATGCACAACCAAATTTAGAAATTGCACCTTAAGTATTCTACAATTCTTACACTCAACAGTAATTTGAGAGTTCCTAAAATAAAAATAAGCCAGTTATCCGTCCCTGATTTATGGTGTAGAGTTTGTAATCCTATGAGAGTGTTAGCTTTGCTCTTAAGGTATGTGTAGAGTTGGTTATCTCCTATAAGAGGGACATCTTTGACTGTATAGAGTTGCTTATCTCAAATAATAGTGACATCTTTGAAGGGGTAGGAGTCTTTGCTCCTACAGACTCATCCAGTGGGTTTTGACTAGGTGGTATACAGCTACGACCGGAAGTAACTTTTTTTTTGTAGGAGAACTAACGTAGCAGGTTAGGAGGACTAACGTAGCAGGTTAGGAGAATTAACGTAGCAGGTTAGGAGAATTTACGTAGCAGGTTAGGAGAGCTAACACAGAAGTTTAGGAAAATTAGGTTAAGGTTAGGAAAAGGGTTAGTTCGGATAGCACTAGGGTTAGGGTTAGTGCTATCCGAATCTGCTATGGAAAGTCACTTCCGGTCGTAGTTATACTCCATTGAGTCACAGCATGGACCTTTTTGTGTGCATGGCCTAGCACAGGTGTGTCTTGTTGCCCCTGACGATGCACATGTACTGCAATGCAGCCTTTTTTCCACCTGAGAGTTGACATGTAAAATATGACATCAGTCAGTGTGATGCTAGAGGAAGAAGTCAAGGGAAGAGCTACAGTGGGGCAAAAAGTATTTAGTCAGCCACCAATTGTGCAAGTTCTCCCACTTAAAAAGATGAGGGAGGCCTGTAATTTTCATCATAGGTACACTTCAACTATGACAGACGAAATGAGAAAAAAAATCCAGAAACTCACATTGTACGATTTTTAATTTATTTATTTGCAAATTATGGTGGAAAATAAGTATTTGGTCACCTACAGACAAGCACGTTTTCTGGCTCTCACAGACCTGTAACTTCTAAAGCTGTGTGCGCATAAGTGCTCCACATTCTGCCAGGCAATCTGAGATGAAGAGGAAGGGAGACATCATGTTCTGAAACTCACTGAAGCAATGTTCCATCCCACATGGCTGCTGCCAATCCACATCTCATGGTGCATTGCTTTGAATTGGAGTGTCCATTCAAGGGGGGTGCTCCCTCTGCTGTTTCCTGAAGTCTACGATAATCTCCTTTGTTTTGTTGACGTTGAGTGTGAGGTTATTTTCCTGACACCACACTCCGAGGACCCTCACCTCCTCCCTGTAGGCCGTCTCATCGTTGTTGGTAATCAAGCCTACCACTGTAGTGTTGTCTGCAAACTTGATGATTGAGTTGGAGGCGTGCATGGCCACGCAGTCGTGGGTGAACAGGGAGTACAGGAGAGGGTTCAGAACGCACCCTTGTGGGGCACCAGTGTTGAGGATCAGCGGGGTGGAGATGTTGTTACCTACCCTCACCACCTGGGGGCGGCCCATCAGGAAGTCCAGTACCCAGTTGCACAGGGCGGGGTCGAGACCCAGGGTCTCGAGCTTGATGACGAGTTTGGAGGGTACTAATGGTGTTAAATGCTGAGCTGTCCAGATGGGTTAGTCCAGATGGGTTAGGGCAGTGTGCAGTGTGGTGGTGATTGCGTCGTCTGTGGACCTATTGGGGCGGTAAGCAAATTGGAGTGGGTCTAGGGTGTCAGGTAGGGTGGAGGTGATATAGTCCTTGACTAGTCTCTCAAAGCACTTCATGATGACGGAAGTGAGTGCTACGGGGCGGTAGTCGTTTAGCTCAATTACCTTAGCTTTCTTGGTAACAGGAACAATGGTGGCCCTCTTGAAGCATGTGGGAACAGCATACTGGGATAAGGATTGATTGAATATGTCCGTAAACACACCAGCCAGCTGGTCTGCGCATGCTCTGAGGACGCGGCTGGGGATGCCGTCTGGGCCTGCAGCCTTGGGAGGGTTAACACGTTTAAATATTTTACTCATGTCGGCTGCAGTGAAGGAGAGTCCGTAGGTTTTGGTAGCGGGCCGTGTCAGTGGCACTGTATTGTCTTTAAATCGAGCAAAGAAGTTGTTTTGTCTGTCTGGGAGCAAGACATCCTGGTCCGCGACTGGGCTGGTATTCTTTTTGTAATCTGTGATTGACTGTAGACCCTGCCGCATACCTCTTGTGTCTGAGCCGTTGAATTGCGACTCTACTTTGTCTCTATACTGACGCTTAGCTTGTTTGATTTCCTTGCGGAGGGAATAGCTACACTGTTTGTATTCGGTCATGTTTCTAGTTTCGCGGGAATGCTGCCATCAATCCACGGTTTCTGGTTTGGGAATGTTTTAATAGTTGCTGTGGGTACGACATCGCCGATGCACTTGCTAATAAACTCGCTCACCGAATCAGCGTATTTGTCAATGTTGTTTGACGCAATGCGGAACATATCCCAATCCACGTGATCGAAGCAATCTTGAAGCGTGTAATCAGATTGGTCGGACCAGCGTTGAACAGACCTGAGCGCGGGAGCTTCCTGTTTTAGTCTCTGTCTATAGGCAGGGAGCAACAAAATGGAGTCGTGGTCAGCTTTTCCGAAAGGAGGGTGGGGGAGGGCCTTATATGCGTCGCGGAAGTTAGAATAACAATGATCTAGTGTTTTACCAGCCCTGGTAGCACAATCGATATGCTGATAGAATTTAGGGAGTCTTGTTTTCAGATTAGCCTTGTTAAAATCCCCAGCTACAATGAATGCAGCCTCAGGACATGTGATTTCCAGTTTACATAGAGTCAAATAAAGTTTGTTCAGGGCCATCGATGTGTCTGCTTTGGGGGGGGGGGGGGGGGGGGGATATATGCGGCTGTGATTATAATCGAAGAGAATTCTCTTGGTCGACATTTGATTGTGAGGAATTCTAGGTCAGGTGAACATAAGGACTTGAGTTCCTGTATGTTGTTATGATCACACCACGTTAATCATAAGGCATACCCCCCCCCCCCGCCCCTCTTCTTACCAGAAAGATGCTTGTTTCTGTTGGCGCGATGCGTGAAGAAACCAGGTGGCTGTAACGACCATGTTTCAGTGAAGCAAAGAACGTTAGTCTCTTATGTCTCTCTGGAATGCTACCCTTGCTCGGATTTCATCAACCTTGTTGTCAAGAGACTGGACATTGGCGAGTAGTATGCTCGGGAGCGGTGTGCGATGAGCCCGTCTCCGGAGCCTGACCAGAAGACTGCTTCGTCTGCCCCTTTTACTGCGTTGTTGTTTTGGTTTGCCGGCTGGGATCCAATCCGTTGTTCTGGGTGGTGGGCAAAACAGAGGATCCGCTTCGGGAAAGTTGTATTCCTGGTCGTAATGATGGTGAGTTGACGTTGCTCTTATATCCAGTAGTTCCTCCCGACTGTATGTAATAAAACCTAAGATTACCTGGGGTAACAATGTAAGAAATAACACGTAAAAAAAAAAAAAAATACTGCATAGTTTCCTAGGAACGTGAAGCGAGGCGGCCATCTCTGTCGGCGCTTACTATTCTCATTGTAAATCACCTGGACCTCTTCCTTGGGTTTGATGGTCTTCTGGGCCTTCTGATAGTAGAAGTAACCAGTGGCGGCTGCAGCTGCCCAGCCTTGTCTCATAGACTAGAAGTAACATAGTAAATGTAAATCCGGCATACTCAAATTAGTATGATATGTTGCTTTTGGTATGGTTACATAAGACAGAGGGTTACCAAAGGTTGCGAATTCGAATGTCATCATGGACAACTTTAGCATTTTAGATAATTAGGAACTTTTCAACTACTTACTACTTTTTAGCTACTTTGCAACTACCTAGCACGTTAGTTAACCCTAACCCTAACCTTAACCCTTTTAACTAACTCTTCCCCTAACCTTAACCATTTAACCGAACTCCTAAACTTAGCCCCAACCTTAACCCTAACCCTAAATCCTAGCCTAGCTAACGTTAGCAAGCTAGCTAATGTTAGCAACCTAGCTAGAATTTGTAAAATATCATAGATTTTTGCACATTTGTAACATGTAATACAAAATGGGTGATGGACATCCATAAATTAATACATAACATACATAACATATCATACTAAAAAGGAGTGTCTCAGATTTACGTACAGAATAATACAAAATGCTCTGAGACCAGATACAGCTGCCCACACAAATAGCTGGCAGCAGTCTGCAGCCTCCCAGTTGGGTCAGCAGAGAATTTATGATCCAAAACTATGCACCAACCAAACCAAGCACTAATTACGCAACGCAAGCACTAATTGGGCAAATCAGGTGATACCATAGACAATCTATTAAACACTGAATAGGATGCCTATGTTCTGCTCCTTGTATACCCAGAAAGTTCGGCATCGTGACTTAATGTGTGACAGGTAAGCTAGGCGTTAGGCTTCTGTCCCAATGCACACAGTATGTCATCACAATACATTTTTTTTGTGTCATGTTGTGTACAAACTACCATTAGGCTAGCCTGGGTGCCAGTTTGTATCTCTTTTGATAACTCCTTATGGAATTGTCATGTTAATGACAGCAATGGAGTTGGCAAGAGTACAAGCAGATATTGGACCCAGGCTACTGTTACTCCTACACATTTCTTTCCCCTTCTAAAATGACTACAGGCTCCTTAACTTTCAAGACATCTTCAGTACTGACATTATTTCTCATGCCACTATTGTGATAGTATATGGTCACTGTGATGGGTTTCAAGCACAATAAATAGACCTGTCATGATTGATAGACTTGGTTTCATACCATAACATAGCAAAACCACCCACAAAACCTTTACCTCCATTTGACCAATATCAAAGTAACACAAATTAAATAAAATGCCAATAAATTCCCATATAAAATTCTCAGGATTATAATGAAGTCCTTGTTGCTAATGGATTTGGATTGTTCACATTTTCCTTTATGGCTGCTCACACTATTTAACTTGGCATGTGGCTGTGTATTAATTTCCTTTGTCCAACGGTTTGTTGGCACCCAGTCTCAGTGGCTGAGCCAAAACTTCATAAACTAGAATCCAAGTTGCAAGTTACTGATATAAGCAGGGATTGACATTAAGCGTTGCCCTATTGGCTGGGGCAAGTCAACTGAGCAGTTGAGCCCGTTCTGAGATTGCCCCATTTGGCCGGTGATAAAACAATTATAGTTAAAACAGCCAAACTGCAAATAATTCCAGTAGCCTAAAACGTATATTTCTGGTTCCTCCCATTGTTTAAGTGAAAGACAAACCATTTATGGTAATTGTGCAAGTTTATCCAGTACTGATCCAGTACTTATCTTTCTGATTCCTCCCCTACTGTATGTATAGGTGAACGCCAGGCAATATATGGCACTTCTGCCAGTAAAAAGCATTTCACATTTTTGGACAAGCAATCTTCAGCCAACCCAAAAAATACTCCTGACTTGTCAGATGGGCAAACGCCTTTCAGACTTTAAAGTGAATCCCTGTATGAGTAAAGGAAAGTTTGAAATGAGTAAGAATGACAGACTACATTAAAGTGAAAGGGATGTTCTCTGTTCCCTTCTAAATCTATTAAGCAACAGCATCATTCTAGCTAGTTTCATTAGAGTGGTCTGGGTATGAGAAGACCACTCATTACAATGTTGATTTTTTTCTATTGTATTGTATAGTTTTGTGTCTACAATCCCAAGAATATTAGCCCAGAAGGACTAATGGTTCTTAATAAATAAAGCACTATAATAAATGCAATGTCAAATTTAGCTTGTTTTATTCACAGGCAGAAGGGCAAATTATTTTTTATATGCAACCATGTTAAAGGGGAAATCTGTGATTCCTACGTCCATTCTTAAATGTTTTATTAATGATATGTACACATTGATTCTTGAAGAATATAACTTATTAATTCCTCATGAGCTTTGTTCAATTACCAAACCTCATCTGTAAGCATGTTTAATTTGTTGCATTGCTTGTTAACAATGTAATAACAGTATCTAGCCTCAAAACATGGTTAAAACTATCATTTTGATCTCATGGATGGTCAGTCCTTGCATCTATAGCTTTATCTATGAATTTAAAACTGGTTATACTTATCCAGCCCCATCCCTCAGCTGTTTACCAAAAACTGGGGCAGGGTGTCCACTTTGTTGTTGTTTGAACTGCAGATTGCCCCTTTTATAACAGTAAAGTCACAATTTACATTCCAATTAAAATGGTATGGCACTTAAGAAAGCATTAAAAGACAATCAATTTACCAAGAATTGTATTAGTGTGATTAATTTGCATTCATTCATTTCACTCTGTAATAATACAGTCTCACAAATATTCACTTCCTCCATTTGCAATAACATTATATTTGACCCAAAAAAAGGACTGACAAATACACCCCAGCTGATTTTCCATGCGGTAGTTCAAGTTCTAGACAGACAATAAACAACATAAAAGTATTTCGGATAGGTCTTTGCTTTAAGCAAGGAGATACCTAGACAGTTGCACAACTGAATGCATTCAACTGAAATGTCTTCCGCATTTAACCCAACCCTTTGGAATCAGAGAGTTGCCTAAATTGACTTCTACATCATCGGCACCCGGGGAGTAGTTGTTGGGGGTTAACTGCCTTTCTCAAGGGCAGAATAACGACTGATTTTCCACCTTGCCAGCTCGGGGACTTGAACCAGCGACCTTTCAGTTATTGGCCCAATGCTCTTAACAGCCCCATGTAACTCCTTCAAGTTTCACAGTGTATACAGAGAAAACTAACTTACTTTTGTTCATGTTAAGCATTACAAATGAGTAAACAGTTTTCATATTTAAAAACATAATCATAACTAAATAATCAACAATACACTAATAAATATTAAATACATAAATTAATAAACAATAAATAACTAAATAAGTCCCTCAAGGATTCCGCAATCCCAAATTATAATATTGATACATTTGTCCCATCACTGCACTATTTCCTCATAAAACAGTTAAATCATCGAAATATTATTGCATACAAATTATCCAACACTGCAGTACAAAAAGAGGCCTGGCAATTTCAGATAATCACGCACATTTACAGCATAATATGGTTCAATTTAGCCAAATGTCAACAAATGTTCTCTCTCGTCAGTGCAGTTTTGCAACAAATTGGACAAAATAATTGCATATTGCCATGCTAAATGTCATAATTGCTGCAGCAAAATAAAGCCCTTTTGCTTGCAAATATCACAATAAAATCTTAAATACAGCAAAACGACCTAAAATGAGAGCAACTTTAGAACACTAGACACTGCTATGTGTATTTGAATAAAACCTATTGCTTTAGTTCTTTAAAGCTCGGAAGTCCTTTCTTTCAGCAGAACACCTGGGTTCACATCACTCGGGTGTGTCTCACTTGCGTTGGCTGATGCCTGCTCAAACACTCTAAAAAAATCTGGCACTTGAAAAGACACCATAGGACAAGGACCTTTGACATTGCTGCACACCAGCCTCTCCAATGAAGCAGTGTTGACGATGTCAAAGCCCACAATCCCTCCGAACGTGCTGGGCATCCAGTATTCCGGCGAGCAAATGGGGTTTCCCAGGAGACCTTTCAGGGAATAAGGGGAGCCCATTTCAATCATAGTCTCCCCGAAGACAGAGTTAGGTCTGGGGCGCTCCACCAGAAGGCCTGGGTACAGCTCCACAGCATCCACTTCTCCATATAGACTCTCCAGCTCTGCAGCCAGCTCTTTCTCTCCTGCAACACCCACAGAACAACAAAGGGTTAATAAATCTAGCCTGCTAGTCACCAATGATGTAAATAAACCCTGGATTGCTGAAGCTATGTATTGGCCATTGTAAGGTTTTGAAGCCACCAGCCGGCCATATTGGCACTATCAGTCATCTAGTGTATATATAAGTCATTGCTAGTCACACACGTCTATTAAATCCTTCACTCACAAAATAAAAAGTAAACGAACAACCCACTGGGCACAGACGTCAATTCAACATTGGTTCAACGTAATTTCATTGAACTTACGTGAAAACAACTTGGATTCAACCAGGTGGGGCCAGTGGAAAGGTGCATGCTATGACAAGTCTGTGTTTTGGTCTTTATAGGAACTCAATGATGCAAGTATAGACACAGTACAGTTGAACCTTGTGTGAATCTCACGTGAGAGTGTAAATGTGTATGTGATTGACATGTGCAGACTTTAATAATACACCCGCAGGGTATAATAGGCGGCAGCCACTCCCTGCCCACCCTCTATATCAGCAGCTGCCATGTAGGTAGTAACCATGCCAATAACAAAACAACTGAACCAATCCTGTCGCTTTTTCCAGGCACTACTTCAGTTGCCATGCACCTGTGCTTATTAAATAAAACCTTTCACCTAGTTAGATTGAGGATAAATAAATAGCAATATTAAAGGGACACTTCAGGATTTTGGCAATTAAGACCTTTATGAGTCAGATGAACTCATGGGGATACCATTTTATGTCTCTGGAAAATGGTATCCACGGGTTCGTTCATCTGACTCTGGGAAAGTAGATGCAGGGCTTCATTGACAAAATCCCAAACTATCCCTTTAAGATGTGTGTCTCACCTGTGAGATCCTCGAAAGAGGAGTAGGCCCTCATGTTGAAGCGTTTCCTGTAGGCGTTGAGGGACTGGTAACGCATGTCTCTGCTGTGCTCCAGGGCCTTAGCTGCCACGCCCACTACTGAAGGAGGCAGGTTACGCCCACCAGCCACCTGGGAACCAATAGGAATCAAGATTCATTAGTGGAGCTGTATCAGAAGTTTGGGAATTGTTCACTTAGGAAGGACTACCACGTCTAACATTTGACATTGGATGTATACTGAGATTGAAAACACACCATTCCCCAACCAGCTCTGTTTATTTGTGACAAAACAGTTGTCACTTAGGCCTCAATGAAATACCATTGCTGTAAGGATGTTCCAGTGTGGAGTGCCACCCCCCCCCCCCCCCCCCCCCCCCCCCATTCCCACTACTCCCCATCAGTAGTGTAAAGTACTTAAATAAAAATACTTAAAAGTCCTACTTAAGTAGTTTTTTTGGGGTATCTGTACTTTACTATTTATATTTTTGACAATTTTTACTTCAATACATTCCTAAAGAAAAGTATGTACTTTTTACTCCATACATTTCCCCTAAACCCCAAATGTACTCTTCATATTTTGAATGCCCAGCAGGACAGGAAAATGGTCTAATTCACACACTTATCAAGAGAACATCCCTGGTCATCCCTACTGCCTCTGATCTGGTTGACTCACTAAACACATGCTTAATTTGTAAATGATGTCTGAGTGTTGGAGTGTGCCCCTGGCTGTCAGTGAATTTAAAAAAACAAGAAAATGGTGCTGTCTGGTTTGCTTAATATAATACATTTGAAAATATTTGTACTTTTGATACTTAAGTTCAATTTAGCAATTACATTTACTTTTGATACTTAAGTATATTTAAAACCAAATACTTTTAGACTTTTACTCAAGTAGAATTTTACTGCGTTATTTTCACTTTTACTTGAGTCATTTTCTATTAAGGTATCTTTACTTTTACTCAAGTATGACAATTGGGTACTTTTTCCACCACTGCTTCCCATGGGACCCCAATGTACACTAGACAACTCACCCTTCCAGCGATCTGCTTGGTGAAGGACTCCACCAGGTTGTTGATGCCGTGCTCTGTAACCAGGGAGTTGTTGAAGACAAACTGGGGGTAGGTGTAGGCGCGGCCCTCGATGTTGAAGGTGTCAGGCATTAGTGGGTGCCAGTGGTACAGGGTATTGAACTCAGCTGCAATACGGTTCTGGTACTGGAAGCGCTGGTTGAACAGGAGCTCCGGGTCGAACTTGAGCTGGAAGTGGTAGCCACTCAGGTGCTGGACGTAGTCCTCGATCACGATCTTTATGGTCTCGCCTGCAAGGAAGGAAGGAAGGAAGGAAGAAAGGAAGGAAGGAAGGAAGGAAGGAAGGAAGGAAGGAAGGAAGGAAGGAAGGAAGAGATGAGGTTAGTGAGATATTGCTCAATAAATATCTGACACCCACTAAATATAGTGTTTTGATCTGTTTTTCACAGAGCTGTTTTAATCTGTATGCATTGTACGGTTTCTAAAACACTCAAACATTGCCTCACTTTGATCATATATGATTACCATTATAAGGACCTGAAGGATCTAAGACAGTACAGTAGGCACAGTAGGTGTATCCAGTTTTAGTACTGATAACTCACCAATTAGGATGAGGCGTGTGGTCTGGAAAATGCGTTCGTCGTCCCATTCGGGATGCTCCTGCATCATGACGTCACAGACGCGGTTGTGCTCTCTCAGCCAGATGGTGGCATACATCATGAGACCGGGGACCAGGCCGAAAAGCTCGTGGCCCACAGCGAAGCGGTGCTCCTCGATCACGTGGGGTGGATAGTGCATCTCGACCCCAACCTCCCTTACCAATGGGGGGTAGACCTCGCCATTCACAACCTGATACTTTAGTTTGCCATTCTTGAACTGCCTCAGCTTGTGCTGTCTCTCCAGAGTGTCTCCATAGACATGGTGTAAGTCCACCTGAAACACAGAGGTAAAGAGTGAGTCCAAACATACACTCCAAACCTAGAAGTTAAAGTCAACCATGAAACAAATTGGAAAACTATTTTCATATGACAGGCCCACTATTTGTTGTGTATTGTAAATTAGACTTACGCCATGGCCCAAGGCTTTGGTGAAAGCTGGTCCTTTCTTGAAGTCTGATTTGAAAAACTGGTGGGTGAAGTGCTGGGCGAAGAAGGCGAACATGAGATTGGAACCCTGAGGATCCGGAATGAACCGCTTCCTCAACATAACCTTCTCCACCACAAGCTTGGCATCTGGAAGCACGGCTCTTCCTATAAGGAGAAGGAGCGATGTTAGCAAAATACTTGGGGTCCTACCTCAACAAAATACTTATTTGGTTACTAACGACAGTTATTATTATGTTAATTTGACTGCCATATCATTCAGACTCATTTTGGAAACTTCTGAGGGCTGTGACTTTTGACTGGTGTGAATTATTTAGAAACAGGTCTGAAGTTAATTTCTAAGGCTTCCATGGTCTTAGAAAAGGAATCCCAAAAGACTGGTTAGGAGGGAGCTCACTTACCTGCAGTTCCCATAGGTGTAGGACAGCCCTTTGGCAATGGGGGAAGGGTCCGTGTATAGTAAGACAGGTTGGAGTAAGCTTCCCAGCTCTTGTAGCCATAATCAGAATTGTAAGTCGGTGGGCTGTCCACCAAATGTGAGCGGGCTATGAAATAGAGAGGCAGAGAGCAACATTATTTAATTTGTTCAGAAAGTGAGCTAATAATGTAATCTATTAAATTTAATGTAAGACTTCTGACTGAAAAATATTTATCATGTATTTTTTCACTCATATTTCGTTAATTTCTTTCTTTTTCCCCACCCTTCCCATATCAGTAAATATCATACAGGTATATCCAAATAATACGTTGACTCAACAGTCTTTCATTCATGATCTATCAAAAATGTGATATTATTTCAACTTACATGTCAAGACATAGCTCATGATAGCATTTCTCACAAAACTGATCTTGTTGATGACATTCCACACCCCTTTGTAGTGTGTAAGGAAGTAGTGCACAGTGTTCGGGGCTGGTTTCAATGATATCTTTATCCATGTTAGGAATTCAGCTGCAGAGTGGAGAGGGAATAGGAAATATTTATAATAACAATATCGAATACTCCTCGTGAATAATGATATACATAATATCGATGGAATTTGTATTAGACCTCCTAAAAATGTTTCACTTACGAGTTGTGCAGTTCTTTCCATAATATCCAGTTCTTGTGCATTCGCACTCATAGTCGTCGAAGCCTTTTGAATTACATAAACCCCTATTTTCACATGGTTGTGCACAGCAAGGGTCCACTGAAAATTTATTGCAAAAGTTTAGAATGCTATACAAAGTTGTATTATTGTATCCATTCATCTCTTTTTTCCATTACAAACATTCGAATTTGTATTACAGCAATTCAGATAAATCGACACGTTTATGTAAAAGTATAATTCTAAACTATTATTAATAAGCCATATACAATATTTTCACAATATAATATATTTATAAGACTCTCAAAATAAATATTCTCACCTCCTTCGCAGAAATAGATCCAGACGTTAGAGAGCAAAACAACGCAGATTACTTTATTCATTCCGAAAGATTCTATTGAATCGCAATCCGGTGTAAAATTCCAGCCAACTACAGCTCACTCCTCGTGACAGTGATTCTGAAATTCTTGGATGCCTGCTCCATATTTATGTACGATGCTCATCCCAAGCTCTTACGCAAACTATTACGCTAATAAAGTCAGGGAACCGGCCAGGACCAGAGGTGAGCGGAAAAATTGGACCAATCATCTTCCTCATGGAGGCATTTGGTCTATTCTGCATCCAGTTAACATTGACATCCACACAGTGTGGTCATTTAAAACAATACAATACACGTTTCTGTATTTACAGTGTATTCAATCACTGTAGCCAACATCAGGTTGTCTTCTTTTTTTTATTATATTGTATAAAGATTGATAAAAAAGTAACACATTTTCTAAAGACTAATCCAAAATCGATTAGTGAAGGCGCAGCAGGCAAAACAAAAACAGGAAAACGTCTCCACACACTTCTTGTCAGATATTAATTTCTTACAAAAAAGCTTTCGTTCAGTCGACCTTCATCAGAGCATATCTCCACAAGCAATAGGGACAGTCTTCCAAAGCAATTACCAGTAAATTAAGGCGATCGTTGTTCATGCAAACTATATATGGACGGCGGGAAGAATTTATTGTCATTTGGCGCCAACATGTGGCCAAATGTGTCATGGTGTTGTAATTACCGATGTCATTTGTCTTTTACGTCCTTAATAGCTAACCTATTTTATGTTGTTATGTTATTCTTAGTTATTTGAATACGTACTTGCAAGAGTTAGTAACACTTGTTTATGAGTGAAATATTAACTAAACGCAACATGCAACAATTTCAAAGATTTTACTGAGTTACAGTGCATATAAGGAAATCAGTCAATTGAAATAAATAAATTAGGCCCTAATCTATGGATTTCACATGACTGGGAATACAGATATGCATCTGATGGTAACAGATACCTTTAAAAAACGTTGCCTCACAATGGGCCTCAGGATCTCTTCACCTTATTTCTGTGTATTCAAATTGTCTTTGATAAAATGTGTTGTAGCTTATGCCTGCCCATACCATAACCCCACCGCAACCTTGGGGCACTCTGTTCACAACATTATCATCAGCAAACCGCTCTCCCATACAACGCCAAATTCCTGAAAACAATGTTTATGGCGTTGGGTGGGCAACAGCTCTGGTGGACATTCCTGCAGTCAGCATGCAAATTGCACGCTCCCTCAAAACTTGAGACATCTGTAGCATTGTGTTGTGTGACAAAATTGTACATTTTAGAGTGGCCTTTTTAATTGTCCCCAGCACAAGGTGCACCTTTCTGTTTAATCAGATTCTTGATATACCACACCTGTCAAGTGGATGGATAATCTTGGCAAATGAGAAATGCTCAATAACATGTAAACAAATTTGGGCACAGTATTTGAGAGATATAAGCTTTTTGTGAGTATGGAACATTTTTGGTAACTTTTATTTCAGCTCATGAAACATGGGACCAACACTTTACATGTTGCGTTCATATTTTTGTTCAATATAGATCAGGGTTTCCCAAACTCGGTACTGGGGCCCCTCTTGGGTGCACGTTTTGGTTTTTTGCCCAAGCAGTACACAACTGATTCAAATAACAAACTCATCCTCAATCTTTGATTAGTTGAATCCGCTGTGTAGGGGGGCAGGACCGAGTTTGGAAAACCCTGATCTATATTGAACAAAAATATGAACGCAACATGTAAAGTGTTGGTCCCATGTTTCATGAGCTGAAATAAAAGTTACCAAAAATGTTCCATACTCACAAAAAGCTTATATCTCTCAAATATATTGATTGTGCTTTTTTGTTTGTTTATTTGCATTGATTGGAACGTATTTTTTTTTAGTTATTTTGTACATAATGTTGCTGCTACCATCTCTTATGACCAAAAATAACTTCTGGACCGGCAGAATCCTTTTTTTCCTTTAACAAGTCTGACGAGCCCAACGCGAATGATATACTGCTTTCTCAGGAATAGGCCCAGATCCCCGTGATTTGCATGAAGAGGAGGCAGAGAAAAAGGGGCCAATTAAACCTACACTTCCTTCCATTCTACTAGCAAACATGCAATCTTTGGAGAATAAAATAGTTGACCTATGCAGAAGATTGAACTACCAACGGGACATTCAAAACTGTAATACCATATGCTTCACAGAGTCGTGCCTGAACGACGACACTATCAACATACAGCTTGCTGGTTGCCCGCTGTACTGGCAGGATAGAACAGCGGCGTCTGATAAGACAAGGGGCAACAGACTTTGTATTTTTGTAAATAACAGCTGGTGCACGATACCTAAGGAAGTCTCAAGCTATTGCTCGCCTGAGGTAGAGTATATCATGATAAGCTGTAGACCACACCATCTACCTATAGAGTTTTCATCTGTATTTTTCGTAGCTGTTTACATACCACCACAGACGGGGTCAGGCGCTAAGACAGAATTGAATGAGCTGTATTCCGCCATAAGCAAACAAGAAAATGCTCACCCAGAAGCGACGCTCCTAGAGGCCGGGGACTTTAATGCAGGGAAAATTAATCAGTTTTACCAAATTTTTGCCAGCATGTCACATGTGCAACCAGAGGGAAAAAAAACTCTAGACCACCTTTACTCCACACACAGAGATGCATACTGCCCTACCAAGTAAAAATGCAGTAACTGCTCATAGCGTGGAACTGCTTTTATTTACCATGGCTTCACAGTAGCTTATTGCAGTGACCTCCATTTTTCCAAAACACAATACAATAGAGGCAGGATACTTGTCCACATGATAAAGCATGTATTTAATGTAGCAAAAATTACATTAACTAATTTTCAGCCAAATGAGAAGTTACTGCCTTTTTGCTTGGTAGGGCAGCATACAAAGCTCTCCCCCTTCCTCCATTTGGCAAATCTGACCATAATTATATCCTCCTGATTCCTGCTTACAAGCAAAAACTAAAGCAGGCAGTACCAGTGACTCGCTCAATATGGAAGTGGTCAGATGATGCGGATGCTACGCTACAAGACGGTTTTGCTAGCACAGACTGGAATATGTTCCGGGATTCATCCAATGGCATTGAGGAGTATACCACCTCAGTCATCGGCTACTTCAATAAGCGCATCGATGACGTCGTCCCCACAGTGACAGTACGTACATATCCCAACCAGAAGCCATGGATTACAGGCAACATCCACATCGGGCTAAAGGCTAGAGCTGCCACTTTCAAGGAGTGGGATACCTATCCGGATGCTTATAAGAAATCCTGCTATGCCAGACGAACCATCAAACAAGCAAAGCGTCAAATACAGGATTAAGATTAAATCCTACTACACCGGCTCTGACCCTTGTCGGATGTGGCAGGGCTTGAAAACTATTACGGACTACAAAGGGAAACCCAGACGCAAGCTGCCCAGTGACGCAAGCCTACCAGACGAGCTAAATGCTTTTACGCTCGCTTCGAGGCAAGCAACACTGAAGCATGCATGAGAGCACTAGCTGTTCTGGATGACTGTGTGATGACGCTCTCGGTAGCCAATGTGAGCAAGACCTTCAAACAGGTCAACATTCACAAAGCCGCGTGGCCAGATGTATTACCAGGACGTGTACTCAAAGCATGCGTGGACCAACTGGCAAGTGTCTTCACTGATATTTTCAACATCTCCCTGACTGAGTCTGTAATACCTACATGTTTCAAGCAGACCACCATAGTCCCTGTGCCCAAGGAAGCGAAGGTAACCTGTCTAAATGATTACCGCCCTGTAGCACTCACATCTGTAGCCATGAAGTGCTTTGAAAGGCTGATCATGGCTCACATCAACAGCATCCTCCCGGATACACTAGACCCACTCCAATTCGCATACCGCACCAACAGATCCACAGATGATGCAATCTCAATCGCACTCCACACTGCCCTTTCCCACCTGGACAAAAGGAACACCTATTTGAGAATGCTGTTCATTGACTACAGCTCAGCGTTCAACACCATAGTTCCCACGAAGCTCATCAAGTAAGGACCCTGGGACTAAACACCTCTCTCTGCAACTGGATCCTGGACTTCGTGACGGGCCACCCCCAAGTGGTAAGGGTAGGCAACAACGCGTCTGCCATGCTGATCCTCAACACGGGGCCCCTCGGGTGTGTACTTAGTCCCTGTTCACCCATGACTGCGTGGGTACACAACTCCAACACCATCATTAAGTTGGCCGATGACACAACAGTGGTAGGCCTGGTCAACGGGCAACAATGAGACTGCCTATAGGGAGGAGGTCAGAGAACTGGCAGTGTGGTGCCAGGACAACAGCCTCTCCCTCAATGTGGCAAAGCAAAGCAGCTGATCGTGGACTACAGGAAAAGGCCGGCCAAATATGATCCCATTAACATCAACGGGGCTGTAGTGGAGCGGGTCAAGAGTTTCAAGTGCCTTGGTGTCCACATCACACCAAGACAGTCGTGAAGAGAGCATGACAAAACCTTTTCCTCCTCAGGAGACTGAAAAGATTTGGCATGGGTCCCCAGATCATCAAAAAGTTATACAGCTGCACCAATTGAGAGCATCCTGACCGGTTGCATCACCGCCTGGTATGGCAACTGCTCGGCATCTGACCGTAAGGCGGTACAGAGGGTAGTGTGTACGGCCCAGTACATCACTGGGGCCAAGCATCCTGCAATCCAGGACATATATAATAGGCGGTGTCAGAGGAAAGTCCATAAAATTGTCAGAGACTCCAGTCACCCAAGTCATAGACTGTTTTCTCTGCTACTGCACGGCAAGCGGTACTGGAGCGCCAAGTCTAGGACCAGAAGGCTCCTTAACAGCTTCTACACCCAAGCCATAAGACTGCTGAACAATTCATCAAATGGCCACCGGACAATTACATTGACCCCCCTCCCCATTTGTTCTGTAAACTGCTGTTACTCGCTGTTTATTATCTATGCATAGTCACTTTACCCCTACCTACATGTACAAATTACCTCTAACCTGTACCCCCGCACACTGACTTCGGTACCGGTACCCCAGGTATGTAGTCTCGTTATTGTTATGTTATTGTGTTATTTTTTTAAACTTGAGTTTATTTGGTAAATATTTTCTTAACTCTTCTTGACCTGCACTGTTGGTTAAGGGCTTGTAAGTAAGCATTTCACGGTAAGGTCTACACTTATATTTGGCGCATGTGAAAAATAAAGTTTGATTTTTGATTTTTTTAAACAGTTTTGTTCCATGAGTGCATCTGTTGTACATGACTAATCAAATGGCCTGTGAAGTCAGTTAGAAGTGTCAGCAGGGATGGAAATTAAGCTAGCCCGAGGCTAGTACTTTTCAGACTGGGCTAGTAGACAATGTGCCTGACACATTAGTGAAATTTTCACTTTACAAACATCGCATGCCACAGATTTAAGACCTGAATGTAGAAATTGTGGTCTGCTAGCCAGTGCCAAAAAATGCTTATATTACATCCTTGCATGTCATTCCCATTCAGACGATCCCCCTGTCACTGTTGGGCCTCCTCAGTGACCTTACAGCTGAGGTTTTTAACTTTCCTCTTGAGAATTAGAATCAGAAGTATAGTCATATAGCTCATCGCAATACTATATCTCTTCAGGGGCAAATGTTACCTTAGACTGTCCTGATTATCTAGTTGAGCATTCCAGATAATTCCTCCATCCCAGCAGAAATGTCCCATCCACTTAGTAGGATTTTAGATGTGCAGATAGACCAACGCCCAGTCTATTTTACCGTTAATATAGTCAAGTCTGTGGGTTATGGCATTTTAATATAGATGTTACCATTTTAGTAATCAACTTAGCTAGATAGTAAAAGTATTAAAAAAGTGTCTTTCAGATGGGCAGACCAGAAACTAAGTGACAACACTATGGTCTGTAGCTGCCATTTTCCGGAAAAGGTAGCTCATCCACCATGACAGAAGAGGAAGATCCAGACTGTTGATTGGGAAACAATAACAAACAAGGAGGCATGAGGATTTGGTGTTGAGTATGATAAACAATGTGTTTTCTGTCCAGATATAGATGGTGATACAGCATTGAAAAATACCTACCACTGACCAAATGTCTCTTTGTTTTTCAGACCAACAGGAGTGCATCCCTCAGGCCATGCTGGGCATGGACATCCTGTGCCAGTGTGATACGGTTATGGAGACTACAGCAGATTGAGCCTTACAGACAGGTCAGTAACTCGTCAAATATGATACAATATTGTGTAAAAAACTGAATTTGTAGATGCATCGTCATTTTTACTTTATGTTCCCTTCTCCCCATTCTTTAGACATGAGGAGTTACATGACGAACATCAGGCTCACCCCATGAGAAGCAGTCCATGATCAATGCCACCCCCAGCAAGGAGATCTGCTGGAAGTGATGTCTTACACCCAGAGTGAGAGAGTACATCAGTTAAACATCACAGATATAAATTCCCACTGTGCCCATGATAAAATGCAATGTGAATTGTGTTGTACAACTGAATGAAACTGATGTGCTCAGACCAGCCTTTGATTGAACTTATGTTAACTACATTACTTTAGTTGGCTGCTTTGACCAAAACATTCATGTAATATAACCTATTCTAGGAGCCTATTGTTTGTGTATGATCTTTATTAATTGTTCACTTGTTTTTCAACAAAATTAGGTACAGGCAGGGATGACGGGACTTCAGCAAGTAAGACATATTCTGAGAGCCTAGTGTGTGTGTTACATAACCTATTCTGAGAGCCTTGTCACGCCCAGTGGGCAGGGTTCAGACCCTGGGCCCCGAGCTTAGTGATGAGCTTGGAGAGCACTATGGTGTTAAAGGCTGAGCTGAACAGTATTCTTACATAGGTATTCCTCTTGTCCAGATGGGATAGGGGAGTGTGCAGTGCGATGGCGTCATCTGAGTCTCAAAAAAGGGTCTGAATACTTATGTAACTAAAGTATTTAAGTTTATTTTATTTTTTATAAATTAGCTAACATTTCTACAAACCTGTTTTTGCTTTGTTATTGTGGGGTATTGTGTGTAGATCATAATTTGTATTTATTTAAATACTTTTCAGAATAAGGATGTAAAGTAACAAAATGTGAAAAATGTCAAGGGGTCTGAATACTTTCCGAATGCACTCTATTCCAGTCCGCTTAATCGAAACAGTCTTGAAGCATAAATTCAGATTGGTCAACCCAACGTTGAATGGTCCTTACCATGGGTACTTTCTGTTTAAGCTTGTGCCTATAGGAGGTGAGGAGCAGAATGGAGGCGAGATCTGATTTGCCAAAGGGAGGGTGGGGGAGGGCCTTTTAGCCGAACCAAAAGGGGGAGTAGCAACGGTCAAGAGTTCTCGATGAGCGAGTGGCGCAGGAGATGTGTTGATAAAACTTTGGTAATGTTTTTCTCAGATTTGTTTTATTAAAGTCCCCAGCTACAATAAATGTGGCCTCAGGATATGCGGTTTACAGTTTGCACAAAATCCAGTGTAGTTCCTTGAGAGCCATTGCGATGTCGGCTTGAGGGGGATTATACACGGCCGTGACGATGACCGAAGAGAATTCTCTCGGGAGGTAATGCGGTCTGTATTTGATGGTGAGCTATTCCAGATCGGGAGAACAAAAGGACTTGAGTTCCTGTACGTTACCACAACCACACCACAAGTAGTTAATCATAAACCCTACACCTCCACCTTTCTTTTTACTGGAGAGTTATTTTTCTGTATGGAGAACCCCGCTGGCTGTATGGACAAGGACAGTATATCTGGAAAGAGCCATGATTCCGTGAAACAGAGTATGTTACAGTTCCTGATGTCTCACTGGAAGGAGATCCTCACCCTGAGCTTGTCTACTTAATTGTCCAGGCACTGAACATTAGCGAGTAATATACTCGGAAGAGGTGGATGGTGTGCACGCCTCCTGAGTTGGACTAAAAGCCCACTTTGTATTCCTCTTCTCGATGGCATCTTGGAGCAGCCCCTAGGACGAGTGGAATTGCCTCGAGGACTACAAACAAAGGAACCAATTCACGAAAGTCTAATTTCTGGTCGAGTGACCACTGATAAAAGTTATTTTTGCCTGTAGGTAATAATGCAAAAATCTTTCTGAGCAAATAATAATAACACTACGCAAAACAAAATACTGCTAAGTTAGCTATGAACAGGGTGACCATATCTGTTGGGGCCATCTTGTTTCAACATTACGAAGAATGGAAACACTGCCATGTTGACCTGAGCCTTGCTGTTGGAAAACCACATTAATGTCCGACTTTCAGCTATCGCACATGCAGTCGGTTGCTTTCCCCTTACCACTCAAACGTGCCCAATGGGGACACACTCTTTTCAAGCCATTTTGCCCGATGGGTAGTGCTATACGTCATGGTGAACGTGGGTTTCAATGTTCAAGGACCATAGAATTAGGAATTATAATAATTTAATAGGATCTCTATGGCACATTCAACCGAGAACCCTCCGCCTTGGACCTCATTCATAACTTTTTCACCGACATCGCTATGGTGGGTTTATACATTATAGTTTACAATTGCACTTTCATATTAGTACATAATTATGCTTTATTTGAACTAATGATTGGTATCTACCAAGTTACCAATTGGTATCTTCTAAGTGGCTGAACCAGTTTTCCCAAAAGTGAACGATGTGTAACGTCAAGTTTTGCTTGCTAGCCGACCTACAACATCATTGTCGCTATCAAGCCAATCTTGATGCTGGTCAGTCCATTTGCCTTCAAGTGTAAAGGTGGTGGGGAACATTGTCAAGCAGTGCACAAAGAAGAGCATGTCAGTAAACGAGTCCAATACCACACAAGCTGCTAGTGTGCAGGAAATCTAGCATCCTCGGTTGCCAAGAGCCAGGCAATTCGGGGGAAATCTGTAGGCTTACGCGACAGGTTTCTTGAGCACGCAGTGGGCAAATGTCCAGTTGTAGATCTCAAGATTTGGGTGGGGGGGTTGCCGTAAACTGTTTGCTGGATACCGGGAGCCAAGTCAGCACTATCCATGAGTCATTCTTCAGAGAACACTTATTAGGGGAAGAGGAAGACATGCTTTCTACAGCAGGATGGCTTAATATAACAGCAGCTAACGGGTTGGACATTCCTTACCTAGGTTACCTTGGGTTAGACGTAGAGACCATGGGGATAACTTTACCCGGGTGTGGGTTCCTGGTAGTCAAAGATCCTCCGCAGTCACAGACTACAGTACCAGGTCTCCTTGGAATGAATATCATCAGTAGATGTAGACAACTAGTCCATGCGTTGGATTCTGATTAGAGAGAATCCTTTCAGCGAGTACTATCAAGACAATCTACTATGCTTACTTGAATGAAATATATGAAACTAATCAACAAGATTGCATTTCACCGCGATTGGTTAGTCAACATGCAATAATACCTTTATACTGTTAATCACTGAATTATTTGCGTTTAGATTAAGACGATCCTATTAACTGAGTTTACCCTTTCCCCCCTCCCTATTCAGTGACGGTGATGTGAACTTTAAAAAAATGCAAACCAATACTTCAGTTCAGTAAGATCAATGATAAATGCAATGATAAATTGAGTTGTAGACCTACCTGTAGTAGGACTTGCTGCAAGCTGTACGTGTGTGAGCTTCTCTCCCTCTCTCTCTCTCCCCCAATGTGATGATTATTTTTTTTAAAACAACAACCTTTGCTCAACCTTAATATGTGATGACAATTACAACAGAACAGATGAACCGGAATGACATTTACTCTCACGGGTGGCTAAAAAGAACTGAAAGCCGCACCGCTACTAAGCAACACCTCAACCCAAAGACGTGACCAACTGGCAGGGTCAAAATAACCCAAAGTGTGTTTTGTCCCCTATTTACCTAGCGCTGGATTGTTTATAACCCAGCATTTTTAGAGTGCAGTCTCATTACTTTGTGTGAATTATACTTTAATCAATGCAATATTCAAATAAAATATAATTTTTTTTAGTTCCTTTCTATTATGTGGCTGCATGAAATTGCAAACAAAGTGAATTAAACAATGACATTTATTTACTTCGTCTTTGTGGCTCCCTGATAAAACAGTAACATCCATTACTGTAGTTAGGCTTTCCAATGTGTAGCTAGGTGTGTAAAAGCACATAGCTGTGTTCATTTATATCCGCTAGATATATCCGCTAGATGGCACTTTAAGAGATTCATAAATGAGGTGTGGAAGCGGTATTGGGATTGCGTATGTGCAGTGTGTGAGAGTGAGTGCAAGCAATTACACTGACTAGAGAGCTGTCGTTACTTTAGGTGGGTAAATAATGCTTTTTATCTTACTCTTGTACCGGAATATAATTTATTTAGCATAATCTGCAATGTATAAGAGTTTGTTTTGTAATATTTATGCCAGATGGACATGTTAGCATGTTGATACTCTCAGATTGACACGAGGATGTTAGCTTCTTGCCAGCTGAATACCAGTGCTCTCAGAACCATGTTGTGGAGTTGATAACATTATTTGAAGCGTGAGTAATTATCAGAATTACATTCTGTTTCCTGTAAAGCTTCAGTGTGTTGTATTTTGTTTTTGAATTGTAACTTATCTGTTGATATGACATTTCTCCCAGTGCAGTATGGGTCAGATGAGGATCTACTGTTCCATGTGGGGTTAGGGTATCATGTGGACAGTGTGTTTGTAAGTATTCCGATTGTTTTATGACAACATACATTTTTGTTTTTCATACACAATGTCATTTTGTTTTTGGACATCTTGTACCCAGAAATGTTAGAAAGTCCATTCTAACGTGGAACATTGTGGTCTCTGTATTTTCTTGTGTTTTTCTATAGAGAGCAGAGCCACTACCATTTATGTATTTCACTTTGTACTTATTGTACATAGATTGTTATTATGCACTTTACTAACATATTTATTTCACTTGATTGTGATTTAGACTTTACTTTATGGGGACTTCACCTTGCGGTGATTTCCCTCCTACATTATCCTATTTTAAATTTAAGCTTTGACAGAATAAAAAAAAACAAATGAGTTTGTGTCCTGTGCTGGGTTTACTTTCGCCAGGCTACATATGGTTTAGTGGTATGTTGAATAGATTCCACAATCCGGCCTTGAGCAAGTGCTCGGCTTGTTCTCGACATTGTGCCCCCGTTTGCACACTGAAATCTAAGCCCACGGTGAAGTATAGCACTGCCCACCAGGCGAAATTATGTGAAAAGAGTGTCATCTAATAATGACCTTAGATCAGTGAGTGAACTCCCTCAAACAAATGGTACGCTCAAGACAACTTGGAACAAGGAAATCTCTGACCTACGACTTCAGTGCGTTTAAGACAACTGGGAACTCTGAAACAAAGGAGCTCTGCTCAGACTGGGAAAAATTGTTTTGAACAGTCATCCAACTCGGAATTAGGCTAAAACTTGGGCAACATGCCGCATTCACATGCTAGTTGAAACAAGGAAACTGAAATGTTCCACTTGCTAACTGATTATAGTTATACATGTGCCCAGTGGTGCAGTGATGCCTGGACAAGTGGGTAGTTTTCCGACCCGGTGATACGTTGGGCAGACCGCACCACCCTCTGAAGAGCCCTGGGTTGCAGAGGGTGCGGTTGCCGTACCAGGCGGTGAGGTGATACAGCCAGACAGAATGCTCTCAATTGTGCATCTGTAAAAGTTCTAGGGTTTTAGGGTCCAAGCCAAATTTCTTCAGCCTCCTGAGGTTGAAAAGGCGCTCTTGCGCCTTCTTCACCACACTGTCTGTGTGGGTGGACCATTTCAGGTCGTCAATGATGATCTCTGTCTATGAAACCGCTTGCATGTGCGGTGCGCATTTTAGAATAGTGTTTTCCCGCTAATTGTATTTTGAAACATTCACGTGTAGGCCTACTACCGTGTACCTTGCTGTGCCTAAAATGTGAATAGTTTATCAAAATGTAAAGCTAAACATTCCGATTAGCCCTATTAATTGACATGGCTTATACCTCCACTACACTACTTTGATACCTATCAGTGGGGATTAAGAAGTGAGTATACGCAATGCCCACTGAAAAATAAGTGGGTATACGGAGTATACCATCCACTACACCATTGCATGTGCCCCATTCAACCAGTTAGCTAATCAGAAAATTCAGAGTTTCCTAGTTCCGAGTAGCACCTGAACGCTGAATCAGAGCTCTGACTTCTCCGACATCACAATTTTTCCCAGTCTGAGCTGTTCATAATACCTCAGTGGTCTGAGCTCGTTTTTTCAGAGAACACACTGTGCTAAAGCGAATTTATGCTTGATCCAAAAATGTTGTCGGAGGCTCTGTATGGAGGGTGTGACGCAATTTCTGAGCCTCTGGAGGCATGCAGAGGCCAAATTGAGCTCCTTACCGCATCGCCATGAACCTCACAAATGTTGTAACAATGTGGAGGACTCCATATAGCCCTGCATTGACATGATTGATTGATGGTAGGTGGGGGCAGGAGGTCCTGTATAAACACAAACTCACTTCCTTGACAACTTCCTTCACAACAGCTGTGCTGAACAGCTCTGCACTGCTCTACGAAGCGCAAGAAGTATACATATTTTATGTTTAGCTCACATTTAATGTAAAAGTATGCATTAATCTGTAATATAATAAATGTGGCAAAAACTAATGTGGACATTAATATATGCATTTCTATAACTTTCTTCTTCTTTTTTTACAATGGTGAGGGAGTGCCAAGATGGAAGCTTCAACACAGCACCCCCTATGAATCATCTAGTGTAAGACCAAGGACCTAACCGTGGACTACAGGGTGGAGCAGGTCGAGAGTTCCTTTGTGTCCAAATCACTAAGAACTTAAAATGGTCCAGACACAAGACAGTGCCTCTTCCCCCTCAGGAGCCTAAATGTTTGGCATGGGCCCTAAAATCCTCAAAACATTATACAGTTGTACCATTGAGAGCATCTTGACTGGCTGCATCAATGCTTCGTATGGCAATAGCACCACCTTTGATCGCAGCCCAGTACATCAGTGGAGGCTGCTGAGGGGAGGACGGCTCATAATAATGGCTGGAATGGAGTCAATGGAATTGTATCAAACACATCAAAGACATGGTTCCCATGCGGTTGATACGCTTCCAATGACTCAATTCCAGACATTATTAAGAGCCGTCCTCCCCTCAGCAGCCTCCACTGCAGTACATCACTTGGGCCGAGCTCCCTGCCATCCAGGACCTCTATATCAGGCGATGTGAAAGAAAGGCCTGAAAAATCGCTAAGGACTCAAGTATTTTATTCTTATTTTTGCACTGTTTCTATACACACTCACAGGACCCCACACACTACGCACACTAATACCCCAACACACAAACAAACACTCACTCCATAATTTGCTCACACACACATAATATGCACATACATTTATACTGACTCTACATACACCCACTCACATACAATCATCATATACGCTGCTACTATGTTTATCATATATCCGGATGCCTAGTCACTTTAGCCCTATACATATCTACCTCTATCGATCCAGTATCCCTGCACATTGTAAATATGGTACTGGAACTGACACTGTATATAGTGTGCTTACTTACTTTACTGTGTTCTTATCTTGTCTGTTCTTGTTCTACCTTATTTTTAGTATTACATTGTTATTGATTACTGCATTGTTGGGGTTAGAGCTTGCAAGAAAGGCATTTCACTGTACTTGTGAATGTGACATTAAAACATGGAAGTCAAAACTATACTGAACAAAAATATAAATACAACATGGCAACATGTACAGAGTTGGTCACATGTTTCATGAGCTGAAATACAAAAAGCCTAATTCTCTCAAATTTTGGGCACAATTTTTTTTACATCCCTGTTAGTGAGCATTTCTACTTAGCAAAGATAATCCATCCATCTGACCGTTGTAGCATATCAAGAAGCTATATAAATGGCATGATAATTACACAGGTGCACCTTGTGCTGGAGACAAAAGGCCACTCAAAAATGTGCAGTTTTGTCACACAACACAATGCCACAGATGTCTCAAGTTTTGAGGGAGAGTGTAATTGACATGCTGACAGCAAGAATGTCCACAAGAGCTGTTGCTAGATAATTGAATGATAATTCCTCTACCATAAGCCGCCTCCAACATTGTTTTAGAGAATTTGGCAGTGCGTCCAACCGGTCTCACAACCGCAGACCACATGTAACCACGCCAGCCCAGGACCTCCACAACCGGCATCTTCACCTGCGGGATCGTCTGAGACCAACCACCCAGACAGCTGATGAAAATAAGGAGTATTTCTGTCTGTAACAAAGCCCTTTTGTGGGGAAAAACTTACTTGGGCCTGGCTCCCCAGTGGGTGGGCCTGGCGCCCAAGTTTATGCCCTCCCATGGCTGTGCCCCTGCCCAGTCATGTGAAATCCATAGAGTAGGGCCTAATTTATTTATTTCAATTGACTGATTTCCTTAAATGTAACTCAGAAAAATCGTTGAAATTGCTGCGTTTATATTTTTGTTCAGTATATATAAATCATTGGTTGTGACTGACTGACTTGTATGGTACAGCTATAGACGATATTTACAGTTTAACTACCGCGAGAGTTGGACTAAAATATTTGAAGCTACATGATGAGTTTTGACTTGCATTTCACTGTTAGTTTAACACAAAATATGTACCTTTTCAGTCAATTAAATCGACAGTTTTTTTCGATTAAAGTACTGATGATGGGTGTACTGTTGTTTGTATGCGTGCAGCGTGTAGTTACCGTGATTGGAACCCTAAAATTGGCTACACTAGCCCAGCTACTTCCCACACCGGTGCGGGACCACAGTGCTTGACAAGTAGGAGCGAAGAAACTGTCCCTTGACCGGTGTTGCCGTTCATTCTTGTATCAAGGTGACATCTAGATGAGTTATTTTTTGTGTAGGCTACTACTATTCTTGAAATAAAACCATGGGAGAGAAAAAAAATGGCCACATACCACCGGCGACACTGTGACTACAGCTGCCCAGAATGAAGCACTTTACATCAGCAAGCACCTCGATACAGCACCGGTGCATTAGTTATTCGTACCAACTTGCATTCTCATCGAAAAAAAATCATGGGAGGGGAAAAACTGTCAAAATAAAATAATTGTAGGGAAAACATTGGTCACCACCAGTGAACCCGTGAATTCAGCTGTCCAGAAGGAAGCGCTTCACAGAAGGAAGCACCTCTATACCACACTGGTGCATTAGTCATTCTCACCAATTTGGCTTCTCGTGCTCCCTGATAGCAGTGGCCTTAGCCAATTGACATGTCACTGTGACGTCCATATGATTAGGATATTAGCTAGCTGTCATCACAGATGAATGGGGAAACCCTAGATATATTAAATTACTAGAGGGGAGGGGGGTGGGCTATGTTATAATCCTCTTCAAAATTCCAGAATGAGGCTAAATCGCAGCCATATTGGTCAGGGGGAAATCCAAAACCAGTCTACGGGTGAATTCATAATTGCCTACAGTGTGTCAGAGTGCGCTCTGGGTCATTCATGCATTCCAAAGCGAAACGCGTTCTGGGAGCAGCGTGTTCTGAACTTACAATGGCAGCCAAGCAACCAAGTTAAGACATGACTGAGAGAACACCTCACTCTGACCATTTTACTCGCCCTAGCAGAGTTCGTTAGGCTGTTTTCATGTAATCTAGAACGTTTCGTGACTGTCACTGTGCTGGGTGTTTTCATGTTATCTAGAACGTTTCGTGACTGTCACTGTGCTGCTGGCAACAATTTAATTACGCTTCTTTACTGATGTTTAATGACAGCATTCATATTCAACGAGTGTTGCGCGTTGGTAAATTCATCCTTTATTCGGTGCTTTGGAACACCCTCTGACAAGAGTGTTCTGAAATCAGAGTAGAAAGCCAGAGTTAGTTTACGAACGTACCCGAAAACGTCCAAAATCTCGCGGTATTTCAATGGTAAAGCTCATCTGTAGCTTTCTACCATGTAGTCACAACATCCAAGCAGTGCTCGAGGGCAGTTTCACACTGGCAGTGCACTTGAAGGAATGCGGTAAACTTGTCTCATGACTTGACATTCGTTAAAGGTGAGTTTATATTTCGATTAAGAACTTTACTCAAGTAATGATGATTATGATAGCCTACATTTATAACACATTATGAAGTTCGTAACTTCTTCAATATTTACCTTTTAAAAGTGAGAGTAGTTGGTTGGCTACCTGTCCACATCAGTTCTGCCGGTGCGCTAGCCCTGTATATGCGCGGATGCACGGCGTCCTATATGGTGCTAGTGGTGCCCAAGTTTTGTTTATGGCAGTGTTTTAGTGTAAAATAGGCTTCTGCGAGTAGCCTAGTCGATAGAAAACTGAGAGTAATTTTAAAAGAGTTAAATCGACGTAGGCTATAGACCAAATGCTTTAAAACTCATCACTACACTTTTACAAATTGTCAATCAACTGCAGGCTATTGGGCATTTATTTTTATTTTTTACTACAGGCTAATATTCAGTAGTATGCCTTTTTTTGTTTAGACTAGATAATGAATACAATCATACAGTGGTGGAAAAAGTAGCTAATTGTCATACTTAAAGATACCTTAAAGTAAAAGTGAAAGTCACCCAGTAAAATTATACTTGAGTAAAAGTCTAAAAGTACTTGGTTTAAAATATACTTAAGTATCAAAAGGAAATGCATAAGTCGTTTCAAATTCCTTCAGCCGTCATTGTAGGCAGTCATTGTAAATAAGAATGTGTTCTTAATTAACTGACTTGCCTAGTTAAATAGGTTAAAATATTAAGCATACCAGAAGGCACACTTATCTGTTTTTTAAATTTACAAATAGCCAAGGGCACTCTCCAACATTTAGACATAATTTACAAATAGCCAAGGGCACTCTCCAACATGTAGACATAATTTACAAATAGCCAAGGGCACTCTCCAACATTTAGACATAATTTACAAACGAAGCATGTGTGGTTAATGATCCACCAGGTCAGAGGCAGTAGGGATGACCAGGGATGTTCTGTTGTTAAGTGTGGGAATTGGACCATTTCCCTGTTCTGCTAAGCATTCAAAATATAACGAATACTTTTTGGTGTCAAGGAAAATATATGGAGTAAAAAGTACAATATTTTCATTAGGACTATAGTGAAGTAAAAGTAGTCAAAAATATAAGTACTAAAGTACATTTGCCCTAAAAAACTACTTAAGTAGTACTTTAAACAATTTTTACTTAAATACTTTTTACACCACTGAAATCATAGTAGTCAGCAGCACAAAAAAGGTGTGTGTTAATTACATGGTAGTGAGCTAGAATGGTAAGGTAGGCCAACTACCATCTAAATGTATGGTCTTAGTGCTTGCTGGGGTATGGATGGGGTCTAAAAAAGGACATTGAAATATTTCAAATTTCTGCTGAACACAGTGTTGCAATATCTCCAAATCTAACTGAGAATTGGGCAGGCTGTGATAATGGAGAGAACGTAGAAAATGTATCAGTCAGTTCAAATAAACTAATTGCATTGCTATAACCTATTTTTTTGTTGACCCAAATCAAATATGGGTTCAACGTTTCTGTATCATGACAAGGACTTACATATTGTACAAAAGCACTCCTGTAATTTTATTTATTTATTTATTTTATTTAACCTTTTTTTAACCAGGTAGGTTAGTTGAGAACAAGTTCTCATTTGCAACTGCGACCTGGCCAAGATAAAGCATAGCAGTGTGAACAGACAATAACACAGAGTTACACATGTAGTAAACAATAAACAAGTCAATAACATAGTAGGGGAAAAAAATAATCTATATACATTGTGTGCAAAAGGCATGAGAAGGTAGGCAATAAATAGGCCATAGGAAGTGAATAA
The DNA here is from genome assembly GCF_045791955.1 of Oncorhynchus clarkii lewisi. Classification (NCBI taxonomy): domain Eukaryota; kingdom Metazoa; phylum Chordata; class Actinopteri; order Salmoniformes; family Salmonidae; genus Oncorhynchus; species Oncorhynchus clarkii. Next base: position 14,465,645 of record NC_092166.1, on the reverse strand, counting down.
TTACAATTTAGCAGATTAACATTGGAGTGATAAATGATCAGATGAGTAGAGATACTGGAAGTAGAGATACTGGTGTGCAAAAGAGCAGAAAAGTAAATAAAATTAAAAACAATATGGGGATGAGGTAGGTAGATTGGGTGGGCTATATACCGATGGACTATGTACAGCTGCAGTGATCGGTTAGCTGCTCAGATAGCAGATGTTTAAAGTTAGTGACGGAGATAAAAGTCTCCAACTTCAGAGATTTTTGCAATTCGTTCCAGTCGCAGGCAGCAGAGAACTGGAAGGAAAGGCGGCCAAATGAGGTTTTGGCTTTAGGGATGATCAGTGAGATACACCTGCTGGAGCGCGTGCTGCGGGTGGGTGTTGCCGTTGTGACCAGTGAACTGAGATAAGGCGGAGCTTTATGATGTTTATGATGTAATGTTTGAAGGTGTAAACTGAAACATGTCCTGGAGGTCAATATAATTTCATGTTCAGGTAGCCTACCAGTTAGCGAGGCGACTCAGCAACTGGAGGGTTGCTAGTTCAAATCCCAGGTCAGATGGGAAAAATCTAGCGGAAAGTGAGCTTGCAACCTTAGCGTTGCTGGTATCAAATCCATGATGCAATTGCCTGCTCTTCCCCCGCACCTCTCCAAAAATATGTATTGTGCCTTTCGGAGGGGTTGGGTTAAAAGTCAAATTTTGGTTGGACCTTGTGCAATTGACCAATAGTGATCTTAATTTCTTCTCCTGAACATTGATGTTGTCAGTGTCCTGTGTTAGTAAAATGTTTTTCCTATCCAATTTTATTCAGAAGGGTCTTCCAAATCTAGAGGTTGACTGGACACCTGATTCCCTCAAAGTACCGTGATTGGCTCCTGAAATATGTCTTCTATAGATCCATATCAGTACATTGTGGTAAGTAAACATCATCATGTTGTCATTGTCAGGACATTATAGACAGACAAATAATTTGACATTTTGTATGTCCTGTTATCAAATTGTTACTGTGCTAAGTGAGTCACACACAGTTAATCAAAGAGATAGATGAAGACATGTACACACATACGTCAGTGTTACTGACTGTATTAGTACTTCAGGCTGTTGTTTAAGCTGGTTAAATTCTATGAATGTTTTGCTTGAGCTATTGGATATATTTTGTCCAGTCATTTGCATCCAGTCTGGATGCCGCCCATCTGGGAAACAGAATGACTTACTGGAAAGTCTCTGTTATATTGCTTCTGCAGGTGGAACACCAGTATTCCCATAAGTTCAAAGTGACTGTGGTACGAGCTGAGAAGGTGACCAAGGGTTCTACCCTGGGAGACTTTTGTGAGTTCCTCCATGTTCAAGATAACTCACTGTGTCCACATTACAGTGTTGTGGGTGTGTTTGAGAGATGAGGTGATGCACATAGAAGTGATGTTGTTTTTTCAGTGCCTATGGTTTTTCTCATGTTTAATCACACTGTCTGTGTGTGTGGTTGTGTGTGTATTTCTAAGAACAGTGGACACTCCAGACCCCTACGTGGAGTTGTTCATCCCAACCACTCCAGACTCAAGAAAACGGACGCGGCACATTGACAATGACATCAACCCCATATGGAACGAGACCTTTGAGTTCATACTGGACCCCAATCAGGAAAACACTCTAGAGGTTAACACATTGCACAACACTTTGAACTGAGCTACATTACACTGCATAACCCAGCAAGCTATGGCTAGACACCTTCAAGCATGATGTATTCTTTCTTTGCAGTAAGATAGTAACTTCAGTTATACTTTTGCTTTCAAGAAACCCTATGTTGGGAATCATCTATCAAGATAAATGTTTTTTTTTTGTATTTCATTGTTTGTGAATTTGCTATTTCAGTTGACATTGATGGATGCTAACTATGTCCTGGATGAGACCCTGGGAACGGCCTCGTACTCCATTGCTAAACTCAAAGTGGGACAACCAGAAGTGGTTCCATTCCCCATTGGCAAGGTAGGTCAGTCTTATTCAATTTTACAGATTGCATAGAAAGCACAAGACAGTTGATGTTGTCCACATTGCCTCCATCAAATACATACTGTGTCACAGCACTAAACCCTGTCTAAAAACCCGGTCCTTGTCAATCTCAACAAAAACTTCCTACATCTTGTTTCCCCAGTTAACCAAGGTGTACTTGGAGATGTCGTTAGAGGTGTGGTATGTATAACTGACAATGGGTGCTTCAATTAGTTTTTAATTTTTAGCCGGGAGCATTGACGTCATTCTCTTTGTAGAGATTTAATCTAAAGCTTACTGACATATCCGTTTGTCTCCCTCATCTCCTCCAGTTCATCCACAGACCTGCGGTTCAGCATGGCCCTGTGTGACCAGGAGAAGCTGTTCAGACAGACACGCAGAGACCGGGTGATGCTGGGCATCAAGAAACTACTCAACATGGAGAAAGGACAACACCTCCCCACCTCATTAAGAGAGGTACGACCATAAACATAGTAGAAACTGAGGCCTTCTATGCATTTTTCGGTGTATCTCAAGTGTCAAATAGAGAATGGAGTTTTATTGCTGATTCAAAAGGGAGATATACAGACAAAATCAGCTAAGATGATTCACAATGACAGTAGTGATCTCTGACACGTGCCTTGTCATTTTGTGTATGTTTGTGTGCATATTTGTACGCCCGCACATGTGTGTGTGCATGCATGTGTGCCTGTGTACGCGTGTGTGTCTAAACAGGTCCCTACAATCGCCATCGTGGGGTCAGGGGGAGGGTTCAGAGCCATGGTGTGTTTCGCTGGAGTGATGAAGGCTCTGTATGAGTCTGGAGTTCTGGACTGCGCTACCTACGTGGCTGGACTTTCTGGATCTACCTGGTTAGTAGGAACACTGCTTTCATTCCACTGTACTTATAAGATCATTGGAAAGCAACATACTTCAACTGTTTATAACTACCATTCCTATGCTAGTACGAAAACTGACCAAGTAATGACGTTATTATACACAGAAAGTGATTGTGTCCCCCTTGTTTCTTTCTCTTGCTCTCTCTCTCTCTCTCTCTCTCTCCCCCTCCCCCCTCTCCCCTCCCCCCACCAGGTACATGTCTACGCTGTACTCCCACCCTGAGTTCCCTAAGGGTAAGGGTCCTGGGGAGATCAACCAGGAGCTGATGAGGTGTGTGAGCAGTAACCCACTGAGGCTGCTGCTGCCCCAGAACATCAAGCGCTACATCAAGGCCCTGTGGAGAAAGAAGGCTGCCGGGCAGCCCGTCACCTTCACCGACATCTTCGGCATGCTCATCGGGGAGACGCTCATGCCCGGGGTGAGATATGGGTGCGATATCAGCAAATGTGATATCAACAAAGTAATGATATTAGTGTACCGTCTTCAATACCAGCTATTGTGTTCCTTTGACCGAGGTCCTAACCAGCCTTTATTATCAGTCAATTACATCTGTGTTTCTCCTTACTTCATTTGCACACACTGTATACAGATTTTTCTATTGTGTTACTGACTGTACGTTTGTTTATCCCATGTGTAACTCTGTGTTGTTGTTCTGCTTTGCTTTATCTTGGCCAGGTCGCAGTTGTAAATGAGAACTTGTTATTAACTGGCCTACCTGGTTAAATAAAGGTGAAAAAAACGGTGACTTTGTCACAGAAGATGATCCAGCACCGCTGACAGACGGTTGCATTTAGGGATACCACTTTGCCATTGTCTGGCTCTTCTTGTTCTTTGTTCACTTGTATTATCTGAGTGTTTCACACACGGTCTGTCCAGTGGCTTTACTACTGTATCTATGACGTGAAGGATTTTGTGCTTCCGAGTGGCGCAGTGGTCTAAGACACTGTATCGCAGTGCTAGAGGTGTCACTGCAGTACCTGGTCCGAATCCAGGCTGCATCACATCTGGCCGTGATTGGGAGTCGCATAGGGCGGCACACAATTGGCGCAGCGTTGTCTGGGTTTGGCCGGGGTAGGCCGTCATTGTAAATAAGAATTTGTTCTTAACTGACTTGCCTAGTTAAATAAAGGTTAAAATATATATTATATTTTATATATATATATATATTCTGATCAGATGCGAATGAAGAATAGTCCATCAGAAGGGAAACCCACAATGTTATGTATACGAACTTCGGCTGAGCGATATGGCCTAAAAATCATATCTAGATTTTTTCAAATTCATGGGCGATTCAAAAAAAAATATATATACACAGTACCAGTCAAAAGTTTGGACACCTACTCATTCCACGTTTTTCTTTATTTTCACTATTTCCTACATTATAGAATAATAGTGAAGACATCAAAACTATTAAATTACACATATGGAATCATGTAGTAACCAAAAAAGTGTTAAACAAAAATATATTTTAAATTTGAGGTTCTTCAAAATAGCCACCCTTTGCCTTGATGACAGCTTTGCACACTCTTGGCATATAACATATATTTTGATTTGTTTAACCCTTTTTTGGTTACTACATGATTCCATATGTGTTATTTCATAGTTGATGTCTTCACTATTATTCTACAATGTAGACAATATAAAAGAAAATAAAATAAATCCTTGAATGTGTAGGTGTGTCAACTTTTGACTGATACTGTATATATTTTTTATTTTAAATGTTTTCTCTATATAAGTTTTGGAAATATGCCCTTTTTGTTACAATTTTACCCAGAACCATTCACAAATAATGACCAGGTGCTTACATTTGATATAGGAATGTAGGAATCCATACACAACTATATCCATACAGGCATACAAAACTATATCCATACAGGCATACACAACTATATCCATACAGGCATACACAACTATATCCATACAGACATACACAACTATATCAATACAGGCATACACAACTATATCCACTTCACTTTTTGGGGAGTGTAAGAACAACCTCTCTCTCTCTGTCCAGAGGATGGACTTCAAGCTGAGCCACATGCAGAAGACTGTGAGCGAGGGTCAGAGCCCAATGCCTCTCTTCACCTGTCTGCACGTCAAGCCAGACGTCTCAGAACTCATGTTCGCTGGTAAGACCGAAAGGAAGACTCAATTTTAATGATCCACGCATTACTAATGGGTTATTTTCTAACGCATGCATCATACTACCAGTTTAGAACAGATGGAAGGAAGTTCAAGCAAGGCATCTTTTTCAAGTACACTTCTTAAAGTGGTCTAACGCCTAGATGAGTCACCTCCCACGCTTTCGGTTGAGCAGATCCAGCTACAGGACTCATGTCTGCCTGAAATGAAGGGAAAGATAGGCAGACAACTTTGAAGCAGTATGCATCTTTGGAGCGGTACACTGCATGGCCTTCCCATTGTGGAGCCATGTGTCAATGTGAACATATACTATGTTTATGGCTGCATTTGTTTAATTGTGTTTACTTTCCTGGATAATATGCAAATGACCCAGTGAAACAGAACTGACTTTGGTGTTGGTTGGTTCCATCTGTCAATGTGTCACAGCTCCTTATCTGATGGGTTACCATTTACATCAGTGTTTCTCAACCCTGGTCCTCCAGTACCCCCAACAGTAACCCTGGTCCTCCAGTACCCCCAACAGTAACCCTGGTCTTCCAGGACCCCCAACAGTAACCCTGGTCCTCCAGTACCCCCGACAGTAACCCTGGTCTTCCAGTACCCCCAACAGTAACCCTGGTCCTCCAGTACCCCCAACAGTAATCCTGGTCTTCCAGTACCCCCAACAGTAACCCTGGTCCTCCAGTACCCCCAACAGTAACCCTGGTCCTCCAGTACCCCCAACAGTAACCCTGGTCCTCCAGTACCCCCAACAGTAACCATGGGCAACTAATCATCAACCCCTCAATGAGTTGAACAAGGTGTGTTTGTCAAGGGCTACAACACAAATGTGTACAGTTGGGGGAACTGGAGGACCAGGGTTGGGAAACACTGACCCAAGGATGTAGCTAGTTAACTCTGACAGAAACTGTGGACCATGCACTGTTGTGTATCGTTAGTCACCCAATATTGGAATCATGGCATCAAGCAAATTAGCTGTGACTTTGGAATCTTTGAATGAATGAAAGTACAAACAAATTAACGAATGAATGAACCAAGTTCATTTCTGAATGACTGCAGGCATGCATGTAATTATTGTCATCTTTGCATTTGAGTCTGAGCCATTTAAATACAGGGTATGGTAGTGTTTACCCAGGGCTAGTGTCACGTCATAACGTTTGTGTTTGTGTGCTGTGTGTTTATACGCGCCTGTGGGTGTGTGCACTGTTTGCGTGTTTGTGTGCGGGTGTGGAACATGTGGAATTATTGCGCAAACATTCCCATCGGTGTCAGTTTCACTAGTACAGATACTCACGCTGACCCATCTCTGTCTGACTCTGTCATCAAGGGAAACTGAAATAGACACAACAGTGAGTGACATTAGTTCTAAAAAGGAGAGGACACACCTTAAAGATTCAATGGTTCACAGACACTTAGGTACAGGATGTAGACATGACAATGGTAATGCCCTGAAGTAATATGACTTGGAGCTGCGGCCAAAATATCACATCACAATATTTTATTTGCAATTTTGACAGTATGCCTGTATTTTATGTTTCTAAATAAAATGTTCTAAATGATTAGTGCTTGACCCTAGAATGGCAACAAATCAATTCTATTTGATTTTAATAGGCATTTTCCATGCTGACGGTTTTGTTCTCAACTAAATGAGGACAAAACGGACAGTGAAAGTAGTCAATTGTTTTTAATACTGTATAAAAATAAGATTTTATAGACTGTATTGTAAAAAAAAATATATCGGTATGTGGGTACATACAGGAATACCGATATTCACAATATATCGCCCAGCCTTACTGGGACTCAATTCATCAAAGTTCTTGTATGGTTAAACATCAATGGGAAAGCTGTCAATGTTTGGGTATTAATTATGATATTATAGTAAATTGCTTTGCATTGTAAGCAAGGGCCCTAATGTGATATGGTTATAATAACCTTGTATTGGGTTAACTCAGCTAGTTTCCACCATTGGAAGGCTTCTGTGAGCTTGATACACAGTAGCAGCCATTTGAGCTAAAACACTGTCCCAACAGTAATTGGAGTGAAGCTGATTATACAGCTGTCAGTCTGGTGTCACAAGGCTAATTCCACAGTACAAAACCACTTATTGTCTGTATCATTATTAGTAATAGATGTGTCATATTTCTCCTATTGTGTGTTTTGACGAGCAGACTGGGTGGAGTTTACCCCGTACGAGATTGGCATGGCCAAGTATGGTACCTTCATGTCCCCGGGCCTGTTTGGCAGTAAGTTCTTCATGGGCAGCGTGGTGAGACAGTACGAGGAGAACCCCCTGCATTTCCTCATGGGTAAGACTGGCTGCACATTCAGTACAGATGTAGGATCTTAATTTGAGCCTGGAAAATAATCATGCAGCAACAGGAAATGTGATTTATTATGCAGATTATAATTAATGGACATTTTTGTAGGGGTTGATGTCATGTCGGAAATTTCTAAGTGGAAATTATAAACATCAGATGCCTTTTTAAACCTCAAATACACTACGTTTTAAAATGTCCTGCATTGCAGGAAAGTTCTCCTGCAACAAGGTGATCAAATTAAGACACTATACACAGTACGATATGCACCTGAGCTTTCATACAGGCATACAGTGCCTTGCGAAAGTATTCGGCCCCCTTGAACTTTGCGACCTTTTGCCACATTTCAGGCTTCAAACATAAAGATATAAAACTGTATTTTTTTGTGAAGAATCAACAACAAGTGGGACACAATCATGAAGTGGAACGACATTTATTGGATATTTCAAACTTTTTTAACAAAGCAAAAACTGAAAAATTGGGCGTGCAAAATTATTCAGCCCCTTTACTTTCAGTGCAGCAAACTCTCTCCAGAAGTTCAGTGAGGATCTCTGAATGATCCAATGTTGACCTAAATGACTAATGATGATAAATACAATCCACCTGTGTGTAATCAAGTCTCCGTATAAATGCACCTGCACTGTGATAGTCTCAGAGGTCCGTTAAAAGCGCAGAGAGCATCATGAAGAACAAGGAACACACCAGGCAGGTCCGAGATACTGTTGTGAAGAAGTTTAAAGCCGGATTTGGATACAAAAAGATTTCCCAAGCTTTAAACATCCCAAGGAGCACTGTGCAAGCGATAATATTGAAATGGAAGGAGTATCAGACCACTGCAAATCTACCAAGATCTGGCTGTCCCTCTAAACTTTCAGCTCATACAAGGAGAAGACTGATCAGAGATGCAGCCAAGAGGCCCATAATCACTCTGGATGAACTGCAGAGATCTACAGCTGAGGTGGGAGACTCTGTCCATAGGACAACAATCAGTCGTATATTGCACAAATCTGGCCTTTATGGAAGAGTGGCAAGAAGAAAGCCATTTCTTAAAGATATCCATAAAAAGTGTCGTTTAAAGTTTGCCACAAGCCACCTGGGAGACACACCAAACATGTGAAAGAAGGTGCTCTGGTCAGATGAAACCAAAATTGAACTTTTTGGCAACAATGCAAAACGTTATGTTTGGCGTAAAAGCAACACAGCTGAACACACCATCACCACTGTCAAACATGGTGGTGGCAGCATCATGGTTTGGGCCTGCTTTTCTTCAGCAGGGACAGGGAAGATGGTTAAAATTGATGGGAAGATGGATGGAGCCAAATACAGGACCATTCTGGAAGAAAACCTGATGGAGTCTGCAAAAGACCTGAGACTGGGACGTTATTAACTTAAGGGGGCTGAATAATTTTGCACACCCAATTTTTCAGTTTTTGATTTGTTAAAAAAGTTTGAAATATCCAATAAATGTTGTTCCACTTCATGATTGTGTCCCACTTGTTGTTGATTCTTCACAAAAAAATACCGTTTTATATCTTTGTTTGAAGCCTGAAATGTGGCAAAAGGTCGCAAAGTTCAAGGGGGGCGAATACTTTCGCAAGGCACTGTACATACACGAGCACAAACTCACAAACATAGACTAGATACGCATTTCACTACATACACAAAGTTGTCTGCTGTGTCTCTTCTAGGGGTGTGGGGCAGTGCTTTCTCCATCCTCTTCAACCGGGTCATGGGGATCAAAGGGACCACTGGAGGTAGCACCATGGAAGAGGAGCTTGGTAAGATTCTGACAAACCATTGTACAAAACCTACCTTTGTCTCTCTGTCTCTTTAAATGCATGTTCTGTGCGTGCGTACGAGCGCGTCATGTTTTCTGTTAGGAAAATGTGGCGCAGGACATTTGACCGGCAGAATTTTAATTGACCATACATTTGACAAATGTACTATATGCATTGTGTGTAACCTGACTAGGGTGTCTACCCATGGTGCTCAGAATGACAAATCACATTTAGATTATGGTAATTCATCTTAACAGAACATGCAAATCAAGGATACAACAGTGTGGGTACTTACTGAATTCTGATGCACATTGCAGAATAACTGCCACATATACTTTTCCTCAACCGACAAGATGAGTAACAAGCAGCAAAATCACTAACCTATGTCAATCTACTATCTCCCATAGTAGTAAAGTTTACATATTCTATTGGTCAGCTTGTTATTCTGTGTGAAAAAGAAATGGCCTATTCCAAACACTCTGGGTCAGTTTTTGGATGATAGATCCCAAATTCATACAACCAGGTATCAAACTCATTCCATGGAGGGCTGAGTGTCTGTGGGTTTTCGCTCCTCCCTTGTACTTACCTGATTAGTTAAAGGTCACTAATTACTATGGAACTCCCCTCACCTGGTTGTCTAGGTCTTAATTGAAAGGAAAAACCAAAAACCTGCAGACACTAGGCCCTCCATGGATTGAGTTTGACACGCCTGCAGTAGGCCTAGGCTACACATTTTTTTTTTTTTTAAGCAATGAGGCTGATGCAACCGATCAGAACATTTAGCTTAAAATGTTACTAAACTATTATTTATTCACATTTGTAAGCGCAGTAATGTGCAAAAGGCAGTAGGCTACGTGCTAATGTTCGTTCCATAATGTAGTTAGCGGGAAAACACTTGTCAAAAACTCACCGCACGTGCGAGCGGTTTCATGTGACCGAGATTAAAATATCCATTCGAAATTAGAAAGAGGTGAGATCTAAAGATACAATAACTAATATGGGTTGCTAATATGACTAGGTTTGTGCCTTTGGATACTGGACAATGAAAGAAAGTTGATTTGAAAACCAATAGAACGAGAGGAATAGGCTACTGGTTTCAATGGCATTTAGAAGTATTTTATAAAATAATTTCCTCCCATGATTCTATGGTCGGATTTTACTTTGAAGCAAGGTAAGACATGCCATGCCTATTTAGTAAAACGTTCAGGTTTAAAATATTGATGCACCAACATTACATTTTCGGCCGATATCGATATCCGATATTTTCTTTGCCAAAAAAACTACACCGATAACCGATATTTAAAATTTGAGCAGCCCTTTAAGCATTCTAGTACAGTTAAATAGTTAACACACACACATGGACGCAGCGGTCTAAGGCACTGAATTTCAGTGCAAGAGGCGTCACTACAGTCCCTGGTTCGAATCCAGGCTGTATCACATCCGGCTGTGATTGGGAGTCCCATAGGGCAGCGCACAATTGGTCCAGTGTCGTCCAGGTTTGGCCGGGGTAGGCCGTTATTGTAAAAAAATAATTTGTTCTTAACTTCTGACTTGCCTAGTTAAATAAAGGTTACACACACACACACACACACCACCCTGACCAAAAAGTTATTTTGTTGTCATTTACAGTAACGGCCCCATTACCAGTAAAACATATTAAAAACCTATTTCTTTCATTTACTTGCTGTGCTGTTTCATTCTTCATTTGTTCAGTCGTTTCATTCTTAACCAGGATTTCCCATACTATGGAACGCCGTTTGGGTCTTTGCATGTCAAATGACACTATTTGATGTGTCAAATAAGCCTGTTGACCAATCAGGACCTGAATATGACTTCACATAATAATTTTACGCGTTCATACATTTTTTACGTAGTTATTACACATTGATTACTCTGTCACTCGTATTTCATATGCCACAACGATTCATCGATACGTATGCAATGATGCTTGTAAAGTTGTCTTGCGCACCTACAGTGCTGGTCATAAAAAAAAGCTAGCTAGCTCAATGTTCTTTCCCAAAAACATAGCAAAACAACATAATCTGTTTCAGTAGCTATAGTTAGCCAGCTTACTATATAGCTAGGTGTCATCATCTAAAATAACCCTAATTTATAAGACAGTTCTTATTTGATTAATAGTGGTCGGATCCATCTATGAGAAGTTAGCCACAATAAGGATTAGCCACAATAGTGGACTTTACGGTTAGCCTTCAAAAATAGTTAATAAAATCAACAAAAGACAATCATTTTTTAATTTGACAAAAATCTGTTGAAATAACGCAGGATGTATTATACTTTAGAATTGCATTGAGGCATACTTATTTCACTGTACAGCCTTAAGTATGGATTGTGGATCAATGACATGGGGTATCAGTCTACTACTCAGGGACACCCAGAGAACATTAGCGTTGTAGCTCTCATTGTGGGACTCTGAATCAACTGAATTGAGCCACATTTATTGTCAACCTATGTGTATTGAACATTGTTCCAGAGGAAAAACAATAGTGCATGGATGTTTTGGAGTCTGATAACTCTGAGGAGGATGTTGGGAAAAAAAATATTGGGTATTGCGTAGACTGATACTCCATTTCATTGATCCCCAGTCCTTAGGGAAAGCTGTACAGTGCAATATGAATGTCAATACACACAATATGCTGACTGGGGTGGTGATTTCACACAGTCACAGCGCAAACTCTTCACAGTTGTGTTCTGTGGGTGTCACCGAGTAGACTGATACCCCATTTCATTGCTTCACATTCAAACCTTGTTTAACATCTAGTGTAAATATGGAATGATTCCACGAATTGTAACCTCTGCATCACTTTCAAATAGGTGCTTTTATATTGAAGGCAAACCGCAAATTCCACTAGTGTGCCTAATCCTTATTGTGGCTAGCTTCACAACACATAACCCGGTCCGGTCGAGCCTCACTAGCCAGGTGAAGCTAGCTGGTTGTTTATAATGTTAGCTTTGGGCAACAGGGTTAAAAGTAGCTGGCTAGCTATTTATTTTCTTGACCTGAAGTTCAATTTCAATAGGCAAACAACAAGTGGCTACCTAGCTAATACTTACTCACAAGGATTCCGAAATCATTGCTAAGACTTATGAAAATGACTGCTGTTTTTACTGGTCATTGTTTTCAGGCTGTTTTTTTGGCGCTAGCTAGGTACCCCAGAAGTTGCGGTCAAACAAATAATGTTTTATTACCATATTGTAAACACATCGTTTGTGGCTGGTGTTTGCAGGATTTTTGTACGGCAGTAATAGTAGTGGTGGCGCTTAGCTTACACGTGCAAATTCAGAACACACAACATTCTATAATAGAACTGTGTTATTTGTCGTGTCAAATTAAAAGCTTATTTAACGCGTCAAACAGTATTATTTGACTTTTAAAAAAACAAACAAATTTTACCCCCTTTACTCCCCAATTTCGTGGTATCCAATTGTTAGTAGTTACTATCTTGTCTCATCGATACAACTCCTGCACGGGCTCGGGAGAGACAAAGGTTGAAAGCCATGCGTCCCCCGAAACACAACCCAACCAAGCCGCACTGCTTCTTAACACAGCGCGCATCCAACCCGGAAGCCAGCCGCACCAATGTGTCGGAGGAAACACCGTGCACCTGGTGACCTGGTTAGCGCGCACTGTGCCCAGCCTGCCACAGGAGTCTCTAGTGCACGATGAGGCAAGGATATCCCTACTGGCCAGGCCCTCCCTAACCCGGACGACGCTAAGCCGATTGTGCGTCGCTCCATGGACCTCGCGGCCGGCTGCGACAGACCCTAGGTCTCTGGTGGCACAGCTAGCACTGCGATGCAGTGCCCTAGACCACTGCGCCACCCGGGAGGCCCGACATTTATCATTTTTGACACACAAAGATCCAAAAGGCGTTTCATAGTATGTTGTGAAGCTAATAGCAGTGGCGCTATTACTGTGTAACTCCGGTAGTGCAACATGTGTACCGGTGCTCGAAAAGTTGACGAAAGCCAACATCACCCATGACTGAGAACGGTTGATTGTCAAGGGCATTGAATTCCATTATCTTGGCGTTAATAGATTTCGCCTTTGCGTTGTCTCGCTGAAATTTTCTTACTCTTTCAAATGACTGCTCGACTTGTTGACTGCTCGATCCACACAGCAGGCATTGTGGGCTAGGTTAGGAATGCTGTGTTGCACGTGTAGCCCAAAAGTTTACATGGCGTCATTACGTCATGTACCTACGTTATATAGGTATGTACGTCAGCTTTGACATCGGTTTTGCACATTGGCGTTAAACTAGACATCGGGCCGATCCCGATGGTGTCATTTTTAGCTAATATCGGCCGATTCCGATATGTTCACCGATATATCGAGCATCCCTAGTTTCAAACAATTAAGTATTCCCTATGTTTTCAAAATTAATACTGCCTTCAGCTCATTGCAAAGTGGTGTGTGACACGCTGAAGCCTGCCTACTGTTGCCTATGTACATTTAAATGGTAAATGCGCTTCAATTACCAGTTGAATAGGCTAAAAAGCGTTATTTTGTGATAGGATTTTTTTCTTCTCCCGGACAATTGTCCGGCGGCAGATTTATTTATCGGATTTTAATTGATTTATTATCCAAAAGAAAATGGAAACCGTGGTGTGTGTGTGTGCGTGAGTGTGTGTGTGTGTGTGTGTGTGCGTGCGTACCGTTATGTGCATGTTTCTCGATGTCCAAATATAGATGTAGCAGTGGATAACCCTACTTCCACTGAATATCAGCTCATTGAGTCATAATCAAGTTGCTAATCAAGTTGAACCCTTTTACCATTGACACAGCATTTACCGGTTTAACTTCAGCCAGGTTAAGGGTTACATGATTGACAGTTTCTCAAATAAACAAAGTCACGTAGAACACTTGGGTAGCAGATAGAAATGATAACAACTTCCTCTGCCAGACCTAATGTGAAAGCAACTATAATGGCACTTTAATGTCTTGCAAATACTAGCTGTTGGTAAGCACATTCACTGTGAACTCCATGGTAGTTCACAGTCACACCAATGTACAGTACTCTGGACAGTACTCTGAATGTTGTTGTGAAACTCCACAGGGAATGAGGAAGTCCAGTCAGCAAGCTCATACTGTGGATAGTGAGTCAGTTCAAGTTTTATTGTCACATGCTAAAGTACAGTGAAACGATTAAGTTGGATACTGAGTGAGGGTTTGGTTTTCACATGAATGTTGTCACTGTTTTTCAGAGCAAATAAAGCCTCAGCACATTGTGGGTGAGGAGACGCAGGAAAATGAGGACGAGCCAAGAAAAGGTACGGTCTACGAGAGAGAAAGGGTGTGTTGTGTGTCTTAGGGCTTTGGTAGTGACATCCCCATTTCCCCCCTCTCCTCATCCTCCTTTCATCCTCCCCTCCTCATCCCTCTCTCCTCATCCCCCTCTCCTCCATCCCCTCCAGCGGGTGGAACAGAAAACCAGGAGGCAGAGGAAGAGCTCCAGCGTAATGCCCAGGCCAGCTGGACCAGCAGGATGTTCACCTCCCTGGTGGGGGAGTCCACCCTCTTCAACACCCGTGAGGGCAGAGCCGGAAAGGTGCACAACTTCATGCTGGGGCTCAACCTCAACTCCTCCATGCCTTTCTCCCCCTTCAACAACAGATCATACACACACCACAACCTGGAGGAGGAACAGGACGCCGTCACAGGTCTGAGATCAGTTTAACGGGGGGTTTAAGTGGGTGGGTCAGCGGGTTAACAGCCAAAGGGTTAACAGTCTGTAACAAGTCTATCACCATGATTGTCTAAGATTGGAAACCTGTTAGACTGTTCAGACCCATTAACCCATCTCTATGTAGATGGGTAAAGGAATACATCAACTATCAAATCAAGGCTTTGAATAACTATTATAGACTATTTGTGAGAATGGGTGATTGATTTGATAGATGATGACATTATTTATTGTCCCCTTACTGCGGTCCTCCTCAGACCCAGATGAGTTTGACCGCATCTACGAGCCGCTGGACGTGAAGAGTAAGAAGATCCACATAGTGGACAGTGGTCTGACCTATAACCTCCCGTACCCACTCATCCTGCGGCCGCAGCGTGGCGTCGACCTCATCATCTCCTTCGACTTCTCAGCCCGCCCCAGTGACTCCAGCCCACCCTTTAAGGTGAGCAATGCACACACATTCAAGCACGCACACACACACAGACACACAAACACATGCAGACAGGCACACACGTATGTGTTCTCTATATACAAACATACTGCACACACACCCACATTTTAAATACTTTATTTGATTCCACAAATTACATTACAGTCAAGAAGGATTCAAACATTTCATAGGTCATGGATATATGGACACTTTGGATACAGAAAGCAGTTTTTCTCCACCCAGCAAGGCTGCCCATGACAGCTGACACGGCGCAGTACCTCGCTATCTGCTTTGCCTTTTTCCTGTGCAGGCCTGCAATCTGAAGGCCACGTACTGTCAGCCTATGTACAGTGCATTCAGGAAGTATTCAGACCCCTGCCCTTTTTCCACAGCCTTATTCTGAAATTGATTTTTTTTTAAACAATGACCTCATCAATCAATCTCAGGTGCGTCCTGTTTCCATTGATCATCCTTGAGATGTTTCTACAACTTGATTGGAGTCCACCTGTGGTAAATTCAATTGATTGGACATGATTTGGAAAAGCACACACCTGTCTATATAAGGTCCCACAGTTGACAGTGCATGTCAGCAAAAACCAAGCCATGAGTTTGAAGGAATTGTCCATAGAGCTCAGAGACAGGATTGTGTCGAGACACATATCTGGGTACGGGTGCCAAAAAATGTCTGCAGCATCGAAGGTCCCCAAGAGCGCAGTGGCCTCCATCATTCTTAAAAGGAAGAAGTTTGGAACCACTAAGACTCTTCCTAGAGCTGGCCGCCCATCCAAACTGAGCAATCCGGGGAGAAGGGCCTTGGCCAGGGAGGTGACCAAGAACCCGATGGTCACTCTGACAGAGTTCCTCTGTGGAGATGGGAGAACCTTCCAGAAGGACAACCACCTATGCAGCACTCTACCAATCAGGCATTTATGGTAGAGTGGAAGCCACTCCTCAGTAAAAGGCACATGACAGCCCGCTTGGAGTTTGCACCTAAAGGACTCTCAGACCATTAGAAACAAGATTATCTGGTCTGATGAAACCAAGATTGAACACTTTGGCCTGAATGCCAAGCGTCACTTCTGAAGGAAACCTGGCACCATACCTACGGTGAAGCATGGTGGTGGCAGCATCATGCTGTGGGAATGTTTTTCAGCGTCAGGAACTGGGAGACTAGTCAGGGAAAGATGAATGGAGCAAAGTACAGAGATCCTTGATGAAAACCTGTTTTAGAGCACTCAGGACCTCAGACTGGGATGAAGGTTCACCTTCCAACAGGACAACGACCCTAAGCACACAGCCAAGACAACGCAGGAGTGGTTTTGGGACAAGTCTCTGAATGTCCTTGAGTGGCCCAGCCAGAGCCCAGACTTGAACCTTAACCTCTCTGGAGAGATCTTAAAATAGCTGTGCAGCGATGCTCCCCATTCAACCTGACAGAGCTTGAGAGGACCTGCAGAGAAGAATGTGAGAAACTCCCCAAATACAGACGTGCCAAGCTTGTAGCGTCATACCCATGAAGACTCAAGGCTGTAATCGCTGCCAAAGGTGCTTCAACAATGTACTGAGTAAAGGGAATACTTATGTAAATGTGATATTTCTGTTTTTTTATATTTTTTTTATATATTGGCCTAAATTCCTAAAAAACAGTTTTTGCTTTGTCATTATGGGGTATTGTGTGTAGATTGGTGAGGAAAAATGTTTTTTTAATACATTTTGCATTAAGGCTGTAACATAACAAAATGTGGAAAAAGTCAAGGTGTCTGAATACTTTCCAAATGCACTGTACGTGGCTGATAACTGCACTGATAACTAATAAATGCACTGATAACCAACTTGTCAGAAAAGACCTGCTCCATGTAGGAGTCAAAAGAACAACGCATTTGCAAAATGAGCACCTCCCTCCGGGGCTCCCCCCACAACAAAATCTCTTATTTGGTTTGCAAGGAAACACATCATCAACATCAAACCAGCCTCCTCTGACAATAGAATGGTTGTGAATAAGCACTGTTACTGTCTGTCTCACCTCACTAGCTATCAGGTTGACGAGGCGGTCATGTCTAACTATGTATAAGTCCTTGTATGAACGGCAACCATTAACAACATGTGAAACAGACTCTTTCATTTGACTCATGTTATACAACGTGATACAAAATGGATTGGATATACAAGCTCATTTTAGCTCTGCACAACAATATATTTAGACCAATATTTACTCTGTTTTACAAAGACATTTGAGAATGTAATACATCTGAATGACATACCATTTTTTACGACAGTGTGTGTGTGTGTCCGTTTATTGACTGCTTTCTGTCTGTTCTTCAATCTACTGTTCTGTGTGTGTGTCAAGGAGCTCCTGCTAGCTGAGAAATGGGCTCGCATGAACAAGCTTCCCTTCCCAAAGATCGACCCCAAAGTGTTTGACCGTGAGGGCCTCAAGGAGTGTTATGTCTTCAAACCCCGCAAGGAAGACAAGTGCTGCCCCACCGTCATCCATTTTGTACTGGCCAACATCAACTTCAGGGAATTCAAAGCTCCCGGTGAGGACTGGTGAAACTACTGTATGGCTGTAGGATCAGGGAAAACTAGGCTGCATCTGAAATGGCATCCTATTAGTGCACTACTTTTGACCAGAGCCCCTTGGCCAAAGGTAGCGCACTATACAGGGAAATGGAGTCCATTTTGGACACACCCTAGGCCTTGGTTTAAAGCCCATAAACTACAATGTGTTATAATGTGTTATAGGCTATAACTTTGTCCCAGAGTTTTTCATGGTGAGCTTAGATGGTTGGGAAAAATTGAAGGTCCTAGTTATGATCTATAGACGGGTTGCCTGAAAACAATGCTGAAGGCCGTGTGTTGTTGTTGTTAGCTAGACACAATGACAAAAAGTTGCCATTCGGGAAATCGTAGGCGGCTCGTTTCAACTAGTTGTCTCTTATTATTGATACCATGTCTTATTTTGAGGTGTTTAACTCAAAACACATTTTATTTGTCACATGCGCTCAATACAACGGGTGTAGACTTTAACGTGAAATGCTTGCTTACGAGCCATTCCCAACGATGCAGAGTTAAAAAATAATTATAAATAGAAAAATAGTAACACACAAAATAAAATACACAAGAATGAAGCTATATACAGAAAATACCAGATCAATGTGCAGTGACATGAGGTATTTGAGGTAGATATGTACATAAAGGCAGGTTAAAGTGACTAGACATCAGGATAAATAATAATAAGAGTAAAATAAGGAACAGAGTAGCAGCATCAAATATTGTGTGTGTGTTATGTGCATGTGTTCTTTGTTTCTGGCCATTTTGAGCCTGTAATCAAACACACATGCTGATACTCCAGATACTAAACTAGTCTAAAGAAGGCCAGATGTATTGCTTTAATCAGGACAACAGTTTTCAGCTGTGCTAACATAATTGCAAAAGGGTTTTCTAATGATCAATTAGCTTTTTAATATGATAAACTTGGATTAGCAAACACAACGTGCCATTGGAACACAGGAGTGATGATTGCTGATAATGGGTCTCTGTACGCCTATGTAGATATTCTATTTAAAAACATATTTGTTTCCAGCAACAATAGTCATTTACAATATTAAGAATGTCTACACTGTATTTCTGATCATTTTGATGTTATTTTAATGGACAAAACATGTGCTTTTCTTTCAATAACAAGGACATTTCTAAGTGACCCCAAACTTTTGAACAGTAGTTGAAGTTGGAAGTGTACATAGACCTTAGCCAAATACATTTATACTCCGTTTTTCACAATTCCTGACATTTAATCCAAGTAAAAATTCCCTGTCTTAGGTCAGTTTGGATCACTGCTTTATTTTAATAATTTGAAATGTCAGAATAATAGTAGTATGATTTATTTCAGCTTTTACATACACTCAATTAGTATTTGGTAGCATTGCCTTTAAATAGTTTAACTTGGGTCAAACGTTTTGGGTAGCCTTCTACAAGCTTCCCACAATAAGTTGGGTGAATTTTGGCCCATTCCTCCTGACAGAGCTGGTGTAACTGAGTTAGGTTTGTAGCTTTTTCAGTTCTGCCCACACATTTTCTATGGGATTGAGGTCAGGGCTTTGTGATGGCCACTCCAATACCTTGACTTTGCTGTCCTTAAGCCATTTTGCCACAACTTTGGAAGTATGCTTGGGCTCATTGTCCAATTGGAAGACCCATTTGTGACCAAGCTTTAACTTCCTTATTGATGTCTTGAGATGTTGCTTCAATATATCCACATAATTTTCCTCCCTCATGATGCCATCTATTTTGTGAAGTGCACCAGTCCCTCCTGCAGCAAAGCGCCCTCACAACATGATGCTGCCACCCCCGTGCTTCACGGTTGGGATGGTGTTCTTCGGCTTGCAAGCAACCCCTTTTAACTCCAAACATAATGATGGTCATTATGACCAAACAGTTTTGTTTCATCAGACCAGAGGACATTTCTCCCAAAATTACGATATTTGTCCCCATGTGCAGTTGCAAACCGTAGTCTGATTTTTTTATGGTGGTTTTGGAGCAGTGGCGTCTTCCTTGCTGAGTTCTTCCTTGCTCAGGTTCTGTCGATATAGGACTTGTTTTATTGTGGATGTAGATACTTTTGTACCTGTTTCCTCCAGCAACTTCACAAGGTCCTTTGCTGTTCTGGGATTGATTTGCACCTTTTGCACCACAGTACGTTCATCTCTAGGAGACAGAACGCGTCTCAATCCTGAGTGCTATGACGGCTGCATGGTCCCATGGTGTTTATTCTTGCGTACTATTGTTTGTACAGATGAACATGGTACCTTCAGGCATTTGGAAATTGCTCCCAAGGATGTACCAGACTTGTGAAGGTCCACCATTTTTTTCTGATGTCTTGGCTTTTTTCTTTTGATTTTCCCATGATGTCAAGCAAAGAGGCACTGAGTTTGAAGGTAGCCCTTGAAATACATCCACAGGTACACCTCCAATTGACTCAAATGATGTCAATTAGCATATCAGAATCTTCTAAAGCCATGACATAATTTTCTGGAATTTTCCAAGCTGTTTAAAGGCACAGTCAACTTAGTGTATGTAAACTTCTGACCCACTGGAATTGTGATACAGTGAATTAGAAGTGAAATAATCTGTCTGTAATCAATTGTTGAAAAAATGACTTGTGTCATGCACAAAGTAGATGTCCTAACCTGACTTGCCAAAACTATAGTTTGTTAACAAGAAATTTGTGGTGGTTAAAAAACAAGTTTTATTGACTCCAACCTAAGTGTATGTAAACTTCCGACTTCAACTGTACATACAACGCAACATACAACAGTTTCATCGATTTTACTGAGTTACAGTTCATTTAATTAAATTGGTCAATTGAAATAAATTAATTTTCAACTAATCTATGGATTTCACATGACTGGGCAGGGGCGCAGCCATGGTTGGACTTGGGCGGGCATAGGCCCACCCACTTGGGACACAGGTCCAGCCAATCAGAATGAGTTTTTCCTCACAAAAGGTTCTTTATTACAGACAGAAATACTCCTCAGTTTTATCAGCTCTCCAGGAGGCTGGTCTCCGCAGGTGAAGAAGCCTGATGTGGAGGTCCTGGGCTGGTGTGGTTACACTTGGTCTGTGGTTGTGAGGCCGGTTGGACGCACTGCCAAATTCTCTAAATTGACATTGGAGGCAACTTATGGTAGAGAAATCAACATTACATTCTCAGGCAACAGCTCTGGTAGGGATTCCTGCAGGCAGCATGCCAATTGCACGCTGTGGCATTGTGTTGTGTGACAAAACTGCGCATTTTAGAGTGGCCTTTTATTGTCCCCATCACAAGGTGCACTCGTGTAATGATCATGCTGTTTAATCAGCTTCTTGATATGCCACACCTGTTAGGTGAATGGATTATCTTGGCAAAGGAGAAATGCTCACTAATGGATGTAAACAAACAATTTTGTGCACAAAATTTGAGAGAAATATGCTTTTTGTGTGTGAAACATTTCTGTCATCTTTTATTTTAGCTCATGAAACATGGGACCAACACTTTACATGTTGCGTTTATATTTTTGTTCGGTATAGTATTACGAGTATGCATAGAGTCAGTGCAAGATAGTCTGGGTAACCAAATTGTATTTGTCACATGCGCCGATGTAGTATAGTAGACCTTACAGTGAAATGCTTACTTACGTGCCCTTAACCAACAATGCAGTTTTAAGAAAAATAAGTGTTAAGTAAAAAATAGAAAATAAAAGTAACACATTATTAAACAGCAGCAGTAAAATAACAATAGCGAGGCTATATACAGGGGGTACCGGTACAGAGTCAATGTGCTGGGGCACTGGTTAGTCGAGGTAATTGAGGGTAATATGTACGTGTTGGTAGAGTTGAAGTGATGCATAGATAATAAACAGACAGTAGTAGCAGCAGCGTAAAAGATGGGTCTGGCCCTTTGATTAGCTGTTCGGGATTCTTATGGCTTGGCGGTAGAAGCTGTTAAGAAGTGTTTTGGACCTAGACTTGGCGCTCCAGTACCACTTGCCGTGCGGTAGCAGAGAGAGCAGTCTATGACTTGGGTGGCTGGAGTCTTTGACAATTTGTAGGTCCTCCCTCTGACACTGCCTGGTATAGAGGTCCTGGATGGCAGGAAGCTTGGCCCCAGCGATGTAGTGGGCCATATGCACTACTCTCTGTAGTGCCTTGCGGTCGGAGGCTGAGCAGTTGCCATACCAGGCAGTGTTGCAACCTGTTCTCGATGGTACAGCTGTAGAACTTTTTGAGGATCTGAGGACCCATGCCAAATATTTTCAGTCTCCTGAGGGGGAATAGGCTTTGCTGTGCCCTCTTCACGACTGTCTTAGTGTGTTTGGACCATGATAGTTTGTTGGTGATGTGGACACCAAGGAACTTGAAGCTCTCAAGCTGCTCCACTACAGCCCCGTCGATGAGAATGGGGGTATGCTCGGTCCTCCTTTTCCTGTAGTCCACAATCATCTCCTTTGTCTTGATCACGTTGAGGGAGAGGTTGTTGTCCTGGCAACACATGGCCAGGGTTCTGACCTCCTCCCTATAGGCTGTCTCATCATTGTCGGTGATCAGGTCTACCACTGTTGTGTCATCGGCAAACTTGATGATGGTGTTGGAGTCGTGCCTGGCCATGCAGTCATGAGTGAACAGGGAGTACAGGAGGGGACTGAGCACACACCCCTGAGGGCCCCCGTTTTGAGGATCAGCATGGTGGATGTGTTGTTACCTACCCTTACCACCTGGGGGCGGCCTGTCAGGAAGTCCAGGATCCAGTTGCAGTGGGAGGTGTCCCAGGGTCCTTAGCTTAGTGATGAGCTTTGAGGGCACTACGGTGTTGAATGCTGAGCTTTAGTCAATGAATAGCATAGGTGCGTAGGTGTTCCTTTTGTCCAGGTGAGAAAGGGCAGTGTGCAATAGAGATCGGATCATCTGTTGGGGCGGTATGCAAATTGGAGTGGGTTGAGGGTTTCTGGGATAATGGTGTTGATGTGAGCCATGACCAGCCTTTCAAAGCACTTCAAGGCTACCGACGTGAGTGCTACCGACGTGAGTGCTACGGGTCGGTCGTCATTTGGTTAACTATTTATTTATTAACTACTTAGCAGTTTCATGGCTATCATGTCACGACTATACTAAAATAGCAAAAATCCATTAGCTAGCTAACCAACAACTGTAACGATGTATTTGAAAGACAGCAAGTGCTCATTGTGCAAATGTATTTGTTTATTATAAAAATTTGGAGAAGAAATATAGCTTACATGTTGCCATCAATCCTTTGATATTGAGCCAACCACATCTGTTTTGCCTCAAGGGTTGCGACACACATCAATTTTGTTACTTAAAACTTCTTAGGGCTGCAATCCCATTTATCGGGATGATATGACAGCAGCCAGTGAAAGTGCAGGGCGCCAAATTCAAAACAACAGAAATCTCATAATTAAAATTCCTCAAACATACATGTATTTTATACCGTTTTAAAGGTAATCTTGTTGTTAATCCCACCACAGTGTCCGATTTCAAATATGCTTTACAGTGAAAGCACCACAAACGATTATGTTAGGTCACCACCAAGCCACAGAAAAACACAGCCATTTTTCCAGCCAAAGAGAGGAGTCACAAAAAGCACAAATAGAGATAAAATGAATCACTAACCTTTGATAATCTTCATCAGATGACACTCATAGGACTTCATGTTACACAATACATGTATGTTTTGTTTGATAAAGTTCATATTTATATAAAAAAATCTGAGTTTACATTGGCGCGTTACGTTCACTAGTTCCAAAAACATCCAGTGATTTTGCATAGCCACATCGATTCAACAGAAATACTCATCATCAATGTAGATGATAATACAAGTTAAACACATGGAGTTATAGATATCTCCTTAATGCAACCGCTGTGTCAGATTTCATAAAAACTTTACGGAAAAAGCAAACAGAGACGGCGCTCAGAAAATTAATCAAATTAGCCGCCATGTTGGAGTCAACAGAAACCAGAAATTACATGATAAATATTCCCTTACCTTTGATGATCTTCATCAGAATGCACTCCCAGGAATCGCAGTTCCACAATAAATGCTTGATTTGTTCGATAATGTCTGTTATTTATGTCCAAGTAGCTACTTTTGTTAGCGTTAGGTACACATATCCAAATGCTCGTGTGTTTGGACAAAAACTTTGGACAAAAACTTCAAAAAGTTATATTACAGGTCGAAGAAACATTTCAAACTAAGTATAGAATCAATCATTAGGATGTTTTTATCATAAATATTCAATAAAGTTCCAACCAGAGAATTCCTTTGTGTCTACAGGAGCAGGGCGATATCATGTGGAATGCGCATGACCAGGAAATGGCTCTCTGCCAGTAAGCTGACTCATTCAGCTTGTATTCAGTCCCACAACACAGTAGAAGCCTCATTCAAGTTTCTAAAGACGGTTGACATCTATTGGAAGCCCTAGGAAGTGCAACTTCATTCATATCCTAATGTGAATTCAATAGGGCCTGAGTTGAAAATCGACCAACCTCAGATTTCTCACTTCCTGTTTGGATTTCTTCTCAGGTTTTTGCCTGCCATATGAGGTCTGTTATACTCACAGACATCATTCAAACAGTTTTAGAAACGTCAGAGTGTTTTCTATCCAATACTAATAATAATATGCATATATTAGCAACTGAGACTGAGGAGCAGGCCGTTTACTCTGGGCACCTCTGGGCACCTTTCATCCAAGCTACTCAATACTGCCCCTGCAGCCATAAGAAGTTTTAACGACCCATCTGTCTATTGCTACATTAATGACTGCAATGGCTTCATCATCTTCCTCTATTCCATGAATGGGATTTATGTCAGAATTGGTGGATGTTGTCATGGTAGCTAGGTGAAATCCCACTGGTGACTTCATTTGGATCTTTCCCTATCACTAGGGAAATGAGAAGAGGAAACAACTACTGTTTATTGGGACATAGGCCTACAGTATACGTGGAAAGGACAGCAGGGCTGTTTAAGCTATAAGGCACAAGGGGTTGTGGTATATGGCCAGTATACCACGGCAAAGGGCTTGTTTCGCACTGCGGAGTCCCTGGATACAGTCCTTAGCCAAGGTATATTGGCCATATACCACAAAGCCTCAAGGTGCCTTATACCTTTCATAAACTGGTTACCAAATTAAACTGTTGTCTCAAAGAAATGTTTAGTCTGCTGTTTAAAATTAAACTTTCTCACATCACATATTTACACCTCCAAGGTATCTGCTCATCAGATAAAACGGCATCTCGGACCTAAACTTCACTGTCTTGTTATCAACTTAAAACTTAAGTATTACTGTAAAGACTTATCTCATGACTTAAAAATGTTATTTTAGGTATTGACTCGTTGTTCATTCCATCTCTATGGGATATGGCTTACTACGTATCTGATTTTTTTTAAATCCACATATTGCAGAATTCCAACCTATTGTAGGACACTGTTGTTTAAACATGTAGGATGCCCACTCTCCTTCTCCCCCCACTCTGTCTCTTAACTTACTTTCAGCAAAATACTATCTTTGAGATTTTATCCTCTACCAATTCCACTCTATCTTTCCGTTTCAGTATCTGCCATTGTTTCGTCATCTCTACACAGACGCTGGAATTTATTTACTGACATAAGCCAGTCACCTCTGTCATTGTTTTTGTTTTTTACTGTCTTTCTGATTTCTATTTTAGTGAGTGAGTTGTAAAGATTATATGTGCATTAAAATAACAACAACCACTCTTCTTTTTGTATTATCCATCAGGAGTCCCTCGAGAGACGGATAAAGAGAAGGAGTTTGGTGACTTTGATGTCTTCGACGACCCCGAGAGTCCATACTCCACGTTCAACTTCCAGTACTCCAACCAGGCCTTCACCCGCCTCCACGACCTCATGGAGTTCAACACGCTCAACAACATCGAGGTGCGTCTCACACACACACAAACAAGCAAATGCACGTAGTGATGCACGTAGTGATGGGCATTTTTTTTAAATTGACTGCGAGTACTCACGTTATTTTATTTAGAGTACTCGAGTACTCAAATAATACAAATTTAAATTGAAAATTGAATTTAAGGCCCGCACTGAAAAATAATATGTGCCTATTTATCATTAGGCCTAACTTGTATGATGCTTGGTTTGGTTTATTTTGTGTTGTGCCCTGCAAATGCACATGTACAAATGGAACACTCGAGTTGAAGCAAATGAACGTCCTCAATTTTTTTTTTACTATTCTGGAACAAAATGTCACTTTCTTGTTTCCCCATCAAATATCTGTGTATCTCACCACAGCCTGGTGTTGTTGACAGTGTGTAACTGCTGCTGTGATGGAGAGCCACAATGTGATATACATGTGTTTATTATTAGCCTGTAGTATGTGATGTATGATCTGTATTTTCAGTGCTGTATTTTCTCTGTTCTGTTTCCTTTATCATCTTATGTTGGTCTCTCCCCCTCACCCATCTCTTTCCCTCCCTGTCACCCTCTCTCTCTTTCTCTCTCTCCTTCTCTCTCTCCCTCTCTTTCTTCTCTGACTGCTGTAGGTGATCAAGGATGCGATAATGGACAGCATCAGCCAGAGACGGGAGAACCCCTCACGCTGCTCCGTCTCCATCTCACTTAATGAAATTGAAAACAAGAAGTTCTTGAAACGGAACGTCAGCTCAGCTAAGCTTCCCATATAACTCCACCAGAGACACCTTTCTATATCCATGACAAGACCTGGAGGTTAAGTTTTTTTATAGAACAAAACGTTACAGCTCTAAGAACAGATAAGAATGGTAACCAACCTATCCTTGTAGCTACAAGGCTTATCTCTGTTTGAATGGGATATAAGCCTCACTTCAAGCTAGCCTGGTCTCAGACCTGTTTGTGATTTCTTGCCAACTCACGACAATGGCCATGGGAGTTTGAAAGACAGTACAAACTGATCTGAGACCAGGGTGACTTAAAGCAACTATGCAGCCTCTTCTTTTGAGCTCTGTATGACTATTGTTTGGGAGAGGATGCAGCACACCTTGTTCTGTATATTCCTGGCCTAGCATCTGGGGTGGTGTGGTTAATCTTTAAACGGGTCGCTCACTCTCTCACACACACAAGGACACACACACTCCATCCCTTCATGCAGCAGGCAGAGGAGAGAGGAGAGATCACACCTGGGAATGCATGTTTGTGTGAAGGCCTGCCTAGCGATGCAATGTATCTCTGGCAGGGGTCAGTCGAGGCGTGGCGTTGTCAAGGGATGAACATTTACTTCTAAAACGGATTTTACTGACTCACGTATTTGCTGCAGATCCAAACTTGAAATATCTGTAGTTGAATTAGAATGACTCCTTACCAATGATATTTTCTTTATGCCTTTCTAACTATCTTTACCGGTCTCTTGTTCCCTTTTCATCTATTTATTAGTATTTTGTTCCATACATACCGGGGAAGGGTGTTTGGTCTTTTGCTTTATCGTGGAAACATTGCTGAGATTTAGGGCAACATTGTCTCTGTTGCAGCAGATGGGGGAAAATAGCGTGTTTTCTTTATCACACTGTGCCTGTACTCTCCCGTCTAGGATTTTGAACCCCGGTCTCCCGGCCCCCGTGTGACAGGAGGGGATACTGACCATTATACTAATGAGGAGCTCAGGCTTGCAAGTCCACAGCTCCGCCTCTAAAAACACTCCTTCTGTAAGGCAATCTGTGAAATTCTATTGGCACCCACATTCTGCCTAGGCAAGCGTGCTATTCACAGCATTTACACAATGGAGACCTGGCTCTCAATTCCTCCTTCCTCTTCTCCCTCCTCCAGACTGTAGAAGAGAAGTGGGGGAAGGGATGATGGAATGTCTCCTCCCCTCCTTTCCCCCTGTTTTACCCAGTGGAAGAGAAGCAGGGGATGTCTGGGGAGGAGTGTTAGCTCACTCCTCCAGGGGAAGGCCTGGCTGAATGGCGTGATGTGAGGGGGAAAAGGCATGTGGGGAGTTGAACAAACCTAGAATTTCTCTGAGGCTGGCAAGTTGAAATGGGCATGCAACACACAGGAAGTTCATTACACACACATTCCATGTTGGGATGGCCCTATGCTATAGACGGTGTCTCACAAAGGATCCTCTTCCTTTGGGTTGCTTTTACAGTGCTTTGCAAAAGTATCCATCCCCCTTGGAGTTTTTCCTATTTTGTTGCATTACAACCTGTAATTTAAATGGATTTTTATTTGGATTTCATGTAATGGGCATACACAAAATAGTCCAAATTGGTGAAGTGAAATGAAAAAAATGACTTGATTTTAAAAAAATCTAAAAAAAAAAAAAATCTGAAAAGTGATGCATGCATATGTATTCACTCCTTTTGCTATGAAGCCCATAAATATGGTCTAGTGCAACCAATTACCTTCAGAAGTCACATAATTAGTTAGATTGCACACAGGTGGACTTTATTTAAGTGTCATATGATCTGTCACATGATCTCAGTATATATACATCTGTTCTGAAAGGCCCCAGAGTCTGCAACACCGCTAAGCAAGGGGAACCACCAAGCAAGCGGCACCATGAAGACCAAGGAGCTCTCCAAACAGGTCAGGGACAAAGTTGTGGAGAAGTACAGATCAGGGTTGGGTTATAAAAAAATATCAGAAACTTTGAACATCCCACGTAGCACCATTAAATCCATTATTAGAAAATGGAAAGAATATGGCACCACAACAAACCTGCCAAGAGAGGGCCGCCCAGCAAAACTCAAGGACCAGGTAAGGAGGGAATTATTCAGAGAGGCAACAAAGAGACCAAAGATAACCCTGAAGGAGCTGCAATGCTCCACAGAGGGGATTAGAGTATGTCCATAGGACCACTTTAAGCCGTACACTCGACAGAGCTAGGATTTACGGAAGAGTGGCCAGAAAAAAGCCTATTGCTTAAAGACAAAAATAAGCAAACACGTTTGGTATTCGCCAAAAGGCATGTGGGAGACTCCCCAAACATGGAAGAAGGTACTCTGGTCAGATGAGACTAAAATTGAGCTTTTGGCCATCAAGGGAAACGCTATGTCTGGCACAAACCTAACACCTCTCATCACCCGAGAACCTATCCCCACAGTGAAGCATGGTGGTGGCAGCATCATGCTGTGGGGATGTTTTTCATCGCCAGGGACTGGGAAACTGGTCAGAATTGAAGGAATGATGGATGGCGCTTAATACAGGGAAATTCTTGAGGCAAACCTGTTTCAGTCTTCCAGAGATTTGAGACTGGGACGGAGGTTCACCTTCCAGCAGGACAATAACCTAAGCATACTGCTAAAGCAACACTCGAGTGGTTTAAGGGGAAACATTTAAATGTCTTGGAATGGCCTAGTCAAAGCACAGACCTCAATCCAATTGAGAAACTGTGGTACAACTTAAAGATTGCTGTTCACCAGCGGAACCCATCCAACTTGAAGGAGCTGGAACAGTTTTGCCTTGAAGAATGGGCAAAAATCCCAGTTGCTAGATGTGCCAAGCTTAAAGAGACATACCCCAAGAGACTTCTGTAATTGCTGCAAAAGTGGCTCTACAAAGAATTGACTTTGGGGGGGTGAATAGTTATGCACGCTCAAGTTTTTTTCTTACTTCTTGTTTGTTTCAAAATAAAAAAATATGTTGCATCTTCAAAGTGGTAGGCATGTTGTGTAAATCAAATGATACAACCTCCCAAAAAATCGATTTTAATTCCAGGTTGGCAACAAAATAGGAAAAATGCCAAGGGGGTGAATACTTTCGCAAGCCACTGTAGCTACTCTGCCACTAGCCCTATCATGCAACTAAGTGAACCCATACCTGTAGAAGGGTTGACCCCTTATTTACAGTGCATTCAGAAAGTTTTCAGACCCCTTGACATTTTCTGAATGTTACGTTACAGCCTTTATTCTAAAAATGTATTTAAAAAAAAATTATCCTCATCAATCTACACACAATACCACATAATGATAAAGTGAAAACAGGTTTACATTTTTTTTTTGCATGTTTAATAAATTAAAAAAACATACCTTATTTGCTATGATACTCTAAATTAAGCTCAGGTGCATCCTGTTTCCATTGCTCATTCTTGACATGTTTCTACAACTTGATTGGAGTCCACTTGTGGTAAATTCAATTGATTGGACATGATTTGGAAAGGCACACACATGTCTAGAAGGTCCCACAGTTGACAGTGCATGTAAGAGCAAAAACCAAGTCATGAGATTTAAGGAATTGTCTGTAGAGTTCTGAGACAGGATTGTGTCCAGGCACAGATCTGGGGAAGAGTACCAAAACATTGCAGCAGCATTGAAGGTCCCCAGGAACACAGTGGCCTCCATCCTTAAAAGGAAGAAGTTTGGAACCACCAAGACACTTCCTAGAGCTGTCTGCCCGGCCAAACTGAGCAATCCGGGGAGAAGGGTCTTGGCCAGGGAGGTGACCAAGAACCCAGAGTTCCTCTGGATATAGGAGAACTTTCCAGAAGGACAACCATCTCTGCAGCACTCCACCAATCAGGCCTTTATGGTAGAGTGGCCAGAAGGAAGCCACTCTTCCTTAAAAGGCACATGACAGCCTGCTTGCCAAAAGGCAGCTAAAGAGTCTCAGACCACGAGAAACAAGGTTCTCTGGTCTGATGAAACCAAGATTTAAGTATTTTGCCTGAATGCAAAGCGTCATGTCTGGAGGAAACCTGGCACCATCCCTACAGTGAAGCACGTGGTGGCATGGTGGGCGACTAGTCAAGATTGCGTCAAAGATGAATGGAGCAAAGTACAGATATCCTTGATGAAAACACGCTCCAGAGCGCTCAGAACCTTAGAATGGGGGAAAGGTTTACCTTCCAACAGGACAACGACCCTAAGCACACAGCCAAGACAACGCAGGACTGCCTTCGGGACAAGTCTCTGAATGTCCTTGAGTGGCCCAGCCAGAGCCCGGACTTGAACCCGATCGAATATCTCTGGAGAGACCTGAAAATAGCTGTGCACCGACTCACCCCATCCAACAGACAGAGCTTGAGAGGATCTGCAGAGAACAATGGGAGAGACTCCCCAAATACAGATTTGCCAAGCTTGTAGCGTCATACCCAAGAAGACTCGAGGCTGTAATCGCTGCCAAAGGTGCTTCAACAAAGTACTGAGTAAAGGGTCTGAATACTTATGTAAATGTGATATTTCAGTTTTATATTTTTTAGACATTTGCAAACTGTTTTTGCTTTGTCATTATAGGGTATTGTGTGTAGATTGATGAGGGGAAAAAACGATTTAATCCATTTTAGAATAAGGCTAACACGAAACAAAATTTGGAAAAAGTCAAAGTGTCTGAATAATTATGTAAATAAGATATTTGTGTTTTATTTATTTTTTAGACATTTTCAAAACATTCTAAACCTTTTTTCACTTTGTCATTATGGGGTATTGTGTGTAGATTGAGGGGAAACAAATATTTAATCCATTTTAGAATAAGGCTGTAACATAACAAAATGTGAAAAAAGGGAAGTGGTCTGAATACTTTCTGAATGCACTGTATAATAGATGATGATAGTTTACTGGCCTGCTGAGACGTATTCAAGAAGTGGGCCAGGAGTTGCAATGATTCATGAACAGTTTCAATGTGTTTGAAATCTATCTTTGTAAACCTGTAATGTATAGATAATGGTTCATATAAATTAAAGTAATGGGCTCCTGTTGTACAGGTAGACCAGGTTGTTTACAAGTATAAATTAATGATAAAGAAATTGGCATCACAAGGACTGGACAATATGTGTGTGAATTTATGTGTTTAGAAAATGGGAGATCTTTTTTTACATAAAAAATGTAACTGCTATTTGCTTTCTAAATTAGTGTTTGTGTATTAACTAATTTCATTGGCAATAAATCTTTGACAGAAAAAGTCCATGTAAATTGAATTGTCATTCTTGATGCACTAATATTGTTAAGAAATATAGATCCAGTTTTCTGTGAATGTGTATGTTTCTTTGAATATGCATTTGAACATTGAGGTTATTTATTTGTGTGATTGTATACAGTACATGCGATGTATGCAAGTGGAAGGAATCCACACATACAGCTCTTGGTAAAATAGATTTCAAGACAATGATTCAGCTCTATTCCACTTCTCTTCTGTAGTGAACCAGCTGTCTAGACATTGAATTATTACTTACAGTATTCTCCTTTGCTTCCACTAGCACAGATGTCAAAGACTCGCACACTCATCATGTAGAAATTGCATGCCGACTCACTTATTTTATTTTTTTCTGTTTTGAATGGTAAGGCACTTCGGGGGTTTGTGGTATATGGCCAATATACCACGGCTAAGGGCTGTTCTTAAGCACGATGCAACGCAGAGTGCCTGGACACAGCCGTGCTGTATTGGCCGTATACCACAAACCTCCAAAGTGCCTTATTGCTATTATAAACTGGTTATCAACATAATCAGAACAGTACAAATATATATATGTTGTCATACATGTGGTAAATGGTCTGATATACCATGGTTTTTGGACAATCAGCATTCAGGGCTCAAACCACCCAGTTTATAATTAGTCAGAGGTGGAAAAAGTACTCAATTGTCATACTTGAGTAAAAGTAAAGATACCTTAATATAAAATTACTCAAGTAAAAGTGAAAGTAACCCAGTAAAATAATACTTGAGTAAAAGTCTAAAAGTCTCCGATTTTAAATGTACTTAAGTACAGTGGTGGAAAAAATACTATACTTGAGTAAAAGTACAGATCAGAGGCAGTAAGGATGACCAGGGATGTTCTCTTGATAAGTGTGTGAATTGTACCTTTTTCCTGTAATGCTAAGCATTCAAATTGTAGCTAGTACTTTTGGGGGTCAGGGAAAATGTTTGGAGTAAAAAGTACATAATTTTCTTTAGGAATGTAGTGAAGTAAAGGTAAAAGTAGTCAAACATATAAATAGTAAAGTGCAGATAACCCAAAAAACGACTTAAGTAGTACTTTAAAGTATTTTTACTTAAGTACTTTACCTCACTGTAATTAGTAACACATAACCCCTATTTGTACTGGACTAGTATTACTAGAGAACGTTTGTTATGTAATTATTACTCCAGAACGTCCTTTATTCCATAGGACGTTTCGGACGGGATTAGTTTTTTCCAAACTGCCAAATTCCAAATTCTGATTTTTTTAATAAATTGACAGTTATTATAGAAGCCTGAATGTTTTTATTATAGACATGAAGATATTTCAACATGTCCAAGTGATAACTCGAGTTTGGTTCCCAAATTTCTAAACCATACCAAACCATTTTTGGTATAGTGTCGCCATAATATTTTAAATGAGGAAATCTGATCATAATCATTAGAATATTTTAGCGATCTGCCGTACGTCCCAAATGCCCCCCCAGCCGTCAGATGTGAGCTAAATAGTGCACTTGCACCTGAGATACGTTTTAAAGCTATATGGATGAGAAAGTTAACTTATCATTTCCAAACGTTTAGGTCAGTTGTATGCTACTTAATTTGCGATCTATTAACAGCAAGTTTTGCAATAAATAGGCGCAATATTTTTACTGATGCATTTGGCAATATTCAATTCAATATGCACAAAACATAAACAAAAGCATTCACTCTGAAAGTTGATACATGTATTTCTTGCTCAAACCGCGAGCAAAACCTGTCCGGGTGAATCACCAACTACTGTATACCCTCAATATGTATTCCATTCAGAAACTGGAATAAACTAGAGCGGGAGTGTGCAGTTGACTCATGTCATGTGTTAACCTAGCTGACTAAGTAGAGAGGAAGAGGCTGGGGATTTTTTGTATGAATGTCTATGAGAGTGTCGAATTACGACAGATTTATTCGATGGAATAGAAGTTTCGTTATGTTTAGGCTGTTACGAATGTACTGATTTAAGTGGATGCACGTGGCATTCAGGCAACTTTGAGAAAAACTACATAGTTTTCCTGTTGTTCGCAGACGTATCTGCCCTCTCATTGGCTAGAATAGTCCCATCTGTTCTCCCCTCCTCCCACCTGCCGTCCATCTTTGAGGACACGTGTTTCCATGCACACGTTTGTTTTACTATCCTTGTGGGGACCAAACAATTGATTCCCTTTCAAAATCCAATTTTCCCTAAACCTGACCTTAACTCCTTAAATGTGATATTTCAGTTTTATATTTTGAATACATTTGCAAACATTTCTAAAAAACGCTTCGTCATTCTGGGGTATTGTGTATAGATTGATGAGGGGGAAAAAACTATTGAATGCATTTTAGAATAAGTCTAAAACGTATCGAAATGTGGGAAAATTCAAGGGGTCTGAAGACTGTATAGTATATATTAGACTCAATTTGCTATGAGACTCAATTTCGAGTTTCATAGCAAAGGGTCTGAACACTTATGTAAATAAGGTATTTCTGTTTATATATATATATATATATATATACATTTGCTAAAAATTCTAAACCTTTTTTTCACTTTGTCATTATGGGGTATTGTGTGTAGATTGAAAAAAACAAACAAATATTTAATAAATTTTAGAATAAGGCTGTAAATGTAACAAAATGTGGAAAAAGGGAAGGTGTCTGAAGCTAAACAGTGCACTTGCACCTGAGATGCGTTTTAAGGCTATATGGATGA
Organism: Oncorhynchus clarkii lewisi; assembly: GCF_045791955.1. Classification (NCBI taxonomy): domain Eukaryota; kingdom Metazoa; phylum Chordata; class Actinopteri; order Salmoniformes; family Salmonidae; genus Oncorhynchus; species Oncorhynchus clarkii. Next base: position 14,431,293 of record NC_092166.1, on the reverse strand, counting down.
GAAAGTGAATTTATAATTTCCAAACGTTTAGGTCAGTTGTATGCTGCTTAATTTGCGATCTATTAACAGCAAGGGTTCCAATAAATAGGCCCAATATATGCATTTGTCAATATTCAATTAATATGCACAAAATATAAACAAAAGTATTCACTCTGAAAGTTGATACATGTAGGCCATTCACATAGTTTATGGGCAGCACTTGTTTAAATAATTGAATCAGTTATTATGTTCTTGCTCAAACCGCGAGCAAAACCTGTCTAGGTGAAACACAAACTACCACTTTTCTAGGTGAATCACCAAGTACTGTATACCCTCAATATGTATTCCGTTCAGAAACTGGAATAAACTAGAGCGGGAGTGTGCAGTTGACTCATGTCATGTGTTAACCTAGCTGACTAAGTAGAGAGGAAGAGGCGAAGCGGGATGATTTATTCCACCCTAAATCTGTCCATGTAAAAAAATAGGCCAAGTGGGGATTTTTTGTATGGAGGTCAATGAGAGTGTCGAATTACATCAGATTTATTCGATGGAATAGACGTTTCGTAATGTTTAGGCTGTTACAAATGTACTGATGTAAGTGGATGCACGTGCCATTCAAGCAACTTTGAGGAAAAACTACTAAATTGTGCCTGTTGTTCGCAGACGTATCTGCCCTCTCATTGGCTAGAATAGTCCCATCTGATCTCCCCTCCTCCCACCTGCCGTCCATCTTTGAGGATATGTGTTTCCATGCACACGTTTGTTTTACTATCCTTGTGGGGACCAAACAATTGATTTCCATTCAAAATCCTATTTTCCCTAAACCTAACCTTAACCTCTATCCCTAAACCTAACTCCTGACCCTGACCCTGAACCTAAACCCTAACACTAATTCTAACCCTAATTGTAAACCTAACACCTGAGCCTAAAATATAATTTTCCTTGTGGGTACTAGCGAAATGTGCTGATTTGTCAGAATTTTCCTTGTTTTACTATCTTTGTGAGCACTTCTGGTCCTCTCAAGGATAGTAAAACCCAAACACACACAAAAAGTCTGAGTCTCATTTATAACTGGAGATTCTCAATTGTATTTCCTTGATTCCTCGCGTCTTCTCTCCTTGCTTCCTTCTCAAAACTCAGTCAAGGGGTCCAATTGAGATCCTTTCAAAGCTTTGCCACAGTTTTGGTTGTGGAGAGAGTTAGCTTTTTTCTCAACCTATACCACCATCTACTGTTATGTATGAGTACTGGCCCATCTAGACATATCACCATAGACGGTATATGCCTAGCACACTTCAACCACTAGAGAGCGCCCTCTATACGGAAGTGAAGCTGTCAGCTCGAGACAGGAAATGAAAGCAGAAATGTTTAAATTGTAAAGCAGCACAGACAGCTTGCAGTTTTCTTCCTAATTCTTCTTTAAACAACTAAATATCTCTTCAAAATGTCGAAGAATAATGATTCGAACCAATTCAGGAAGGTAGACGTTGACGAGTACGACGAGAACAAATTTGTGGACGATGAGGATAATGGAGAGAGTCAGGTCGGTCCAGATGAAGCAGAAGTGGATTCGCTGATCAGACAATATCCTTTTACATTGCTTTGATGTACTAAGTGCACTGTTGAATTTAATGGAGTGACGTGAAGCCGACACAGTTCTGTTATAATGTTGCATTTCAGACCATCTGACAAGTCATGATGCTACTATGTTGCAGATAAAGTCGATGCTTGTGCGTGCGCCCGTCAAGTCAGGGCGTGGTGCTCTCATGTCATTGATCCAACGATCTTCCCTTTTCATAACGAGAATAGGTTCTGCAGTCAGATTATGTGTTTTATTCAGTAAAGGTTTGGTGATGGTGGTAGTAGTAGGCCTAATAGTTTATTTATGACCTGAAGACAGTCATTTGTTTCAAAGCAGGTTCAGACAAGTTGGAGGGTAGGAAGTGAATTCCACCAGTCAATCAATGTCATTCATTGAGATTCTAAAACATTTTTGAAGAGAGGTGAATCAAGAATTACTGTGGCGCTCTCTCATTAGTATAAAACTTTTGTATAGTTTGTCTGTCTATCTTTTCCTTAACACTGATGCACAGGGAACCTGATGGAAGCTTTGCAGGCTGTACTGAAGAATCCCCCCATCAACACCAAAAACCAAAATGTTAAGGTCAGCCTTCATTACAACACAATAGAACCATGTCGAGCGTTAACAGTCCCATGTGAAACAAAACTAGCTTGTTCCTCAAAATACACTTTGAGCTTGAGGCATGTAAAAGCGTGTACTTCCTTCACTGTGTGTGTGATTAGGATCGTGCTGAAGCCCTGATGCTTAAAGTACTGAGTGCCTTCAAGAGCAGTGACATTGAGAAAGCTGTACAGTCTCTGGATAAGAACGGAGTTGACCTGCTCATGAAGTACATCTACAAGGGCTTTGAGAAGCCTTCTGAAAACAGCAGTGCTACCCTGCTGCAGTGGCACGAAAAGGTAAGACTTATTTATCCTTACTGGTGTATGGCTGGAAGCACTTACAAGGTAGTAGGTGTGTGTGAAACGCACACACTGATAAAGCACATGCATACATTTTTTATTAAGAAGTGCTCACTGAAGTACCCTTTACTGTTAGATTGCTTTATTAACTGTTATTTCCATATTCCTGTTATATTGTTGTTATTTGTATTCACTGTGTTCATACTGTGTGGGATTCTAGGCTCTCTCTGCTGGAGGAGTGGGTTCCATCGTGAGAGTGCTGACAGCCAGAAAAACTGTGTAGAGCTGCACTGGACCTGACTGACTGCCACTGAGACCACCCTCTTAGGGGATGTGCTGGCACTATAACCCCCTGGGCCTGTACTCATAAAGCATCTCAGAGTAGAAGTGCTGATCTAGGATCAGTTTAGCTTTTTATATAATAATGAATAAGATTACAAGGGCAGGGTTGACCTGATCCTAGATCAGCACTCCTACTCTAAGACGTTATATAATTACGGGCCCAGAACTGGTTTCCTTTCTACGCTTGAAGGAAGCTCGCAGACACCAGACGACGACCTGTCTCAAATGGCCCCTTCTCAGTCCTAAAATGCTTTATGATATTTGATCAGAATCCAACGTTTGTCAAACATTTTGTGCTTTTGTTGTGAAAGAAGATGAGATACTTATATCGTAAGATTTAAATCATCTTTATGTCATAACGATGACATGTAATAATAATATGCAGTTTTCAGAGTTAGATTTTGTGCTATCATGGTGGATAGATGGCACCATGCGGTAAGATTTCATTCCCTCTAATGCAGAGCAGTTTGTGTGTGATTATGCTTGAACTAGTTCACCTGGTCCCAGATCAGTGGAGGCTGCTGAGGGGAGGACGACTTATAATAATGGTTGGAACGGATCAAATAGAATGGCATCAAACCATGTGTTTGATGTATTTGATACCATTCCACTGACTCTGCCACTACCACGAGCCTGTCCTCCCCAATTAAGGTGCCACCAACCTCCTGTGTTCCAGATCTATTTGTCCTATTTAGCTAACTCCTATGGGCATTAATATACAGCACTGACAGATCTGGGACCAAGCTAGGAACAAGTCCTTTGGAATGTAGTGATGTCATCACATGTTCCTGGACACGTCTCAGAGGGCATCCTCTTTTATAACGTATTTACAACAATTATAGAAAAAATATAATCTCTTGACAAATCCATTTGTAGATGTATTGAGGAAATAATGTGTTACTTATATAATGTGTTACCTTCTGATCAAATGACCAAATGCCTTATTGGGATATTCTTTTTGATATACTGTATATTAATTTTCTGGATATAATAAACAAACATCCACCTAATGAGTTTTTTTTCTTCATTTTCTGACATTTTCTGACTGCAAAAACTACATTCCACTCAGAGTATATGTTTTGTATTCTTTCTTGGAATTCTTTATTCAGATGCTGGTTATTTTTGCAATTCTTCCATGATCTTTGTTGTTGTCATATTTGTATCTTGTGAGCCACCAAAGGTGACTCAGGTGGTAGGTCTCCCACTCTCCTAAAGCTTGTCATCACCCATCCCCCTGGGTCACCTCTCCCTCAGCCATCCAGTCATGGAGGAGGATCTGTTCCAGAACAGGCCTCTTAGTGGGATCCTGCTACAGTCACCAGCTGAACAACTCCTCACACTCTGTATCATGGTGAAACAGCAATAGGATGGAGATTTGGCCTTTGGGTCTCTTCAATCTTTTTTGTATTTGATCACCTTTAATCTAGTCTGAGTACCAGTCCTTTTAGCTAATATTCCACTCCTTGCCACTCCTGTCATTTGTCCAAGCTCTTTGGAAAATGACAGGTGTGGAATTTTAGCTAAAAAGACTAGTACCCACCTTTAACCCACTCATGTATCCATAACCACATCCAAGAACATACTCATACATAGCAACAGAAACTTCTCTCTCTCTGCGCACCCCCTCACCTTTTGTCGGGTCCTTTTTGAAGCACAGGCGCCCAGCGATGATGTCAGCCTCCTTGTTGAAGGGCAGGCGGCCACACCAGGCCGTAAAGCAGTACCTGCAGTAACCAGATGGTGGCGACCCTGGTACACACCACTCAGCACCCACTCTGGAGGACAGTACTCTTCTCTACCTGAGGGAAGGAAGAAGGGAGGAGACATTACAGAGAGATTACTGTAAATGACTAATATCCTGTTTTCTGAGACATTTTTCAGATCTTTACAACTGGGTCATGTTCATTAGGGCACACTAACAAAAGTGCTTCTTACTGGACGAGTTCAGATAGCGTATACCTATTTCACTCAGTTTCAGAGCGTTTTCTTCCATTTCGTGCCTACTGAACATAACCCTGACCAGCGATTCCCTTGTTGTCTCCTACCTGAGTAGTCTCTATAGGACGATTCTCTCAGCAGGTCTCCACAGCTGAAGTCGATGAGCTTGACTCACAGGTGGTCTGTCTGCACCAACAGGTTTTCAACCTTGAAGTCACGGTGCAGGATCCCCCCAGTCAGTTTCAGAGTGTTTTCTTGCTGAACAGCCAGCACCACTACCTGTAATAACATAATCAGAGTATAGAACAGCCAGCATCACCTGTAATAACATAATCGTAATATAGAACAGCCAGCGCCACCTGTAATAACATAATTAGAGTATAGAACAGCCATCATCACCTGTAATAATATAATCAGAGTATAGAACAGCCAGCACTACCTGTAATAACATAATCAGAGTATAGAACAGCCAGCACCACCTGTAATAACATAATCAGAGTATAGAACAGCCAGCGCCACCTGTAATAACATAATCAGAGTATAGAACAGCCAGCATCACCTGTAATAACATAATCATAGTATAGAACAGCCAGCATCACCTGTAATAACATAATTATAATATAGAACAGCCAGCATCACCTGTAATAACATAATCAGAGTATAGAACAGCCAGCATCACCTGTAATAACATAATCAGAATATATGCCACTTAACAAACACTCTTATCCATAGCGACTTAGTTTGTGACTTAGTAGCAACTAGAGAGTAGAGTACAGAACAGGGAATCCATACATTTGTAGTAGGTGTATGTGATCCCTGTGTGAATTCAACTGACAACCTTGGCATTTCTTGTGCCAAACGTTTACGTACTGAGCCACACAGGACTTCACGAGAGCATCACCTGATGTTCCTGGCCAGACACTTGTCCACCCGTCCACCCAGCTTCAAACAAGTCCATGCAGGGACCGCTCAGCCTCCTCAAACCACTCCAGCAGGCCCAGCACGTAGCAGCAGGACGGGGGCCATGAGACAATCTGCACCAGGGTCACCTCCAATGACAAAGCACTCCGCTCCCCAGGCTGGAGGTGAGAGGGGAGGGAAAAGTGGATCGAGAGGAGAGTGGGGTAAGAAGGTTAAAAAAGGTGACTTTCTGTATACTTAACCTGAGAGTCTTTGCAGTTGTGTAAACTGAAACAGGTTACTTACAAGCTTTATGTATGGCTCTGCCATTCCTCTGGTCACATATTTTATGGCCACCTGAGTGAAAAAGCAACATGATGAGAAATTCATATACAGTTGAAGTTTGAAGTTTACATACACTTAGTTTGGAGTCATTAAAACTCGTTTTTCAACCACTCCACAAATGTCTTGTTAACAAACTATAGTTTTGGCAAGTCGGTTAGGCGGTTTGTGCATGACACAAGTAATTGTTCCAACAATTGTTTACAGACAGATTATTTCACTTATAATTCACTGTATCACAATTCCAGTGGGTCAGAAGTTTACATACACTAAGTTGACTGTGCCTTTAAACAGCTTGGAAAATTCCAGAAAATTACGCCATGGCTTTAGAAGCTTCTGATAGGCTAATTGACATCATTTGAGTCAATTGGAGGTGTACCTGTGGATGTATTTCAAGGCCAACCTTCAAACTCAGTGCCTCTTTGCTTGACATCATGGGAAAATCAAAAGAAAATCCGCTAAGACCTCAGAAAAAAAAATGTAGACCTCCACAAGTCTGGTTCATCCTTGGGAGCAATTTCCAAACGCCTGAAGGTATCACGTTCATCTGTACAAACAATAGTACGCAAGTATAGACACCATGGGACCACACAGACGTCATAGCGCTCAGGAAGGCGATGCGTTCTGTCTCCTAGAGATGAACGTACTGTGGTGCGAAAAGTGCAAATCAATCCAAGAACAACAGCAAAGGACCCTGTGAAGTTGCTGGAGGAAACAGGTACAAAAGTATCTATATCCGCAGTAAAACGAGTCCTATATCGGCATAACCTGAAAGGCCGCTCAGCAAGGAAGAAGCCACTGCTCCAAAACCGGCAAAAAAAAGACAAACTACGGTTTGCAACTGCACATGGGGTCAAATATCATACTTTTTTGAGAAATGTCCTCTAGTCTGATGAAACAAAAATAGAACTGTTTGGCAATAATGACCATCGTTATGTTTGGAGGAAAAAGGGGGAGGCTTGCAAGCCGAAGAATACCTTCCCAACCGTGAAGCACGGGGGTGGCAGCATCATGTTGTGGGGGTGCTTTGCTGCAGGAGGTACTGGTGCACTTCACAAAATAGATGGCATCATGAGGAATTTAAAATTATGTGGATATATTGAAGCAACATCTCAATACATCAGTCAGGAAGTTAAAGCTTGGTCACAAATGAGTCTTCCAAGTGGACAATGACCCCAAGCACACTTCCAAAGTTGTGGCAAAATGGCTTAAGGACAACAAAGTCAAGGTATTGGAGTTACACCAGCTCTGTCAGGAGGAATGGGCCAAAATTCACCCAACTTTTTGTGGGAAGCTTGTGGAAGGCTACCCGAAATGTTTAACCTAAGTTAAACAATTTAAAAGCAATGCTTCCAAATACTAACTGAGTGTATGTAAACTTCTGACCCACTGGGAATGTGATGAAAGAAAGAAATGCTGAAATAAATCATTCTCTCTACTATTATTCTGACATTTCACATTCTGAAAATAAAGTGGTGATCCTAACTGACCTAAAACAGGGAATTTGTACTAGGATTAAATGTCAGGAATTGTGAAAAACTGAGTTTAAATGTATTTGGCTAAGGTGTATGTAAACTTCCGACTTCAACTGTATTAGTGTGCTTTCACTTCTTGGATCATGCAAATATAAATAGCAATACAACATTTGAATTTTCTATCTCACGCAGTTTTGCGACTATATGACCAGAATTAGAATTCCATAACAAACTGATATAAGCTTCACCTGTTGGCTGTCACCTTTGCACATGGCAGCATAGACCCACATCCTTTTTGCCCAGCATACTCTCCATTGTGTCGAGAAACTCAAAGTTGCCTGTAACAAAGTTACGCATGAAATAAAGCACAAATCATCACAAATACCAAATATCAAACTCAATAGATACTGTTCATATAATAATAGAACTAGTTATTTAGCCTGGTCCCCCAATGTGTTTGTGCTGTCCTGCCGTCTCCTGTGGTCATTGTCAGGCTAAAGGAAAGACAACACTAAAGCATCTGGGACAAGGCTAATTCTTCTTCCTTTGCATTGATACTGAGTGTAGTCAGGTCTTACTTGGGTTGGGTCCAAGATTAAACATGCTGGAGTCTGAAGATTCTGGTCCTCTAGAGTTGGGGGTGGGGGTTGTGTAGTGGGTTCCTCAACTGGGCTCTCCTTTGTCGTTTGTCTGGTTAGATGGTGGACAACGACGGGTCTCTATAGACTGGGGGTTCTATTGTTCTTACTTCTCTTCCCCTCCTCCCTGGGCCACACCCTCCAACTCCTCACTGCTCTCCTCTCTGACCCTCCTTCAACTCCTCTGTCTGGTGTTTATACCTTTAACGTTGTTCACCAACCCTCCTCTCCTCCCTTCCTTCAGTCCCGAGGTGGAGGGGACAGCATTCTCATTTTCCTCCTCCACCTTCTTCTCCTCCTCCTCCTCCTCCTCCTCCTCCTCCTCCTCCTCCTCCTCCTCCTCCTCCTCCTCCATATCTTTCTGTCCCCTCAGGGTCTTTTCTTTTCCTCTCCTCCCTTTCTCTCTAACGGCAGCAACCTCTCTCAGTCACAGCCTGCCTCTGTGGAGCTGGTGCTCTGGCTCTTAGTCTAGAAGTGTAAGTTGGGCCTGTAGTGACCTGTTCTCCTACTACATCACTCTGAGAAGACCTCATGGATGTTTCACTTCGACTCGGGAGCGATTCCTCCCCCGTGTCCTTGGCTTTGACTCTCTCTCTCTGGACTTCAGTTTGATGATGTTAGGGTTCATGCGTGGGTTCTTGCCTCGGGATGGACCGGGAGAGTCCTTGTTGGTGGGTTCACTCCTACTGGGTCTGGGTCTGGCTCGGCATCTTGCCTTCTCCCTTGGAGGATTGCACGTTCTGTTGGTCCTCACTCTCAACAAGTAAGGGAACGCCTGTTGTTTTTGTTGTTGTTGTTCCTCACTCTCTCTCTCCTGGGGGTCACAGTCCCTGACCCTAAGCCCTGAAATCTCTTCAAACAGGCCTGCTCCAGGGTTCTTCTACTGTCTCTTTCCTGTCCTTCTCCTTCACTCTCTCCAGATGGATCACTTTCACTGGCAGAGCTGGAGCTGCTAGTGCTGCTTCCTTCCTCTTCATTCTCACTCTCATCACTCTCCTCCACACTCTCTCTGCGGCTCCCAGGAGCTTCGCCCCTCTCGATCTGCGACCTGTGTCTCCTGATAGGGTTGGCTAACCTCCTGCCTTGAGGAGTTTCTCCTCCTTCCGCACAGAGACCTGCGCCTCCTGACAGAGTCTGCTTCCAATCTATTAAGGGGAGAGCGTCTTGTCCCCTCTCTAGTGGTGCCTAGTGGAGACCTGTGTCTCCTGACAGAGTTGCCAACCAAACTCCCGCGCTGTGGCTGGGGAGAGTCTCTCTTCTCTGTTGGTTCAGAGGTTCCTGGTGGACAGGGGCAGGCAAGAGTACCGCTCCTTCCTCTCCCCTCTCTCACCTTCCTCAGCCCTTTCAGTGAGTCTCTGGCCACGGAGAGAGATGGTCTCCTGAGCCCACTACGCCTCCCACAGACTTGCAGGGAAATAGAGTACAACTCGGTTCTTTCAGACTGAAACAATTGTCTACAACAGCCTGCTTCCACATGTTTTACCACTATAATCTAATAATATGGTGGATTTGTAGCCCTCGTCTCTTTGACGGCACAACTTTGATTATCTTACAAAAACAGCTTATTTAATAATACATGTATTAATCTACAAAGTAAATTCATAAATCAAACTATTACCAAGTTGTAGTTATAACCAACGGTATTGTAATGCAATATGTTTTTCTTTATTAATTACCTGAACCTACCATGGGCTGTTGATGAATTTGATAACCTCCAAGATGCCATACCTCATGACCCACTGACTCACTGTGCCAAAGCAGGATGAGTCAGTGGCAGAGGCCTGGTGATGTCACAATAAAGCACAGGTGACTGTTAATGATGTCATATGGTGACTGTGCTATGACAAAAAAATGCAGTAGTCTGTCCTTACTATAGTAACACATAATTTGTGTTATTTAATAGCTCATCTATCAATAACCGAAAGACTGTTACTATGGTAAATTATTTGTAGTCACTTTTATTTTTTTATTTTTTTAATCTGTCCAAATCACATCCCTTTTGTGTCCATATGCTAATCTACCAGTATATGCATTGAGTATATCAAACATTAGGAACACCTTCCTAATATTGAGTTTTTTGCCCTTTTGCCCTCAGAACAGCCTCAATTCTACAAGGTGTCCTTGGCGTTCCACAGGGATGCTGGCCTATGTTGACTCCAATGCTTCCCACAGTTGTGTCAAGTTGGCTGGATGTCCTTTGGGTGGTGAACCATTCTTGATACACACAGGAAACTTTTGAGCGTGAAAAACCCAGCAGCTTTGCGGTTCTTGACACAAACCGGTGCATCTGGCACCTATTACCATACCCTGTTCAAAGGCACTTAAATATTTTGTCTTGCCCATTCTCCGTCTGGATGGCACACAGACACAATCCATTTCTCAAGGCTTAAAAATCCTTCTTTAACCTGTCTCCTCTGCTCCATCCACACAGATTGAAGTGGTTTCAACAAGTGACATGAGGGATCATAGATTTCACCTGGATTCACCTGGTCATGGAAAGAGCAGGTGTTCTTAATGTTTTGTATACTCATTGTGGAATATGAATGATTAGTAGACTAATCTACAACACACACCATATCTTATCACTGACTTTACTTTCCAGTGTATGAGTCAAAAGTGTAATGAGTTGCCTAGCTTGAGTATGGAAATAACAATTTGTTACATTCTGTGTCTATAAGCTGCTAGGGTAGCTGCGAGATGATATATATACTGTAAATAAAATCCTGTTGTTTTTACGGTAACTTACTGGCAACCAGTAACCTGTAAGTTACTGTAAAAACAAAGTACAGTATGTTACCGTAAATTCCAAAGAAACGTTGGTTTTAACAGTACATCACTGTAAACTTTTCCATAAAAACAACCCTTTTTTTGCAGTGTAGGTTAAAAGGGATGAATGCATTGCATCATGGGTATTCTTGTCTGCATGAGACCTCAAATTCAACCGTAGCTAACTTTACAGGTGTTTGACATTGAAAATTGGTGTACTGTCCCCACTCAACGCTGACAACTAGGTCAGTTGGTTACAACCGCACTGCTGACTTTCCCCACCGCCTCCATTCCCATCTCACTATCTCTAGGAAAGCCTCTGGCAGAGATCAGAACACAGTGAGGGATCAAGGAGCAAAACTACCATATATAACTCCCTCTATTGTTTCTTTACTTCAGAGCTCAGCTGTGCTTTGCCAGTCGGACAGAGTGATAGGGTTCAGGGGCCGTACCATATTTTCAAAACGTCTTTCTTATTTGTCACTTTTATTCATTTGAAGTTGAGAGTAGACACACTTCCTATTGAATTCTAATCACACTAAAGTAATGTTGTCATTGAAACACTCTGATCAATTCAGGAAGTCTTTTTCAGTTTCTTTGGTCCTAGTTTCCTGTTGTCCTGAGTGAGACTTCTTGTGTGCTGCAGTGAAGTGTCCCCAGTGATGTTGGCTGGGATTTCAAGGTGGACTATGAGGATGGATCAGATGAAGAAGCTTACTAGTCTCTCAGCTTTATAAAGCTATCATTCTCATCTCTGGGTTCAACTCATCTTCTCTTTTAAAACGGCCGACACAGGCTGTGGGAACCAGTTGTTTCTCTCTTGTTGAATGAAAAAAACTATTCGGTCTAATAATTAAACACATTCTATCCTGTTGGTTTTAGTTAAGTGTTTTTAGTGTTTCTCATCTCAAGCTGTTGGCTAGGTCATATTCGTTAGGGTACACCGTAGCAAAGCATGTCCTAACCCTATATTGTAAACTGTCATGGTCAAAACATATTGATGCAGTAGTAGCTAAGACGGGGAGAAGTCTGTCTATAATGAAGTGATACTCTGCATTCATAATGTAACGGCTGTTGGAAGGAGATGACCAAGGTGCAGCGTGGTATGTGTCCATATTTATTAAATGAACACGGGAATAACAAAAATAACAACCGAAACAGTTCTGTCTGGTGCAGACACACAAAGACAGAAAACAACTACCCACAAAACCCATGTGGGCAAGAGCTACCTAAGTATGGTTCTCATTCAGAGACAACGACTGACAGCTGTCCCTGATTGAGAACCATACCCGGCCAAAAACAAAGAAATACAAAAACATAGAAAAAAGAACATAGAACGCCCACCCCTAGTCACACACTGGCCTAACCAAAATAGAGAATAAAAATCCTCTCTATGGCCAGGGCGTGACACGTAACAACACTATCAACAAGGCAGGTCCTACAGGCCCTAGTTTTGTCGCACCTTGACTACTGTTTAGTCGTATGGTCAGTTTACACAAAAAAAGGATTTAGGAAAATTGCAATTGGCATAGAACAGGGCAGCACGGCTGGCCCTTGGATGTACATAGAGAGCTAATATTAATAATTTGCATGTCAATCTCTCCTGGCTGAACGTGGAGGAGAGATTGACTTCATCACTACTTTTATTTATGAGAGGTATTTGTTGAATGCACCGAGCTGTCTGTCTAAACTACTGGCACACAGCTCGGACACCCATGAATACCCCACAAGACATGCCACCAGAGGTCTCTTCACAGTCCCCAACTCTATTCCACATCAAGCAACTGATGCAAGCAGTAAAATTAGATTTAAAAAACACCTTATGGAAAGCAACACAAACATAGGCACAGACACATGAATACACACACATGATAACATACGCACTACACACACATACACATGGATTTAGTACTGTAGATATGTGGTAGTGGTGGAGTAGGGGCCTGAGGATACACAGTGTGTTGTGAAATCTGTGAATGTATTGTAATATTTTTAAAATTGTATAAACTGTCAATTTTGCTGGACCCCAGGAAGAGTAGCTGCTGTAGCTGCTGCCTTGGAAGCCATGCTTCCCCCCCAAAATGTACCCACCCACAAATGTATATTTTGTCTCTCTGTGTTTTATAATTTTCCTTCAATTCACAAGAGGCTGAATGTATCTCATCGGAGAAAGCATCCAAGCGAGTGAAACAGCTCCCTCTTTCTCAGTATGTGTAGCTCATCTATCTGATGCTGTCTGGTCAAAAAGAGTATGACATTGTTGCCGCCCCTAGCATTGAATAAAAGGGAAGCCAGCGAGCATTTGGCCTCCCATGATAAAAAAATAATAATAATAGTAGCCAATCAGCTTTGAGGTAAACTGAGTGAGCTGAAATGTGAATGGTCCTGGTGCACCAAAACAAAAGTGTCAAGGGAAGACAGTTTGGATTTGGCTTCACACCAATCACACCACATCAAAACCAGAACGTAATTTACAGAAAAAACTACTTGAATGATTGTGTAGTTGACTACCGGTGGCAAGTTAGCCACTGAATCTAAAATCGTCCCTTTCCTAAATTAGGCATGGATGGATATAGGGATTTGGACTTGTGGTTTTACTTAATTCTCCATACTGGCCAATGATTATAACGATGATTCTGATCCAACCATAAATTCATACATTGTCGTGCCCCTGGCCTGAAAAGAAGGAAGTTCAATATGTAGCTAGATGTAGTAGGCCAATGTTAACTACCTGGCTTGGCGCATCTTTCCCATGAAAGAAAGTTAGGCAGGCGAGCAAGCATTTTATCCAGGTAGCCTAGGACAACAAAAACTAAAAGTGTGTACTGTATGACAGAGCCATGGATTGTTTCGGCAACATGAAAGAGAGGAGGATGTCATTAACATTTCTCTATAAGTAGTGTGAGTCAACATGTTTTTTTATACTTGCACACACCAATCAGCACCATGGACAGACACATTATATTTAACTTATGTTGATTGGACTAAATTGTTTTTGGTATCTTCACTGTATTAAAGCTACAATATGTAACGTTTTGGGCGATCCGACCAAATTCACATAGAAATGTGAGTTATAGCTCTGTCATTCTTATTGAAAGCAAGTCTAAGAAGCAGTAGATATGTTCTATGTGCTCTATTTCTATGCTCCACGTTCTTTAGTTTAGGCATCTTTTAATTTTAGTTTTCTATCCCAGCTTCAAACAGTTGAAAAACAATATTTTTAATTATGGATATTTCACAGCAGATAAGATGGTGCAATGATTCTCTACACTGTACGTGCTTGTTTTCTCAGACAAACTGAAAGTAGTGAACTATTAGACTTTTAGCAGCCACATTTCTGCACAGTGCAGCTTTAAACTAAGCATAGGTGATTTGATAATGTTGAAATGTGGAAGTTGAAATGATGCTGCAATAGTGGAGGCAGCTCCTGTTTTCTTTACGACTTGCAGTAACTCGCCATGTCAATGTTCCAGGTGAATGGAATAGGGCGGAGTCAGGCGCAGGACACAGGTATGAGTCACGATATTTACTCAAATTCAACAATAATCCAACAAGGATAAACATAAACAATCCAGATCATGTACACGGAACCACTTGACAAAAACAATCACGCATAAAACAAAAGAGGAAGCCAGAGGGTTAAATAAGGAACACTGATTATGGAATGGAAACCAGGTGAGTATAATGAAGAGAAAACAAAACGAAAATGAAACATGGCCGACTAGAAACTAGAAAGCCAGTGACATCGACCGTCGAACGCCGCCCGAACAAGGAGAGGGACCAACTTTGGCGGAAGTCGTGACAGTACCCCCCCCCTGATGCCCGGCTCCAGCAGCGGGCCGACACCAGCCTCGGGGACGACCCGGAGGACGAGACGCAGGGTGATCCGGATGGAGACGGTGAAATTCCTGCAGTAAGGACGGATCCAGGATGTCCTCCACCGGCACCCAGCACCTCTCCTCCGGACCACACCGTGGCTCTGATGCCACGGTGCCAGAACCGGCTGATAACCCAGCACACACTGAAAAGGTGATAGGTTAGTGGAGGCGTGGTGGAGGGAGTTTAGGGCCATCTCCGCCCAAGGGATGAAAACCGCCCACTCCCCCGGCCGGTCCTGGCAATAGGACCGCAGAAACCTACCCACATCCTGGTTAACTCTCTCCACCTGCCCGTTACTCTCGGGTGAAAACCTGAGGTGAGGCTGACCGAGACCCCCAGGCGTTCCATAAACGCCCTCCAGACTTTAGGTGTGAATTGGGGACCCCGATCAGAAACTATATCCTCAGGCACCCCGTAGTGCTGGAATAGCACCAGGATCGTGGTGTTACCCCGTGACGGGGGAAGATCCGTCACGAAATCCACCGATAGGTGTGACCACGGCCGTTGTGGAACGGGTCGGGGTTGTAATTTCCCTCTGGGCGGGTGTCTAGGTGGCTTGCACTGGGCGTATACCGAACAGGAGGAAACATAAACCCTCACGTCCTTGGCTAACGTGGGCCACCAGTACTTCCCACTGAGACAGTGCACTGTCCGACCGATACCCGGATGCCCAGAGGAGGGTGACGTGTGGGCCCAACAGATCAACCGGTCACGGACAGCAGACGGAACGTACAGACGCCCAACTGGCGTGGGATCCGTGGACCGCTCCTCTGTGTCATACAGCCGGAACAGTGTGTCTGCCTTCACGTTCTGGGAACCTGGTTTGTAGGATAGGGTGAAAACAAAACGGGTGAAAAACATGGCCCACTTTGCCTGACGAGGGTTCAGTCTCCTCGCTGCCCGGATGTACTCCAGATTGCGGTGGTCAGTCCAAATGAGGAAAGGGTGTCTAGCCCCCTCAAGCCAATGTCTCCACGCCTTCATAGCCCCGACAACAGCCAACAGCTCCCGGTCCCTCACATCATAGTTTCGCTACGCCGGGCTGAGCGACCGCCGTGTGTCACGACTTCTGCCAAAGTCGGTTCCTCTCCTCGTTCGGCGGTCTTCTAGCCATCATCGATCTATTTTTCATGTTCCATTTGTTTTGTCTGGTTGTCGCACTCAACTGGTTTCAATGACCTAATTGCATGTTGAATATGTTCCCTCTGTTCCCCCCATGTCGGGTATTGGTTATTGTAAGTAGGTGTGTTTTATGTGACTGGTGCGATACGGGTTTTGTTATTTTTGTATGTCGGTAGTTCTGTACGTTAAACGTCTCCGGTTATTTATCACGTTCTCCTCCGTTTGACCTCCCTGCCCCCAGTTACTCACCCCTGACACCCTGCTTCTAAATCAAGGGTTGACCTCCCTGCCCCCAGTTACTCACCCCTGACACCCTGCTTCTAAATCAAGGGTTGACCTCCCTGCCACCAGTTACACACTCCTGACACCCTGCTTCTAAATCAATGGTTGACCTCCCTGCCACCAGTTACCCACTCCTGACTCCCTGCTTCTAAATCAATGGTTGACCTCCCTGCCACCAGTTACTCACCCCTGACACCCTGCTTCTAAATCAATGGTTGACCTCCCTGCCACCAGTTACGCACTCCTGACACCCTGCTTCTAAATCAATGGTTGACCTCCCTGCCACCAGTTACGCACTCCTGACACCCTGCTTCTAAATCAAGGGTTGACCTCCCTGCCACCAGTTACACACTCCTGACACCCTGCTTCTAAATCAATGGTTGACCTCCCTGCCACCAGTTACCCACTCCTGACTCCCTGCTTCTAAATCAATGGTTGACCTCCCTGCCACCAGTTACTCACCCCTGACACCCTGCTTCTAAATCAATGGTTGACCTCCCTGCCACCAGTTACGCACTCCTGACACCCTGCTTCTAAATCAATGGTTGACCTCCCTGCCACCAGTTACCCACTCCTGACTCCCTGCTTCTAAATCAATGGTTGACCTCCCTGCCACCAGTTACCCACTCCTGACTCCCTGCTTCTAAATCAATGGTTGACCTCCCTGCCACCAGTTACGCACTCCTGACACCCTGCTTCTAAATCAATGGTTGACCTCCCTGCCACCAGTTACCCACTCCTGACTCCCTGCTTCTAAATCAATGGTTGACCTCCCTGCCACCAGTTACCCACTCCTGCCACCCTGCTTCTAAATCAATGGTTGACCTCCCTGCCACCAGTTACGCACTCCTGCCACCCTGCTTCTAAATCAATGGTTGACCTCCCTGCCACCAGTTACGCACTCCTGACACCCTGCTTCTAAATCAATGGTTGACCTCCCTGCCACCAGTTACCCACTCCTGACTCCCTGCTTCTAAATCAATGGTTGACCTCCCTGCCACCAGTTACTCACCCCTGACACCCTGCTTCTAAATCAATGGTTGACTTCCCTGCCACCAGTTACGCACTCCTGACACCCTGCTTCTAAATCAATGGTTGACTTCCCTGCCACCAGTTACGCACTCCTGACACCCTGCTTCTAAATCAATGGTTGACCTCCCTGCCACCAGTTACACACTCCTGACTCCCTGCTTCTAAATCAATGGTTGACCTCCCTGCCACCAGTTACTCACCCCTGACACCCTGCTTCTAAATCAATGGTTGACTTCCCTGCCACCAGTTACGCACTCCTGACACCCTGCTTCTAAATCAATGGTTGACCTCCCTGCCACCAGTTACGCACTCCTGACACCCTGCTTCTAAATCAATGGTTGACCTCCCTGCCACCAGTTACGCACTCCTGACACCCTGCTTCTAAATCAATGGTTGACTTCCCTGCCACCAGTTACGCACTCCTGACACCCTGCTTCTAAATCAATGGTTGACCTCCCTGCCACCAGTTACGCACTCCTGACACCCTGCTTCTAAATCAATGGTTGTTTAGTAGTCCGAAAATGTCAGAAATATTCACTTGCTTGACCATGCTGTAGGTCATGTAACTAACTGTTTGTTACATGCAAAATGCTTTGTGGACTTCACCGGACAGATGTGGCTCTCCGGTTTTGTGATGAAACACTTGAATTTATTCTGCCACTGTGTCTTATTATTGTCTCGGCCTTAGGCCTATATATCACATTGGCAGAGGACATGAACTAACAGGCTAGAGAGCAAACAATGAATTATCACAACACATACAGTAGTAATTATGGCTTTTTTTCCCTGGCCTGGCATCCACAGTGATTGTCATTACCATAATGAAAGCGTGTGTTTGAGAGCCATATTGGCCAAGTTGCTCTGTTTAAAACTATATAAAGATACACAAGTTTGTATTTCTGGGATTCAGAACACTGTCATTCTTCAACACTTTCTATGACCCCTCTTCAGACAATGCAATGAGTCCAGAATGGTTACCTCTGAGAGGTAACCTCAGACAGTGGTTACCTCTGAGAGGTAACCTCAGACAGTGGTTACCTCTGAGAGGTAACCTCAGACAGTGGTTACCTCAGACAGTGGTTACCTCTGAGAGGTAACCTCAGACAGTGGTTACCTCTGAGACTCGACGGGGAATAACTCCAAACCGTTCTCATAATGAAACGCTACCAAGCACAGTGTCAACTAAAGTGTTTATCTACAGTTTGTTTTGAACAGTATTCCTATTATAGTCTTAGGAAACATGTATTGATATAAGTTCATTATTTTATTCTCATGGAATTGCATTTACCATCGTGACAAGAGGACAATGTTGATAAAGATCAATAGTATTGTGACGTAGCAATATAGTCATAATGACATTACAGACGATTATTTATAAGTTTCTTCTTCAGTCTTTGCCTCTCTAACCTGTGATATCAGACAACCATCCCTTGCCCCATCCCCAGCCCTCTCTCCAAGCCCCATCACCAGCCCTCTACCCCCCCCCACCCCATTCCCATCTCAGTCCCAGCCCTCTCTCCAAGCCCCATCACCAGCCCTCTATCCCCCCCACCCCATTCCCATCTCAGTCCCAGCCCTCTCTCCAAGCCCCCTCCCCAGCCCTCTATCCCCCCCACCCTCATCCTCAGTCCCAGACCTCTCTCCAAGCCACATCCCCAGCCATCTATCCCCCCCACCCCCACCCTCATCCTCAGTCCCAGACCTCTCTCCAAGCCACATCCCCAGCCATCTATCCCCCCCACCCCCATTCCCAGTCCCAGACCTCTCTCCATGCCACATCCGCAGCCCTTTATCCCCCTACCTGAATTCCCAGTCCCAGACCTCTCTCCAAACCACATCCCCAGCCATCTATCCCCCCCACCCCCATTCCCAGTCCCAGACCTCTCTCCATGCCACATCCGCAGCCCTTTATCCCCCTACCTGAATTCCCAGTCCCAGACCTCTCTCCAAGCCACATCCCCAGCCATCTATCCCCCCCACCCCCACCCTCATCCTCAGTCCCAGACCTCTCTCCAAGCCACATCCCCAGCCATCTATCCCCCCACCCCCATTCCCAGTCCCAGACCTCTCTCCATGCCACATCCGCAGCCCTTTATCCCCCTACCTGAATTCCCAGTCCCAGACCTCTCTCCAAACCACATCCCAAGCCCTATCCCCCCCCCCCCCCCCCCACACACACACACACACTTAGAACTTAGGGTTCCAAAACAGTTATTTGGCTGTCACCATAGGAGAACCCTTTTTGGTTCCAGGTAGAACTCGTTTGCGTTTCAAGTAGAACCCTCTGTGGGAAGGGTTCTACATAGAACCCAAAAGGGATCCACCAGGAACCAAATAGGGTTCTTCAAAGGGTTCTCCTATGGGAACAGCCAAAGAAACTTTTTAGGTTCTAGATAGCAGGTTCTAAGAGTACACCCCCATCTCCAGTCCCAGACCTCTCTTCAAGCCCCAGCCCACTGTCCATCCATCTCCAGTCCCAGACCTCTCTCCAAGCCCTAGCCCACTGTCCATCCATCTCCAGTCCCAGACCTCTCTCCAAGCCCCAGCTCACTGTCCATCCATCTCCAGTCCCAGACCTCTCTCCAAGCCCCAGCCCACTGTCCATCCATCTCCAGTCCCAGACCTCTCTCCAAGCCCCAGCCCACTGTCCATCCATCTCCAGTCCCATACCTCTCTCCAAGCCCCAGCCCACTGTCCATCCATCTCCAGTCCCAGACCTCTCTCCAAGCCCCAGCCCACTGTCCATCCATCTCCAGTCCCAGACCTCTCTCCAAGCCCCAGCCCACTGTCCATCCATCTCCAGTCCCAGACCTCTCTCCAAGCCCCAGCCCACTGTCCATCCATCTCCAGTCCCAGACCTCTCTCCAAGCCCCAGCCCACTGTCCATCCATCTCCAGTCCCAGACCTCTCTCCAAGCCCCAGCCCACTGTCCATCCATCTCCAGTCCCAGACCTCTCTCCAAGCCCCAGCCCACTGTCCATCCATCTCCAGTCCCAGACCTCTCTCCAAGCCCTAGCCCACTGTCCATCCATCTCCAGTCCCAGACCTCTCTCCAAGCCCCAGCTCACTGTCCATCCATCTCCAGTCCCAGACCTCTCTCCAAGCCCCAGCCCACTGTCCATCCATCTCCAGTCCCAGACCTCTCTCCAAGCCCCAGCCCACTGTCCATCCATCTCCAGTCCCATACCTCTCTCCAAGCCCCAGCCCACTGTCCATCCATCTCCAGTCCCAGACCTCTCTCCAAGCCCCAGCCCACTGTCCATCCATCTCCAGTCCCAGACCTCTCTCCAAGCCCCAGCCCACTGTCCATCCATCTCCAGTCCCAGACCTCTCTCCAAGCCCCAGCCCACTGTCCATCCATCTCCAGTCCCAGACCTCTCTCCAAGCCCCAGCCCACTGTCCATCCATCTCCAGTCCCAGACCTCTCTCCAAGCCCCAGCCCACTGTCCATCCATCTCCAGTCCCAGACCTCTCTCCAAGCCCCAGCCCACTGTCCATCCATCTCCAGTCCCAGACCTCTCTCCAAGCCCTAGCCCACTGTCCAGCCATCTCCAGTCTAAGACTCAGTATATCCAGGCCCTAGCACATCCAGCACAGACATGGTAGCAAACACCCAGACTTCCTCTGGTCGCTGTCTCTCTCTCTCTCTGCCAGACAGAGGACTGGAGGCCAGAGACAGGGGACACAGGAGGAATGTAGTATGTCAATGGGAAGGAACTCATTCAGAGGTGCCAAAGGAGAGAGATTATTAATTGTAGTTTATGACAGCAAGCTGGGAGGGGAAAAGGATTGTTGATGAGCACAAGCACATTTACTGTAGGTTGTCTGATTCGGAAACTATGGCTGAGGATTAAGGACTTGTGTTTTATTATCACTGCACATTGAACCACATGTATTTAACGGGCAGTCACAACAAAAATAGTGTCAACAATAACTCCACTGTAGTAGCCTGGGTAACGATAACTCCACTGTAGTAGCCTGGGTAACGATAACTCCACTGTAGTAGCCTGGGTAACGATAACTCCACTGTAGTAGCCTGGGTAACGATAACTCCACTGTAGTAGCCTGGGTAACGATAACTCCACTGTAGTAGCCTGGGTAACGATAACTCCACTGTAGTAGCCTGGGTAACGATAACTCCACTGTAGTAGCCTGGGTAACGATAACTCCACTGTAGTAGCCTGGGTAACGATAACTCCACTGTAGTAGCCTGGGTAACGATAACTCCACTATAGTAGCCTGGATAACTGAGCTATATTGATGTAATATGTTTTATCTTGACAGCTACGGTATAAAGCCAGACTGTCCATGCCCAGAAACACTAGTGTACAACTTTATAAGACAACTTTATAAGGTTGGAATTCAGTATTAATGAGATACAGGATAACAAAGGGGCCCTGTGTTTGTCTGTGGGAACAAGTACAGTATGGTCCCCTCCTTTCTTTTCCATTAAGACTAAACATAATCTCTGTTGTGTGCCAGGGCTTAGAAGAGGAAGAAGAGGAACCCTTAACCAATGACAGATGCTTCGATATGTATCGTAAAAACGGCTTTGAAACTTGGCCTCTGGAGTATACTCACATTCCCTCGTTACCAAGGATGCAACATCTGACGGCAGGAACTATTTCCCCAGCTCAATCAATACCATATGATTCACAGGGTGTATTAGTACACCATTGGGCTATTTTGTCAATGCAAAACAAGCTGTATTGCTTATGAAGATAAACTGATATAAAATGCCTTTAGTGGCAATTCAATATGATGGGTCTGTCTAATTTCGCACATCATTAGACTAAATGAAGTAGAGTAAGTGGACTACAGTGTGCTTGCACTGCCCCACAGACTAATCTCTCTCTCTCTCTCTCTCTCTCTCTCTCTCTCTCTCTCTCTCTCTCTCTCTCTCTCTCTCTCTCTCTCTCTCTCTCTCCCACACACACACACACACACACACACACACTGAGGTTGGAAAGCCCTTTAGCCTTGTGAGACATGTCACACTCATCCAATCCACGGAATTCTCACAGGAACTCGCTCTCATGCAGGTGAGAAAACACACACACAGTACACAGAGAGAGAGAGAGAGAGAGAGAGAGAGAGAGAGAGAGAGAGAGAGAGAGAGAGAGAGAGAGGGAGAGAGAGAGAAAGAGAGAGAGAGAAAGAGAGAGAGAGAGAGACGGAGAGAGAGAGAGAGAGAGAGAGAGAGAGAGAGAGAGAGAGAGACGGAGGTCCTATTCTACTCAGCACGGTGGCAGACTCACTGTTTTGGTGCGTGTGTACAACGTTTCCAGCGCTTATGTACTGTCTCCACTCTCAGCTTATTAAAACGGAGATGACCTGCAAGAGGGAGAGAGACAATAATAACTTCAGCATCGCACTCAAGTCATTGTCAACATACTTATTATCTTAGCCCTATCAAGTGATAACAACCTTTCCAAGACTAATAGATTTAGTCAATTTGAATTCTTGTTAAATGGGCATTTCCCGGAGACGGGAAGTATTGCTATTGAAATGTTTAGTATTTTATGTTAAAAATGCAACTACTGGATTTTATTTCATAACTTGCTCTGCGTTTTTGTTTGAGAAGTGGACAACATTCTGACGGAATAGTATCGCCTTCATACTTCAAACCAAAAGGACCTTGCGCAGATGAAAAGTTGTCCAACTGAGTTTTTTATTTGACAGTGCGCTTTGGGAATTTAAAAGGGAATAACGAGACTTAAGAACTGATGATGACGAAGACTGTCAAATTTATCACGGGAATATTTATAGTTTTCCAGTATCAAATAACTCATGTGGAATTGATGCCTGCCAGTGGTAAGTCATTATTTAAAATAGTCTTTATTTATCGTAAGTCATTATTGTTCTTCAATTCTCTTTGATGTGTTTTGTTTTTGAAGCTCAGCCATGTGGACTAAGATTTCTATATAGCCTTAATGTTTTGGCAAGTTATTTACTTTTTAAATAAATCTAAATATTGAAGGAATTACTGTAAACATTAGACCAGTAAAGTACAGGATAAAATGCTGTGATAGGCTACATCACTGCCATACTGAATCCTTAGAGAGTGGACACAGTTCTCTGGCATAGAATAGAATACTTCCCAAGTGACTTTCCTAAGATAAGAGGAGATAAGATAACTTAACAAGATAAGTGGACTTGCTACATAAATGTCACTTTGCTGACATGCATGTAGGTTTGTTACTGCTTTTAGTGTCAGTTCATGGCTCATTAAAGGGGCAATAAGTAATTGCGACATTCATTTGTATACCCATGGATTCTTGAAGAATATAATTTATAAATGCCTCATGAGCTTAGTTCAATTGTCACACTCCATCAGAACCCAAACTAGGAGCTTGTTTTACTCTGGTGTTTGTAAGCAAAGTAATTGTAAACAAACACTGTATAGCCTCAAAACAAGTTTAAAACTGTAAATTTGATCTCATGGATGGCCAGTCCTTGCATCTGTAGCTCTGTCTTAGAATTTGCCAGATGCTACATGTATCCAGCCCCATCCCTAAGCTATTTACCAAATGAGTGGCGGGGTGCCCGCTTTCTTACTGTTTACAACTGCAGATTGCTCATTAAACCAGTTTATTTTAGGTGTTCTACATGTCTCCCAACCACAATAACACTTCTACGTCTGCTGATGCTAGTAGAACACTATGTGACATACTATATGAGACTCACAACATGTCTTCCTCCATCATAACTGCCCCATAACGTCTGGGTTGGGCCTGCCAGTGTGAAGAATGTGCGGCAGCCTTTCACTCTCTCCTGCGAAAAGAGGGGGGAGTTTAGGTGCACTGCTGTCCCTGGCAGGATGATTGAGGGAAGGTGGATGTTGGTTTTTCCCAGGGAAGAGAGGTTACTATGCTGTTTGTGTCTGTCACATGTTGACACTGACAGGCAGGCAGACGTAGGCTAGTATATAAAGATGGGTTTAGTTCCAAGGACTGAAGACGTTCAGTCATTGTCAACCTCACATGGGAGATTCCTGGGCCCTTTTCAAACACTGGTGAGATGAAGCGTAACCAGCACACTATGTCACAGGGAGCCCCTTCTACTCTCCTCAGGGGTCTCCCATCCTGGTGTGCAGGTGTTGGCCCTCTCTAGATGAGAGTCAGATCTGGATCAAATACATTATGTGTCAAATACTTTGAAGTGTACTCTTGATTTAGCTTGACCAGAATTCAGGGTGGTTTGCATTGGTTCCATTGTATTGAGGCAATGGAAGGCCTGTCCCAGACCTGCTGTTTTCAACTCTCTAGAGACAGCAGGAGCAGTAGAGATTCTCTGAATGATCTGCTATGAAAAGCCAACTGACATTTACTCCTGAGGTGCTGACCTGTTGCACCGATCGACAACCACTGTGATTATTATTATTTGACCCTGCTGGTCATCTATGAACATTTGAGCATCTTGGCCATGTACTGTTATAAGCTCCACCCGGCACAGCCTGAAGAGGACTGGCCACCCCTCATAGCCGGTTCCTCTCTAAGTTTCTTCTGGCATTTCTAGGGAGTTTTTCCCAGCCACCGTGCTTCTACACCTGCATTGCTTGCTGTTTGGGGTTTTAGGCTGGGTTTCTGTACAGCACATTGAGATATCAGCTGATGTAAGAAGTACATTTGATTTAGGCTAAATCAAGCACACCTCATGTATCTGAATGTGTTTTTGGTCCAGGTCTGGGGAGTGTGTCTGAGGACCAGGGATCCTCCAGCCAGAGGTGGAGGAGGTGGCTGGCCATCCCCAGGCCGGGTGCCCCGAGCTGGGCCAGTGACGACCGCCACAGCCACTACAAGGACCAGGATGACCTACTGACTGAGGAGAGACATGACAATAGCTCCCAGATTGAAGTAGGAACAACAACAACAATTTCAAAGGCCAGGGTGTTTCCTGACATCCTGACCAGGACAGTAATAAAGTCTGGGCCCTAGTTAATTAGACCCCAGGGTGTTTCCTGACATCATGACCAGGACAGTAATAAAGTCTGGGCCCTAGTTAATTAGACCCCAGGGTGTTTCCTGACATCCTGACCAGGACAGTAATAAAGTCTGGGCCCTAGTTAATTAGACCCCAGGGTGTTTCCTGACATCCTGACCAGGACAGTAATAAAGTCTGGGCCCTAGTTAATTAGACCCCAGGGTGTTTCCTGACATCATGACCAGGACAGTAATAAAGTCTGGGCCCTAGTTAATTAGACCCCAGGGTGTTTCCTGACATCATGACCAGGACAGTAATAAAGTCTGGACCCTAGTTAATTAGACCCCAGGGTGTTTCCTGACATCATGACCAGGACAGTAATAAAGTCTGGGCCCTAGTTAATTAGACCCCAGGGTGTTTCCTGACATCATGACCAGGACAGTAATAAAGTCTGGGCCCTAGTTAATTAGACCCCAGGGTGTTTCCTGACATCATGACCAGGACAGTAATAAAGTCTGGGCCCTAGTTAATTAGATCCCAGGGTGTTTCCGGACATCATGACCAGGACAGTAATAAAGTCTGGACCCTAGTTAATTAGACCCCAGGGTGTTTCCTGACATCATGACCAGGACAGTAATAAAGTCTGGGCCCTAGTTAATTAGACCCCAGGGTGTTTCCTGACATCCTGACCAGGACAGTAATAAAGTCTGGGCCCTAGTTAATTAGACCCCAGGGTGTTTCCGGACATCATGACCTGGACAGTAATAAAGTCTGGGCCCTAGTTAATTAGACCCCAGGGTGTTTCCTGACATCATGACCAGGACAGTAATAAAGTCTGGACCCTAGTTAATTAGACCACAGGGTGTTTCCTGGACAGGTCTTGTGTTTAGGAAAAGTCAGGACCCTGTCATGTTTAATAATGTTTCATGTTCTGTCATATCGGCATGATATAGAACTCTACGCACTCTACATCTCACTGTCAGAATCAAGCTTGAAATGATCTCTCATTGTTCAGCACATATTCAGGACTTATAGTGTATAACATCCAACACAGTGTTTCCCAACCTTGGTCCTCCAGTACCCCCAACAGTACACGTTTATTGTAACCCTGGACAAGCACACCTGATTCAACTTGTCAACTAATCATCAAGCCCTCAATGAGCTGAAGAGGTGTGTATGTCAAGGGCTACAACAGGGTTGGAAAACACTGAATTATAATATGAATATTGTTTATCCCAGGAAACACTGAATGCTAACATGAATGTTGTTTATCCCAGGAAACACTGAATGCTAACATGAATGTTGTTTATCCCAGGAAACACTGAATGCTAACATAAATGTTGTTTATCCCAGGAAACACTGAATGCTAACATGAATGTTGTTTATCCCAGGAAACACTGAATGCTAACATGAATGTTGTTTATCCCAGGACATGAACCATAGCTACTACACATCTAAGATCTACTACGGGGCTACAGAGACTGCTGGTAAATATCTGTGGGTGGACATAGATCAGCTGGACCCAGGGAAGGGGAAGATCCACGGCCTGCTGTCCAACACACACAGACAAGCAGCGGTACGCAGCCTTAGGGCAGAGGATATCAAACCCCCAAGGAAAAGGGCATGCTCCTGTTTAGTGGATACTGTCATGACAAGTCAGCGCCTAGCTCTGCAGCCGACTGCTACCTGTATGACTTCTACAATATCAGTGATGATCACTCATACCTTGTGGCACCTTGTCTTGTCACTGAAACTCATCTTTGTTTTTGTGGTTTTTCTCCTTTCATTTCTCCTTTCAGAGTGTTCATCTGTCCTTTGACTTCCCGTTCTATGGTCACATACTGAGAGAAATCACAGTGGCAACTGGTGGTATGTCAAACTCTGATGAATGAGAATGAATATGTGAGAGACTACCACCATTATAAGGGACCTCCACCATCACTTCCTGAAATAAGAGGTGTGTGTGTGTGTGTGTGTGTGCGCGCACCCCCTCCATCAGGTTTCATCTACACAGGCGATGTCATCCACAGGATGCTGACGGCCACTCAGTACATCGCCCCTCTGATGGCCAACTTTGACCTCAGTATGTCCACAAACTCGACCATCAGTTACTTTGACAACGGTAAGACATATAGACATAGAGCCAAACAGGCAATTGTGTCTCGATACATGTTAAGCCCTGCTCAGTCAATCAAAGGTTTTCTAGGAAAAGTCAAGGGCAACTAACTTTATCCATGTGCAGTGAATTAACATAGCTACTGTCTTTGTGTATCAAGCACAGCCTTGGTGGTTCTAACCAGCCTGTGTGTGTGTCTCTGTCTGTCCTTTAGGTACAGCCTTGGAGGTTCTAACCAGCCTGTGTGTGTTTCTCTGTCTGTCCTTTAGGTACAGCCTTGGTGGTTCTAACCAGCCTGTGTGTGTGTCTCTGTCTGTCCTTTAGGTAAAGCCTTGGTGGTTCTAACCAGCCTGTGTGTGTGTCTCTGTCTGTCCTCTAGGTACAGCCTTGGTGGTTCTAACCAACCTGTGTGTGTTTCTCTGTCTGTCCTTTAGGTACAGCCTTGGTAGTCCAGTGGGATCAGGTTCACCTACAGGACAGTGTAAGTCAAGGCCCATTTACCTTCCAGACCGCTCTGCACAGCGACGGACGCATCGTCTTCGCCTACAAAGAGGTGACGCTCCTCTTCCTCGCTAACTATTACTTATTCTAGAGAAGTAGAGCTATTTGCCATTAGCTTTAATTGTAATGAATGTGTATACCTCATTGTCCTGTGTGTAGGTTCCTATTGACATCAGTGAGATCAGGTCAGTGAACCATCCTGTCAAAGTGGGCCTCTCAGACGCATTTGTGGTGCTTCATGAGATTGAGCAGATACCCAGTGAGTACCATAATACTTCACTACTCTCTGTGTGTCTCTGTGTGCCTCCTCCCCCCCCCCCCCCCCCCCCCGCATCCCTGGTCCTCCAGTAAGATTAGATCTGACTGCAGTCTGATCACCATTGACCACCTTCTCATTCTGCCAGATGTTCGCAGGAGGACCATCTATGAGTACCACAAAGTGGACATCCTCAAGTCCAAGATCGCCAACTCTACAGCAGTTGAGATGCTTCCTCTGCCCAGTAAGTTTATAGCCCCGTTTATACCTTGTTCTAACGTGTCCTGTGTCCTGATCTTGTCCACATTCTGATTGTGCCCGCATTTTCAGACGTGCGTCTACACATAGTGTTAAAATGTGTCACTTATCTGTCCACTGTGTCCACATTTTGACCTGCTTTCCTGGTCTCTCCCTGTATGTAAATCATTTGACAGATATTCTTTCAAAATAATATTTATTTATTTTAAGACATACTGTATATTGATGCCATAAGTCAATTGTGCCACGTCAATGGTTTTAGAGGGCCTTATACAGTGGGGCAAAAAAGTATTTAGTCAGCCACCAATTCTTCAAACAGGTAACAGGTAACGAGTGGAGGACAGAGGAGCCTCTTAAAGAGAGAAGTTACAGGTCTGTGAGAGCCAGAAATCTTGCTTGTTTGTAGGTGACCAAATACTTATTTTCCACCATAATTTGCAAATAAATTCATAAAAAATCCTTCAATGTGATTTTGTCTGTCATAGTTGAAGTGTACCTATGATGAAAATTACAGGCCTCACATCTTTTTAAGTGGGAGAACTTGCACAATTGGTGGCTGACTAAATACTTTTTTGCCCCACTGTATATTGATGATTTGAATGGTTTCACTCTCCAGATCCGAATACACTTGTAAGATATCCAGACACAGTGGGTCCCTGGCTACCTTTGGAGGTGTTCAGGAAGATCTGATCACAATCAGTCTTTTAACCATCTACACCAGTCCAAAAATGTTGGCAGAATCAGGGCAAAGGACACGTTAGAACTAGGCATAAACAGGGCTTAAGTCTACAGGGCTCTTTACAGTTATATCTATGGTAATTATTTGTGCTGGGCTAGAGCAACTTTTAGTGTACTAGGATCTCGCTTTTTTTTCTCTCAGCTTGTCTTCAGTTCTCCAGCTGTGGACCTTGTATGTCATCTGAGATCGGCTTCAACTGCAGCTGGTGCAGCAGACTGCACAGGTAAAAGTCCAGGTCAAGTTTGTTATTGCCATTTGTAGGTACAGAATGCATACAGTGGAATTTCGCTGTGACAAGAGTTCAAAGAGAAATGTAACAACCTATCTCTCCCAAATCAGCGCCATGTTGTGTCCTAATGGTTGTTCTGTTCTGTTATTTATAACAGGTGTTCCAGTGGCTTCGACCGGCATCGTCAGGACTGGGTAGATAAGGGCTGTCCTGAAGCGGTATTGAACAGTTCACTATTCACTTCATTTGTTGTCTTCTGCCTCAAGGAAACTCATTCAAAACTGGAAACTAATTCACGTTGTCTTGATTTCACAGGGGAAAAACCAGAGCTGTGTTCAGATGGTTCACACCAACACCACAACACCTTACAATGTGCCTAACGCTCACACTACAACCACTCCAGTTGCCATGACAAGAACAGTGCGACAGCGGACTACCACCTCCATCACCACAACTACGTCCTCTACCACCACTGCCACTACTACATCCAGAGCCAGACCTAGCCCCACTGTCACCGCTGCCCTCCCCTTCACCAGTGCTCCTACGGTGGGTAAGTAGTAGTACCACTACCTGGCCTTTTTGATCAAAACACAATTACCATTTGGTGTGATGGGATGAGTGAGTGACATTTACCAAGCCATTTTACAGTTACTTAACATTTACCAAGCCCTGGTGGGTTTACAATAACTTAACATTTACCAAGCCCTCGTGGGTTTACAATGACTTAACATTTACCAAGCCCTCGTGGGTTTACAATGACTTAACATTTACCAAGCCCTCGTGGGTTTACAATGACTTAACATTTACCAAGCCCTCGAGGGTTTACAATGACTTCATATTTTAAAAGTCTGAAGTGGTGCAAGAAATAGTGGAAACATTCTAGTTCATTCCTGCTTACACAATCCAATGCTTTGAAACCCTTGATGGGAAGTGAACAAGTGCACACTTGGAAGTGAACAAATGCACACTTCAGGTAGAAGGATGGAGAATGGGAGTTGGGCTGCGGTTTGTGTTTGCTCTAGCTGCTCAGGGACGTAGAGATGACGAGGGTCCGGTCTGCAGCTATTTCCCAGCCTGCTGTCAGATAATTGTGCAGCTGCTTATACAACGCAATGACAAATACTACACACTGGCACCATACTGCACACGTGGATCTTATCTGCTGAATGATGCCTCTCACTAGGTATCTGTCTATGTCAGTCTGGGGAGGATGGAAGGTATGTTCTCATCGTATACTGTTTATGAACACACACAGTACATGCCTATATGGCTCTGGGATAAACATTAACTACAGGCCTCTGACTTGCCTCAGAAAGCTGGTGACCAGTTTTGATTTCATTTGGCCCTCACTCCTCCATATGTATTTTTTTCTTTCAGATGACACTAAGATTTCCCTGCACACAGAAAAAGAATCGCGTAAGTGGTTGCCAATCTCTTGCATGGTTCCAACATTCTCATGAATAATACATGATATTCAAGATAGGCAGGATTTGCACTTTTGAGACTATTATATTGGTTTCATGACACTGGCAAGCTACATAAAACACACCTAAAACATTTTTATTAAAACAAATATTATTTTGACCCAGATATGGGCGACAGCCCAGCAAACAGTGAAGATTCCTACAACGTTCTGTAACATGTGTTACTTGTCCCCCTCCAGCTGCTGAGGTGGACGAGCCAGAGGAGGAGCAGAGAGAGGTGCGCCTGCAGACTGGTCTCCTGGTGGGCATCTCGCTGGTCATGATCACCATGGCAGCAGCCGTCATAGCAACAGTGTACATGTACAACCACCCGACCTCAAGTGCCAGCCTGTTCTTCATAGAGGTAAGTAGGCCTACTGCCCCCTGCTGGCCTGGCTGGCACTCACAAACATTTGTAAATCTTTATTTACAACTTGATTTGGTCAGGGAAGTCACTGAGAGTACATCTAATTTAATGTATTTTGTTAAGGCTTAACACATTGTGACATTTAGGTAATTGAAGACCTTCATCAGACAATGTCAGACATTGTTTTTGCCTATATGGTTACACATTTTAGGGAAGCTCCTCTAATACATTTTGTTTAGCACAAATCTCCTTTCAGTTCTTCTACCTGTGCTTCCCACAGAGGCGGCCCGCACGCTGGCCAGCCATGAAGATGAGGTTCTGTCGCAGCTCAGGGAACCCTGCGTACGCCGAGGTGGAGGATCCAGGGCTGGAGAAGGACGATCTGGTGGTCATCGACCCCAAACACACCTTCGTCATCTCCGGCCACGACCGCAGGGAGAGCTTCATGGATAGCAAGGATGGCTTCATCGTCCCCAACCAAAGAGAACGGTTCCTGTCAGACCATTGCTGACCGGACCTGACTGGATCTAAACGGACCTGGCCAAAACTAACCAGACCTGACCATTCAGGAGGCTTTGGAGAGGAACTAGTATTTTATACTGTGGAAGGAGAATATATACTTTCGCTACCTTGCATTCCAACTAAAGTGCATGAATAAAGGAACAGACTGGATTTGTAAGAGACCATATTCAGACACTTAGAGGACAAATGGAAGTTTGTGGGGGAAAAAAGCTTATTTTTTGTTTAAACCAACACGTTTGGGCCTTCTTCAGTTCTACCGTGGAAGTGGAATTCCTTGAACTAATAGATGGCCTTTTATTTAGCACGTACAAACGTCAAGGTTCAGAGCTGCTGAGGAAGAAAAACTAGCTGATTTTAAAAAACAATGAAATATATAAGCTAAGAATGTCATCAGCATGTTGACCAGGTTTTGTTTTTCCTGGTGGAACGCACTGCTACAGCTGACTGGAGATGGAAATGGCAGTGCCTCAGGAGAATCTCAGGCCGACTCAGAGTGACTCAACTCAACGACAGCTACAGGACAATCTTGAACAATGTGCTGATGATTCTCTACTGTACATATGCTTAACCTGCTGTCATTTTCATGACATTTGAAACATTTGTGATTTGTGTGAGAATGCTGTGATTGCAGAGGACAGGACACATAATAAATTAAACTGGACAGATGAATTAACCTATACCTCTCAGGTAATTTAGTCGTGTTTACTAAATGCAGGCCTAAGTGCAGGTGGTGGAGGTAGAATGCTGTTGAATGTCTATGGAAAACAAAGGCAAGAGCACCGTTTGGGTAAAACAAGTGGATGTTAGAAGATGCTCCTGGAAGCACTCATTGGAACATAAAGGTTGTGTTTAGAGAGTCAGCCCAATTCTGATATATTTTCCACTAATTGGTCCAATCAAATCAGATCATTTCACATCAAATATTTTTCAGCGCTGATCTGATTGGTCGATTGACCAATTTAGTGAGAAAAAAAAATATTAGAATTGGGTTGCCTGTCGAAATGCAGCCAACAAAATATCGAAGTCTGTTTCCATAAAGATGGCCTTTACTTCTCTAGTAAGAAGTCCTGGGAAGATTTCAATTACATACTCCTCGTGTCCTCTCTCCTCATCTCCTTCTCAAAAACCCATTGGAGGGGTGGGAGAGAGGACGCGCGGAGTATGCAATTGAGATCTTCCTCCTGTGTTCAGGTCCCAGGCTCCATCAGGACAGGAGGAATGTCAGACACTGGTGCCACTTCCTCAGCTCAAAAACCCAAACAAATGTATTTTTCCAACTCCTTAAACTGTAAGGTTAGGCAAGCGCTGTGTGTGGATGAATCTCAAGATTGATTACTTCAAGGCTTTAGTTCATGACTTTGTTCATACAATTGTAATAGCGGAGGACATCTACAGGTAGCCTACACAGAGAAACATCTATCTGTAGGAGCACAATGATAAGCCAAAAGTAATACCATTTTTATTTTATTGTACATAATTTACAATGTAAATTCATACATCAGATGCACAAGGTTCCAAAGAACTAACAACCATATGAGACTTTCTGTCTACCTGAAAGTATAATATTCTGTATGACCAATATTCAACAGATAATTAATACAGTATAAGACAAATCACTGCTGATTGTTTAATTGAAATTAGGAATGTTATTTTGCACGTACTTCAATAACTGTCTATTTTATGTAATGATTGTTCCCACACCAATGATAGACCAGTGTCTTTTATAAATATTTATCAAATAGGTTAACTGTTAAAAACATGTTAAAACAAGCAGTGGTATGAATCATATCTTGCCTTTCAGACAATAGCCACACCTCTGTTAGAGTTACATCTCCATCGTCATAACAACATTCTCATTCAGCTATATAAACATGGCTCTGGTCACCGATTGGTTGGAAGGTCCAATAACAAAGAGATGATTGACATTTCACTCAACAGCATATTTAAGAAAAATATTCTATAAAAACTGCTTTGTTTCCTAACTTAATCCATTTCTTCTTTGTTTTTACATCAAATTTACATAAAGTATGCAGCTACTATCTCTCATTATTAAGAATTGTACAACTCTTGTCTTTATCCACAGTGCCAGAAGTAGTGATAAAACTGTTAGTCTGTACTCTAGTGTCTTGGTGGCAGGGTAGCAACCCTCTTACTGGACACTGATGGTACCGTGGACAAGGGGCTCAAGGCACTGGTGTGGGGGGGAGTCAAGGGGTCATGGCAGTGGTCAACATGCCCGGTCAGTTAGGTTTCTTTATCTGAGAAGAGATAAGGCATGTGGGTCAAAATACAGAACAACATGGGACCACACACTCTATTGAATACAATAACTAATGTGATTCTAGTAAATGTGTGACTATCTTGCCAAAATAATGGAAAAACTTGAATGAATGAGGGATACAAAGTATATTGAAAGCAGTTGCTTCCACACAGCTGTGGTTCCTGAGTTAATTAAGCTATTAATATCCTATCATGCTTAGGGTCATGTATAAAAATGCTGGGCAGGCCATTATTTGGCTATCATGGCTATGCCCCCATAGGATGACAATGCCCCCATCCACAGGGCACGAGTGGTCACTGAATAGTTTGATGAGCATGTAAGCCATGTCCCATGGTCATCTCAGTCACCAGATCTCAACCCAATTGAACACTTATGTGAGATTCTGGAGCGGCCCGTGACAGCGTTTTCCACCACCATCAACAAAACACCAAATAATGGAATTTCTCATGGAAGAATGGTGGTCGTATCCCAACAATAGAGTTCCAGACACTTGTGGAATCTATGACAAGGTGCACTGAAGCTGTTCTGGTTCGTGGTGGCCCAACGACATACTAAGACACTTTATGTTGGTGTTTCCTTTATTTTGGCAGTTACCTATACATGGCATACATGACATATGTATATCTAACCCTTCAAGGGTGGAGCAGGTAGCCGCCTCCTCGTTTGCCGTGAAGAGTCCAATGTTTGTGGCTGCAGAGAGTCATGTGACACTTAATTAGTTTGTTAGAAAATCACAAGGTATGTGAGTACAAGTGGGGACCAGGAGTTTTTCCTGACCCCAAACTGCTGACCAGGAAAACCTCCTGGTCTTAGTCCTACGTGGCTTGGTCCGGTCCAGTACCTTAGGCTGTTCTTGGAGCATAAAGAAGCGGTTCTGTGGGACCACATTGAGACCTGCGATCTTCAGAGCTGCGATCCTGTCTGCGATTTCCGACACCTACAACAAAGTAGAAATATTCATATTATCTGACTCAGATAAACTTAAAAGGACTTAAGAAGCACAATTGAATGTGTACGTTTTTATGTCAATCATAAGGACCCCTTTCTAATTCTTTTTCAAACATTGTATTTTATATTTTTCGTTGTGTGGCAATCACCAACATTCAAACACATACAATTTTCTAATTCTAATTTCACCATACCCAAAGTCAAAACCCTGTAACGGTCGTCGTCGTCTGATGAGGAAGAATCGGACCAAAGCGCAGCGTGGTAAGTGTTCATGACTTTTATTAAAACTGAACACTAGAACAAAATAACAAAGTGCAAACTGAAACCGAAACAGTCCTGTCAGGTGCAGAACACTAAACAGAAAACAACTACCCACAAAACATAGGTGGGAAAAAGCTACCTAAGTATGGTTCCCAATCAGAGACAACAATAGACAGCTGTCCCTGATTGAGAACCATACCTGGTCAAAACAAAGAAATATAAAACATAGAAAAAAGAACATAGAATGCCCACCCCAAATCACACCCTGACCAAACCAAAATAGAGACATAAAAAGCTCTCTAAGGTCAGGGCGTGACAATTCCAGGTAAAATCACCCGCTTTCTCAATTCTTTCAAAGCAAAAGAGTCTGAAATGCCACAATGGGCTCAGGTCAAAAGTCTTGCACTCTTATACGAAAAAATAAACACATTTCAATATATTTAACTTTATGTAAAATGTATTTCAAAATCATGTACTGTACACACATATAATACCGGACAATTCCAGAAATGCATGGCTGTGACATGTAGTTTGCAGGGTGGCCAAAGTGGTTCCTAATTCGGCATATGACGTAGTTTGGCCCTTCAGAGGATTCTTAAATTGCTCTTTATGTATTTATCAATATAGATACATTTTTGGGGGAAACCAACCCAAAACTTTGGCAGTAATATAATGTTAATTGTCATGGTGGGTAAGAAAAAAAAGATGTACAGTATATCGATTTCACCTCATTTTTACAATCTGTCATTAATAAGAGCACATGTTCAATAAAAAACAATCGCAAGAAGTTATTAATAAAAAAATACAAAATTACTATAGTAAGTGTCACTCTGCCTCCACCCCAATGGACATTTATTTATTCACTGCTACAGTTGTTATGATGTACAGTACCAGTCAGAAGTTTGGACACACCTACTCATTCAAGGGTTTGTCTTTATTTTTACTATATTCAACATTGTAAAATTGTAGTGAAGACAACAAAACTATGAAATAACACATATGGCACATATTGTACTGTAGTAACCATTAAAAGTGTTAATCAAGAGTTTGAATCATCTCAAATATAAAATATTGATTTGTTTAACACTTTTTTCAAATCTGATCGTTGCTAGACAACCATTTTCAGGTCTTGCCATCAATTTTCAAGTAGATTTACATCAAAACTGTCCTTGGCCATTTAGGAACATTCACTGTCATCTTGTTGATAAGGAACTGGATAATATGTGTGAAATGCTTGATAATGTGTGTGATATCAACAGAGAAGTATATTTTCTGGGTGATTTAAATATTGACTGGCTTTCATCAAGCTGCCCACTCAGGAAAAAACTTCAAACTGTAACAAGTGCCTGCAACCTGGATCAGGTTGTCAGTCAACCTACCAGGGTAGTTACAAACAGCACAGGAAATAAATCATCAACATGTATTGCTCAAATCTTTACTAATGCTGCAGATAATAGCTTTAAAGCAGTATCCAAATCCATAGGATGTAGTGATCACAATATAGTAGCCATATCTAAGTTCCAAAGGCAGGGCCTAATATAGTGTATAAGAGGTCATACAATACATTTTTAGTGATTCTTATGTTGAGGATGTAAATAATATTTGCTGGTCTGTGGTGTGTAATGAGGAGTAACACAACGCTGCACTTGACATATTCATGAAATTGCTTATTCCAGTTACTAATAAGCATTCACCCATTAAAAAAATGACTGTAAAAATGGTTAAATCCCACTGGATTGATGAGGAATTTAAAAAAATGGCATGGTTGAGAGGGATGAGGAAAAAGGAATGGCAAATAAGTCTCGCTGCACAACCGATTGTCAAACGTACTGCAAATTGAGAAATCATGTGACTAAACTAAATAAAAAGGGGAAAAAACTATACTATGAAACACAAATAAATGATATAATAAATTATAGTAAAAAGCTTTAGAGCACCTTAAATTACTTTTGGAAAAAAGGCAAACTCAGCTCCATCCTTTATTGAATTCATTGAATCATTAATTGAATCAGATGCCTCATTCATCTGATACTGCCAACTATTTCAATGATTTTTTATTGGCAAGATTAGCAAATTTAGGCATGACATGACAGCAACAAACGCTGACACTACACATCCCAGTATATCTGACCAAATTATGAAAAACAAGCATTGACCTTTTGAATTCCATAAAGTGAGTGTGAAAGAGGTGAAACAATTATTGTTGTCTATCAACAATGACAAGCCACGAGGTCTGACAACCTGGATGGAAAATGACTGAGGATAATAGCAGATGATATTGCCACTCCTATTTGCCATTTCCTCAATTTAAACCTTTTAGAAAGTGCGTGTGCCCTCAGGCCTGGAGGGAAGCAAAAGTCATTCCGCCACCCAAGAATAATAAATCCCCCTTTCCTGGCTCATATACCCGACCAATCAGCCTGTTACCAACCTTTAGTAAACTTCTGAAAAGAATGGTGTTTGACCAGATACAATGCTATTTTACAGTAAACAAATTGACAACCGACTTTCAGCACGCTTTATAGGGAAGGACATTCCACAAGCACGGCACTTACACAAATGACTGATGATTGGCTGTTAAGGGAATTTTTATCAATGATGACTAATTATGTATACATTTCAATCAGGACTGACTAATCAGAATACTATTATGTTACTGTATATGTACTAATCCGAATACTATTATGTTACTGTATATGTACTAATCAGATACTAATATGTTGCTGTATATGCATGAGTTTTCTTTCTTGATCCCAGTACTGAATATAATGTGTGTGAATGTCGTCAAGAGGTAGAACAATGACTGTCTGTTCCTTGGTAGGAATGAATGAACGATATCTTCAGACTGGCTAGAATGCTTATCTACACGAGAAGGCCTTGGCTCGTAAATTATATTAAATTGGTAGGGAGACGGATGTGGGAAGGCTTGAGATACAGCCTTTGTACTGGAATGGAGATGGCACGGGTTGGTGCTGAAACTAATGACGTCATTTTCAGTTTATAACCTGTGGTAACCTGTATCGTGTTCAGTACTCTCGTGAATAAACTCTGCTGTTTGACTTTAAGACTGGGCTCTGTCCATTACTATAGAATAAGGGTCTTACAAATCCTTATGAATTGACAGAGTGTTTAATTTTAATTGGGTATTAAAACATAGAGCTATTTAATTCCTTTAACATTGGCAGAGAAATTGATGATACAAAGATTGTGGGGGCTGGTTTGTTAAACTTCAGTGCGGCTTTTGACATAATCGATCATAGTCTGCTGCTGGAATTGTGGATAAAGAGTTGCCTGTCTAACAGAACACCCTCTGCCTCTCCAACATAATCCAGGTAGAATCAGGAATTCCCCAGGGCAGCTGTTTAGGCCCTTTACTGTTCTCAATCTTTACTAATGACACACCACTGGCTTTGAGTAAAGCCAGTGTGTCTATGTATGTGGATGACTCAACACTATACACGTCAGCTACTACAGCGACTGAAATGACTGCAACATTTAACAAAGAGCTGCAGTTAGTAAAAACCATTATATCTGGGACAAATCATTCACTAAACCCTACACCTCAACTAAATATTGTAATTAATATTGTGGAAATTAGTAATGTAGTGTATTTAGGCTTGTCATGACAAAGGGGTTGAATACTTACTGACCCAAGACATTTCAGCTTTTCATTTTTAATACATTTGTACAATTCCATACATTCCAATTTGACATTATGGGGTATTTTGTTTAGGCCAGGCCAATCTCAATTTGATCCATTTTAAATTCCGGCTGTAACACAACAAAATGTTGTGAATACTATCTGAATGCGCCGTATGAGACACAGAGGAAATCCAGACTTGAACACAAACCTGGAGGTCAGACTGCTGCACCTGGGCGGAAGCCGTTGCCACCTGCTCCTCCAGGTAGGACAGCTCCAGGTCTGAGGTGGCACCGCCGATTGCCCGGGCACAGTCCTCCAGGTCGCCAAGCTCCGCCTCCAAACCGTAAGCCGTGCCCGCCACCACGTACACCTAGTGGGCACAGTTCAGTTTGCACAGACAAACTGTGGTCATTTCAGTTGTATAACATGAACAAAGGTTAGCATCACACATCATTCTTAAACCCACAATGAACGTAAGATACAGTGCCTTCGGAAAGTATTCAGACCCCTTGACTTTTTCCACATTTTGTTACGTTACAGCCTTATTCTAAAATGGATTAATTTTTTTTCCCTCATCAATCTACACACAATACCCCATAATGACAAAGTGAAGACAGGTTTTAAAAAACAGAAATACCTTATTTACATAAGAATTCAGACCCTTTGCTATGAGACTCGAAATTGAGCTCAGGTGCATCCTGTTTCCATTGATCGTCGTTGAGATGTTTCTACAACTTGATTGGAGTCCACCTGTGGTAAATTCAATTGATTGAACACGATTTGGAAAGGCACACACCTGTCTATTTAAGGTCCCACAGTTGACAATGCATATCAGAGCAAAAACCAAGCCATGATGTTGAAGAAATTGTCCGTTGGCACAGATCTGCAAAGTGTACGATTTTTTTTTTGTTACAGCATTGAAGGTTCCCAAGAACACAATGGCCTCCATCATTTATTTATGTGTTTTTTTTAACCACCTTTAAATGCTGCAAAAAAAAATGTGGTACCCTTCCCAAGATCTGTGCCTCGACACAATCCTGTTGTGATACAGCACGGGATCGAACCCCGCTCTGTAGTGACGCCTCTAGTACTGCGATGCAGTGCCTTGGACCGCTGCGCCACTCAGGAGACCCCAGCCTCCATCATTCTTAATTGGAAGAAGTTTGGAATCACCAAGACTCTTCTTAGAGCTGGCCGCCTGGCCAAACTGAGCAATCGGGGGAGAAGGGCCTTGGTCAGGGAGGTGACAAAGAACCCAATGATCACTCTAACAGAGCTCCAGAGTTCCTCTGTGGAGATGGGAGAACCTTCCTCAGGACCTCAGACTGGGGCAACGGTTCCCCTTACAACAGGACAAAGACCCTAAGCACACAGCCAAGACAATGTAGGAGTGGCTTTGGGACAAGTCTCTGAATGTCTTTGAGTGGCCCAACTAGAGCCCCGACATGAACCCGATCGAACATCTCTGGAGAGACATGAAAATAGTTGTGCAGCGACGCTCCCCATCCAACCTGACAGAGCTTGAGAGGATCTGCAGAGAGAAATGGGAGAAACTCCCCAAATACAGGTGTGCCAAGCTTGAAGCATCATACCCAAGAAGATTCAAGGCTGTAATCGCCGCCAACGGTGCTTCAACAAAGTACTGAGTAAAGGGTCAGAATTTATTTTTTCTCAGTTGTGTATTTAAAAAAAAAAAATTTAAACAACAACTTGTTTTTGGTTTGTCATTGTGGGATATTGTGTGTACTAGATTGATGAGGGTGAAAACTATTTAATCAATTTTAGAATAAAGCTGGGGGGTCTGAATACTTTCTGAATGCATTGTATGCTGAAAGAAGGGACAGACAGACAGACAGACAGACAGACAGACAGACAGACAGACAGTATCCTCCAGTCTGCTGAGTTGTTTGTCCAGCCTCTTTGTGTCAGTGTTGGGGGACAGTGAGGGGATGCAGTCATCCCCCTCCACCCCCTGGAGTCGGTCTTCTGTTGCGTTTAACACCTTCAGCACCTCAGTGGTGATACTGTGCAGTGACACCTCCGAGTACCTCTACACACACACACACACACACACACACACACACACACACACACACACACACACACACACACACACACACACACACACACACACACACACACACACACACACACACACACACACACCAAGCCAAAGAACAAAGAGAAATAAATATGGTTTGATTGATTGGTTGATTAATTGGATTCATAGCGCTATCCCAGTTGCTCTTGGTAAAGGTCAAGATATCAGTTAGTTTGTGATGTCACCTGCTGTAGCAAAGCAGAAAGGAACTGGAGTTTGTTTTCTAGGCCCTTGTCATTAGGACTATCCTAACATGAAGCAATGGAACAAGGAAGGACAGGGGAAGAGAAAGGAAAAGACAAGTTAGGGAAAGTAAAAGGGTCTAGAGTAGCAAGCACATAGTGTTACAGCTGTTAGTTGCTTTCAGGTTAGAAATGTCAGAAGAAATACATAGCCACATACTCTATCTCTAGAGGTAAAGCTAGGTCCTTTGTTTCTTACATTCAGTATCTCCTCCTGAACACAGGGGAAACCCTTTCTCCAGGTTTGACTCTTGGCTTATGCAAAGTGCCAAACCTGCCTGATAGCTGTTCTAGCATTAGCATCTTATTCATTAGATATTAATCTACCTCTTCCTTTAACTATTTTTCTCCAAATTGTATGTTATTATTTTCCTCTCCTCTCTTCTCTTTCTAGGTCCATCACCATTTCTCCATCCATCTCTACCTCCATTCCACCCAGTGTGTTCACTAGGCTGCAAGTGATGTTATCACATAACACCTTCTTCCACAGTCTCCACACTTTCTGTTCTTTCTCGCTCTTGTCCTCCCACCCCACCTTCTACCTTTATCTCTGCTTTCCCTAGCGTCTTTCCTTCCTTCCCTCCTTCAAACATCATCTCCATCATCCTCTGTACCGTCGTTTCCCTCTTTCTCTTCCTCTTTCTCTACCTTTGTGTCTGTCTCTTCGTGTTGCAGCTCTCCCTCTTTCTCACTCTCATCCTCAAAGTCAAACAGTCTCACGTCTAGTTCGGTGATTCTATCGCGCCTCTTCTCGTTCATCATCCTCCCCTCCACCACCATCATCACTCCCAGGTGCCAGGGCTTCTCCTTCTCCACCTGTCCCCTCCTCCTCTCTCCCTCCATTTCTCCCCGTCTTGGTCCATGCCACTTTCCCCCCATTTCTCCACATCTGTCTCCGACCAACTCTGTCACTCTCTCTGATAACTTAATTATGTCTCCTACACTCCTCTCTGCTCTCTCCTCCTCGTTAGACGAGCTAACTAGACTGGCCAGGTCTCTCAACTTGGAGATCAGTTCCTCCACCTTCATCTCCCACAGAGCCTCCACGACTATCTCTTACCTCTCTTCTCCTCCTTCTCTCTACTCCCTCTCTTTCTCCATCTCTCCACCATCAAAACCCGCTCTATCCAGATCATCCTCTGTGGATGAAAACTGTGTGGCAT
This sequence comes from Oncorhynchus clarkii lewisi, assembly GCF_045791955.1. Classification (NCBI taxonomy): domain Eukaryota; kingdom Metazoa; phylum Chordata; class Actinopteri; order Salmoniformes; family Salmonidae; genus Oncorhynchus; species Oncorhynchus clarkii. The sequence continues at coordinate 14,389,101 of NC_092166.1, read as the reverse complement.
CGACTTGTCTAGCCAGTCTACACAGTTTGGATGTCAGCTCTTCCTTCTCTCTCTCCCTCTCTCTCTCTTTTCCTCCATCTCTCTATCGCTGAGACCCACTTGGTCAAGCTCGTCCTCTGTTGATGACAACTGTGTGAATTGGCTAGCCAGCATATGCATCTTGATGGTCAGCTCCTCTCCTCCTTCTCCCTCCCTCTCTTCAGCTCTCTCCTCCATCCTCTCTTCCTCCCATTCCTCCACCCCCTACACACTCTGTCCAACTCATCTTCAGTGGATGAGAACTCTATGCCTCTGACCTGACTAGCCAGATTGATAAGTGTTGACTCTCCTCCTCCAAATCCCTCCCTCTCCTTTGTCTTCTTCTCCTCTTTATTCTCTTCCACTCTTCCTCCCTCCATCTCCACCTCCATATGCCATAACCTCTCTTCCTCCCTCCATCTCCACCTCCATATGCCATAACCTCTCTTCCTCCCTCCATCTCCACCTCCATATGCCATAACCTCTCTTCCTCCCTCCATCTCCACCTCCATATGCCATAACCTCTCTTCCTCCCTCCATCTCCACCTCCATATGCCATAACCTCTCTTCCTCCCTCCATCTCCACCTCCATATGCCATAACCTCTCTTCCTCCCTCCATCTCCACCTCCATATGCCATAACCTCTATTCCTCCCTCCATCTCCACCTCCATATGCCATAATCTCTCTTCCTCCCTCCATCTCCACCTCCATATGTCATAACCTCTCTTCCTCCCTCCATCTCCACCTCCATTTGCCATAACCTCTCTTCCTCCCGATCTCTTTCTCTCTTCAGGGAGGCGAGATGAAGCTTCTGGAGCTTCGACCCTTGACCCCCAACCTGACCTTCTCCTACCTCACTCAAAATTGAGGGTGTTCGTGCTGGCGTGGTGGCCCAGCGAGGGTAATGGGATGCTGGGTTGCTGGCCAGCAGAGGCCTGGGCGTCTGGAGCCTCTGACCCCTGGTTGTTGTTGGCGCTGGAGGTCATCTTCCTGCGTATCTCCAGCAGGGCAGCGTCCCAGGCCCCCTCAGCGTCGTAAGAGCCCATTTCGTTGCAGGCGGATATCACACCGAATTCCCACTCCAGCACACTGAATACCAGCGACTTCCACTTGTTCAGCAGGCTGGGCCGAGAGAGCTGGGTGCTCTGCAAAGCGATCCAGTTCCCGTCAGGGCTCTTCAGCACTGAGGACGCACCTCACACACACCAGGGTAGATAGATACCACACACACAGAATTGTGTGGAATTCACCACAGACAGACATGTAAACACACACACACACACACACACACACACACACACACAAAGGAGGAAGCCTTTAGCCACCAGTCTCTAGCTAGAGTGAATCACCAACAGGTAACTCTGAAACTTACTACATAAGGTGTGTGTACTAAAGACATTTTGTAAAGATGTGTGTGAATAGTAAATTGCAGTGGCCAACAGGCTCTTACTGGAGTTGTCCAGGCGGTCAATACGCTTCCCGCTGGCCAACCCTGCCGCTCCTCCCTCCTCCTTCAGCCCCTGCTGAGAGTCCTGGGAAACCCTGAAGCACTGCATCACAACGTTATCATCCAGAAGGGAGGCAGAGCGAGACCGCCGAGGTAAATACACACACTTAAATATGGGTAAAGAGAGGTAATGATAACCAACCAAGTCACACTCCATATACTGTATTATGTTCTGGTCTTATGTGACAGACTGGGCTTTTAAACGTGTTAGCCTGCTAAGCTAAAGCTTGGGTCATCAGCCAACACAAGTCTTCGTGTTGGGCAAACCATAGTCTTGAGTTACCATGTCTCGTTTATCACTCTGCTTTCTGAAAGAACATGAAGAAGCCTGGCTATCGAAGTTCGGCCACCTGGGTTATCTGCGCACCACAATACTGTGTTAGCCCTCTGAACTGAAGCCTAGGCAAGGTTACTAATCACATAAGCGTAGTTCCCTGAACCACCTTACGCTCCATACCTTGGCGTGGACTGATGTGGTGATCTGGGGCTGGGAGCTGGGGCAGCTTGAAGCCAAAGGCTTTTCACCACTGTGGTTGCCTGGGGGCCAGTCCAGGTCACAGTTTGGCTTCATCTCAACCAGGTTCTTCCTCTGCCGGATGATCTAGGATGGAATTGAGTTGAGTTGAGTTTAATTGAATTTAAATTAAATTAAATGGTACTTACTGTCTGTACGATGGTTGTGGCCAGCTCCTCAATCAGCTCCTTCCTGTGGTCCCGCAAATACCTAGCTTCACTCTGCATATCCTGGAGAGAACAACAGCGAAGTCAGATAGACAGTCGATAAATATAAAATAATAAGATCCTGTAAACTTTTTAAAAAGTGGTTTTGAATATGCAAGGTTTTACAGATTAAAGGAGTAATTAGGTGCAGAAGATGACTGTGTCACTGCTCGGCTAGTCTGAGGAGGTTGCAGTACTACTGCATGCTAAAATATCTCAATGAACAATAACATAGAAGTGGGTTTCTTTAATTAGGGCATTACAAAGTAAATGGAATTGTAAATGAATGATCTGCACATTTAATCTGCATTTCAGCAAACTAGAAGGGATACAAAGCTTGTACTGAAAAGTGGAATCAATCTTCAGCAGTCTTACTTTCTCCCTATCACCTCTGAGTCATCTGAGTGACAGACAGACTGACCGCCGCAGAATATGTTACCTGATTATCGGTGTATCCCTCTGCCTTGTAGATGGCCTCGTCGATGGCCTCCTCTGCCACCCTCAGTGCCACTGTGAGGGTCTTTGCCATGCTGTACTCTGAAAAGGGAAAGGGGGTATAATAGAAATTAAGCTTACATTTATCGTTAACTGTAATTGCGTTAGCTACACAGAGTATACCAAACATTAGGAACACCCCCCGCCCAGCCTCAATTTGTCGGGGCATTGACTCTACAAGTTGTCAAAACCGTTCCACAGAGATGCTTGCCCATGTTGACGTCAATGCGTCAAACCACAGTTGTGTCAAGATGGATGGATGGAGTTTGATAAACCGGTGCACCTGGCACCTACTACCACACCCTGTTCTAAAGCACTTACATCTTTTGACTTGCCCATTCATCCTCTGACTGGCACACATACACAATCCATGTCTCAATTGTCTCAAGGCTTAAAAGTCCTTCTTTAACCTGTCTCCTCCCCTTCATCTACACTGATTGAAGTGGATTTAACAAGTGACATCAATAAGGGATCGTAGCTTTCACCTGGATTCACCTGGTCAGTCTATGTCATGGAAAGAGCAGGTGTTCTTAATGTTTTGTGCACTCAGTGTATGTTCTAACATTCCCTCCATCTTGTGCCAAAATCTGTTCTTTTTAAGTCGTGGTTCCAATAGTTAATATTTTTTTCTAAGAGATTGTCAGTTGGATAGAGGTTGTATATATCTTACCTATCATATGAATATCAGGTTCTAGCTTAAATAGGATTTCCTCAACATTGCCCTGATGTCCAAAAGATTTCTGATCTACATTTCGTGACATAAACCTTTTAAGATGCATGTACAGTGCCTTGCGAAAGTATTCGGCCCCCTTGAACTTTGCGACCTTTTGCCACATTTCAGGCTTCAAACATAAAGATATAAAACTGTATTTTTTTGTGAAGAATCAACAACAAGTGGGACACAATCATGAAGTGGAACGACATTTATTGGATATTTCAAACTTTTTTAACAAATCAAAAACTGAAAAATTGGGCGTGCAAAATTATTCAGCCCCTTTACTTTCAGTGCAGCAAACTCTCTCCAGAAGTTCAGTGAGGATCTCTGAATGATCCAATGTTGTCCTAAATGACTAATGATGATAAATACAATCCACCTGTGTGTAATCAAGTCTCCGTATAAATGCACCTGCACTGTGATAGTCTCAGAGGTCCGTTAAAAGCGCAGAGAGCATCATGAAGAACAAGGAACACACCAGGCAGGTCCGAGATACTGTTGTGAAGAAGTTTAAAGCCTGATTTGGATACAAAAAGATTTCCCAAGCTTTAAACATCCCAAGGAGCACTGTGCAAGCGATAATATTGAAATGGAAGGAGTATCAGACCACTGCAAATCTACCAAGACCTGGCCGTCCCTCTAAACTTTCAGCTCATACAAGGAGAAGACTGATCAGAGATGCAGCCAAGAGTCCCATGATCACTCTGGATGAACTGCAGAGATCTACAGCTGAGGTGGGAGACTCTGTCCATAGGACAACAATCAGTCGTATATTGCACAAATCTGGCCTTTATGGAAGAGTGGCAAGAAGAAAGCCATTTCTTAAAGATATCCATAAAAAGTGTTGTTTAAAGTTTGCCACAAGCCACCTGGGAGACACACCAAACATGTGGAAGAAGGTGCTCTGGTCAGATGAAACCAAAATTGAACTTTTTGGCAACAATGCAAAACGTTATGTTTGGCGTAAAAGCAACACAGCTCATCACCCTGAACACACCATACCCACTGTCAAACATGGTGGTGGCAGCATCATGGTTTGGGCCTGCTTTTCTTCAGCAGGGACAGAGAAGATGGTTAAAATTGATGGGAAGATGATGGAGCCAAATACAGGACCATTCTGGAAGAAAACCTGATGGAGTCTGCAAAAGACCTGAGACTGGGACGGAGATTTGTCTTCCAACAAGACAATGATCCAAAACATAAAGCAAAATCTACAATGGAATGGTTCAAAAATAAACATATCCAGGTGTTAGAATGGCCAAGTCAAAGTCCAGACCTGAATCCAATCGAGAATCTGTGGAAAGAACTGAAAACTGCTGTTCACAAATGCTCTCCATCCAACCTCACTGAGCTCGAGCTGTTTTGCAAGGAGGAATGGGAAAAAATGTCAGTCTCTCGATGTGCAAAACTGATAGAGACATACCCCAAGCGACTTACAGCTGTAATCGCAGCAAAAGGTGGCGCTACAAAGTATTAACTTAAGGGGGCTGAATAATTTTGCACGCCCAATTTTTCAGTTTTTGATTTGTTAAAAAAGTTTGAAATATCCAATAAATGTCGTTCCACTTCATGATTGTGTCTCACTTGTTGTTGATTCTTTACAAAAAAAATACAGTTTTATATCTTTATGTTTGAAGCCTGAAATGTGGCAAAAGGTAGCAAAGTTCAAGGGGGCCGAATACTTTCGCAAGGCACTGTATTTGAAAATGTCTACATTGGTCAGCCCAAACAGACCAACAAAAAACGATCTGCTCCTTCAATAAAGACATTAAATGCTTGAAGTAAGAGGAGATTAGGAATGTAGAGTATATACTGTATAATTATTTAACTACTGGTACCGTGAATGTGAGCAAAAATAGCTGTATGTAGCTGTAGAAGTATTGTTGTCCTTTAATTTACTCCAATTTGTGTTGGGATGGTAGGGTATATAGAAAAAAATACATTAAATACCTAACCCTACATTCACTATGTCGGAAAAAAGTATTTGTCGCTACAGACGCTGCCCTCATTCCCGATGCTCTCCTCTACGTGCTTCCCTCTTCACAGAGACACGACACACAGGACAGGCATGGGTCATGTTCAGCAGGCCACAATGTAGCAAAACAGTTTGAAAGAGGAAAATAAAATGGGTGTTTCGTATTGAACAACTTCAGGTAGGACATCATCTGTTTCATATCTCTTTCTCCAGTTTTGTGCCCACTGAGCACATGCAGAGCATTCAAACACACAGAAACACTTCAAAAACCTCAATAATTGTTGAAAGAATTTTGAGCATGACAGTGAAAAAATACTCTCATTACATGAGCACACATTGCTTGATTAAACAATGATACTGTAGCCTCAGAGTAATTGCAGTTGAATTAGGGGTTTGCCTGAGCAGGGGTATTTTCTGTACCTAGTCATAGATTCTCAGTCTTCTTTGAGCTCTATTCAGGTCCTCGAGATATGCACACAATGCTGTGGTTATTTATTGTTATATAACTGCCTTACTGGGTCTTGTGTCAGGCCTTATCAGCCTTATCCCTGTACTGTGCAGGTCCAGTGTATAAATAGTTCAGATTGGGGAACAGTAGCGTAATCTATAGTCCTTTTTAAAGGGAAGGTGGTTGAGGGACATGAACTAGATTTGAGAACAAATTAGCGACTCTATTGCTAACTGGCTGTGTCCACACACCATGCACACACACTCTTTCCTCCACCTCTCTCCTCTCCTCCTCTCTCTCACCCTCTCCTGCAGGTCACAGAGGAGGACTAAAGGCACTATAATCCAGACAGTAGTGCAGCAGCAGCAGTCTGTTATCTACAGTGCAGCTCTTCCTCCATTCTTAATGCTGCCTGGCATGACTCAATCAGCAGCCTCCAGCCTGCTTCCCCAGGCTCTCTGTGTGCTCTGCAGAGGTAGTTTGACAGATTTCAGCACACTCACGTGATGAGTAACCTTGCTTAAGGCCCTAATGCCTAGGCTTTAGCTCAGTGGACTAACAAAGTCTTGTCGTGACACACAGATGCACCAGGTTCCAAGCCAGTCAGTCGCACTCGCCATGCTTCAATCAAATCCTATAGCCTAACCAGGCACCAGCACAAGCCTCTTTGTACTGCCAGAAAGCACATTTTGGATGACTTAACTTTGAACTTCGAGCTGACATTCATTGTTGTTTAATGCTACCAATTGGCTATGCAGAACTATGCTACCATTCTCCTTCTTGTGGTATTTGGAGAAGTCCCCGAGCATATTGAGTCACTAGCCTATGGCTCTGTGTGCTATGGCTCTGTGTGCTACGGCTCTGTGTGCTACGGCTCTGTGTGCTACGGATCTGTGTGCTACGGCTCTGTGTGCTACGGCTCTGTGTGCTACGGCTCTGTAAGAGGTACATGTTATGACAGTTTACACCAGCAGTGACGCCTTAAGCCTCTACAAAAAAATTCTGCAAGAATTAGAATCTCAAAGAGCCAGTGGAGTTTATGCATTAGTGATACTTAAGATTGATTATTCTATTGATTACCTATAATGAACAGTTGAATTACAAGCAAAGGCTTGGAAATGACTACCTAGAAATAACAACATTCTGCTCTAGCACGTCAAACATGGTAGAGCATCCTCCTCTCATCTGGTAAATCAGGTCCAGCGAGAGAGAGAGAGAGAGACAGAGAGAGACAGACAGAGAGAGAGACAGAGCGACAGGGAGAGAGAGCGAGAGAGAGAGACAGGGAGAGAGAGAGAGACAAGGAGACAGAGAGATGACCCCTGCTACTGCAAATAGCTCCTGGCCAAAACAGCCCTGACGGTCCTCTCCCTGAAGGTTCTGGATGTTAGGAGGCTTTATGAATATGGTAGAATGCATTATTACACATGCACAATGTTGTCAAGCACATACACTAATAATAGCACATATCTGATGCATTCACGTAGCCTTCCCACCTACACACGCATACACTCTGAGAAAAAATGTGCTGTCTAGAACCTTAAACGGTTATTCAGCTGTCCCCATAGGAGAACCCTTTGAAAAACCCTTTTTGGTTCCAGGTAGAACCCTTTTGGGTTCCATGTAAAAACCCTTTCAACAGAGGGTTCTACAAGAAACCCAAAATAGTTCTACCTTAAACCAAAAAGGATTCTACCTGGAACCAAAAAGGGTTTTTCAAAGGGTTCTCCTATGGCGACAACCAAAAAACCCCTTTGGAACCCTTTTTTCTAAGAGTGTACATTAGAGCTGTTTGGTAGGGGGACCTCGGTTCGGTCTGCACTGTGAACCCGAATAAATACATGAAAATAAAACACTAGGCCTATAGGCTATGCTGCGTTGTATGCAACTAGGCTATTCCGTTAAAACAACGTTGTAATCAAAATGCCAATCTTAAAACACTGTAATAATGGGTATGGGACAAATGCCCATACACTGAAACTAAAGGGGTCCTTGTTATGAATTTTATGAATAATGGCTAAACAATGTATACATTTAACTATAACTATAACTAATTGTATTCTACCCTGTTTTACTATATCTGATTTATAATGTGTGTGTGTGTCTAAAGTAAGCAAAGAGGGTCATTAACCTATGTTTGAACCAACTCAACTATAACTCTGTGGCGATCAAATAAGACAGCGAGAGCCCCTCCAGGTTTTTCCGTATCTGGAACTGTCTGCTAACTGGTAATAAACTATGGTGAGACTTCAGGAGATAATCCAGATATATTGTGTGTCATGTATGTGCGCTAGTAAGTTGGAATGAACTTTTGAACCTGCTTTGTCCTGGTCGAGAGGAGGAGATACCTTTTATAACCTATGACGTCATATGTGAAATAGAAGCTGTTGTACATGGTTCTATGAGCAGCGCGCTCCGAGAATAAATACTATTGGCTAATTTTGATAGACTGGTCTCTGTCTGTTTCATGCAAATAGGGATCTTACAAATTCTTAGAAACAGACAGAATGATTTTAATTGAATTGGTTAATGAACGCATATAGGAATTGTTAAATTCCTTTGACAGTCCTATATGTACTTTTCCAGTCAAAACCTTTTCAATCCTCAGCAGCACTGATAAGATTTCACGTCTTTGACCCTCTTTCCTACTGATCAACCTTTAGGCCTCATCTATGGACATAGATATTGGGACCCCATTGATGACTGCCCTCAATCTAGCATAAGCACCAGAGACATGGCTTTTCATTTTCTTCCCATTATGCTTTTCCATTAGCAGAATCTTCCCTTGCTGGGCCTGGCTACCACACAATATTAGCAATCTACCATTTCCAATGAACCGGGCTTGTTTGACTTCAGCTATCTCTTTCTCTATGGCATTGGTTAATTGGATAGGGTGTAAATGAGGCCATGTGGTCTCATCAAACACCATCACAACTTTCCATTCTGACACATTGTTAGTCTTGCTTCCTACCTTGGCCCTCTTCATGCTTTCTGTACTAGACACTACTGCTTTCAGTATCATGCTCTCTCTTCCTCTTATGTCTTTCCACTGCCGACCATTCAGATCCTTGACCCTCATCCTCCTGATCCATATCATCAGAACTGACACCCATATTGTTGGCATTCCAGCACAGACGTTGCTTCTACAACTTTTTCTCCATTTCCTCCACGTCGGCCGCACTACTCTCCACCATTTCCAAATATCTGCCATACCTTCCTGCAAACCGTCCCGACTACCTGCTTCCTCTTCTGTCTCTGGTCAAGACTCTTCAACATTCAGCCAGCCGTCCTCTCCCTCGCGCGTTATCAGCTCTGGTAAATAAAGTAGCCCCCCCCTGGATCCGACCATGTCTATACGGAACTGGTTGTCCTCTGGTCCGTTCGGAATGGGTCTCTATATTGAAAAATGTATTTCTGCATATTTGTCCGGGTGGGAAAGCCCCAGGTCAATTTCGGAACGGGTCCAACTTTTTAGACCTCTACATGAGAGGCCCAATACCGCAATACTTACCGAACCTAGAGCACATGTTCAAGCACCCATACATATACAGTATGCATACACACTGTGGAACGGCCCTAAAGTACAATACACACACACACACACACACACACACACACACACACACACACACACACACACACACAGACAGAGAACAGACAGAGACCAGACAGAGACCAGACAGAGACCAGACAGAGACCAGACAGAAAACAGTGAGAATAGAGAAAGAACAGAGAGAATAGAGAAAGGAGGACTGTTGAGATGCCAGTTATACATAGTGTATGTAGCAGACCAGTGTTGACATACCATCTTATAAAATGTTTTTTCTTCATTTACTTTAGTTGCGCTTGATTTCTATTACCCACAGTGGGTGGTGTTTGTACTTTTGGGAGTATTCTATAGGTTACATTGCGCCAGGTAAGTTATTTTGTGCACTCCACTAACAATGGGTAGCGTGTATGGCGGTCTTGAGTGTGTGTTACCACATCCTCTGAGTCAAGAGGTCCCTTGACCTGAAGGCAAGGCACACACACACACACACGTCCTCATCTCACCTTGTTGAATCTCTGCCAACTTATTGTGGGAGACCTCACTCTTCTGATTGCAAACATTAGTGGTGCGCGGGTCAGCTATTTGTTCTCCCGCACCCACCTACCTGCAATTGCTAATAACCCATCCGCAACCACCCGACCCACCTATATGTGTTAAAGTGAAAATCTGAGGCCCGCCCCCAACACTAACCTGTAAATATAGAAAATGCGCTATAGGTTACAGTCAAAGACAGCAGAACAATATTTTGACAGGGGGAGCAGATTTTTGGATAAGTTATAATTTCAGACATTATTGTAGGCTATTTGTTAGTCAACTTTCTCTTTTATATGTTGCCCTAGAAAACTAAATAAACCCTTGCTCATCAGAATAATGTAATAGAACGCTAGAATGAATTACTCTGTCTAGTTGACAAACTAACATGATCCAAACATACCAAGACAGTCGTGAAGAGGGCATGACAACTCCTATTCCCCCTCAGGAGACTGAAAAGATTTGGCATGGGTCCTCAGATCCTCTAAAGGTTCTACAGCTGCACCATCGAGAGCATGGTTGCATCACTGCCTGGTATGGCAACAGCTCGACCTTCGACCGCAAGGCACTACAGATGTACGGCCCAGTACATCACTGGGGCCAAGCTTCCTGCCATCCAGGACCTCTATACCAGGCGGTGTCAGAGGAAGGCCCTAAAAATAGTTAAAGACTCCAGCCACTCTAGTCATAGATTGTTTTCTCTGCTACTGCACGGCAAGCGGTACCGGAGTGCCAAGTCTAGGTTCAGGAGGCTTTTAAACAGCTTCTACCCCCAAGCCATAAGACATAGAACATATAATCAAATGCCTACCCAGACTATTTGCATTTCCCCCCCAACCTCTTTTACACTGTTGCTACTCTCTGTTATTATCTATGCATAGTCACTTTAATAACTCTACCTACATGTACATATTACCTCAATTACCTCGACTAACCGGGGCTCCCGCACATTGACTCTTTACCAGTACCCCCTGTATATAGCCTCGCTATTGTTATTTTACTGCTGCTCTTTAATTATTTGTTACTTTTATTTGTTACTCATATTTTTTGGGTTGGTATTTTTATTTATTTAAACTGCATTGTTGGTTTGGGCTTGTAAGTAAGCACTCACCCCTGCAGACAGAAACACACCCCTCCACACTGACCTGCCCTTCCAGCACTCGGAACAGACCCAGGCTTTGTCTTTCTTGCTGTAGGAGCGGCAGGTCTTGCAGACGTTGTACTGGCAGTCCAGACACTGGCACATGGAGTTGACCAGGAAGGTGAAGGGAGAGCAGCAGCAGATGTAGCGATGTTGCCGGGAGAGCAGGGAGCAGCGACTGTCCTCCTTGTCCAGCTCCTGCTTCAGGTCACTGAGAGAGGATGAGAGAAAGCGAGGGAGGGTGGGGGGAGGGAGGATGGGAGGATGGGGGAGGGTGAGAGACGGGATGAGGTGAGAGAGAGAGGAGAGGGAGGATGAAAGAGAGAGAGGATGAGGGGTAAAGAGAGAGGTAGGGGGAAGAGAGGGGGAGAGAGGATGGGTGAGAGGGGGAGGATGGGAGAGATGCTGATCTCCTGCTAGTACACCCAGGCCATCTGGCTTATCTCACTAACAATACACCTACTTATGTACCCATGCAATACATGAACCACAGTTTTAGGAGGAAAATGCTTGTGTTCAAATCACATGTGTACACAGTAATGTTGAAAATCAGAACACTGTCAAACATGACAGAATAAGACGAAGAGTAGTTTCACTCATTCCAAACGTTCCATTTACATTTGACATCATCTGAATACTTTCCAAAGATTTGTATATTCTCCCAAAAAATTACGACCTTTCATAGATACACTGAGTGTACAAAACATTATGAACACCTGCTCTATCCATGACATAGACTGACCAAGTGAATCCAGGTGAAAGCTATGATCCCTTATTGATGCCACTTGTCAAAACAAATCAAATTGTATTTGTCACATACACATGGTTAGCAGATGTTAATGCGAGTGTAGCGAAATGCTTGTGCTTCTAGTTCCGACCATACAGTAATATCTAACAAGTAATCTAACCTAACAATTTCACAACAACTACCTTATACACACAAGTGTAAAGGAATGAATAAGAATATGTACATAAAAAATATATGAATGAGCGATGGCCTAACGGCATAGGCAAGATTCAGTAGATGGTATAGAGTACAGTATATACATATGAGATGAGTAATGTAGGGTATGTAAACATTATATAAAGTGGCAGTGTTTAAAGTGGCTAGTGATACATTTATTACATCATTTTCATTATTAAAGTGGCTAGAGATTTGAGTCAGTATGTTGGCAGCAGCCACTCAATATTAGTGATGGCTGTTTAACAGTCTGATGGCCTTGAGATAGAAGCTGTTTTTCAGTCTCTCGGTCCCAGCTTTGATGCACTTGTATTGACCTCACCTTCTGGATGATAGCGGGGTGAACAGGCAGTGGCTCGGGTGGTTGTTGTCCTTGATGATCTTTATGGCCTTCCTGTGACATCGGGTGGTGTAGGTGTCCCGGAGAGCAGGTAGTTTGCCCCCGGTGATGCATTGTGCAGACCTCACTATCCTCTGGAGAGCCTTACGGTTGTGGGCGGAGCAGTTGCCGTACCAGGTGGTGATACAGCCCGACAGGATGCTCTCGATTGTGCATCTGTAAAAGTTTGTGAGTGTTTTTGGTGACAAGCCAGATTTCTTCAGCCTTCTGAGATTGAAGAGGTGTTGCTGCGCCTTCTTCACGACGCTGTCTGTGTGGGTGGACCATTTCAGTTTGTCTGTGATGTGTACGCCGAGGAACTTAAAACTTTCTACCTTCTCCACTACTGTCCCGTCTATGTGGATAGGGGGGTGCTCCCTCTGCTCTTTCCTGAAGTCCACGATCATCTCCTTTGTTTTGTTGACATTGAGTGTGAGGTTATTTTCCTGACACCACACACCGAGGGCCCTCACCTCCTCCCTGTAGATCGTCTCGTCGTTGTTGGTAATCAAGCCTACCACTGTAGTGTCGCCTGCAAACTTGATGATTGAGTTGGAGGCGTGCATGGCCACGCAGTCATGGGTGAACAGGGAGTACAGTAGAGGGCTGAGAATGCACCCTTGTGGGGCCCCAGTGTTGAGGATCAGCTGGGAGGAGATGTTGTTTCCTACCCTCACCACCTGGGAGCAGGCCGTCAGGAAGTCCTGGACCGAGTTGTTCAATCCACTTCAATCAGGGGAGGAGACAGGTTAAAGAATGATTTTTAAGCCTTGAGACAATTGACACATGGATTGTGTGTGTGTGCCAATCAGAGGGTGAATGGGCAAGACAAAATACTTAAGTTCCTTTGAACAGGGTATGGTAGTAGGTGCCAGGCGCACCATTCTCATTTACAATGACGGACTACACCGGCCAATCCCAGACGACACGATGATACAGCCTGGATCCGAACCAGGGTGTCTGTAGTGATGCCTCAAGCACTGAGATGCAGTGCCTTAGACCGCTGCGCCACTCGGGAGCCCCAGAAAATAAATGAATGACTATAATGGATAATTGAACAGACAGGAGAGAGTGAAGGAGAGGGAGGGGGATAAGGGAGAGAGAGTGAAGGAGTAGGTAGAGCTTTTGTATATGTAACAGAGTGCGTTCTGTTCTGCCTCAAGCCGGCCATGAACTCACAACCTTCTGCACAACAACAAACCCAAAGCCAACATCTTAGCCAATAGAATAAGAAACTAGTCTGTCACTCATAGCTTTTATATCTCAGCACAGGAGGCTGGTGAGGGGAGGACGGATTCCATTCCAGCCATTACTATGAGCTCGTCCTTCCCAATTAAGGTGCCACCGGCTGCCTGTGTATCTCAGAGAATGTGGAGAGGGAGAGGGCAGAGGACACAGGGGATAATCTTAACAGATTAGAGGGTCAGAGAGAAAAAATAAAAGGCATGAATCAACAAAGATGACGTAATTAAGTAATATAATTCTACACCTCGGATGCACTGAGCGCTCGGTCTGTTTGACCCCATTATAGCAGAGGCCAATGTAAAAATGACACATACACACTGCTGCAATATTGTAAATATCTAGGTATTTTTTTGTGGAGATCACTGCAGTTTCGTTGAGATCAAATGGAGTCCTGATTCTTATGGTAGATTCCCAGGCTACTGTAGTAATGTAGGGAGTTAAAATACTGTCCACACAAAGACAGCAGTGCAGTTCCACAGCAGGAGGACTTTCTAGCTGAAGGCAGAGAACAAGACTTTAGTGACCTGAGCTGTGTCAAACACAATAATCCTCAGACAACTCTGGCAGTCTACTGAAAACAACTTAACTTTTACACACTCCCAATCAGTAGTTTGTGTCTGTGTGTCCCATAGTTGTCCAAATGCAGAAGACACAATGTTTCCTTGTCTGACCTGCCAAGCTCATGGGTTTGTTCTTAGATGCTATATGTATTCACTATGGGCCTGATTCAGACTGTGGGTATTACTGAAGGTGGCTCCCAATAGTGGCTAGTATTTAACATGATACAAATTGTAAAATAAAACTGACTTCATCCCTACAATGTATGTAGGTCATACAATAAAAACTCTGATTAACAGCACATTGATAACCTACTTCACTGTGGAAAAGGGGGCCGTTGGGGCGGCAGGTAGCCTAGTGGTTAGAGCGTTGGGCCAGTAACCGAAAAGTTGCTAGATCGACTCCCCAAGGTAAAAATTGGTTGAATCAATGTTGTTCCCACGTCGTTTAAAAAAAAAAAATCAGATGACGTTGATTCAACATGGAAAACTGATTTGACAAAAAGTCATCAATATAAAGGAATTTCATATTTTCATACCCAACTTTTAACCTAAATCCAACGACATGGTGACACTGTTAGTTGATTTCACGTTGAATTCACGTTAGTTGACAACTCAACCGATTGTAAATCAAAACTAGATGTTGAACTGACGTCTGTGTCCATTGGGGAGATTCTATCGGAGAAAAGAAAGAGCATATGCTTTTCCCACTTGGAACCGTCAGGTTCGCACAACCTTAATCATGGTTTCTTCACATGTAAAGATATTGGAATTATTAGGGAATCAAGTCAAGGTCTAATGCAGCGTATCTGAGGACACACTACTGCCACACCTTCATTTCTAAAATCTCCACCCAGAACGAATAGAACATTTATAGCATGCTATTGTTATGCTTAAATTCAAGGTCAGAATACAAAGAAAGAAAAGTGCATACAAACTGAATTACGTTCCATTTACACACGCTTGACTCAGGTCGGATTCCCATGTGTCCTATGTGTAATACACAGCCTGCAGGAGAATGCATGAACCAGAGGTGCTGTGGGCCAAGTAGTATGTGTCCACTGGTGTAAGGGCATTATTATTCCACACAAACAGAACTGACAATAACACTAACCTCTTGAATTATGTTTAGGGCTAGTGTTTTTTTCCAAGCACATGACCTGACCAGTAAAACCTCAAGGCTCTAGTAACAGCCTACAACTATCCAGGGCCCAGATGTTTTCCTAGTCAGGTCGCATGGTCAGCTCCCGGCTCTAATTATGAGTAATTAAACCTGTCTCATGCCTCAACCCCAAACTGAGAATTCCTGCCACCACCGCAGCTCAGTAAACAAACAACTAATTGCAGCTGATCAATCAGTGGGGAGATAGCATGGCCATGGTGACAATCACACACTGAAGTAATTACAGACATTTTCCAGCTGAATAACGAATCTGACTAAATTAAGACATTGAACAGTGTTAAAGTTGGACAGGAGTCCTCCCACCAGGCTTTAATAAGCTGAGGAGGCTGGAGAGGGTGATAGGGCTTCTTGTTTGTTTGTTTGTTTGTTTGTCTCTGTCTGTCTGTCTGTCTGTCTGTCTGTCTGTCTGTCTCTGTGTGTCTCTGTGTGTGTGTGTGTGTGCTACTATACCATCTCTGAGCCACAGCCAAAGGTCTCAGTGGCATTAGATATTACCACAGTGGTAACAGATATACTTTCTCCCTACTTGCTCTGATCTCTGAGACCACATTCTCAGTGATGTGTCTTCCAGAGCCTCTGGTCTCTCACGCATCCCTGTTTGATATTCTATGATTCTGTGAGGTCAGAGGAGAAATTGAGCCAACAGTAATCACTAAAGGACAGAGGGGTGTGTGTGTGCAGGGTAACTTTCCTCAAAATCTTGCTGAATGAGAGCGTACTGTTGTGGAAATTCAACACTAGGGACACCACAAGCCAAGCTTTATTATCAGCAAGCTGGAGAGGTTACAACAAACTCTGCACACTGTACAGGTCTATCAGATGCTCTCTTGGGGCGGTCCCAGCGGTTGTCTTATATACGGCTATACACAGAAAAGTTATATTTGCATGATTTAGCATAATTAATTCATCACTACTGGTGGCTCGCACATATGACTGGTGGCTTACACATGTGACTGACCAATACCTCACGAGGCTCTCTCTCTCTCCAAGTTGAGACCTTGAAACAGAGAGACCTCGGTTGTTCCCATAGCAATGTTCTGGGCGTACTGCCAAGTTGAGGAACAGTGATAGTGAGAATTTCTCCATACACGATCAGTCAGTCACCTGCATGAACTTTTCTAATTAGTTATTAGAAAGTAGCACTGATTCGATACTTTGTAGCATTGATTTGATACATAAACATAACATTTCCCTCACATTCCCTCCTTTTATCACTCTGTGATAATTGTCGTTACATTTTAATGTAAGCATTAGATTATAGCTTCTATCAAAGGAGGTTCTATCAAAATATTATATTAAAGTAAGTGAAATCAACACGTTGCTTACAAGCCCTTCACTCTGAGTTTTACAATCTAAAATACACACCCATAATACACAAGGGATCTGCAAATTTAGGATTGACTAAAAGTCGCTCAATGTTTAAGCATTTTTTTACATAGTTCTTACTACCGTCGGGTTGCAGTGCCATTTGTTCTGCACCAACTGTTCCTGAGACTAGTCAAAACGCCAAACAAATCCGCTTGAGCCTTCTAAGCTTTTCAAACAAAAACAACCTCCAATTCTCACTCATCGTCATTATCTGCAGTACAGGGGGAAAAGGAAGCTCATTCAGTGTCGGCAGTTCATCAGTCTCACCAAACTCTTGAGGAGCATTTAACATAATGGCTGACAAAACCTTCTCAGATAGGGAGGCACAAATAGCCTTACAACATGTTAGTTATACTATTATACAGACTAAGCAAAAAATACATGCTCCAGCCCATTAGGCAATCTGGGATCCCCAACTCCCAAACACAGATTTCAACCAAGTTGCGAGCGTCCACTCGGGCTGTGGGGAATTGTTCTTAGCCACAGTGGCAATGTATTCGGCGAGACTGGTAACATTAAAGTACCAATCTGGGACAAAAGTGCAACATTCATCTCCAATTATTGCACAAGTGCCCGCTTCACCTGCCAAAATATAGTCAAGAGCCTCTCTGTTTTGCAGAGCCAATTTATGCAATTCTTTCAGTTCGTCATTCAATTGTTCCAGGGCTTTTCGAGTAGAATTGCCAATTTCCTCCATGAGTTTAGAGATATCACAAATTTGATCTAGGGCACATGCAACTCCATACCCCAGAAAAAACACATCAAAGAATCTGTAGGCAGGTGCCTGAGCGTGAGTGATGTCAGCCATATGTGGTTATATAATGCAGAAAACGTCATGGGGTCAGGGTCACGTGGCATTTCTTCCAGGAATGGTAAGTCCCATTTGTATAGTGAGATTTACCCCTAAGGGGACTCCCACAAGTGGTAAACCTGCTCCTACCTTTTGTCCAGATGTAAGATTAGCAACCATCTGATCTAGAGAGTAACAGATTTTCCTCAGGGTTATGAGGGCCCAACAGGGCTCTCCTTTTCCAATGATCATCGACTTCTGGGCCACTATTCCGGACCGGCATTGGCCCCTTTGGGACTTATTTCACCCTTTGTCTGGATTCCAACAAGAGGACAACCTACTGTTCTAATTAACACTCCTATACTAATGCAGAGGGGCGCACTGCACCACCGGAACTGGTGAAGCCCCATCTTCTTCTGGATCAGGAACTCATCTGCAGTGCGACACATGGATCCAGGTATTTCTCTCAGCAACCTTCACCGCAATGGGGGTGGTCAGAAGAACTTGGTATGGCCCTCTCCAACTGGGGTCCTTCTAACTCTTTCTCCTGAAGTCTTTGACCACCACAAAATCACCTAGGCTCAAACAGTGCTCAGCTGTTTGGCAAAGACACCTTCACTCGAGGAAAGAGAGTCTTGAGAACACTGTTACAGGTGGCACAATACTCAACAATGTCTCCCTCCATTCCTTGCAGCCTGTGTGAATTTAAGTATGCTCTCTCTAATTCTTTCTTTCTCTCTCTCAGAGGGCCTGAGCCCTAGGTCCATGCCTCAGGATTACCTGGGCTGATGACTCCTTGCTGTCCCCAGTCCGTGCTGCTGCTCCAGCTTCAACTGTTCTGCCTGCGGCTATTTATTTTACCAGGTAAGTTGACTGAGAACACGTTCTCATTTGCAGCAACGACCTGGGGAATAAATTAGCCAATTGTAAACTGGGGATTATTAGGCGACCGTGATGGTTTGAGGGCCAGATTGGGAATTTAGCCAGGACACCGGGGTTAACACCCCTACTCTTACGATAAGTGCCATGCGATCTTTAATAACCTCAGAGAGTCAGGACACCCATTTAACTTCCCACCCTACACAGGGCAGTGTCCCCAATCACTGATTGGGGACACTGCCCTGTGTAGGATATTTTTTTAGACCAGAGGAACACCACTTCCAGCAGCATCTGGTCTCCCATCCAGGAACTAGCCATGACCAACCCTGCTTAGCTTCAGAAGCAAGCCAGCAGTGGTATGCAGGGTGGTATGCTGCTGGCTATGGAACCCTGACCTATTCACCGGATGTGCTACCTGTCCCAGACCTGCTGTTTTCAACTCTCTAGAGACAGCGGGAGTGGTAGAGATACTCTGAATGATCGGCTATAAAAAGCCAACTGACATTTACTCCTGAGCTGCTGACTTGTTACACTCTTGACAACCACTGTGATTATTATTATTTGACCCTGCTGGTCATCTATGAACATTTGAACATCTTGCCCATGTTCTGTTATAATCTCCACCTGGCACAGCCAGAAGAGGACTGGCCACCCCTCATAGCCTGGTTCCTCTCTAGGTTTCTTCCTAGGTTCTGGATTTTCTAGGGAGTTTTTCCTAGCCACCGTGCTTCTATACCTGCATTGCTTGCTGTTTGGGGTTTCAGGCTGGGTTTCTGTACAGCACTTTGAGATATCAGCTGATGTAAGAAGGGCTTGATAAATCTATTTGATTTGATTTGATGGCCTTAAGATAGAAGCTGTTTTTCAGTCTCTCGGTCCCAGCTTTGATGCACCTGTACTGACCTCGCCTTCTGGATGATAGCGGGGTGAACAGGCAGTGGCTCGGGGGGGTTGTTGTTCTTGATTATTTTTTTCCTTGTTGGTCTTCCTGTGACATCGAGTGGTGTAGGTGTCTTAGAGGGCAGGTAGTTTGCCCCCGGTGATGCGTTGTGCAGACCTTACTACCCTCTGGAGAGGCTTACGGTTGTGGGCATAGCAGTTGCCATACCAGGAGGTGATACAGCCCAACATGATGCTCTCGATTGTGCAGTTGTAAAAGTTTGTGAGTGTTTTTTATGACAAGCCAAATTTCTTCAGCCTCCTGAGGTTGAAGAGGCGCTGTTGCGTACACCCACAACACCCTAATTTTGCACGCCCAATTTTTCAGTTTTTGATTTGTTAAAAAAGTTTGAAATATCCAATAAATGTCGTTCCACTTCATGATTGTGTCCCACTTGTTGTTGATTCTTCACAAAAAAATACAGTTTTATATCTTTATGTTTGAAGCCTGAAATGTGGCAAAAGGTCGCAAAGTTCAAGGGGGCCGAATACTTTCGCAAGGCACTGTAACTAGGAATAAAGTGACAGATAATCAACAGTAGCAGCAGCGTATGTTATGAGTCAAAACAGTTAGTGCAAAAAGGGTCAATGCAGATAATCATTTGAGAATTTAGGATGGTTAGCTCAATAGTCAAAAAAAGATTGTCATGCGGCCAAAACCCAACAGAGTCTGCAACTATGCAGAAAGTGCTTTGATTGAAGAAAATAAAAAACAAATTATGAAAAATTTTCAAATTATGAAAAACAAAAAAAATCTTAATTTAAGGTTAGGGTTAGGCATAAGGTTAACAGTGTGGTTAAGGTTAGGGTTAAGGTTAGGTTTAAAGTCGCATTTTAAGAAGATAAATTGTAGAAATGTTTGGGGTCTATGACTTTGTGGCTGTGGTAAGTAGTGACAACCATGACTGAAAGGTTGTCACTATGGTAAAGTACAGTAATGACTCTACTTTGCCCTCTGATAGGTCAACTTTTTACCATATTGCTTACCCTATCCAATCCTCTCAGATCTCTCTAGGTCCCTAGACCATTTGTGATAGGGTGTATACATGTATCAATGGTGATTTAGTCAGGAAGTGAGTCATAGTCAAACCGGAAAGAGCAGGATCTTCCAATGTCTTGTTTTGGAGACACAGTGGGCCAAAGGCAGGATGGGAAATGTCCCGTAAACTCCAACAATGGCTGGAATGCAGCTCCAACACAACTGAGTGTACCAAACATCAGGATTTCTTTTTTTCAATTCAACAGGGATGCTGGCCCATGTTGACTCCAATGCTTCCCACAGTTGTGTGAAGTTGGCTGACCTTTGGGTGGTGGACCACGAAAAACCCAGCAGCGTTTCAGTTCTTGACACAAACCGGTGCACCTGGCACCTACTACAATACCCCATTTAAAGACACTTACATCTTTTGATTTGCCCATTCACCCTCTGGATGGCACACATACACAATCCATGTCTCAATTGTCTCAAGACTTAAAAATCCTTCTATAACCTGCCTCCTCCCTTTCATCTACACAGATTGAAGTGGATTTAATAATGGATCATAGCTTTCACCTGGTTTCTCCTGGTCAGTCTGTCATGAAAACAGCAGGTACAGTATCAGAAAGAATCGCCTGAAACTAAACCCAAGCCATAGGCATGGAATGAGAATACTGTGTATCTCAACGGTAATCAACATACTGTTGATAAAGATCAGACAGTTATCTTCTTTACTGTCAATGGGAGAAATGAAAGGCTAAATTCACTGTGCATACCTCTCTGCAGTTTTAATGTCACATGCACAAATACAGGGAAGTGCCTTCCTTGCAAGCTCTAACCCCAACAATACAGTAATAAATAACAATGTAATACTAAAAATAACAGGGTAGAACAAAAACAAACGAGATATAAAAAATAAGAAAAAGACGATAAAGTAAGAAAGCATACTATATACAGGGTCAGTTCCAGTACCATATTTACAATGTGCAGGGATACTGGATCGATAGAGGTAGATATGTATATTAACCTCTAATTACATGTTTCTTCTGAGACCTGACCAGGAAAAACCCAGAGCCCTAGTTATAGGCTAAAACTATGGACCCAGAGCCCTAGTTATAGGCTAAAAACCCAGAGCCCTAGTTATAGGCTAAAAACCCAGAGCCTTAGTTAAAGGCTCAAAACCCAGAGCCCTAGTTATAGGCTAAAAACCCAGAGCCCTAGATATAGGCTAAAAACCCAGAGCCCTAGATATATGCTAAAACCCCAGAGCCCTAGATATAGGCTAAAACCCCAGAGCCCTAGTTATAGGCTAAAAACCCAGAGCCCTAGTTATAGGCTAAAAACCCAGAGCCCTAGTTATAAGCTAAAAACCCAGAGCCCTAGTTATAGGCTAAAACTATGGACCCAGAGTTTTTCCTGGTCAGATCATGAGGTCAGAAAACTTCCTGACCATACAACCATTGACCATCACTGACCAGGCAGTGCATTCGATGATCAGTACTGTAGCATCTAAAGCAGGGATCAACAACTAGATTCAGCCAAGGCACAATTTTTTCTTGAGCGGATGGTCAGGTCATAATTACAAATAATTTGTAGACTGCAAATGGACGTCAAAAAGTCAAACTGGTGGAATATTTTACTAAAACAGACAAAACATAATTTCAGACCTTGCTTACATTTGTATACAAGCAATTATGTGTGGGAATACTTTGGTAGAGATTTCCAAAATGTTAATCAATTGCTGATTTGCTGGGTGATTTACAGTATTTTATGTCCAACAAAAACATGTTAAATTAAGAATTAAATTGTTTATATTTTTTTTTGACATATTGATCTGGATGGAAAGCTGTGATCCCTCCATAACCAATAGCAAGTCAGTTGACTACTTTTTAATGGTGAAAGCCTTCAGTGGCTTCCTAAGACAGGCTTTGTGGTAATATATAAGCACCTGCCATTGCACTATGCCATGGCACTCCAACCCTGTTCCTGAAGAGATACATTCCCCTACCCTCCACCCTCTGTATACAGTGCATTCAGAAAGTATTCCGATCCTTTGACTTTTTCTACATTGTGTTACGTTACAGACTAAAATTGACAAAAGTTAAGTAGTTTCTTTCTCTCATTAATCTACTCACAATACCCCATAATAACAAAGCAAAAACAGGTTTTTATAAATTTGCAAAAATGTTTAAAAATAAAGAGAACTGAAACAACACATTTATATAAGTATTCAGACCCTTTACTCAGTACTTTGATGAAGCACCTTAGGCAGAAATTACAGCCTTGAGTTTTCTTGGGTATGACACTACAAGCTTGGCACACCTGTATTTGCGGAGTTTCTCCCATTCTTCTCTGCAGATCCTCTTAAGCTGTGTCAGGTTGGATGGGGAGCGTTGCTGCACAGCTATTTTCAGGTCTCTTCAGAGATGTTCAATCAGGTTCAAGTCCGATCTCTACCTGGGCCACTCAAGGACATTCAGAGACTTGTCCCGAAGCCGATCCTGTGTTGTCTTGGCTGTGTGCTATGGGTCGTTGTCCTGTTGGAAGGTGAATGTTCACCCTAGTCAGGTCCCGAGCGCTCTGGAGCAGGTATTCATCAAGGATCTCGCTGTACATTGCTCCGTTCATCTTTCCCTTGATCCTGACTAGTC
Organism: Oncorhynchus clarkii lewisi; assembly: GCF_045791955.1. Taxonomy (NCBI): domain Eukaryota; kingdom Metazoa; phylum Chordata; class Actinopteri; order Salmoniformes; family Salmonidae; genus Oncorhynchus; species Oncorhynchus clarkii. The sequence goes on along the minus strand of NC_092166.1, from coordinate 14,366,072 downwards.
TCCCAGTCCCTACCTCTGAAAAACATCCCCACAGCATGATGCTGCCACCACTATGCTTCACCGTAGGGATGGTGCCAGGTTTCCTCCAGATGTGACGCTTGGCATTCAGGCTGTCATGTGCCTTTTACTGAGGAGTGAATTCCATCTGGCCACTCTACCATAAAGCCCCAATTGGTGGAGTGCTGCAGAGATGGGAGAACCTTCCAGAAGGACAACCATCTCCACAAAGGAACTCTGGAGGTCTGTCAGAGTGACCATCGGGTTCTTGGTCACCTCCGTGACCAAGGCCCTTTTCCCCGACCAAGGCCCTTCTCCCCAATTGCTCATTTTGGCGGCCAGCTCTAGGAAGAGTCTTAGGGGTTCCAAACTTCTTCCTTTTAAGAATGATGGAGGCCACTGTGTTCTTGGGGACCTTCAATGGTGCAGAAATGTTTTGGTACCCTTCCCCAGATCTGTGCCTTGACACAATCCTGTCTCTGAGCTCTACGGACAATTCCTTCAATCTCATGGCTTGGTTTTTGCTCTGACATGCACTGTCAACTGTGAGACCTTATATAGACAGGTGTGTGCCTTTCCAAATCATGTCCAATCAATTGAATTTACCACAGGTGGACTCCAATCAAGTTGTAGAAACATTTCAAGGATGGTCAATGGAAACAGGATGCACCTGAGCTCAATTTCGAGTATCATAGTGTAACCGATGTGAAATGGCTAGCTAGTTAGTGGTGGTGCATGCTAATAGTGTTTCAATCAGTGACGTCACTTGCTCTGAGACCTTGAAGTCGTTGTTGCCCTTGCTCTGCAAGGGTCGTGGCTTTAATGGCGCGATGGGTAACGGTGCTTTGTGGGTGACTGTTGTCTGTGTGCAGAGGGTCCCTGGTTTGAGCCCAGGTAGGGGCGAGGAGAGGGACAGAAGCTATACTGTTACATTGATGCTGTTGACCCGGATCACTGGTTGCTGTGGAAAAGGAGGAGGTCAAAAGGGGGGTGAGTGTAACCGATGTGAATGATTAGCGGTGGTGCGCACTAAAAAAACTGTTTTCACTTTGTCATTATGGGATATTGTGTATAGATTGCTGAGATTTTTATTTATTGAATCAATTTTAGAATAAGGCTGTAACGTAACAAATGTGGAAAAAGTCAAGGGATCTGAATACTTCCGAATGCATATATTTCCACTGTTATTCAAATCAAATCAAATGTTATTGGTCACATACATATGGTTAGCAGATGTTAATGCGAGCGTAGCGAAATGCTTGTGCTTCTAGTTCCGACAATGCAGTAATAACCAACGAGTAATCTAGCTAACAATTCCAAAACTACTACCTTATACACACAAGTGTAAAGGAACAAAGAATATGTACATAAAGATATATGAATGAGTGATGATACAGAACGGCATAGGCAAGATGCAGTAGATGGTATCGAGTACAGTATATACATATGAGATGAGTAATGTAGGGTATGTAAACAAAGTGGCATAGTTTAAAGTGGCTAGTGATACATGTATTACATAAAGATGCAGTTGATGATATAGAGTACAGTATATACATATGAGATGAGTAATGTAGGGTATGTAAACCTTATATTAAGTAGCATTGTTTAACGTGGCTAGTGATATATTTTTACATCAATTTCCATCCATTTCCATTATTTAGTGGCTGGAGTTGAGTCAGTGTGTTGGCAGCAGCCACTCAATGTTAGTGGTGGCTGTTTAACAGTCTGATGTTTTTCAGTCTCTCGGTCCCAGCTTTGATGCACCTGTACTGACCTCGCCTTCTGGATGATAGCGGGGTGAACAGGCAGTGGCTCGGGTGGTTGTTGTCCTTGAGGATCTTTATGGCCTTCCTGTGACATTGGGTGGTGTAGGTGTCCTGGAGGGCAGGTAGTTTGCCCCCGGTGATGCGTTGTGCAGACGGCACCACCCTCTGGAGAGCCTTACGGTTTGGGCGGAGCAGTTGCCGTACCATGCAGTGATACAGCCCGACAAGATGCTCTCGATTGTGCATCTGTAGAAGTTTGTGAGTGCTTTTGGTGACAAGCCAAATTTCATCCGCCTCCTGAGGTTGAGGAGGCGCTGCTGCGCCTTCTTCACGACGCTGTCTGTGTGGGTGGACCAATTCAGTTTGTCCGTGATGTGTACGCCGAGGAACTTAAAACTTACTACCCTCTCCACTACTGTCCCGTCGATATGGATAGGGGGGTGCTCCCTCTGCTGTTTCCTGAAGTCCACAATCATCTCCTTTGTTTTGTTGACGTTGAGTGTGAGGTTATTTTCCTGACACCACACTCCGAGGGCCCTCACCTCCTCCCTGTAGGCCGTCTCGTCGTTGTTGGTAATCAAGCCTACAACTGTAGTGTTGTCCGCAAACTTGATGATTGAGTTGGAGGCGTGCATGGCCACGCAGTTGTGGGTGAACAGGGAGTACAGGAGAGGGCTCAGAACGCACCCTTGTGGGGCCCCAGTGTTGAGGATCAGCGGGGTGGAGATCTTGTTACCTACCCTCACCACCTGGGGACGGCCCGTCAGGAAGTCCAGTACCCAGTTGCACAGAGCGGGGTCGAGACCCAGGGTCTCGAGCTTGATGACGAGTTTGGAGGGTACTATGGTGTTAAATGCTGAGCTGTTGTCGATGAACAGCATTCTCACATAGGTATTCCTTTTGTCCAGATGGGTTAGGGCAGTGTGCAGTGTGGTTGCGATTGCGTCGTCTGTGGACCTATTTGGGCGGTAAGCAAATTTGAGTGGGTCTCGGGTGACAGGTAGGGTGGAGGTGATATGGTCCTTGACTAGTCTCTCAAAGCACTTCATGATGACGAAAGTGAGTGCTACGGGGCGGTAGTTGTTTAGCTCAGTTACCTTAGCTTTCTTGGGAACAGGGACAATGGTGGCCCTCTTGAAGCATGTGGGAACCGCAGACTGGGATAAGGATTGATTGAATATGTCCGTAAACACACCAGCCAGCTGGTCTGCGCATGCGGCTGGGGATGCGGCTGGGGATGCGGCTGGGGATGCCGTCTGGCATGCCGCTATTGGCATATCCTCACTTTAGATGTACTTATCCTTTAAGTATCTATGTGAACTCTATTTATATTGTATATAATGTATGTAGTGCAAATTCCATGTCTGTATTCTGTCTTGTGTATTACGTCTACTGCTGGCCAGGTAAGGTCAATCAAGACCAGCTAAAATATTTTTAATTATTTAAAGTAGTATTTGCACTCAGGTCTGATACCCACCTCTGGCTTGTTAATAACTCCTGATTAAAGTACTAACTACAGCAGGTGATTAGTACTCTGGTCAAAAGTAGAGCACTATATAGGGAATAGGGTTGCATTTGGGATGTAGCCTAGAACTGGTCTCAGCACAGTAGCACCTTAAACCCAATGGTGAAAGAACACTCACTTTAATCTGATAAGCCACAAGAATCATGCCGTTGTGTGTGTGTGTGTGTGTGTGTGTGTGTGTGTGTGTACAGTCCTGCTTATTAAATCAAATCAAATCAAATGTTATTTGTCACATACACATGGTTAGCAGATGTTAATGCGAGTGTAGCGAAATGCTTGTGCTTCTAGTTCCGACAATGCAGTAATAACAAGTAATCTAACTAACAATTCCAAAACTACTGTCTTGTACACAGTGTAAGGGGATAAAGAATATGTACATAAGGATATATGAATGAGTGATGGTACAGAGCAGCATAGGCAAGATACAGTAGATGGTATCGAGTACAGTATGTACAAATGAGATGAGTATGTAAACAAAGTGGCATAGTTTAAAGTGGCTAGTGATACATGTATTACATAAGGATACAGTCGATGATATAGAGTACAGTATATACGTATGCATATGAGATTAATAATGTAGGGTAAGTAACATTATATAAGGTAGCATTGTTTAAAGTGGCTAGTGATATATTTACATAATTTCCCATCAATTCCCATTATTAAAGTGGCTGGAGTTGAGTCAGTGTCAGTGTGTTGGCAGCAGCCACTCAGTGTTAGTGGTGGCTGTTTAACATCTGATGGCCTTGAGATGGAAGCTGTTTTTCAGTCTCTCGGTCCCAGCTTTGATGCACCTGTACTGACCTCGCCTTCTGGATGATAGCGGGGTGAACAGGCAGTGGCTCGGGTGGTTGATGTCCTTGATGATCTTTATGGCCTTCCTGTGACATCAGGTGGTGTAGGTGTCCTGGAGGGCAGGTAGTTTGCCCCCGGTGATGCGTTGTGCAGACCTCACCACCCTCTGGAGAGCCTTACGGTTGAGGGCGGTTGTTACGTTCCCCAGTTTATGTGTTGTAGTTTGTGTATTTGCATGTGTTTTATTTCAGGAAATGGCTTCCTGAAATCCCTCAAGCAGCTGATTGGTCGACTCCAGGGCTAATTGGAGAGCTGACCCCGCCCCCTCGTCAAGACACAGCTGTCTCCAATTACACATTCATTCTGAAGCTATATAAAAGCCAGTGTTCTGTTCAGGAGAGAGAGATTTTTTGGAGGTAGGGATTGCTGAGAGAGATTTTGCTAGAGAGATTTTGCTGAGAGTGGGTATGTTCTGAGTTTGTTGCTCAGGTAGAGCTTAGTTGATGTCCTTTGTTTCTTAGTTTGTTTGTAAAATTGTGTAATATTCTGTTTCATTTGTTCCCAGGGGGGAAGGGGAAGGCACCTTGGGAGTGCTTAGGCAAGAGGCCCGCGGGCATACATATACCCGTAGTATATTCACTGTCTTGGCACACTAGGTAAGACCTGGGCGGACCACCCCCTGTATTTTGGTTAGGGCACCAGGTGGTGCTAAATTAGGTAAGTAGTGGGTAGGCAGGTAAGATAGGAGAGGGGGAGGGCTTTGAGATTTACTTTCTTTGCTTTGGTTCCGTCCAGCCCCTTTTCCCCATATTACCGTGTACAGGAATAAAGTCCTTGTAAAACGGTACCACATTCTGCCTGTTGTCATTCTTACTCGCACCTACAGTCCATACCTCTTTCGCTTCACAGAGAGTTTAGTTGTAGCAGGGGGTTGCGTTCCCTCTTCATAGAGGCGTGCGTAACATAATGGGGGCTCATCCGGGATTTTTCCATTAAACCCACCGGACCCTGCTGCTCTGAGCTCTCTGTGGTTAGTGATTGAGGTGTGATGGTAGGTTGTGAGTTTGGATGACTTGTTTAGTTAGTGTGTTCAGGAGACTGCATTGTATAAGATGGCTGCATCAGCCATCTCTAAGTTTTTTGAAGCGCCCTCTATTGATTGTTTGGTGAGGTTTCGTAAAGTAGACCTTATAGCTATAGCTGACCATTATGGATTTGTTGTCCCTGAGAAAGCCCTAAAGGCTGAGCTTTTGTTGCTAGTCAGGGAGGGTTTAGTGAGAGAACGGATTCTCTCATTGCAAGGAGAGGAGACGGGTAGACCTTCCGATGCCAAGTCGGAGGACAAGGCGGAGGAAGGGGTGCCTCGTACCCCTTTTACATTGCCCCGATTCGATCCTTTATCTTCTGCTTCGGGTCGTTCAGATGGAACTGCTAGGCTGAAGGTGAGGCTGGCTCGGTTAGAAATGGAGCAAAAAGATAAAGAGAGACAGATTAATTTTGAACTTGAAATTAGGAAAATAGAAGCTGACAAGGAGGTGAGGATCCGACAACTGGAGCTAGAGGCTCGCTCCAGTGCGACTCCACAAGCTGCTCATCATCCAACCCACTTCGATGTGAGTAAAAACATAGCTTTAGTCCCTCCATTCCGAGAGTCGGAAGTTGATTCTTATTTCTCTGCGTTTGAGCGTGTAGCCGCTGCGCTGCATTGGCCACTCGAGGTTTGGCCGCTCCTGTTACAATGTAAATTGTCTGGGAAAGCCCAGGAAGTAGTAGCTGCTCTCTCCCTGGAAGACAGTTTACACTACGATACAGTTAAAACTACCGTGTTGCGGGCTTATGAGTTGGTGCCTGAAGCTTATAGACAGCGCTTCAGGAACCACAAGAAACCCTCTCACCGTACATTTGTTGAATTTGCTAGGGACAAAGAGTCTCTGTTTAGTCGCTGGTGTTCAGCCAGCAAAGCTAACACCTTTGCTGATATTAAGGAGTTGATGCTGTTGGAGGACTTTAAAGGCAACCTCCCAGATAGAATTGTAGTTCATTTAAATGAACAGAAAGTGGTGACATTGGCCCAAGCAGCAGTGTTGGCAGATGAGTACGCTTTGACACACAAGACTGTCTTTGGTGCACCACGTTTTGAAGGCCGGACGATTACGTCATCAGTTCCTCGTTCAGGTCGCTATTCCTCTGAAAACCCTAAGCCTTTTCATGAAATCCGTGAATGTTTTTACTGTCACCAAAAGGGTCACGTGATTGCGGACTGCCCAGTTTTGAAAAATAAACCGAAACAGTCCCAGTCACCGTCCCCAAAAATGAAAAGTTTGGGTTTAGTCAAGTCTTTGGCTCGTCCATTGGATCGAGTTGTTGATTCAGCATTTGAGAAACCGGATCTTGTCTATGCTCCGTTTATCTCTACCGGTTATGTTTCCTTAACAGGAGAACAAGCTGATCAAAAGCCTATCCAAATCCTACGAGACACCGGGGCGGCGCAGTCAGTAATCTTTACTGATGCTTTACCCTGGTCTCCTGAAACGTATTGTGGCTCACATGTCATATTACAGGGGATAGAGACAAAAACCGTACCTGTACCATTACACTGGGTCCACTTAGTGTCAGACTTGGTATCAGGACGTTTCCGTGTTGGTGTAGTATCTACACTGCCAGTAAAAGGAGTCACATTGCTACTAGGGAATGATATTGCTGGTGGTAATGTCATTCCTGTGTTAGAGGTAGTAGACGATCCAGAAATCAGAACTACAGATGAGAAATTGGTTCAAGCATTTCCACATGTTTTTCCTGCTTGTGTGTTAACGAGGGCACAATCTCGCAAGCTAGGAGATGTGGTGGATTTGGCTAGTTCTATTTTTGAGAATGTTGAGGTAGAAGACAATGCACCGAGTATGCCTTCTGCAATGCCGACAGTTTTTACCCCCGTAAAAACTAAGGCAGGGGAAAACGAAATTGTGCCCCAATTACATGACATTCTTTTGTCTGTCACCCCTGAGAAGGTGATTGAATGTCAAAAAGAAGACACCAGTCTTCGCAAGTGTTTTGCTTCGGTAATTTCCATTGAGGAAGCTAAAACTAGAGAGACCGCCTACTTTATGGAAGCAGGAGTTTTGATGCGTAAATGGGCATCTCATGACACCATTAATGACTGGAGTGAAGTGTGTCAAGTGGTTGTTCCTACACCGTTTCGACAGCAGGTGCTGTCACTCGCCCATGACCAGGCGTGGTCTGGACACTTGGGGATCACAAAGACTTATAACCGGGTCCTTCGTCATTTCTTCTGGCCAGGTTTGAAGTCTGACGTGGTCCAATTTTGTAAAACATGTCACATATGTCAACTCACTGGGAAAGTGAATCAAACAGTTCCACGAGCGCCACTCTGCCCGATTCCTGTGGTGGGGGAACCGTTTGAAAAAGTGATAATTGATTGTGTAGGTCCATTGCCGAAAACCAGGTCAGGTAACCAGTTCCTACTAACAATAATGTGTAGTGCTACTCGATACCCAGAGGCTATTCCTCTCCGTACTATAACGGCTAAGACTGTGGTGAAGGCACTAGTGAAGTTCTTCTCTACGTTTGGACTCCATAAAGTAATCCAAACTGATCAGGGATCCAACTTCATGTCTAAACTGTTTTCAAATGTGTTAAAGACATTGTGTATTTCCCATCAGGTCTCTAGTCCGTATCATCCAGAGAGTCAAGGGGCTCTAGAACGCTGGCATCAGACGCTGAAGGCAATGCTACGCAAGTATTGTATGGATACCAGTACTGATTGGGATGAGGGGGTACCCTTTGTCCTATTTGCTATAAGGGAAACGATACAAGAGTCCTTAGGGTTCAGCCCTGCTGACCTTGTGTTTGGACACACCCCACGGGGTCCGCTGAAAGTTTTGAAGGAGCATATCTTATCTCCTACACCCAGTAGCGCCCCTAAAAATGTGTTGGAATATGTCAGTAAGATGCGGGAGAGACTGCACACCGCATGTGCGTTAGCCCAAAAGTCTCTCTCCTCGTCTCAAAAACGCATGAAGTTGCATTATGACAAAAAGGCTGTTGGCCGTTCATTTGCACCAGGGGATCAAGTTTTAGTTTTGTTGCCAATCCCTGGCTCATCTCTGTCAGCACGTTTTTCTGGACCATATCTGGTGGAAAAGAAAATCAATGACACCAATTATGTGATAAAGACACCAGATCGAAGGCGTTCTTCCCGTGTGTGTCATGTTAACATGCTGAAAACGTATTATGTGCGCGATTCTCACGACAGCTCCTCAAGTAAGCCGGTCCAGCCCGCCGTCCCCAGGCTGCGGTGGTGCTGAAGCCTGGCTGGGACCTAGATGAGGGTAAGGAGGACGGGTTGGAGTTACGCCATACGTTACAGCAAGGTGAACGCCTATGTAATTCAGAGATGCTGAAGAAGTTACCCTCTCAAATGGAACATTTGGATAATGATAGAACTAAGGGTCTTATCCTATTGATAAAAAGTTCTCTCAGTGTGTTTCAGGACATTCCAAGTGTGAAGGGCTCGGCGAATGTGGTTGCTGACGCTCTATCACAGGTTTACTAACTGGGGAAGCGATGGCTTTTGTTATTGCAAAACTAGGTTTGCAATTTTTGTGGTGGGCGTGTTACGTTCCCCAGTTTATGTGTTGTAGTTTGTGTATTTGCATGTGTTTTATTTCAGGAAATGGCTTCCTGAAATCCCTCAAGCAGCTGATTGGTCGACTCCAGGGCTAATTGGAGAGCTGACCCCGCCCCCTCGTCAAGACACAGCTGTCTCCAATTACACATTCATTCTGAAGCTATATAAAAGCCAGTGTTCTGTTCAGGAGAGAGAGATTTTTTGGAGGTAGGGATTGCTGAGAGAGATTTTGCTAGAGAGATTTTGCTGAGAGTGGGTATGTTCTGAGTTTGTTGCTCAGGTAGAGCTTAGTTGATGTCCTTTGTTTCTTAGTTTGTTTGTAAAATTGTGTAATATTCTGTTTCATTTGTTCCCAGGGGGGAAGGGGAAGGCACCTTGGGAGTGCTTAGGCAAGAGGCCCGCGGGCATACATATACCCGTAGTATATTCACTGTCTAGGCACACTAGGTAAGACCTGGGCGGACCACCCCCTGTATTTTGGTTAGGGCACCAGGTGGTGCTAAATTAGGTAAGTAGTGGGTAGGCAGGTAAGATAGGAGAGGGGGGGGGGCTTTGAGATTTACTTTCTTTGCTTTGGTTCCGTCCAGCCCCTTTTCCCCATATTACCGTGTACAGGAATAAAGTCCTTGTAAAACGGTACCACATTCTGCCTGTTGTCATTCTTACTCGCACCTACAGTCCATACCTCTTTCGCTTCACAGAGAGTTTAGTTGTAGCAGAGGGTTGCGTTCCCTCTTCATAGAGGCGTGCGTAACAGCGGTGCAGTTGCCATACCAGGCGGTGATACAGCCCGCCAGGATGCTCTCGATTGTGCATCTGTAGAAGTTTGTGAGTGCTTTTGGTGACAAGCCGAATTTCTTCAGCCTCCTGAGGTTGAAGAGGCGCTGCTGCGCCTTCTTCACGATGCTGTCTGTGTGAGTGGACCAATTCAGTTTGTCTGTGATGTGTATGCCGAGGAACTTAAAACTTGCTACCCTCTCCACTACTGTTCCATCGATGTGGATAGGGGGGTGTTCCCTCTGCTGTTTCCTGAAGTCCACAATCATCTCCTTAGTTTTGTTGACGTTGAGTGTGAGGTTATTTTCCTGACACCACACTCCGAGGGCCCTCACCTCCTCCCTGTAGGCCGTCTCGTCGTTGTTGGTAATCAAGCCTACCACTGTTGTGTCGTCCGCAAACTTGATGATTGAGTTGGAGGCGTGCGTGGCCACGCAGTCGTGGGTGAACAGGGAGTACAGGAGAGGGCTCAGAACGCACCCTTGTGGGAAAATTTTTTAAATGACGCATATAGTCTAGTGAACCTAATTGAACCTACTGAAAACCTAACAAATATATTACAATATGATCAGATAAATAAAGCAATATTTTCTTATGGCTCTGTCAGTAATCTTTAATTTTCAACAGACACAAAAGACAAATTTCCTTTATATAAATATCCCCATAACATGAACATTAAATGAAAGAAACCGGTATTCAAGGCACCATCAGTAGACTATATTTTCTATTTTAGCAAAAGTGGGCTAAATTTACTTCAAAGAAAAAACAATAATAGCAATTTTCTATCATCCACTCAACTGAAATATTTTTAAAATATAATTGGATTGAAATACAAAAAAATAAAGTGCAAAAATCTATTAATCAAAAACAACACTTTGTTTAAGGAGAAGTAACATGCAGTGAAAACAAATATTAAATTTTAACTTTTAAACTTGAACTGAGTAAAAACTCTAAATATGTGATTGCACAGTAATGTTCACTTGTTTGAGGTTGAGGGTGATACTTGGTGGTGTCCCATCTTTTCCACAAGTTCATCAATGTTCGGGGTAAGGCTCTGAGCTGAAGAAATCCTCAGAATTGAGTGGAGGTGTTCAGCAGTAAGTCGACTTCTGTGTGATGTTTTGTTCAGGTTCATCAAAGAAAACAGTTGTTCACACAGGTATGTGCTGCCAAACATAGACAACGTTTGAGCAGCCTGGATGCGCAGCTGGGGCATTGTGCCGGGGAGGAAACGGGCGAACTCCGCAGCACCCACTGCCGCATATTTTGCCCTCAGTGCATCATTGCATTGGAGGTCAATCAACTCCATTTGGAGGTTTGGTGGTGAGCTTTCCACGTCAACAGCAAATGGGTTACCGAGCAGTTCCAACCTGCTTTTTTGTGCTTCAAAGTCAGCAAATCGGCGTCGAAAGTCAGCGGCAAGCATACCTATTTTATCAGCCAACTGTGTGCTCGGGAACGCACTGGTAGAGAGCTTCTCTTTCATGGTCTGGCAGCTGGGAAAGTGGCTCAAATTTTCTTTCCGCATCTGCGTCTCCCACAGAGTCAGTTTGGTTTTAAATGCCTTCACTGTACTGTACATATCAGAGATGACACGATCCCGACCCTGCAGCTGCAAGTTTATTGCATTCAGATGACTCGTAATGTCACACAGAAAAGCCATTTCACACAGAAACATTTCGTCTCGGAGTTGTGTTGTGTCTTTCCCTTTGCTGTCCAAGAACAGACAAATCTCCTCACGAAGCTCGAAACATCTTTGAAGCACCTTTCCCTGGCTTAGCCATCGCACCTCTGTGTGATAAGGCAAATCACCATGCTCCGTTTCTAACTCCGTCAGAAATGCCTTGAACTGGCGGTGATTCAAACCTTTGGCTCTGATAAAGTTAACTGTGCGCGTGATGATGCTCATTACATGCTCCATTTTCAAGGCTTTACCGCACAACGCTTCCTGGTGTATGATACAATGATAAGCTGTCAGCTCACCTGTCGCGTTTTCCTCTTGCATCTTTTCCCGTATCTTCGCCACCAGTCCGCTCCTGTGTCCACACATCGCAGGTGCTCCGTCGGTTGTCAAACCCACGAGTTTTTCCCAAGGCAGCTCCATCTCATTTACACATCTTGACACCTCTTCATACAAATCATGCCCCGTAGTTGTGCCATGCATAGGACGTAAAGCCAAAAACTCCTCTGTCACGCTTAGGTTGGAGTCCACTCCGCGGATGAAAATTGACAACTGGGCAATGTCAGAAATGTCGGTGCTCTCATCCACAGCCAAGGAATATGCAATAAAATCTTTTCCCTTTTTCACAAGCTGCTCTTTTAGATTGATGGACAACTGGTCTACTCTCTCGGCAATGGTGTTTCTGCTCAGACTCACATTTAAAAAGAGTTGCCTTTTTTCTGGGCAAACTTCGTCACAAACTTTAATCATGCAGTTTTTGATGAAATCCCCCTCCGTAAATGGCCGGGCTGATTTAGCGATCTCTTCTGCCAAAATAAAACTGGCCTTGACAGCAGCCTGGCCTTGTGATTTGGCTTTTTTGAACAGAGCCTGTCGAGATTTGAGGCCTCGTTTTAATTCCTCTGCCTTTTGTAGCCTTTGTTCCATGTCCATATTCTTGTTTTTGTCCGCGTGTTTCGTTTCATAATGTCGTCTCAGATTATACTCTTTCAGTACCGCCACACTTTCTCCACACAGAAGACACACAGGTTTTCCAGCTACCTTCGTGAACATATACTCCGACTCCCACCTTGTTTGAAACCCCCGGTTCTCAGTATCCACCTTCCGTTTTGCCATTTTTGATGGGTATCTGAAAGTTAATTTTACTGTGATGCTGACGACTGCTGTGCCAATAAATATTGAAATGAAGCAGCCTACTGCTCGGTGCGTCACCTTTGCATTGTGGGAAATGTAGTATTGGTGCGTGTAAAAGATCTGCGGGCTGCCGGCTTGCTGCGGGCCGGTTCTAATAATAAATCAAGATCATCCCAGGGGCCGTAAAAAACCTTCTTGCGGGCCGGATGTGGCCCGCGGGCCTTGACTCTGACATATGTGGTCTAGGGTGTCAGGTAGGGTGGAGGTGATATGGTCCTTGACTAGTCTCTCAAAGCACTTCATGATGACGGATGTGAGTGCTACGGGGCGGTAGTCGTTTAGCTCAGTTACCTTAGCTTTCTTGGGAACAGGAACAATGGTGGCCCTCTTGAAGCATGTGGGAACAGCAGACTGGTATAGGGATTGATTGAATATGTCCGTAAACACACCGGCCAGCTGGTCTGCGCATGCTCTGAGGGCGCGGCTGGGGATGCCGTCTGGGCCTGCAGCCTTGCGAGGGTTAACACGTTTAAATGTCTTACTCACCTCGGCTGCAGTGAAGGAGAGACCGCATGTTTTCGTTGCAGGCCGTGTCAGTGGCACTGTATTGTCCTCAAAGCGGGCAAAAAAGTTATTTAGTCTGCCTGGGAGCAAGACATACTGGTCCGTGACTGGGCTGGATTTCTTCCTGTAGTCCGTGATTGACTGTAGACCCTGCCACATGCCTCTTGTGTCTGAGCCGTTGAATTGAGATTCTACTTTGTCTCTGTACTGGCGCTTCGCTTGTTTGATAGCCTTGCGGAGGGAATAGCTGCACTGTTTGTATTCGGTCATGTTACCAGACACCTTGCCCTGATTAAAAGCAGTGGTTCGCGCTTTCAGTTTCACATGAATGCTGCCATCAATCCACGGTTTCTGGTTA